>NC_133327.1:48638938-49238938 GCF_042186555.1 Aquarana catesbeiana | reverse complement strand
TTACAAATATATAATATAGCATATATTCCGTAAGAAACATCCAACTAGCACTTTTTTTTTTTTTTTTTTTTTAGTTTTAGATCAAGTAGGAAAGGTAATTTTTTTATTACCTGTGTCCTGGTGGGGAGATTTCCTTTCACTTTCTGTACTGGTGAAGCAACAGAAAATTTTTCCATAGTAAACAGTTTTATTATTCTAAAGATTCACTATTTAAACAGGTGTGACCGTTTGAGGATTTTTCTTCTTGGTCTGATGACAACTCAGAATTTATCATTACTTTTTGCCTTAATGAATTGTCACCCCAAAATATAGAGTTGAAAATATCCCCAGTGAGGACACTGACATCAATAAAAATTTGATGATTGGTATAACTAGATATGTGCACTGCCAAAAAATTCTTTTGTTTTTTGTTTTCGTTCCATTCGTTTTTTTTTGTTTTTTCGAATCATTCATTATGATCGATATTCGTTATTTTGAATAAATTTGTAACTTCAGATAAATTTAAATTTTGTTACATTCCCTTTGTTTAGATGCGGTATGCGTTATTTCGATAATTTATAGTAATTTGAAAGAGCGAAAACCCGAAATTCAAAAATACGAAAATTCGAAAAAACGAAAATCCGAAATTTGAAAAATTTTAAAGAATGAAAATCCGAAAATGGAAAATCCAAAAATTCGAAAGAACGAAAATAAGAACGAAAATCAGAAAATCCAGAAGAACAAAAAACATTCAGATAATTTATATTATAATCAAAATATTACGTTTATTAACATTATTATAGTTGTTTTTATTATTATTATTATTATTATTTATTAATAATAAATAATAATAATAATAATAATAATAATAATAATAATAATAATAAAAATAATAATAAAAAACGATAATAGTTATAAGCTAAGCTTAAATTATAGGTATTGTAATTTCCTTTCAAATTTGGCTGTTAGTGAATGTAATGAATACGAATTTATCCGAAGTTACAAATTATCCGAAATAACGAATGCCACATCTAAATGAATAGAACGTAATGAATTAATAATAAGAAATAATAATGATAATAAAAACTATAATAAGTTATAAAACATTCGTTATTTTGGATAATTTGTCACTTTGGATAAATTCATATTCGTTACGTTCAGCCAAATTTGAAAGAAAATTCTTATACCTATAATTTAATAGTTTATAACTATTATTATAATTATTATTTTTATTATTATTAATAATAAATAATAATAATAATAAAAAACTATAATATTATTATAGCTTTTATTATTATTTATTTATTGATAATAAATAGTAATAATAATAATGTTTTTTTGTTCTTTGGGATTTTCAAATTTTTGGATTTTCACTCTTATTTTCTTTGGGATTTTCAAATTTTTGGATTTTCACTCTTATTTTTGGATTTTCATTCGTTCTGATTTTCGAATTTTGGATTTTCATTCTTTCAAATTTTTGGATTTTCGAATTTTCATTCTTTCGATGGTCCTTGATCAATCAAAATTTGAAAGAACGCAAAATCCAAAATTGAAAAATCCGAAAATAAGAACGAAAATCTAAAAATCCAGAACAAAAAACACTATTATTATTTATTATTAACCTCCCTGGCGGTGTTCCCGAGTGTGGCTCGGGGTTAAATTTCAGCACCATTAGCGGTAACCCCGAGCCACACTCGGGATTGCATTGCAGGATCCCTTGTGCGGTATACTTAATTTGTCCCCAGGATCCTGCGATGTCCCCCCGGTGTGTCCGTGGGCTCTGTCCTCTGCCCGATGCCTCTCTGTGCCGGGCTCTGTTCCCTGTGAGCGTCGCGACGCACAGGGCGGAGCCTGGCGGCAAATTAAAAAAAGTGAAAAATCACTACATACGGTACACTGTAATCTTACAGATTACATTGCTGTATGAAATTATTTCACATCCTTTTTGTCCCTAGTGCTTTGTCCGGTGCCCTGCATGCAGTTTTATATGATATATACTGTTCTTCCTGCCTGGAAACTTGAGATTGTCCATAGCAACCAAAAAGCGTCCCTTTATGTCAAAAGTGGTTTTAGACCAGCTAGAAAACAGCGATAGTAAATCAGAATACTTGCAGAATTGAGCGATAGTGAATCGTGGGGAAATTAATTTTATTATTATTATATTATTATTTTTTATAATTATTTATATTTATTTATTATATTATAATTTATGATTTTGTGTTTCAAACTTCATCATACCCAGGATATCTACTAGACTCTTGATGGACAGATTTAAGTTTGTTATTGCTAAGAATTACAGGCCTACAATATAAAACGCCAAATTTCTATGCAAAATAATTGTACCGCTTTGAGACGCAAAAATCTGATATAATCAATAATAAATAGTGTTTTTTTTTTTTTTGTTTTTTTTTTCAAATTTGTACTCTTATTTTCGGATTTTCGCTCTTTCGAATTTTTGTTCTTTTGAAAATCCAAAAATTCTAAAGAACGAAAATCCAAAATTGAAAAATCCGAAAATAACAATGAAAATTGGAAAATTTGAAAATCCAAAAGAACAAAAAACATTATTATTATTTATTATTAATAAATAATAATAATAAAAATAATGTTTTTTGTTCTTTTGGATTTTCAAATTTTCCCTCTTATTTTCGGATTTTCATTCTTTCGAATTTTCGGATTTTCGTTCTTATTTTTGGATTTTCGTTCATTCTGATTTTTTAATTTTTGGATTTTCATTCTTTTGAATTTTCGGATTTTCAGATTTCTGATTTTCGTTCTTTGGAATTTTCAAACTTCGGATTTTCATTCCTTCGAATTTTCATTCTTTTGGAAATCTTGTTTTTGAAAAAATTTGTTAAACAGTCTTTCGTTAATTTGGATGTTCAGAATTAACAAATATGCAGAATTTTGAAAAAAACAAATTTGGAACGCATTCACCCTCATTCGGTACCCTTCCACACTCTATTCAAAACAAAAGAATGCATTCAAATACACTTTAAGTGGACTTGAGCTCAAAAAAGTGAAGATTTTCTAACTTACAGGGAACATCTAGAAATGTTACACACTTTTTCCCCAATTAAATAATGTCGCTACTGCGGCTGAAGCAGCATTACTTTTTTCCTATGAGGCCCTGACTAACTTGATTTATTGGAAAACGGTTAACGGCACTGAAGGTACGGCCATGCTAAAAGTCTCCCTAAAAACATATGAGCTCTGTTTAACTCTAGCGTCAGATACTTCAGATGTTACTGTATTTCCCCCAACCACCGTCTTTGGTTCAATTCAACCCTTCCACATTTTTCTAATTTTCCTGATGCTTACTTATGGGCGAAGAAGGGGGTAAAATATGTGCGCAAATTGTATGATCAGGGCCAATTCAAAACTTTCGTCACAATGCAGCAAGAATTTGGCGTTCCCAATTACTGGTGATTTAGATACCTCTAATTAAAACATGCGGCTAGGGCTCAGCTAGGACAAAATATTGATGGAGTCCTTTCCCTTCTTCTGAATTGGCAAACATCAGCAATAGAAAATTCTTATTTGGAATCTCTTAAACAGACATAGGCACCTTTTGGTGATTGGGGGCCTTCTTTGTTTTCCCTCTGTCCTGCTAATCGGAACATACGCCCTGATTTATTGAAGTGTCTTATTGACCCACAGTTGAGGCAAGTATGATTAGATTTCAATCTAGCCCCTCAAGGCAAAAAGGGTGGCCTCTATAGATAACCATAAGTATAAAAATTAATAACAGTGTGTACTATCATCCAAAAGTTAGTGGAATAGAGATTTTTGGGAACCTGGTCCCCTATCAAGGTTCACCAAAGGCAAGGGAGCAAGTGGACTATTGCGGTACAATATAGAACATAGAAGTAGAATATGTAGACAGTTGTAAAAATTTACAAAAATGTATTAATACAAGAAGCAAAGCAATACGGTTAAAACAAAGGTGACTTGGTCATGCATAGCACTTTGACTAGTTTCGTGGGGTGAACCGCTTCATCAGGAAATACATCTCAAAATAGATACACAGTCAATGACAATAGATTCACATATACTCCAGGCATGGGCGAATACGTTTCAATATGCCTCCGCCTGTTACCTGTTTTGCAAACTACCTCCTTGCTGGCCCGGCACGATACCGACTCCGTGCAGAGTACATTCTCTGGCACCCTCATATGTTTACATCAGCACTAGGTATTATTGCCCCTATTATTTCACACCCCACTATCTGCCTCCCCTCCCCTTTACCGCTATCATCCTTGGTTTCCCCTCTTGCCCTCTCCCTTCCTTCCTTCCTTTTTCCTTCCCTCCCCCCCCCTTTTTTCCTCCCTCTTTTCCCCCCCCCTTCCTCCCCTCCCCCCCTCCTCTCCTTTCCCTCTCTTCCCCCCCCCCTCCTCCTTTCCCTTTCCCTTCCCCCCTTCTTCTACCCTTTCCCTAGGTTCCTCTTCTTTCCCATGCCCCACTCCCACTTTTGGCTTTAACCTCATCACTCTTCTGCCTTTATTCACCCTCTCTCACCTTATCCAACACTATCCCACCTGCCTACCAGTTTTCTTTTTTGTTGTTTCACATTCCCATGCACTACTTTCACCCAATGTGTGCATTTTGTAATTCACCCTATCACCCTGTACACTTTCACCTAAGTATCAGTCTTTCCTACCACTATATCACTAGCTCCCTCTGGCAATTTTACATATCCAACTACCTCATTCATTATTTTTATTTTTAATTTCTATTATCCCCGTCATCTGTGCAGCTCCCCCGGGTCGCCGTGGGAGATTACCTTGGGTGGAGGAGCCCTGCGCTCGGGTTCTGTTGGGACATGGGTAAGCAGACTTGTCCCTTCTCCCCCCCTCAATTTATTACATTGTCTAACTTTGATGCTGCAATATTATTATCAATTTTATATTTTTTCAGTGTAATCTTACTGTATTTTTTCTGTATTGTTAGGCTTAGACTGTTTAGTCAGAACTTGCTATCTTCAGATTCCCTCCTGATGAAGCGGTTTCATCCGCGAAACTAGTCGAGGAATATTTCTGAGATCAACTGTCTTACTGCAAACTCATGACCCTATTGTTGTTGTTATGTTATTTATTTTTATTGTGCTTTAACGTATCACCTATGATTTGTCCTTTGCATCAATAAAATCGATTATACTTTTATATTATTGATATATTCTCTATATTGTTTTGTGTACTGTACCGTAATAGTCCAATACGCCCCCATTTTCTTGGTCGCCTGACTGGGGATCAGGCTCCCAATTTTGCCTAATTATTCATTTCTGGATGATGGTACATCTAACCTTGCTTATCTCATTATTTTACTACAGAGGCCACACTACTAATTGTATACATTGGGTGGATAACACACCCGGCACCTATGTTGAGTGGGAGCGATTGGGGAGCCACCGGAGTGGACATGGCTAATGGCTTGCCCTCCACTTCCCTGGCCCCAATCACCCCACCCTTCATTTTTAATTAACCCCTATCGGCCTCTTTCAGCATACATTATTACCTGCGTTATATCATTATCGTCTCTACAATTATCCCTGATGCTACCCTCCATGACAGACGCCCATTAGGTTGGCTAGACACTAATTATTGGCTATCCGCCCTAGTTTCCACATGATTTACCCAATCTTGTGGTTGTTGTCCCTGGCCCTCCGTTACTTATACACATATTTTATTATGTTGTTGGGTTAAAATGGGTCTATGCCATGTTGGTGACCAGCATCAGTGTCTTAGGGTATTATTAATCCCTAATTTACCTTCTTATGTTCTATTATGTCGTTT
Organism: Aquarana catesbeiana; assembly: GCF_042186555.1. Lineage (NCBI taxonomy): Eukaryota > Metazoa > Chordata > Amphibia > Anura > Ranidae > Aquarana > Aquarana catesbeiana. The sequence goes on along the minus strand of NC_133327.1, from coordinate 49,233,167 downwards.
CTAAATCATTTTATTAATTTATTATGCCCTACTACTGTTTGTTATTATCAATTGCTTCCAAGTGTTTTTTACTGGGATCCTCTGCTTCCCCTTTATGTTCCATAGCTAGAAGCCGGTACTTGGCCCTCCCCCTTTGCTTCTCTGCGGCGACCCGGTGAGATCCCTGGTGGAGGGGTCGGTCTCTGATACAGGGCCGCCCCCCCTCTTGCACTTATCCTGGTTGGGACTTTGTCCCTGTCTGCCTAAGGGTAAGTGCGCATGTGCATGGGCGCGATCTCCCTGCGCGCGCGCTGTGTGGGACCTCTGACCTTGTGACGTCATGCGCCGGCGCCGTCCGGCGTGTGGTTAGCGTCATTGGGTTGGGAGCTACATATAGCAGGCTCTGCCTGTTTGTTGACGGTCGGCTCTTGGATCGGGGGATCGTGCATCATGGCCACAACCTTGTAAGTTAGAGGGTAATCCTTATCCTATTGTCTACTCTAGTCCTGTACCCCTGGGCACCAGCAGTGGTTATATCCTAACCTTGCCTTCCCCTCTAGATACTCCAGGCATGGGCGAATACGTTTCAATATGCCTCCGCCTGTTACCTGTTTTGCAAACTACCTCCTTGCTGGCCCGGCACGATACCGACTCCGTGCAGAGTACATTCTCTGGCACCCTCATATGTTTACATCAGCACTAGGTATTATTGCCCCTATTATTTCACACCCCACTATCTGCCTCCCCTCCCCTTTACCGCTATCATCCTTGGTTTCCCCTCTTGCCCTCTCCCTTCCTTCCTTCCTTTTTCCTTCCCTCCCCCCCCCCCTTTTTTCCTCCCTCTTTCCCCCCCCCCCTTCCTCCCCTCCCCCCCTCCTCTCCTTTCCCTCTCTTTCCCCCCCCCCTCCTCCTTTCCCTTTCCCTTCCCCCCTTCTTCTACCCTTTCCCTAGGTTCCTCTTCTTTCCCATGCCCCACTCCCACTTTTGGCTTTAACCTCATCACTCTTCTGCCTTTATTCACCCTCTCTCACCTTATCCAACACTATCCCACCTGCCTACCAGTTTTCTTTTTTGTTGTTTCACATTCCCATGCACTACTTTCACCCAATGTGTGCATTTTGTAATTCACCCTATCACCCTGTACACTTTCACCTAAGTATCAGTCTTTCCTACCACTATATCACTAGCTCCCTCTGGCAATTTTACATATCCAACTACCTCATTCATTATTTTTATTTTTAATTTCTATTATCCCCGTCATCTGTGCAGCTCCCCCGGGTCGCCGTGGGAGATTACCTTGGGTGGAGGAGCCCTGCGCTCGGGTTCTGTTGGGACATGGGTAAGCAGACTTGTCCCTTCTTCCCCCCCTCAATTTATTACATTGTCTAACTTTGATGCTGCAATATTATTATCAATTTTATATTTTTTCAGTGTAATCTTACTGTATTTTTTCTGTATTGTTAGGCTTAGACTGTTTAGTCAGAACTTGCTATCTTCAGATTCCCTCCTGATGAAGCGGTTTCATCCGCGAAACTAGTCGAGGAATATTTCTGAGATCAACTGTCTTACTGCAAACTCATGACCCTATTGTTGTTGTTATGTTATTTATTTTTATTGTGCTTTAACGTATCACCTATGATTTGTCCTTTGCATCAATAAAATCGATTATACTTTTATATTATTGTTATATTCTCTATATTGTTTTGTGTACTGTACCGTAATAGTCCAATACGCCCCCATTTTCTTGGTCGCCTGACTGGGGATCAGGCTCCCAATTTCGCCTAATTATTCATTTCTGGATGATGGTACATCTAACCTTGCTTATCTCATTATTTTACTACAGAGGCCACACTACTAATTGAGGCAAGTATGATTAGATTTCAATCTAGCCCCTCAAGGCAAAAAGGGTGGCCTCTATAGATAACCATAAGTATAAAAATTAATAACAGTGTGTACTATCATCCAAAAGTTAGTGGAATAGAGATTTTTGGGAACCTGGTCCCCTATCAAGGTTCACCAAAGGCAAGGGAGCAAGTGGACTATTGCGGTACAATATAGAACATAGAAGTAGAATATGTAGACAGTTGTAAAAATTTACAAAAATGTATTAATACAAGAAGCAAAGCAATACGGTTAAAACAAAGGTGACTTGGTCATGCATAGCACTTTGACTAGTTTCGTGGGGTGAACCGCTTCATCAGGAAATACATCTCAAAATAGATACACAGTCAATGACAATAGATTCACATATATCTATCTATATATATATATATATATATATATATATATATATATATATATATATATATAAACAGTTCATATAAATAATACAGTTGAAGTAGCCCCTCAATAGAATGTATTACATTAGATATATTTCATGTTAAGGGTTTCCTCCTTTTTTTTTTTTGCTCTTTTTCTCTGTGTGACTCCAGAACTGTAAAATGGTCTCCTCTTTTGGAATATAATTCCTGTTGCCTGCTGGCGTTTGAGGCTCCCAGTTTATGATTCATCCTAAAGTGAGTTAATCATAGGCTTAGATTCCTACCATGAATCTTTACATATTCTACATATGGTTATTGAACTTAGTATATACTTATTCTTATTGGCAGGTTACCTTTAAAAACATCCGATATTATATCACTCTTCGCCCCTCTCTACGGGTGACCTGGCAACAATTGGTGATTTATGGTCATGTGGATGCAGCGCATTGCCGGATCTTATTTTCTACCCAGTTTTTAAGTCTCTCCAGGCTCCCACACTCAAATCATGAGGTAGGGGTTTTGTTTTTTTTTCTCAATGGGTGTCTATTGCCTCACGCATAAGTGCAGCCATAACTATACAATAAAACATAATGCGTTTATACTTGATGTATTAATTTGTATTTTCTTTCTTTCTTTATTGCACAACCAAAGTTGTCGGATTATAGGTTCTTATACTTAAACAAATGAACCGCCACGTTCTTTCCTGAAGAAGCCATACGGCGAAACATGTAGAAAACATAAACGTGATTACAGTAAATCATTGTCACTTATAGGATGTTTTGCACACACCTATGGCTATGATTATATTGTATGTATTGTTTTTATGACATTGTTCATTTAATAAAATGTTGTAAATATTTTTAAAAATATTGTTGATTCAATATCTTGTCGCCATGCACCCATAAAGTCCCATATCTTCCAAATACTTCCTCTAGGACATAGAAAGGTTCCATTTTCAAAATTCTATTCTTAAAAAAGATTTGCTACAACCGGAGCATGTGGGTTTGATCTCCTCCTACTACGGTACTTTAGTGCAACATAGACATACCCGGTTACAATCTTTGCGAAACCATTGGTCGTCAGATATCCCAGACCAGAGGAAAACTGTGAGGAGCTTCTTAATACTTATTTTGTTACCACTATCTCAGCTAGAGACAGAATGATCCAATCACACATTTTTCACAGAATTCATTATACACCACTTCAGCTCTTCCTGGATGCACATACAGGATGGTTCGGTGTGTCATAAGTGCCACAGGTGTGCGGGAGATTTGCTTCATGTGTTATGGAACTGTGAAAAAATATGACCATTTTGGTCTAATGTTACTAACTTTATAGCCATGAATTTTGATCTTCGTAATGCGTGCAGCCCAAAGTGGTGTATACTGAGGGTGATGGAGGAGATTGATTTAAGTTCACACCAAAAACAATTCCTGCGGTTTTAATTGTTTTATGCTAGGAAAACGATAGTATTACAATGGATACACTCAACAGTAGTTTCCCTTAATCAATGGAAGTCCTTGATCAATCAGGTATTACAAACCTATGAGGCTAGGGGAAGCCCTCATAAATTTAATAAAATCTGGGGACCTTGGATAGAACTTTTTGAAACCTGTACATTGCCTGAAGTTTAAATGGATTATAAAGTCAGAAGCATTAAGATAAAAAGCTTTCTGTGTGTAGCAGCCATCCTCAGCCCCCCTAATACTTACCTGAGGTCCCTCTAGCTCCAGCAATGTTGTAGGAATGTCTCGGCAAGGACTCCCCTCCTGGTTGGCAGAGACAGCAGCATGGCACCATTGGCTCCCACTGCTGTCAATCAAAGTCAGTCAGCCAATGAAAATAGAAAGGGGGCGGGGCTGGGCTGCAGCTCTGTGTCTGAATGGACAGAGAGAGCTGTGACTCGGCTCAGGTGCCCCCATAGCAAGCTGCTTGCTGTGGGGGCACCCAACAGGAGGGAGGGGCCAGGAGAGCCAAAGAGGGACCCAAGAAGAGGAGGATCCGGGCTGCTCTGTGCAAATCCACGGCACAGAGAAGGTGAGTAGAACATGTTAATTATTTTTAATTAAAAAAAAAAAAACGAGACTTTACAATCACTTTTAGGTCAAATCTTCACATATAGAGAAGAAAATGGGTTACCCATACTTTGATGTGGATTATAAGTTTTTCTTTCTTTTTGTCACTAAACAGATATGCTCATCAAACCTGATTACCTACTGTACAGATTCATATGTGTTGGTGTTTTGTTTATTTAAAGGGGTTGTAAAGGTAAATTTTTTTTTTTTTTTAAATAACAAACATGTTATACTTACCTTCACTGTGCAGCTCGTTCTGCACAGAGTGGCCCCGAACCTGGTCTTCTGGGGTCCCTCGGCGGCTGTTTCAGCTCCTCCCCGCAAGCATTAACCACCTTAATGCGAGCTCCCTCGCATGGTGGTGAGTGCTTGCGGGCGTGCTCCCGTGATACAGCCGGCGGCTATAGCCGCTCGCTGTATCACTCGGCCCCGCCCCCCGGCGCACCGCGTCATCGGATGTGATTGACAGCAGCGCGAGCCAATGGCTGCGCTGCTTTCAATCCATCCACTGCAGCCAATCAGCGACCAGGCTGAGCTGCAATGAAGATGACGAGAACGAGCAGCGAAGATTCGGGGCGTCAGGTAAGTAAAACGGGGGGGCTGGGGACAGCGGTATTGTCAAAAGTTTTTTCACCTTAATGCATAGAATGCATTAAGGTGAAAAAAATTTTACCTTTACAACCCCTTTAAGTTCTGTTTGGTTTTCTGTTATAAGATGTAATTTTTTGAAAATATGGAACACGGCTTGTAAGCTGATATTTCACTTATGTGGAACTATCTCTGTAATTGTTCCTTTTGTACTTGCTGTGATGACAATGCTAATAAACAGTTTAAAAAAAAAAAGAAATGTTATATAGTTACATAAGTTATATAATTGGTAAGGCTGAATAAAGACACCGGTCAATCCAGTTCAACCTGAGTGTGTGTAACTACTAAATTCCATGTCCTTATACATTAAGGCTATGGAATTTCACTTGCATGTTCACTAAGAAACACATGTAAAAGTTTCTTGTATTTATCTACACTCCCTCCTGACACCAACTGTGGAAGGAAGTATTACATTCTTACTGCTCTAACAGTAAAGAACCCCTTATGCAAATCGAGATTGAACAGCTTCTCATTCAACTTCATTGTGTGCGGCTGCATATCTTCTTTTAAAGACCTTAGGTTATGTAGGGGTTGATTTGCTAAAATTGAAACATTCAAAATCTGGTGCAACTGTGCATGGTTGCCAATTAGCTTATCATTTCCACTTGTTCAATTAAGCTTTGATTAAAAAAATCTGGAAGCTGATTGGTTTTTATGCAGAGCTGCACCAGAGTTTTCACTCTCCAGTTTTAGTAAATAAACCCCATAGTTTCCTCCCAATATTGGAGTCACCATTTAAAGATTTGTACATGTGACCATGTACCTGCTATTTGTGCCTAAGCAGTGCTATTAAAAAATACCCTTTGTCTCAAATTTCTCCTGGGAAATAGTAGTGTACTTACTGTTCTGTAGCCTTGTTGTGTAGCTGAGGAGCACATTCACCCTTTAACCCATTGAGGACCAGCCAAGTAATCCATGGGGCACATTGGAGTTCCCTAGCTTGGGGCTTCCAGGGTTCCCAAAGCTCCATTTGACAGAGGTACGCTCGAAGAGTGACCCAGTCTGACATAAACAAGACCCCAATGCCCTATTCCAACCTGCTACTGGCATTGCTTTCCATCAGACCTCGCTAAGCCCCAGTGCAAAGGAACATTTACAAGATATATCTTCATATAGGTGAGAAGATAGTGAAGTCTACACAGAAGGTGTCTTTTTAATAGTTTACTGAGTTAATAATGTATAGTACGAATCAGCCTCCCATAGCAATAGCACATAGCTTCAAGGTTGCTAACAGTCCATAGTAGAAAGTATAAATAAGAGGAGAAACCCCTACCTACAGAAGGTGTGTCCCAGAGTCCTGTATTCCAAAACAGAGTGATGTGAGAAGTCCAATTATGCAAAGTTCTTTCATACTACCTGGCTCCTGTCCAAGGGGGAAGCATCACAGTAAACATCTTGTGACCACATGCTGAGACTTGATGGTTTATTCACAGGGAATACAGGTGACCACTTCTCCCAGTGATGGCTACCACTCTTGACTTTCCACCAATCAATATATTTATCACTTCCTTCCCATGGTGCCCCTCTCCTAGGAGGAGCAGGGCTGGCACTTAACCCCAGAGACTCTTAAAGTCACAACTCGTAGCTGTAGGTTTGCCATGTGAGATCACCCAAGGCACAGTTTGCCTTGGACTTCTAGTCGCATCAGATGTTGAGTGAGTTTTGGGGTTTTGATTTACTAAAAACAAATAAGCTGTGCATTTGCAGAAGAATTTTCACTCTGCAACAGAATTTCCCCTTAGCTTAGTAAATGAGGTGAAGTTTTGCTGAAAAATGTTCCTTGCATTTGACTGGGTACTCTTATAGTAATGTGGTTTTTCACCACATTTACTAAGTTAAGGGAAAATTCCCTTGCATAGTGGATTTTCCCAAAGAGAGCAGCCTATTTGCCTTTAGTAAATCAGTCCCTTTGAGTGAGATTTGGGGATGTCACTATTGTTCTGCTCATTGTCCTCCTTTGCTGAAGAAAAAGCTGTACCCGAGGACCTGCCTCTTTTAGCAGGCAATCAACTTGCTGTAATCTTACAGAGGAAATTCCTTCAACACAAAACCCCTCTGGACAAAAGCTTAGTGGACAGAACATTCCAGAATGGTTGTACCAAATATTTCACCTTCCTAAAGAAATATTTGCCAACCAGGGTGCCTTCAAGTATCTTCAGGGGCACTTTGGCAAAATGCCTAGAAACTTCCCAAAAAATTGTATACAAGCCGGCAGGTGCATCAAGCATGCCTATTACTTACATACAGGTTTTCATTGTGCACCATTACAGCCTTCTAGCCGCCAGTGTCCTAACAGCAAATAACACCATCGGTTGATAAGGAGAACATTGAGTACCTGCACAGCACCCTTGTTTGGCCTTCCCCTGCCCCTCTCCATCAGTACAGGGGCCAGATTAGCGGAGTGAGGGAGAGAAACTGAGGGAGAAGTGAAACATTGGAATACTAGTCAGTACCAGTGTGCAAAGGTGTTTTCTTTGGAAGAATAAATCACCACTATTGTTGGGTGTCCTACGCATATGGGTGTTTCTGCATTATGTAAAACTATTAATTTATTTTTTTAGATTTTAGAATGCAGTGCCTCAAGATTGTGTAGAATTGTAAAAGGGTGCCTTGACTGAAAAAAGATTGAGAAACACTGTTCTAGAGGACAAGCTGTTCCATGATTGACTGCGCTGATAAGCACTGTGCATGAAACATGTATGGCTGTGTGGCACTTGAAAGAAGTGGTGAGTGATGGACTGAAGGTGAAGTTCAACAGAGGAACATTCTGAGCTATCCTGTCTTAGGAAACTGCAACCAAGATAGCTTGATCCGTAAGGAATTGATGATCAGTAAGTTTGTTTCCAGTGTGAGAATAAAAAGTATCTTGAGGAGTTTAAGAAGTTGGCTTCTATTTTGAGACTGTGAATGACTGGGGTATGTTGCTTGTTTCTCACTCTCCATCCCATTTTCTGGAGCCTGCATATAGCCTGTTGCTCAAGTTTGTTCTACAAAGTGATTGGTGCTCATGTTATTTCTACTAAAACCCTAGAGAAAGAACCAGCCGTAAGGTAGATGTGCCTAGAAACTACATTACAGTAAAGTGAACTGGAACATCCCAAGGTTGATATTATGTCATCTGGAGGTACCTGGTCATTACTTGAGGGTAAATAATGTTACAAGGTAATAGTCCAAATAGGGTCCTTTGCATCACCTATGAGGAAGAGTGCCATAGTTACATATGAAAAAAGAAGAATGCCTCCATCCCTATTGGTTGACATGGAAAAGGGCGTTTGGGACTTTGTATAAAGCATGCGGCCAAAATGAACATCATGAACAGAGAGTGACTGGTGGGTATATAATGGTAGATACCCCAATCACATAGTGTTATGGCATGTAATTAGTAACATAACATGAACCAGTAGCATGATTATAAGGATTATTAGACGTAACAATCATATAGTGATAAATATGACATAGGTAACATGAATAATACATAACATTAACAGCATGATAACAAGAAAGAAGAAAACCACCAGATACCAAATTCTATGCTCACATATTGTAACAGGTTCACAAATAACTTGGTAGAGGCCAATAAAAACAACAGGATAATAAACATGTTGTGGAATATCGCTCTTGGATAAAATTGGTATTTTAGGCATCTATATAGCTCGAAGCGTTTCATGGATATTCCAATCTTCAGGAGCAGATGCAAAAATCTATAAATGTAACATAAAATAAATTGGTGAAACTGGCCAATTACAAGAAGGAAAATTGAGAAAAGAGAGGCTTAGGAGGCAAGTATAACATATATTAGAAGGCAAGTATAACAGGGGTCGATATGCATAAAAGCAATGATATAGAAAATATAACCCATAGACAACTTACAATTGAGCTGTGATAGTATGTGACAGCGCAATGGGCCAGGACCAACCGGGGCAAGTAATTGTTCTCCCGGGAGCTGAGGCGGTATATCCAAAGGACAAGGGTGGAAAAGCAATATGGAAGGGAGATACCTGAGGAGCAGTGATTTCCCTCTTTCTTGTTATTATGCTGTTAATGTCATGTATTATTCATGTTACCTATGTTATATTTATCACTATATGATTGTTACGTCTAATAAACCTTATAATCATGCTACTGGTTCATGTTATGTTACTAATTACATGCCATAACACTATGTGATTGGGGTATCTACCATTATATACCCACCAGTAACTCTCTGTTCATGTTGTTCATTTTGGCCACGTGCTTCATACAAAGTCCCAAACCCATTCCATGTCTACATAGTTACATAGTTAGTAAGGTTGAATAAAGACACCAGTCCATCCAGTTCAACCTGAGTGAGTGTGGGTGCGTGTCTACAATTCTCCCTATCCCTGTACATTGTCATTATCCATTGGAGAATCCCTAGGGAAGCTCCACTCAGGGGGGCGGCAAACCTAATATTGCTATTATATAAAATTAAATCTAAACTTCGTTCCAGTTAGTTTGCAGTTGTAGTAAAACAATTGCCATGTTTTTTTTTCACCCTTTTTTGCACTCTAGTGCTGCCAATCTCTTTTAGCTTTCTTCCATCAACATATAATCGCTTTACCATAAGCTGTGTTTATTACTCTGTAGCAGCTTCTTGATAGCGACAAAGCTATACCATGCCTATGAAATGTGTTTCGGCATGAGCATTTGTTGTTTTCATTAGTGTCAATGTGGCAGGGTGACAACAAAGGAGCAAAATTGTCAAACAGGTGTCACACGATGACAGAAAGTGCCTGAACAAGGACCTTTATAGCTGCATTACTAGATATTCTACTAGATCTAATAACAGGTGCAGATTTAAAAGGATTAAAAACATCACACTAACATATTAAAGCATATATGAGATATTAGTGTTTGTTTTAGATCTATGTTTACTGGCAAGGGCTCCTAATGACTGATAATGGGTAAGAAGTTCCTCAGTAATTAGCAAATTGGGTGGATACAAGGGTCACCCTGTGAATCTCAGTTTAAAGTTAAAGTCTAAAATTTTCAAGCCTGCAAGCAGGTTCTTTTTTGCAGAAGAAACATGCAATGCATGCTTACAGTCTTCTGTAAAGAATTCTGGCACAGATTCTCTCTGCCAAAATGACTGAACTGCTGCTCATGTGATGGCCAAAAAACACTCAAGATAGCTGAAGACCAACACCTGGAAAAAAAAACAGGGAGCAGATGCCAACAAAGATCCTCATGGTTGTTGGACTGTAGAAGTAGAGGTAAGTTTTGCTAAATTTAGTTCCACTTTAAAGCTGAGCTATACCCACCTCCCCTCCAGCAATGCTATGTCCAGGAGCTCCCTGCTAGTTGCTGACACCCAGGGCCAGTCTTCCTGCAAGTTACGAGCTTCAGAAATTTTTATTGTCACTCCCAAGCATGCTGAAAGTGGTTCTAAATGCAGGAGGTTTTTTATACTAATGCATTCTATCACCTAAGCCCCATCTTGATTCAGTGATTTTGCACGAGAGCCTCAGCTGTCCGGCACTCTCCCTCCCGATTGGCTGAGATACAGCAGTGGGCGCCATTGGCCCCCACTGCTGTCAATCAAAGTGAGTGAGCAAATGAGGAGAGAAAGGGGGTGGGGCTGAGCCGTGGCTCCATGTCTGAATGGACACACAAAGCAGCAACTCGACTCGGGTGCTCTTATAGCAAGCTTCTTGCTGTGGGGGCACACGGCAGGAGGTAGGGTTCAGGAACACCGGCTAGGGACCCAAGAAGAGGAGGATCTGGGCTGCTCTGTGAAAAACCACTGCACAGAGCAGGTAAGTAAGTAACATGTTTGTTATTTTTAAACAAAAAAAAAATAAGACTTGAAGTTGTACATTAAACGGGCAGTTAAAAATACTTTAATGCAGAAGAGGCCACTGCCTCTGTTGCGCTGTTATCAGTTACATTGTCATGTAATGTTATAAGAAGGAAAATAGGGGCGGTTATGTGGTTCTGTCTTAGGATGGCAATGCTGCTTCTCTATACACCAGGGCTTTTTTTCATCAGGAACGCTGTGGAACGCAGTTCCGGATCTCCAGCACTGACTGTATGCAATGGTAAGGGGTGCTGGGTGTTCTGCAGGGTCTATTGATGTGGACTGCTGGGGGATTTATTTCAGCAGGAGGGGATCTATTGTTGCTGAGGTGGTCTGTTTTTGCTGGTGAGGGACCTACTGTTGCTGAGGGTGGGTCTTATATTGCTAGGGGGTCAGTTGCTGCTGGGAGAGATCTACTGTTGAGGGAGGGATCTTCTTGTGGGGAGATCTGTTGTTGCTGCCAGGAGTCTATTGTTGCTATGGGGGAAATTTTGTTGAGAGTGTTTTATTGTTGTTAGATGGATCTACTGTTGCTCGTGGGTGGGCTATATTGTTACTGGCTGCAGGGGATCTATTTTACTGCTTTTCTTGTTATCATTACCATATTCCATACAAATTACTTGCACCACAAAATGATACTTGGTTCTATAGTCTCTAAAAGTGCAGTAGTGGGAGGTGGGTAGGGGGTGAAACCAAGGAACAGAGCTCGGAGGTGGGTAGGCATGGAACCAAGGAACGGTGCTTGGAGGTGGGTGGGGGTGAAACCAAGGAACTGTGCTTAGAGGTAAGTAGTGATGGAACCAAGGCTCAGAGGTGGATAGGCGTGGAACCAAGGAACGGTGCTCAGAGGTGGGTAGGCGTGGAACCAAGAAATGGTGCTTGGAGGTGGGTAGGGGTGTCACCAAGGAATGGTGCTTGGAGGTGGGTAGGGGTGGAACCAATGAACGGTGATCGAAGGTGGGTGGGGGTGGAACCAAGGAACGGTGCTCAGAGGTGGGTAGGGGTGAAACCATGGAACGGTGCTTGGAGGTGGGTAGAGGTGGCACCAAGGAACAGCGCTTGGAGGTGGGCATGGGGTGGAACCAATGAATGGTGCTTGGACGTGGATAGGGGCAGAGAAAAGGGGTGACTCCGAAAGGGCGAGTTCCTGTGCCTATTTTCTGAGAAAAAAAGCCCTGCTATACACACAGTACAGTGATTGAGCTGGCACATAACTGGGTGTGACTAAAGAAAACAAATGCAGTCCCTACATCTAGCAACTGGTAAGCTGCAATATATGAAATGCTTGCTAAGGATTTAGATATGCTTTATCCGGAACTTCTTTTGGGTGACAGGCATCTCGTGATTTTGTTTGCGTGATTTGCCACGATTTTTTGGGCAAAATTGCACAATGATTGGGGTGCCATTGAAAGTAATAGGATTGCGTTTTGTGGCGATTCGGAAATCGCAGCCAGAATCGAGGCAATTCCGCCCACGATCCATGCGTCTAGGTGTGAACAGAGCCTAAAGTCATCATGCATGTAGAAAAAAAAAGCAATGCATAAAGGGTTTATTTACCTTGGAATGAAATGAAAATGACTAGCAGGCTACAATGTTAAATGTTTGTGCTAAAACACAAAAAAAGTTTCTGTAGAGGATTGGAGAACCAGTGTGCCCTGTATTGGTTTTTCCATTGGATCATCACTAGTAGCTTCACCAGCAAGAATAAGCTTGGCACAATTCCTTTGCCTTCTCAAAGCATCTGATATAATATGAAGTAATTTCCTTTCTCTTAATTTGTTAGTGAAGTTCAGCATCTGAGTAAACTGAGGTCACAGCAGCACAAAACGTACTATGGCAACATCTCCTTCGATTCCTTAAAACAAATGTGCCCGGATTCAGCGCTCGGCGCTCGTTATATAATTCCCGGTAAACGTGGAAAAGTCACCTGTCAGAAAGACAATGACATTTTAACATCAAGGTTTACTCAGGAGAAATTACACCTTCAAGAAAGGGGAAAAAAATACATCATGGCATGCCAAGCAGCATGTCACTTACACTCCATTGGCTACAATTGTCAGGGTTCACATCCATTAAGCTTTGTGTCAGCTGAGGAAGTTTACATGTGAGGTAATGTGCAGCTTTCTACCACTGCTGACTGCCTGGGGCTAGCCTAAAGTGCCAATCTTGTCACTGGTTTTTCAGAATGCTTCTCCGAGAATTAGATGCATATGCTCGCTGGCCAACCTAAACAGTTTAGGCATTTTTTTTTCCTCACAAATCTTTAGCAGAAAACATTCAACATGTAATAATGTGGTTTGCAATCCAAGTGCCGTAGCTCTCCTATGACATGGAGTTGTCAGTTTGTGTTGTTGTAGGAACTTTGTAAGATAGTGGCAAAAAGCTAACGTGTTCCAATTTTATGGATGACGATTGAGTCAACGAAATAGTTGTCAAGAAAGGTAAAAAATTACATTTTTTTCTATCTGTAGCACCCCCATGACACCCCAGAGGCTAGTGGGACCTCCAGGGACAGGATGGACTAGCATTTCACCTCAGGATATAGTCCTCTGCAATATTGGAAATAATAGGATTCTATTGATTCTCACCCTTCACGGATGAAGAACCTCAATGATAACCCAACACTCTGTGACTGTACCTCCTGACCGTAAAGCACTTGTCAGTCCAGCTGCCAATACACTGGGGAGAGAAAACCATACTTCAGTGAGGTCCAAGCTTCCAATGCAAGCTTCTCTGGCCCCTCAAGACATCTGGAGTTCCTCCCTGGCTCCTTACCCCCCAGGTTAGGCTCCATGCACACAGGACATTCAAAAAAGTCTTTCTGGACATTGGATTGCTGGCAGAAAAACGCTGCTTTAAAAACACGCTTTTAACAGAGTTTTTTTTAAATGCGTTTATGCATGTTTTTGAGCGTTTTTCAGCGTAAATGTTTTTGACCGTTTTTTTTTAAAATTATGCCCAGCTTATATTGATGTCTGCAATGTAAAAAAACTCTGCTGAAAGCACGTTTATGAGCATTTATGCGCATTTAGCGTTCAGCATTTTTTGTGGTCAGAAGAACTGCTCTTGAACGCGATTTTAGGGCGTTCAGACAACAGCCCATAAACTCCCCTGCTGAAAAACTTAAAAAAATGTCCATGTGTGCATGGACACATAAGATAGCATAGAGGGGAGTTTAAGGGCTGTTAAAAAAATGCCCAAATTCCCCAAAACTTCATTTTACTGTGCATGAGACCTTATACAAGGTAGGACTCTAACTCAGGCCTTTGCCCAGCCACATGTTCATCCTCTCAGCAAGCAGGATTCAACAGCCAAATACATCCCTCCCCTATGCGGGAGGCTCAGGGGAGAACTGATTCAAAAGGCCACTCCTTGAATATTTATACTCTCTCCCAGGATGCACCTGGGGCCCAGCAGACCCCACCTACTATAGACCGCCTGCAGAAAACTACAGGAGGGGGTGGATAGAATACAAGTCACCCTGCACAAGTAGAGAGAGTAGCAGTGACTGATTTTTATAACAGGAAACTCACACTGGATTACTACATAGATCTGCAAGATATACACTAAGCACACCAATATTCAAGGAAGCGAATGGTGCCCACTGCCCAGCATTTCCTGATCTCTCATTACTAGCCATTGACTTAGCCCTGGGGAAAATGTTAGCCAGCCCCGTTTCTGTTTATTTGTTAAATGTTGTTGTCTATGTCATCTGTTTAGTTATTATTTAGAGGATTGATTGTTTGACTGCTGACCAATACTGATCACCTGCATATAAGGGTGGACATACATGTTAAAATTTTATTCTATAATCTTTGAACAATGGATTCATTTAACCAATAACTCTATAATATGAATGTCTACCTAAATAACACATTTAATTTAAACCAATTAATTAATTTGAAAATCCAAAGAAAATTGTATGATCAGATTGTCTGGCCAGTGCAAAATTGCCTTTAAATGGACAGATGTCTCCCAGAGAATGGGTAGGGAGATACTGCCATTGTTTCTCATGAAACTTACCTGATGGACAGTAGCAGCGGCCACACATTTGACATATTACTGTCCTTTTCTAAGCAGTATTAAAAGCAGCCCTTTTGTGAAAATGGGTTTCTGCTGCTGTAACACAAGAACTCCATATTGAGCCATGAAATTGGTGACCTTTCAAAAGGATAAGATTAGTTGTGTGTCCATGTCATGTTATACTATACTATAGCCCCCCCCCGCCCCATCTTAGCTGTTTTAGCCAGAATAGAGACCTGATACAATATGGAACATTTTGCCGCATTCTGGCATATAAAGTGACTGGACTGGCAGAGGATAGCAAGGAGGGGCTTACTTCATTCCATCTCTGGATAGAGACATATGAGATGCTCCACTGCAGCTCCAGATCATGATAAGGCTATAATAGGTGGGTGCCCAGGCCCCTAGTGCGGAGAGGGGGTGTGAATGTAGGGCTTTGAGGATGCTAAGAGTCAGTTTCGGCTTTGCACGTCTTTAGAATTTTTTTCCAGAAGATGATCTGCAATGTCAACCTACAGTATGTATTGCTTGTAATAATGGGTTATTTTAAGGTTATCAAATGATTATACGCAATATGCATACGCTCTATCTTTCCATATTATCTGCCACCATCATGAGAGTAACATGTGTTGTGTCATGGGCTATCCTCTGCATGTGCAGCTATGTGATGGGGAAGCACATACTCTCTTTAACCCATTTCATCCTGGCATAGGTCGGCCCCCTTAAACACCGTGAGGCACTCTGGGGCTATAGGATCCTCCCCTGAGTGCCAATGATTAGGCATCCCCAGGACTCCCCTGGCCTGGCCTAATCAGGACCATCTGTATTCTGTTCCATTTTTCCTCAAGTCTAATAGCAATGGACCCCAAAAGCAGCCTTTCCCAGCACCCATTTTGTCTCCAGAAGACATTTGCATCTTAAAGTTAGGAGAAGGAAGAGTCAACACAACCGAAGATTTTTAAGTTAATTTACATATATACATTCTTCCAGTCATTACTTAGTCTTATCCAGTCACATTACTTAGTTGCCAATAGATAGGGAACAGCAAAGATAAGAGCCAAGATGAGGAGCAGCCCATGCCATCAGGGGTTTTTCCAAAATCCTAAATCTCAAGACAAGGAGATATCATAATCCCATCAGTCCTGCAAGTATCCTTCCTTGTTTTCCCCTAAAGGGAAATTCCCAGAAGCTAGGGCCTCAAAGGTAAAACTTTTGCACGCCTAGGTAACTTTCTATGGTACACCACACTTTGTGGGCACCTCTAGTGACTACCTAGGCAACTACACTGCCTACTCTCAGTATATGGTTTCTAACCTTAACTATGTTGACATTAAGTGGCCAGTTTAGGGAACTGCAAAGGGCACCCCAGTGACCCTGCTCTACCTTTGCAAAGAGGGCAATGTTGTGTAGGATTCAATTCTAAATTCAAATACTGTGTTCAGAATTCCACTCAAATGTTGTTGGCAGTGAGAACCAGGAAAGAGTCTCATGCAGCGAGATTTATTTAATCCTTTCTAGGCAGGTCTGGAAGAGTTTGTTCCAAAATTCTCTGCACCTACATATGCAACATGACCATTAATCAATAATGTGTTCGAGTGAGGCAACCCTAGGATCAGAGAGAAGGCACTGCTGGAATCTGGGAACTCATTGTCCTGCCTTTTTATGGATAAAAATTAGGGTCATTAAAAAAATAATAATAATAATTTGTTCAAGCCCTAGGTTTGTGACATTAAGGGCCCATTCATACTATAGGTGTAGGGCTGTGTTGGACAGTGTTGCTCATTGCAACCCCAAATAATTTTTTTCAGTTCCACCAATGCACATTTTTACAAAGCATGTTGTAACAGGCTTCATTTCCTCACAACTCACTGTGGAGCATAAGGTTGAATGAAATGTCATTTTGCGAATTCTAAAATAAAAAAAGGTAAACCTCTACCAGAAGAACACATTTAGATTCTACCCCCCCCCCCCGTGTCCCATGTGTAGAGGTGTTTTTAAATAGTGTTGCTTGAATATT
Source organism: Aquarana catesbeiana (assembly GCF_042186555.1). NCBI lineage: Eukaryota > Metazoa > Chordata > Amphibia > Anura > Ranidae > Aquarana > Aquarana catesbeiana. Next base: position 49,216,349 of record NC_133327.1, on the reverse strand, counting down.
TGAGTATAGATAGGAGTACAGATATGAGTATGGGGATAAATATGGGGATAAATATACAGTAAATGTGGGTATGAACATGGCTATGGATATCAAGATAGATATGGGTATTTGAATATGGATATTTGAATATGGGTATGAATATAAGTATGGGTATGAGTATGTGTATGGCTGAGTATGGGTATGATTATGGATATGAGTATGGGAGTGAGTATGGGTGAGTATAGGTATAATTATGGATATGAGTATGGGATTGGGTATAAGTATAAGTATGGGTATAAGCAGGGGTATGAATATGGGTATGAGTATGAATAGAAGTATGGGTATGAGCATGGGTGTGCACACAGGTGCCTGGGCACACCTTAAAAACATTCTAAACAAATAATAAAAAAAGAAAACTGTAAAAAATAATAAAAATAAAAAAAATAATAAAAATACAAAACTACTGACACCAATCTCTGCCCTACTGACACCATTCACTGCTCTACTGACACCTTCCTCTGCCCTACTGACAACACTGCTCTACTGACTGACACCATACACTGTCCTACTGACATCAACCTCTGTCCTACTGACATTGTCCTTTGCCCTACTGACACTATCCATGTTTTATATAAGGTTTTGTTGGACCACTTTTATTTAAAAAAAAAAAGAAAACGTTCACACCAGAACAAACAGTTTACCTCGTAGGGGTTTCCACTATCAACACAAATAAAGTAACATTCAGTCTCCTTTTTCTCTTTAGCATCACTGCTGCTCAGGCCTTGTGTCTTTGTCCTCCAGACCAATGTTTCTCAACTCCAATCCTCAAGTACCTTCAACAGGTCATGTTTTCAGGATTTTGTGGTAATTACTAAGGCAGTGAAACTGATCAAATCACCTCTGCAAAATAATGGAAAGCCTCAAAACATGACCTGTTGGGGGTACTTGGAGACTGGAGTTGAGAAACATTGATCCGGACCATCTACCACAGCATCCCTGTGTTCATGTTCATGTGTTCACCCCTCTGGCTGCTCCCTTGCAACCACACAGGCTCTTCAGGAGGGTGGAGCCCAGACCTATAGTCCTGATTCTCCTATAAGCACAGAACACACTTGCACAGTGTGCTGCTTGTTCCAAAAACCTAGGACCCAGGATTGGAAATTTATCTTAGTCTTTTAGAAATCTCCAAGCTCCAGGTCTCAAACCAGGTGTAACCAACCAGAGAAGAACCTGAAAAAACTATTTCTTCCTTGTGAAACAAGGACCCTGAGGCCCCTTAATCTGCCTGGATGAGAATCCTGGGCAATATAAAAGCCATTTGATACCATGAAAAGACACCACACTGTCACAGTATGGCTATGGGTATGGATATGATTATGGGTATTGATATGATTATGGATATGAGTAGGAACAAAAGTATAGATACAAGTATGGTTATGGATATGAGCATGGGTATAAATATACAGTAAGTATGGATATGAGTATAACCCATACTCATATTCATATTCATGCCCATACTGTATGAGTATGGATATGAGAATTGCTATAAGTAGATATGAGTATGCATGTGAGTATGAATAAAATGTGTATGACTAGGGATTTTAGTAAAGCGTAACCATAACCCTAAGAATAAATATGTGGGTATAGATATGAGTATAGGTATTTGAGTATGGTATTGAGTATCCATGCTTTAAAAATATAGAAAAGGGTACATTGACCTTTTTTTTTTTTACAGCCTACATACTGACTCAAAGCAACTATGGAACTAGATTTATAATACACTTTAAACATTTTTGTCATAGTGGCATCCTTTAAAATTACAGGATTTTGGAATAATATGAATGTACATGCATTCTAGCATGTTAAATGAAACATGTCAATCTGTACAATAACTGTTGTCATTCAGGCATGATTTCAAATATTATACAGACATTAATGTGGAATATTACATTTTCCTGACTCAGGTTTTGCTGAGTCTGCAGCAGATTTAATTATCAGGACAGCATCCGACTTGTGGAAAAGAGAAAAAAATTCTCAGATTATTTTATTTCTCATTGTACTTTGGAAACCCCAGGCGGTTAAACTGTCTGCGGTCAGGGGGAGTCGACAAGTGACTGTCAGGACATTTCTCCATAGGCTTGTCAGGTATGGATTTTCCTTATCATGATCAAACAGAAATTGGCAATGAAGGCTTTCAAACTCACAGCTCCACATTCATTTTCAGTTCCTCCTGGGAGAAGACTTCAATGTGTGTGAATTTCAGACATTTTCCTTGGAGACTAGACATTAAAAGTTTAATAACTTGCAAAGTTTTAATTTCAACCAGTTTATATAGTTTTCATTTTAATTATATGATAAAAACTTTTGAAGATCTTGCTTTGTTAAAGCGGAAGTACATTACAGCTATATGGTATATATACACACACAGACTTGGTGGATACCTACGAATAGCCAAAACACAAATTATGTGGCTGCAAAGCAATATTAAAAACATAAAAACATTGTTTGAATGATCAATCATTGGCATGAGAAAGACTTGTGATCTTAGCAAATATAACTGCTTTAACCACCTCAATTTTGGAGGTGGATGCTTTTTTTCTGGAGCTCCATTTATAAAAGCCCCTGCAAAAAAAAGAAAATGGGTGGCCAGTTTGCCTATGAACAGCTGGGACTGAGCTATCATTCGACAGAACAGATCACAGGCACAATGTAAAGAGCTAATCAGAGAGGCTCTGTATCTTGTGATGGATGTAATGCAATCACAGCTATCACTGATAGTGTTTACAAACATTCAGCCCATTCACAATAGAGAAATGTGAACAGAGCAAGAAGGATGGTGGCAGTAGAATGAAAATCAAGGTGGGGAATTTTAAAGTGCCACAAACCACCAGTGATTGTAGGATTGTTTTTTTTTTTTTTTTTCTAATCACCATAAAAGTGACTTGTGCAATTAACCAAAGTAGTCAAATTCAAAAAAGTCCTAATCCAAATATCAGTGTTGATCAACCACCACCTCTTAGCAGCTACTTTGATGAACCTTCACCGCAATAGTGAGCAAACAGGTCGCTTACCAGATGGTTTGGCCCCACCAGCAAGGCCCAAACATGCTTGTTTTTCCCTCTGGCAACCCCCGTCCACAGACAATGGCCTCATGTGAAGATAAACTATGGACAGGAATTCAGACCTTCGAAACTCCGGTATCAGCCGAGGTATCCACACAGCAACCATCTACAAGAATATGACCCCATTTAGTATCATGTAGTATGGCTGCAGCTTAGTAAAGTTGGTTATTTTGAAATGTAGTGTTCTTGACCTACCCTCTCCCCATTCCTATTGTTTATTACAAATGTAATTACTCTGTGATTGCTGTTACCTAAAGTATCCGTTACTTCCACAGCTGCAATCAGAGTGTAGTTTAAAACTTGGAGTTCCATCGGAGCATTATTTCTAGTTGGGGCTTTCACTATTTGACTCATGAAATTGTCCTCTATTATGTTCAAGAAATTAAAACCCATAGTTAAGTGTGTGGTTTCATCTGCCCAGTCAGTATTAAGATAGTTGAAGTGCCCCATGATGATGACATTGCCCAGCCTCCCCCACCATTTCCTCAAGTATCTGAAGTTCTAGTTCTTTCATTTTATTAGCCAGGCTTGTAGCATTTATGTACATACCTCTTCATTTTGTACATGCATATATCATTATCCTTGGATACACATACATTACAGTAAGAATAAAGTTTGTTTCAACAAGCCTATTAGCATTGGTCTTGGATACTGGTTTGAGGCCCCCTTCCCCCAACTTTTCCCACATCTGCATTCAGTGCGCATTCAGTTTGTGAACACCTGATTATCTGAGCTTGGTGGGGATCCCATTCGAAAACCATGGGCAATAATATGTTGTATAGTAACGCTGGAGGTGTCATTTAAAGTGAATGTAAAAACATCATTTATTGATGTATAAAGGGATTAACGCCTCTAATTTCTGCAGTCTTTGTCCTACCAGAGAGATTTCCCTTCACATTCTGTTATAGAGACACAACAGGAAATATGAATAAATCTCCAGGATTCCCATTTAGAACATTTTCATTAGGAACAGGTATGCCATTTAAGGATTTTCTCTCACTTATTGTGATGAGAACTTAAAACTTTTGGATTTACCCTCACTTTCTGTCCTCATAACAATGGTCGCCAGGACAATTACAAGGGAAAATCTTCCCACTGAGGACACAGACAGCAGAAAAAAAACTGACAAAAGGGGGGTCCCTAGCTCACATTAAAAAACAAAAACAAAAAATGAATCTGTTAAAAACGTAAGTTTTAGTTGAATACATTTGTAGATACAAATACATACATACAAAGAAACCAAAACAAATACGTTCAGAAATTATGTTATGTGTAATAAAAAAGTATAGAACATGAAATGTATTTAATACTTTGTACAAAATCCTTTGTTGGTAATGACAGCTTCAAGATGCCTCCTGTATGGAGAAACTAGTCGCATGCATTGTTTAGGTGTAATCTTGGCACATTCTTCCACCCAGTCTTCAAATCTTGAAGGTTCGTGGGCTTCTTTTATGAACTCTGATCTTTAGTTGTTGCCATAGATTTTCTTTTGGACTCAAGTCAGGTAGATGGCTGGGCCACTCTAGCAGCTTTTTATTTTCATTTTTTTAAACCAATTGAGTGTTTCCTTGGCTTTGTGTTTGGGATCTATGTCTTGCTGAAATGTCCACCCTCATTTCATCTTCATCAATGTCTTGGTACATTTTTCCATTCATCCTTCCTTCAACAATATGAAGTTTGCCAGTACCGTATGCTGAAAAAAAGCCCCACATCATGATGTTCCTAACTTCAAACTTCACTGTTGGTATGGGGGTGTTTTTGGGGTGCTGTGCAGTGCCATTTGACCTCCAAACATGGTGTGTTTAATGGCATCCAAAGAGTTCAATTTTGGTCTCATTGGACCAGACTACTGTATATTCTCCCAGTATTTCACAGGCATGTCTAAAAATTGTGCAGCAAACTTTAAACAAGCTTAAACATGCTTTATCTTAAGCAATGGAGTCTTGTGTGGTGAGCATGCATATAGACCATGGCAATTGAGGAGGTGTCATTTTTTACATTCTAGCTCCTTCCTGAGTGGCCATTGGAGTGGATTCCTGCCATTAGTGGAACCAATTCAGGGGTTTACATCCTGTAAAAAGGGGTCAAACAGCTCTGGTGAGTGGCCATCTTCATATTGAGCACTCGTGGTGGAAGATCTAGAAGTTTTATCTCAGAGCATTCCGTTTTGGTGTTGGGATTTATTTACTTATGGACTTTATGCTTGCTTATTTTCTCATTAATGTGCACATTTGAGTTTGATGCAGTGTTTTTCTTTGTGCTAGTTTTTTTATATGAACATGTATAGCGCCTTATTCTTTACTTTATAATTTCACACAGTTCCAGTGATTCATTCACTTTAAAGGGTGCAGCAGTTTGTTTATATGTTCTCATCTCCACAAGGCGCCATTTTTTTGGTACACATATTTTGCAAACAATTGTACCTGCTAATAATTGTAGGTCTTTCTGAAGCTCTCCACAAGTGGTCCCTGACTCATGGACAAATCTTCTGGTAATTGTTTCTACTCCTCTGTCAGGAGTTTGCAAAGGTCTTGAGAGAGCTCTTTGCCTTTACCCATCATGAAAGGTTTCTTGTGTGACACCTTGGTAATGAGTCACCTTTTTTAACTAGTTGCCGCCCACCCACTGTCAAATGATGGCAGGGCGGTGCGGCTCTCGTTCTGGGACGCCATCATATGACAGGTTCCCAGAACGGCCGATTATCAGTATCCTGATTACAATATAGCACCAACTGTGTCACCAATCAGTGCCCACCATTGCCCACCAGCGCCAGCAATCAGTGCCCACCAGTGGCAGTAATAAATGCCCACCACTTCCTACAAGTGCCACCAATCAGTGCCCATTAGCGATGCCAGTCAGTGCTGGCTATCAGTGCCACCTATCAGTGCTGCCCATCACTGCTGTCGATCAATGCCCATCAGTGTCACCCATCACTGCCACCAATCAATGCCCATCAGTACCGCCTATTGGTGCCTCCTATCAGTGCCTACCAGTGCCGCCTATCAGTGCCCACCAGTGCTGCCTAATTGTGCCCATCAGTGTCACCTAACAGTGCCCATCAGTGCCGCCTATCAGTGCTCATCAGTGCTACATATCAGTGCCACCTATCGGTGCCCATAATTGCAGCATATTAGTGCCTCCTCATCAGTGCCACCTAATCAGTGCCCATCTCCCTCAAGAAAAAAAGCACTATAGAAATATAAATTTAAAAAATAAATCAATCCTTCCATATGTAGCAATAACTCTCGGTGGAGCTGCTGGTTTAAGCGGGTCTGTTACCTTCACTCTGCTTCCCTCTGTTTCACCGGCACCGGGTCTAGGGTTCTGTTGAGTTTACCTCTGGATGACACACGCACCAACACTGGAGTACGTTTTCAATGCTTTATTAAACACTTGACTTAGGAAATAGCAGGAAAGAGGCGGAAAGGAAACTGCAGAAGAAACTCAAACATCTTCTTGTAGGGTTCTTTTAACAAATGTTTGGGTAAAATTCAGATATTGTATGGAATGCGCTCCCCTCATGGGACACACTCCTTGCTCGTCTGGATAGGCCTCTCTCACCAGCCTAGCAGCCAGTACGCAGCACAAAACAAAGTCTCTGCCACAGACTTTCTTGGGAACAAAATCCGTACGATCCTCTGCCACAGGATGTATCAGATTTTCTGTAATGAATGTCAGTCACAGTGCCTGAACCTTTAAGCCAACCCGGCAACACCATGCTGTATAGTTACTTTCGGATACGTCCTCCAACCGAGTCACCAGGCCCCTCTATAGACCAGCACGCTGCATGATCCCTCCAAGACGGGTCCTCCCCTGGGCTCTCCCTGGTCTTCCAGCTTCGTCACACAGGACCGACAGCTCAGGACCATTCCTCGGCCGCGGTGGTAGGCCCCAGACAAGCCTCTGGACCCACCCCTGCGCCGTAGTATCGCTCAGGACCATTCCTCGGCCGCGGTGGTAGGCCCCAGACAAGCCTCTGGACCCACCCCTGCGCCGTAGTATCGTGGGCCTCCGGAATGGAGGACCACAAGGTAACTCCTTAATGCATACCTGTCGGCCAGGAGGGCCAGCAGGTGGCTGTAAAACGAACCCCAAAGTATGGCGTCTGTCCCATAAATACCCTCGCCCAGAATGCAACTCGGAGGACCACCTCCACCGAGTTGTGTCCGGGACAGAAGAGCATCCATACGCTTCAACACGTTGCCTTTCCAACACTAACCAGTGATAACAGCGACACCCAACGGTCAGCACGGAAACACACACAATGTCAGCCAAGCTGGAACAGAGGAAAACTTAACCTTCCTAACGAACAAATTACTAAATTTACCTAACATGCGGTAGATTGCAAATCTACCAGCTTTACACATACAATGTGCAAACCTTTTATTTATGTTGCATACACTTTAACTCCCTCTTTATTATTATTAATAATTTTATTCAGGGCTCATATAGCAGCAACAGTTTGTGCAACAATTGACACTATTCAGAGAGACAGTAAAGTTACAATACAGTTAAATACAAAAGGATTAGGGGACCGCGCTTTCAGAGCTGGCACAAAAGGAATTAGCTGTGGGTGGGGGATGAGCTGATCGCGGTGGTCACCGTTTAAAGTTTTTAGGTGGAGGCGGGGTAGGCTTCCCTGAATAAATACGTTTTTAGGGATTCCCTAAAGCAGGACAGGGTAGGTATGTAGGGAAAACATTTTGGGATAGAGTGTTCCAGAGGAAGGGAGAGGTTCAAGAGAAGTCCTGGAGGTGAGCATAGAAGAAGGTGGCAAGGGAGCTAGAGATAGGGAGGTCTTGGGAGGAGTGTAGTGGATGGTTTGGGTGATACGTCAAGATGAGGTTGGTGGTGTAGCTGGAGGCAGTGTTGTGGATGATGCTGTATTTTGTAATTAGTATTTTGGGTTTTATACATTGGGCTAGTGGAAGCCAGTGGAGGGAATGGTGGAAAGAGGGGCAACAGCAAAAGATCACTTAGTAAAGTGGATACATTTTGTAACAGCATTTATGATGAACTAGAAGGGGGAAAGCCTGTCAGCAAGAAGAAAGTTGCAGTAGTCAAAGCGGTAGATGACCAGGGAGTGAATGAGTTGTTTTGTGATGTTAATAGTTATGGGGCAGGTTTTGTAAATGTTATGGAGGTTAAGGCAGCAAGATTTAGCCAGTAATTGGATGAGGGGTGTGAAGAAAAGGTCAGAGCACCCTAGCGAGTGTGGAGGGACCAATAGGTGAGCTATCAATCATCTTAATAAAAAAGTCAAGAGGGAAGGATCAGGAAGAAGGACATTTTTTAGCTTAGTTGAGTTTGAGGAAGTGGTGTGGCATCCATACTGATATATATCACTCTATGTAGTAGAGAGAGAGATTTGGTATTGAAAGCCATGGGAGCCTGTCAACTGGCCCAGGGAAAAAGTTTAGAGAGAGAAAAAAAGCCTTGGGGTATCCCAACAGAAAGAGGAAGATAAGAGGAGAAGATTGAGTTGTAGTTGACAATGTAGGAGCAATGAGATGGGTAGGAGGAGAACCAAGAAAGAGCAGAGTCATGGAGGCCAAGGGTGTGGAGTTTGCTGAGGAGGACAACGGAAAGGCCCAAAAGTATAAGTATGGAGTAGTGGACATTGGTTTTAGCAGTCAATACGTTGTTAGTAAGTTTTAGTAGGGCAAATTCAGTAGAATGCTGTGGGCATAAGCCAGACTGTAGGGGGTCAAGAAGGCTGTTATCAGTGGAGTAGCAACTCATACAGTTGTGGACAAGGCATTCAAGATGTTTGGAGGCAAACAGTATCAGAGAGATGGGTCCTAAGTTGCTCAAACAGGTGGGGTCTAGTGAGAGATTATTAGGTGTGGTGTAACCAGTGCATGTTTAAGAGGGTGGAGAGGGAGAGATTGAAGATGTAGTTTGAGAGTGTAAAACAGAGCAGGAGGGATCTTAGTAGTTGTGAGAGGACAGGGTCCAAGGGACAGGTGGTGAAGTGGGACTCAGAAAGGAGTTTAGCAATTCCCTCTGGAATAACAGGAGGAAGTTGGGTCTTAAGTTGCTCAAACAGGTGGGGTCCATTGAGAGTTTGTTAAGTATTGGGTAACCAGTGCATGTTTAAGAGGGGAAGAAAAGGTGCTTGTGGAGAGGAAGAGATTGAAGATGTAGTTAGAAAGTGTAAAACAGATCAGGTGGGGCCTCAGTAGTTGTGAGGATAGGGTCCAGGGGACAGGTAGTGAGGTGCGACTCAGAAATGAGTTTAACTAATTCCCTGGGGAACAGATGGAAAAAGGAAAATATTGTGGTGGCGGACCTGGTATGTTGGTGGGAGAAGAAAGCAGGAAAGTGGAGATCTTAGTGGAGGTGAGGGCATTTAAATGGCTACTAATGCACTGCAATTGACAAAAAAATCAGACATAGCATTCTTCAGATGCCACTTTACTATGTGCTGTGATGAGCTGAAAAGCAATGCTCTTTGGAGCTGCATTGCCTTAGCGTGTCGCCATTGAAATTAATAGGCACCACAATGCACTTATGCTTCATTCCGCAGCCCTAAAATTTTAGTGATGTTATTATACATGTTTTTTTGTAGAGAAAAGTTCCTGTTAATGATCAATAAAATACTTGTGTATAGATGTATTTAAACATGTAAAGATGCATATGCGTACATAATGATAATTTATTTTTCCACTTTGTTTAGACTTATTGTATTTACTTACAAATGCATATACTGTACATGCATTCATACACATATGCACATTTGTGTTATGGATCTGAATGCAGTGCATATTTATGCACCTGTTTGAATGGATCCATTGAAATAAAGCAGCTGTGTTCAGATCCGTAATTAAAAAACACTTGTTTGTGATTTTTTTTTTTTTTTTTACGGCTGTGTGGATGAAGCCTATTACATACATAGTGTGTTATCTTGACTTACAGTAATGCGTACTTTACCACAACACACCACAAGAGATGAGTGTAACTTAAATATAAAGCAAGTATACATATTGACTAACTCAATTCACTAAGCTATCGTTTTTATTATTTGACATTACATTTTATCATCAACAATGAGCGCCAATATGTGATGAAAATAACAAGCACTTGGCTGAGAACAACACTCACAAATGGCTTAGTGAATGGAGCCCATGTCAAAGAACGAGTGTTGTTGCAACAGAAGAAGGTCTTGCAGTTTGCACTTCAAGCCACAGACATCTAACACTAAAGGATTAAGTCACAAAGTCACATAAGAGGCTTGTGATCATTAGTTCCGGATCACTGGCTGAATTTGGAGCTGGACTAATGAAAAGCATAGGACACCGACACAGGACAGCAAGTAATGGCAAACCATCTCATGTGGGGGATAAGAAGCTATTATCTTGCTCCTGTAGAGGGTAAGCCTCTGTAGTCTGAAATAATAATACAAAAAAAAAAAGAAATAATAATACAAAAAAAAAAAAACCCTAGCAAAACAATGTACCAAAGAATGAGGCATTTCATGTTGTTCATAGTATACCGTATTAGTTCTGGAGATCAGTGACTTTATTTGGCCAGTATAGAAATAACCAGCTTTAATGAGTCCAAACCCAAACCCAAGAGTGCACTGTTAGTCATCACTTCATTTTCTTATATACTGTAGAAAAATGAAAGAAGGAAGGGAAGGAGTGAAGGAAGGAAAGAAAGGAAAGGAAAGGAAAGGAAAAAGGAAAGAGAAGGAAAGGAAAAGAAAGGAAGGAACAGGAAAGGAAAGGAAAGGAAAGGAAAGGAAAAGGAAAGGAAAGGAAAGGAAAGGAAGGTATGGAGGTGAGGAGGAGAAAGAAAAGCTGGATAATTTCTCCAGTTTTTTCTTCTCTGGTTTTCTCTACCCTATAATAATTCCAACCACCTAACCTCCTAGATCTGCCTTGGTATCATGAAAAATGATGATCCCAAAGTTTAAAGTATAACTAAAGGCAAATCCCTTTTTTTAGTCTTGATGGAGTAGAGAGTGATTAGATCACCTGTCATTTGTTATTGCTGACTGTGTCCCTGTTAGGAAGATTCACCCTGTCTATTTTCCCTGTTAATGTTGTCATCGGAAGTGAAAGTAGAGGAAAATCCCAAATTTTGGGTTGACTATAGAACACGAATAAAGGGAATTCTTCTAATGTTCTGGTGACCCTAATGACATTCCTCACTTTGGTGGGATTTCCTCTCACCTCCCTGTTATGGCTATGGGACAGGAAGTGAAGGGAAATTTCCCCAATGAGACAAGGATGGCAAAAAGAAAAATGACATTAGTTATAATCCTGCCTTACACTATCCAAAACTGAAAAAAGTTTTGCCTTGAGTTACACTTTAAAATAAACCTGAGATATATTCTAGCTTTCTGACAGGCATGCTCACTCTATTGCTTAAAGCATATGTCAGGGCAATATAAAAAAAAAAAAACATATACAGCACATTTCCTCTGTTTATCTATTTAAAGACTGTGCAAATACAAAAACATACCGATTGATTGGACAGAAATACACTGAGCAATTGAATCCAGTTTTGGGATGTCAACATGTAGTAGTTTTGAACTTAATGGTGTCAGCCCTGACTGTTTTCCCTTGCTAAACTACCTAAAGTGACTCTAACTGATATCCATATTCTCCAAAGATAATCTTTGCATATCTATACTTACACATATACTTAATGGCCCTGTAGTTTATTTTTTTTTATGTCTTCCTGTGTTTTTATGCCTCTGTAATGTCCTCAGTGAGCTCACAAACTCTAATTTCCCCCCACATTTCCATTTGCTTGGAACAAGCATTGCACATTAGTTACAGTTGACTGCTCTATGCACACCACAAATTTCATAGTCCATAGTCCATAATTCTTAGTCCATCTCCAGATCAAGCAAAAGAGGATGGCTCTCATAGAGAATGACTGCAGCCAACATCTAACAGGAAATAAGATCACAGCTGCAAAAAAAAATATTTGGAGATTTGGAGGAGGCTTTTTTTAAATGTAAACCTTCCCTTATAAAGCAACCATGCAGCTTAAAATAGATATAAAAGGCAAACCATTTGTGTATAGATATAAAAGGAAATGATAAATACCCCCCCCCCAGTTTTTATAAGTGATCACATACCCACTGTTCTTATATTCATAAGGAGCTCAGAGAGCTGGGGGAGGAGAAATAGCAGTACACTGGTCTTCCCAGTAAATGGCTCTGCATGGAGGGGGGGGGGTGTCAGCACAAGTCTGAACACTGTCAGGAACACTAGAGAGTTCACACAAATGAAGCCATTTATAGAGAACAGGATATATTTTCATACAAGTACTTGGTACATCAGGCACACATCAAAAATATGAAATGTTTGGTTTACATATTCTTTAACAGGTCAAAAGGAGCAAAAAGGGAATTATAGGGTCTGATAATGTATATATAAAGAGAGAGAGAGAGAGAGAGACTATCACTTTAAGAATTGGTAACGCACTTTTTACATTCCTTAGGTGTTTTTTTGTTTGTTTCAATTCCTGGAAAATGGAAACTATTGGAAATGTGACAGCACAAACTACCGATAAGAACCCAGAAAGCTGCACAAAATAGGCTTTTGTACCAAAACCAGTCTGAACTGACCAGATACTGCTGAAATCTCTTTTGCCAGTCACATGATGTATACACCATTAAACTGTTCCCATGCTACTAAAAAGATATCGATGCTGATTGGACTAAACTATACGATCACACCTATAACATGCCTAGACCTTATGCATATTCATACGTATATATTGTTAAACTTGATGTTTGTAAGTCAGAAACACTTTCACTTTTACTCGCTTGTGTTACAGAGAACTGTGTTGTGTCTCTCCACTGCAGTGTATGGAATAAACAGCACTGTTTCCTTTTTATCTGATTTTGGCTCACTGTCTCATCTGAAAGTCTTACTTGGAGACTCCCTAACCTGATTTAACACAAGTACCTTAAAATGGACTTGCATAAATATGCAAGTTCTGCTTTTCTAAATGTCCCCCCACACCTCATAAAAATACTTATTAAAAGCTAAAATTAAACCATTATAAGAAAGAAAAAAATACCTCAGACTTTCCTGAAGGTTTAAGTGACATTACTGCACTTTACTGATGCCACCTGAGATAGCTGAGTACCCCAAAATCCTGAGAGAATGTGTTTCTGCTCAGTTCTGGAGTGTATTCTCATGGACAACCTGAACGCTGTGGAAGGAGAAACAAAGGGACCCATGATGTAATTGAACTGTACAAAAAAACACAGAATTTAAGGTATGTATAAAAGCAAATATTTTTAAAAATTGGGAAGGAGGGGCTTCAAGAGAGTGTAAAGAGAGAACAAGAGGTAAGGGAAAACATTTAGCTGAAGTTCATCTTTGAGTTGATTATTTCAGAGTTTGCAGAACTGTGTTGGCCCCCAGATCCCTACATTGTACCCCTACTCATTTACCAATAAAAAGTGTCAAAAAGAAATAAAAACACACAGTTTTTGACAATTCCTTTAAAAAAAAAAAAATGTAACCAGATGTAGATCCATCATCAATCGTGACACCTTCCACCACCACCAGACCCCCAAAAAAAATGATCCGCCCACAACGAAGGTTAACCGCTGTGTGACTGCTCCACCATCTGACAGTTCTTAAATAGATAAGGGGCGGGGTACTGCCCCATGTGATGTCACCGACCCAGCATGCACCGATCAGTGATGTCACACGAGGCCGGTGCTACCAGGTGACATTGTTAGATGGCTCTGCTCCCGACCCATTTAAGAACTGTCAGGTGGTGTAGTAGGCACATGGCAGTTAGCCTTCATTGTGGGCAGAGAGGTTTTTCTTTTCTTTTTCATGTTCGGCAGTGGGCGTCGTGATTGATGATGAATATACATCGGGGGACATTGTTTTTTAATTTTTATTAAAGGAATTGTCAAAAACTGTGTGTGTTTTTATCTTTTTGACACTTTTTTGGTGAATGGGTAGGGCTACAATATACTCCGTATTCCAGACTTGTTAAATTGGGCTTCCAGATTCCGATAAGCCTCCTGCCTGCAGACCCCCACAACCACAGCCCAGGGTTGTCAGGTAGAGGCCCGTGTTCCCATCAACATGAGGACAAGGTACTTTGGAGTGGGGAGGCAGAGCCAGCTGGTGGCTCGGGTCTGCTTAGCCACATTGGTTGTTATTGCAATAAAGCAGACCGTCGGCTGTAAAAAATGGTACTGGGCTCCCAAACCCCTTTGATGACCAATAACTTGCATACTGTATAAGCCTTCAATATGAGTACTTTTGATTTTTCAAGTTCGGGTCCCGTAGAATTATTTGAGTTTGTGGCTCTGGTCCGAACTTTTTACATGTTCAGGAGCTGTGATGCGAACCAAACTGGGGGGTGTTCGACCCATCTCTAGTCATCCAGCATCTACCTATGACGGTCGATTGACCGTTTAAAATTTACACATAAAAAATACATTGTTAAATCCCTTGTAGTTCTTAAACCACAGAGAACCTTATGCTTCAGAGATAGCAGAACCTTAAATTTTTATGGTCTTGGAAGAAGTGGGTGATTTAGTCATCCAAAATCTACCTATAACTAAATAAACAGCTTTTTGTCTGCTAATCCTTTAAACTTTACACATCAAAAATACACTGTGGATTCCCTTTCGTTTTTCAGAAAACCTTAAGCCTTAGAGAATGAAAGTAAGGAAAAAAATACTATTGTTTGTTTGCTTGTTTGTTTTTTGTTTTTTAAATAAGTGAGAGGCAGAAAAGAGAAAATCAGCAGAGTGTCTACATGAATAAGAGGAGGAACAGATCAGAAAATAGTTAAAAATGTGAAGGGGGTGTAGGTCTTACCAGATTGGAGGCTGAAGGGCAGATAGGCAGGTTGGAGCTGAAAGGGTAGCTGGGTGTCAAGGCCCGGATCTGAACCTGCGATGTCTCTTCTTGTTGAGCCACCTAGAATGCTGGACAGCTCTCTTGACAATTACCGTACTTGAATAATCCTGCCTTGAACCTTGATTGTCTTGAACTTTGTACTCATTGCTCCTCCAGTGAACTTATTAATAAAGCCATGCCTTTGCACTTCCTGTTTGCCAGTTTATTGTCTGGCTACCACTTATTACTGACCTTTGGCTTCTGCCTTGACTATGCTTCTGCTTAATCCCAACCTACGACCACTTCTTACCAACCTTTGGCTTGTTTATTTTTTATTTTTTTTCAAAAAAACATTTTATTGAAGTTTGAGTTATTTCTGTACAAAAGTTAGTGGTATGACAATTACAGAATAGAGAGTATAAGGTCCTAGCTGTAAATACAACAGTTATACATAATATTCAGTATACCATTGACAGCAAAAATCTACAGCTTATGGTTAGAGGTGATTATCATTATTACACACATGGTAAAACAAGTAACATTTAGTGAGTAATCCAGCATTTAACGTGTGATGAGCTGTGAGGTAACATAACATTAGAGAAGGAATGTGGGGGTGGCGGAAGTGGGGAAAAGGAGTCTGGAATCAAGGGGAGAGAGGGCTTCATGTTTCACGCTCCTGGATAGTAGGGGTGATGCGCAATGATGGATCAGGGAGAACATTTTGAAAGATTAGTCAAGGGTAGAGAATTATCACATCAGCCAACGTAGTTCTTCTTAATCTGATATTCCAGGAGGGAGTATTGTTTTTTGGCTTGTTTATTGACTACACTTCTGCTTGATCCCAATCTGCAACCACTCGTTACCAACCTTTGGCCCGTATACTGACTACATTTCTGCTTATCCCTACCTGCTATATCTGCTATTGGACCCCTGCTTGCTCACCTGTTGGTGGGACAATCCTGAGGAATGTGACCTGGTACTAACATGCAGAAAAACCCATCTCCCCCATCAGATGTTCTGGTGAACACTGGTTAGTACTTAGATTCCGTGCCTCAGGTAAGCCCATGTCATCTGCCAGGTTGACCTGTTTCTGTACTTATCTAGTTGGTTGGCGAATGCCTCGCTACTGCTATAGCTACTGTCCTCCGAGCCTGACTACAGGTTGTGACACAGGGTATTCATTCCAGAAAGGTCAGTTATATCATTTAGAATACTGTGTCCGGTTCTGGAGACTTCACTTTCAAAAAGATATTGATATGATAAAACGAGTCTAGAGACGGGCAACAAACATTAGAGACTTCAGGAACTTGATATATAGAGTTTGGAGGTAAGAAGGGAAAGGGGAGCCATGACTGAAACATTTTAAATACATCAAGGAGGTGAGCAAGGTTCAGTAGGACAGTATTTTCAATATGAAGCAAAGGTCAAGAACATGGGGACATGACTTCCAGTAGAGGTAGTGAGTCAGAGTCTTTCAACGGTAAGTGGATTCAAATATATATATATATATATATATATATATATATATATATATATATATATATATATATATATATATATATATATATATATATATATATATATATATATATATATATATATATATGTATATATATATATATATATATATATATATATATATATATATATATATATATACCATATATAGGTTTATAGACAGTATGTGTGTATATATCATATATCGTGTATAAGACATCCTGGGCTGTAATGTAAATAATTTGTGTATTTTCAGTTTCATCCTTGTGTAGCGCTTACCCCCAAAGGAGCTGCTGGATGTGTTGTGTCTCTTCTACTCTGCACTTGTTATGACCAGCCCTTAGTTAGACTCAAGACCTACTTTACCCAGTTTAAATGGGCTATTAAAGTAAAACGCCTTACAAAGAAACAGATAAGAGTTTCTAAAATCACAGCTTATGTGCTAACAAGGGACACGTTGATAGGAGGAGAGAGCAGAGTGACTGAGAGATGAGCTTACCAGTCTGCTGCTTTCCCATCATTATCCATTTAAATGTTGAGGCGAGAGACAACCTGTAGGTGTTTTTTAACTACAACAGAGAAAAAGCAGGTCTCCTGCCCTACAAGTCAGGTTTATGCTGTTCAGTAGAGCTGGATAAATCTCAGAGCTGATAAGACAGAAATATAAACTCTTTGACAGGTAACACAGCCACTTTATATGTGCTTTTTATCTGGAGTTGAACTTTAAGTAAATGCCTGTTCAATGCCTATTCTGCAAAAATGATATTCACAATATCTGCTATAAAAACAACCCACATATGTAATCCCTATCAATGAACTTCTCTCATTAGCTTCCTTTTAATGTTCTTGTCTTGGACTACAGAATGATTAGTCTGTATGTTGTAGAGATCTGAGAGTAGGTGTGGTCAACTGCTTTTGCTAAATACACTGGGCAGGGCTGACACCACCTAAAAATTCACACACATTCACACAAAAGTTCTGTGTGTTGTCAAGCACATTCACCAGGAATACCACCCTCTCAGTACAGATCCCTACAGCATAGATCTCCCTCCTAGCCCATACTCTTAGTACAGAACCTTCCAGTACAGAACTCCCTCCCAGCCCATCCTCTCAGTACGGAACCTTCCAGTACAGACCTCCCTCCCAGCCCATCCTCTCAGTACAGAACCTTCCAGTACAGACCTCCCTCCCAGCCCATCCTCTCAGTACAGAACCTTCCAGTACAGACCTCCCTCCCAGCCCATCCTCTCAGTACAGAACCTTCCAGTACAAATCTCCCTCCCAGCCCATCCTCTCAGTACAGAACCTTCCAGTACAGACCTCCCTCCCAGCTCATCCTCTCAGTACACACATCTCCAGTACAGACACTGTCCTCCCAGCCCTTCCTCTCAGTAAAGACCCCCCCCTTCTAGCCTGCCCTCTGAGTACAGAATCCTCCAGTACAGACCTCCCTTCAAGCCCACCCCCTCAGTACAGACCCCCTTCCTGTTCCTCCAGTACAGACTAAGAGGAGGGCTGTTAGCTCATACCTTCAGAACAGACCCTCCCTCCCAAACAAACTCCCCCCTCCCAGCTCTGCCCCTTCATTATAGACCCCCCTGGTACAGACAGCTCTCTTAGTAACTTCTCAGTAAAAGCCCAGCCCAACCCACAGTACAGGCCCCTTCCCCCCTTTAGACTAGCGCACCAGTTTCCTTCTCCTCAGGTGTGGATGTGAAAGGAGGAGAAGTAGCCTCCCACTGCTTAGCACATGAATGAACCAGAGGTGGGATTTACATATGAAACAACCACTATAGCTCACTCATATGCAAACCCTGCCATCAGATAATATATATACAAATTACACAACAATTATATTAATATGTGAATCACATGATAATTTGCACATGATTGCACTCTGGGCACAATGTACATGGGCAAAGAGTTTGCTCAACCCCTGTACATGGGACAGTGGCACTGAACTGAAAATTCGGCATTGTTGGGATGCATGCCTATGCTTATTTATAGGCAACATCTCTGAGGGGTGAGACTGTGGGTGCTCTGTGACCTTGGAGAAGAAAATGGGCATTGTGTATGATGGTGAATATCCAATGTATTGCTTAGTCTGATATACGCACAAAGTGGGTGACTTGACCAGAGTCCATAACTGGGCAGATCTCGTAATAAAGCATTGCAGTAGAAAGGGTCATAGTCATAACCATGGTGCTTGAATAAATGCTTGCTATGGTGGGTAGGGATGAGCTTCATGTTTGAGTCGAACGCATGTTCGACTCGAACATCGGCTGTTCGATCGTTTGATGAATTGCGAACGATATGGGCTGTTTGCGCCAAATTCGTGTGGCGCGTCACGGCCCATAATTCACTGCGGCATCGCAGTGCATTGCTGGCTGATGATTGTGTATATATATATATATATGCATCCCAGGTGTTGCATATATATATATATATATACACTGTATTCATTTTAGCTAGATCGGTACCTGTTATCTTCCTACTGACAGGCAGGCTTGTCTTGTTACAGTATTTACAGCTACCTGAAGGAAATTGCTGGTGTTCTTTTGATCCTTTTAGTACCACAGTCAGGCAGCTAGACTATTTACAGTTAGTGTAGTGCGTCCTCCTCACAGTGTTCAGTTAAAGCTGCAAGTTAGTTTAGTGTGACCTCTGCACAGTGTTCAGCTAAAACTACAAGTTAGTGTAGTGCACAGTGTTCAGCTAAAGCTACAAGTTAGGGTAGTGCGTTCTCCTCACAGTGTTCAGCTAAAACTACAAGTTAGTGTAGTGCGACCTCTGAACAGTGTTCAGCTAAAGCTACAAGTTAGTGTAGTGTGTCCTCCTCACAGTGTTCAGCTAAAACTACAAGTTAGTGTAGTGAGACCTCTGCACAGCGTTCAGCTAAAGCTACAGGTTAGTGTAGTGCATCCTCCTCACAGTGTTCAGCTAAAACTACAAGTTAGTGTAGTGCGACCTCTGCACAGTGTTCAGCTAAAACTACAAGTTAGTGTAGTGCGTCCTCCTCACAGTGTTCAGCTAAAACTACAAGTTAGTATAGTGAGACCTCTGCACAGTGTTCAGCTAAAGCTACAAGTTAGTGTAGTGCGTCCTCCTCACAGTGTTCAGCTAAAGCTACAAGTTAGTTTAGTGTGACCTCTGTACAGTGTTCAGCTAAAGCTACAAGTTAGGGTAGTGCATCCTCCTCACAGTGTTCAGCTAAAGCTACAAGTTGGTGTAGTGTGTCCTCCTCACAGTGTTCAGCGAAAACTACAAGTTAGTGTAGAGCGACCTCTGCACAGTGTTCAGCTAAAGCTACAAGTTAGTGTAGTGCGTCCTCCTCACAGTGTTCAGCTAAAGCTACAAGTTAGTGTAGTGAGACCTCTGCACAGTGTTCAGCTAAAGCTACAAGTTAGTGTAGTGCGTCCTCCTCACAGTGTTCAGCTAAAGCTACAAGTTAGTTTAGTGTGACCTCTGCACAGTGTTTAGCTAAAGCTACAAGTTAGGGTGGTGCGTCCTCCTCACAGTGTTCAGCTAAAGCTACAAGTTGGTGTGGTGTGTCCTCCTCACAGTGTTCAGCGAAAACTACAAGTTAGTGTAGTGCGACCTCTGCACAGTGTTCAGCTAAAGCTACAAGTTAGTGTAGTGCGTCCTCCTCACAGTGTTCAGCTAAAACTACAAGTTAGTGTAGTGCGACCTCTTCACAGTGTTCAGCTAAAGCTATAAGTTAGTGTAGTGCGTCCTCCTCACAGTGTTCAGCTAAAACTACAAGTTAGTGTAGTGAGACCTCTGCACAGTGTTCAGCTAAAGCTACAAGTTAGTGTAGTGCGTCCTCCTCACAGTGTTCAGCTAAAACTACAAGTTAGTGTAGTGCGACCTCTTCACAGTGTTCAGCTAAAGCTATAAGTTAGTGTAGTGCGTCCTCCTCACAGTGTTCAGCTAAAACTACAAGTTAGTGTAGTGAGACCTCTGCACAGTGTTCAGCTAAAGCTACAAGTTAGTGTAGTGCGTCCTCCCCACAGTGTTCAGCTAAAGCTACAAGTTAGTTTAGTGTGACCTCTGCACAGTGTTCAGCTAAAGCTACAAGTTAGGGTAGTGCGTCCTCCTCACAGTGTTCAACTAAAGCTACAAGTTGGCGTAGTGTGTCCTCCTCACAGTGTTCAGCGAAAACTACAAGTTAGTGTAGTGCGACCTCTGCACAGTGTTCAGCTAAAGCTACAAGTTAGTGTAGTGCGTCCTCCTCACAGTGTTCAGCTAAAACTACAAGTTAGTGTAGTGAGACCTCTGCACAGTGTTCAGCTAAAGCTACAAGTTAGTTTAGTGTGACCTCCCCACAGTGTTCAGCTAAAGCTACAAGTTAGTTTAGTGTGACCTCTGCACAGTGTTCAGCTAAAGCTACAAGTTAGGGTAGTGCGTCCTCCTCACAGTGTTCAACTAAAGCTACAAGTTGGCGTAGTGTGTCCTCCTCACAGTGTTCAGCGAAAACTACAAGTTAGTGTAGTGCGACCTCTGCACAGTGTTCAGCTAAAGCTACAAGTTAGTGTAGTGCGTCCTCCTCACAGTGTTCAGCTAAAACTACAAGTTAGTGTAGTGAGACCTCTGCACAGTGTTCAGCTAAAGCTACAAGTTAGTTTAGTGTGACCTCTGCACAGTGTTCAGCTAAAGCTACAAGTTAGGGTGGTGCGTCCTCCTCACAGTGTTCAGCTAAAGCTACAAATTGGTGTGGTGTGTCCTCCTCACAGTGTTCAGGCGAAAACTACAAGTTAGTGTAGTGCGACCTCTGCACAATGTTCAGCTAAAGCTACAAGTTAGTGTAGTGCGTCCTCCTCACAGTGTTCAGCTAAAACTACAAGTTAGTGTAGTACGACCTCTGCACAGTGTTCAGCTAAAGCTATAAGTTAGTGTAGTGCGTCCTCCTCACAGTGTTCAGCTAAAACTACAAGTTAGTGTAGTGCGACCTCTGCACAGTGTTCAGCTAAAGCTACAAGTTACTGTGATGCGTCCTCCCCACAGTGTTCAGCTAAACCTACAAGTTATTTTTTTGCGAGCTCTGCACAGTGTTCACCTAAAGCTACCTGTAGAAGGTTGGTGGTGTTTTCCTGATTCTATCACTACCGCAGGCAGCTAAATAAGCTACAAGTTATTTTTTGGCGAGCTCTGCACAGTGTTCACCTAAAGCTACCTGTAGAAGGTTGGTGGTGTTTTCCTGATGCTATCACTACCGCAGGCAGCTAAATAAGCTACAAGTTATTGTAGTACGAGCTCTGCACAGTGTTCAGCTAAAGCTACCTGTAGAAGGTTGGTGGTGTTTTCCTGATCCTATTACTACTGCAGGCAGCTAAAAAAGCTACAAGTTAGTGTAGTGCGAGCTCTGCACAGTGTTCAGCTAAAGCTACCTGTAGAAGGTTGGTGGTGTTTTCCTGATCCTATCACTACTGCAGGCAGCTAAATAAGCTACAAGTTATTTCTTTGTGAGCTCTGCACAGTGTTCAGCTAAAGCTACCTGTAGAAGGTTGGTGGTGTTCTCATACTACAGGCAGGCAGTTGATTTTGCTAGCTGCAGTATCAGTATATATATATATATATATATATATATATATATATATATCCAAGCTTAGTGCAGCTATAGGCCATTAGTATGTCTGGAAGGCCAACAAGGAGAGGCAGACAGTCACAAGCCAATAAAAGAGGGCAAGCTGGCTCTGTGTCTATAGGCAACAGTGCTGGTCATGACGACGGTGTATCCTCATCAGCACGTGGCCATGGGACACGCTTGGCCTTTTTTTTGGCAGCTGGCCGTGTTGAGGCGCAACATGCGGAAGCCTTGGTCGAGTGGATGACCAAGCCGTCCTCATCCTCCTCATCCTCTTACCCATGCTCAGGGTACTTTGTCTGGCAAAGCAGCGGCCTCTTCCCTCGGCTCAATTTCATCAGTGACTCCTTCCCTAGCCCCAGCATGTCCTCCTGAGGAGTCCCTCGAACTGTTTGTCCACAGTGTTGGGTACATGCTCCAGGAGGATTCCCAGCGTTTGGAAGGCTCTGATGATGATACTAAGCTAGATCAAGGCAGTAACGTAAGCACGGATAGAGGGGGTGCCCAGGAAAGGACAGCAATCTGGCAGTCATGCTCCCCCTGCTGCAGCATACTGCCAGGTTTGCTCCAGTGATGAGGAGGGAGGGGATGATGAGGTCACTGACTCAACGTGGGTGCCTGATAGGAGGGAGGAGGAGGAGGAGGCACATCACCAATGAGGCAGGATGCCCTCCAGGGGCCAGCCTAAGGGCAGCACACTGACTGCATCACACCCCAAAGCTCCGCATGTGCAGGGCGCTGCAGTCTCTGCGCGTTATACAAAAAGTTCTTTGGTGTGGGCCTTTTTTGAGACGAGTGCATCAGATCGCACTGCTGCTATTTGCAACATATGTATCTCGCGTGGCCAAAACATCTCCTTGGGCACCACATGCTTGACCATATGTTGACCTGCCATGCAGTTCGTTGGCAAGTGTATCTAAAAGACCCACACCAAAGAACAAAGAGGACCTCTCCTTGCCCCTCATCAGCTGAGATCTCCAACCCCACTATACCTTCAGTCCTCTCTGAGACCTGCATTGAGAGGAATGAAGATGTAGAATTAGGTGTGTCACAGCCAAGTACTTGTGGGCAATCTGCTTTCGGTACACCAACGTCAGATTGTACCAGGCAAATTTCCCTGCCCCAGCTGCTGCACCGCCGAAAGAAGTTCGCTCCCAGTCATCCACATGTCCAGCGGTTGAATGCTAGCTTGGCAAAATTGCTAGCACTTCAACTGCTGCCTTTTCAGTTGGTAGACTCTGCCCCCTTCCGTGAGTTTGTGGAATGTGCGGTTCCTCAGTGGCAGGTACCCAAACGCCGGCTCTCTACCGGCATGGGGAAGGCAATGTCCATGCCTCGCTGGACAGGGCGGTCAGCGGTAAGGTGCATATTACCGCTGACTCATGGTCCAGCAGGCATGGATAGGGACGTTACCTAAGTTTCACCGCGCATTGGGTGACTCTGCTGGCAGCTGGGAAGGATGCAGGACAAGGTGCAGTAGTGTTGGAGGTTGTTCCGCCACCACGCCTCCAAAATGCCACTACTAATGATTGTGACACACCTCTCTCCTCCACCCCCTCCTCTTCTTCTTCCTCCATGGCCTCTTCCTGTGATTTGTCCTCGGAACCAGCGGTGCTCCGTAGGCATTCAAGGGGCTACGCAAGTACGCAGGCCAAACGATGCTATGCGGTGCTTGAGCTGGTGTGCTTGGGGGACAGGAGACACACTGGGGCAGAGGCTCTGTCAGCTCTGCAGGGGCAGGTTCAGAGGTGGTTGACGCTACGCCAACTTAAGGCAGGAATGGTGGTTTGCGACAATGGCACCAACCTCCTCTCTGCCCTCCGGCAGGGGCAAATGACCCATGTGCCCTGTTTGGCTCACGTCCTTAACTTGGTGGTGCAGCGGTTCTTGGGCAGGTACCCGGGCTTACAGGATGTCCTGAGGCAGGCCAGGAAAGTCTGTGTGCATTTCCGCCGGTCATATAATGCCAGTGCTCGGCTGGCGGACCTCCAAAGGGAGTTTAACCTGCCCAAGAACCATAGAAAATTCAAAAGTGTGGCGCTATAAGCTCCGTAAATAAGTGATGAATAGAATGTATCAGAATAATAAAAAATTCTAAAAATTAAATGACTTCAAAGCAAACATTTCAGTGTAAACCAAAAAGTGCCACGTGAATAGGTGTGACTAGTGAACAAAGTATTAACACTTACAAACAATCACCAATTCAAATGAAAAAAACATCAAAAAATGGTATTATGTATAAAGTCCATATCTCAATAGGTGAAATACAAAAGCAAAAAGTCTGTGGTAATAGTGCATAAGCAATGATAAAGAGATGTCTCCTGAGCATGCAGAGGGGTTGTTTAGACCCGGCAACCTGGCAGATAGATGGACCGTAGGGAGACCAGAAGTGCACGGAAGATTGAAATCAGTGCCGGGACCATCACCAGAAATCTCGGAGGCTTACCAGAAATAGTGGCCTGAAATGGCGTATGCCATACAGGTCAAAAGGGCTTGATGACCAACAGGTCTGGGTATTATATCTGGTCAGATGTCATCACCACACAGAAAGGGGGAAGAAATCAGCACGGCTTCCTCATCAATGGATACACCATAAGCCAAGCAAATGATTCGTGTTGCATGTGAGGGATAAAAACACTCACATAGCGTGATAACGTTTAAACTTGGATTTATTTAAAATATAAGAATAAAAAACAAACTCACATTGTCAGAAGATAAAAATGGCTTGAATATCGTATAGCGGTAGTCATGAGGGGTCCACCCGACATGTTTCAACTAAACAGTCATCATCTGGGGTATGGAACCCCATCACCCCACCGCTCTATATATAAGTGAATGATGACCCCCACTGGAAGTGTCCGAAACCGGAAGTACTTTTATTTCCAGTTCTAGGGGGCATGATGATATATGATATAAATACGCTTATATTTCACTATAATCGGAAAGAAACTGTATATACAGGAACTTATAATTTATTACAAGTCCCAGTTTTTATTAAAAAATGTGGATACAGCTTGGCATTGGTTCGGTTAATTGATCCGGAAACCAAGCCTCACTGTCAGTGCTTCTGTTAGATGAGTGGGAGCGCAGTGGCGCCGCCGCGCTCCACACTCAGTACCAAGCCTCATTTTCGTATAGCGCAATGACGTCACGCGCATATCAAAGTCACGATGGCAATGCGCTCCAACCTTCATCCACCAAGCCTCGTTTTCAGTTCGCCATCAACGGCGGCTGATAGGATCACCACACTACAGGAGGTGGAGCCCGGCCTCAGTAAAAGGGGCCGGAAGAACCACCAAAGTGTCACCAGAGGTGGACATGCACAGAAGAGTATAATGTTTGGATGTATAGGACTTGGGCAATTCAAAATATATTGTAAATGCCTAAAAAAATCTAAAAAAGTTTATTAATATGGAAATATATTACATTAAACGTGAAAAATAAAAAAAATAAAACTGCCCAAGAACCGCCTAATCTGTGACATGCCCACCAGGTGGAACTCAACATTGGCCATACTGCAGTGGCTGCACATGCAGCAGAGGGCCATCAATGAGTACCTGTGCGACTATGTCACCAGGACAGGGTCAGGGGGGCTTTGTTTTTTTTCCCCATGCCGGTGGGCCATGATCAGGGATGCATGCACTGTCCTGTCACCATTTGAGGAGGCCGCGAAGATGGTGAGCAGTGACAGTGCATGCATCAGTGACACTGTCCCCCTTGTCCACCTGTTGGAGCACACGCTGCGTTGAATAATGGACAGGGCACTTGAGGCAGAACAGAGGCAGGAAGAGGAGGACTTCCTTAGCTCTCAAGGCCCCCTTTATCCAGACAGTGTTCCTGCGTGCCCGCCGATCACACAGGAAGAGGACGAGGAGGAGGAGGATTGTGTCAGTATGGAGGTGGAGCCTGGCACTCAGCATCAGCAGCAGTCTTTAAGGGATCAGTCCCAAGAAACACATGGACTTGTATGTGGCTGGGAGGAGGTGGCTGTGGACCATGTCATCCTTAGTGACCCAGAGGACTCCGGACCGAATGCCTCAGCAAACCTATGCTGCATGGCCTCCCTGATCCTGCAAAGCCTGCGTAAGGATCCTCGTATTCGTGTTATCAAGGAGAAGGACCAATACTCGCTGGCAACCCTCCTTGATCCACGTTACAAGGGTAAGGTTGCGGACCTTATCTTGCCGTCGCAGAGGGAGCAGAGGATGAAACATCTTCAGGAGGCCTTGCAGAAAGGTCTGTGCAACGCGTTCCCAGAGACTGGGAGGTTACAAACTCCGGTTTCTGGACAACGTGTTGCTGAGGCTTCGGTCAGTCAAAGAAGGAGCGGTGGAGAAGGTGGCCATCTGACCGATGCGTTCAGACAATTTTTAGTCCGCAGCCCCAAGGTATGATCGGTTCCAGCAACCATCGCCAGCGTCTGTTTTACATGGTGTAGGAATACCTAGGGGCAAGATCAGACTTGGACACCTTTCCCACCGAAAATCCTCTGGGTTACTGGGTCTTGAGGATGGATCACTGGCCAGAGCTTGCACAGTATGCAATTGAGCTACTGGCCTGTCCTGCATCCAGTGTTCTTTCGGAACGCACATTCAGTGCTGCTGGAGGCTTTGTAACCGATCACAGGGTGCGTCTGTCCACCGACTCGGTCGATCGACTGACCTTCATAAAGATGAATCAGTCTTGGATCACCACCAACTACCAAGCACCTGATGCTGATGTAACCAAATATTTTTTTTTTAAATCTCAGATCCCTTCAAAGACTGCCTATGCTGATGTCGAGTGACTCTCCTGAGTAATTATCTTCTTCTTCCTCAATGATCACGCTGATAGCTTGTAAGAACTTTTTGGGTTCTGGGCGCTGCCACCAGTGCCTAAGGCCCAATTTTTCAGCCCCTGTTTAACAGGGGCGTGTAATTACAATTTTTGATGCAATACTTTTCAGCAGGGCTCGTTCCTGCGTTCCAACTAGAGTATCTGTGAGGGGTTGCAGTGTTGTGGCACCAGCACCAGTGTCTAAGGCCTAATTTTTCAGCCCCTGTTTAACAGGGGTGTGTAATTACAATTTTTGATGCAATACTTTGCAGCAGGGCTCGTTCCTGTGTTCCAACTAGAGTATCTGTGAGGGGTTGCAGTGTTGTGGCAGCAGCACCGGTGCCTAAGGCCCAATTTTTCAGCCCCTGTTCAACAGGGGCATGTAATTAAAATTCTTGATCTAATATTTCACAGCAGGGCCCGTTTCTGCACCCACCAAGAGCGAGTGAGGACTTACAGTGTTGTGGCACCAGCACCACCACCACCGCCAAAGGCCCAATTTTTCTGCCCCTGTTTAACAGGGGCATGTAATTACAATTCTTGATCTAATATTTCACAGCAGGGCCCTGTGAGGGCTTACAGTGTTGTGGCCACAACAACACCTAAGGCGGAAATTTCTGCTGAGTATATAGGACAGGCCCCTACTTTCAAACATCCAACTTACAAATGACTCCTACTTGCAAACGGAAGGAGACAACAGGAAGTGAGATGAAATCTACCCCTAGGAAGGGAAATTCTCTCCTGTAAGAGTTAATATGGGAAAAACATTTCTCCTTTCCACTGATGTTTTATCACCAATCCTTGTTTCACAAAAAACCCCAAATTTTCAAAAAACATTTGTCATTGGGACAAAAAGTGAGGTGAAATCTTCTGAAGAGGAGCACAGACAGCAAAACAAATGTCCCTATGTTTTCCAAAAAGCTTAAAAAAGATTTTTTGGCTGGAGCTAAACACGTTAAAAATGTACCCGTTCAAAATTACAAACAGATTCTATTTAACAACAAACCTACAGTCCCTGTCTTGTTTGCACTGCCTGTATACTGCTTTTCAGAGTATATAGGGCCTGGTGGCCCCACACCTTTCCTTTTTTTAATTTGGGTGCGGTGTTTCCCTTAATATCCATACAAGACCCAAAGGGCCTGGTAATGGACTGGGGGGGTACCCATGCCGTTTGTCTCACTGATTTTCATCCATATTGCCAGTAAGTGACATTACATTAAAGCCGCAAGCAGTTTTAAATTACTTTTTTTCCTTTAAAGACATTTTGTGCAGGGACTGTTCTAAGCACGGGAAACACGCGCCACTTTTCAGGCATACTATAGACACCCCCCAGGTATGATATTTAAAGGAATATTTCACTTTTTTTTTACTTTAAGCATCATTAAAATCACTGCTCCCGAAAAAACGGCCGTTTTTACAACTTTTTTTTGCATTGATACATGTCCCCTGGGGCAGGACCCGGGTCCCCAAACCCTTTTTAGGACAATACCATGAAAATTAGCATTTAAAATGAGCACTTTTGATTTTGAACGTTTGAGTCCCATAGATGTCAATGGGGTTCTAACGTTCGTGCGAATTTTCGGTCCGTTCGCAGGTTCTGGTGCGAACCGAACCGGGGAGTGTTCGGCTCATCCCTAATGGTGGGCAATGAGGCACAGTTGTCACATAAATGGGCAATAGGTACTGGTAAAAATTACTAATTTTATTTGGAGTTTTGGTGTTCTTCTTTAAAGATTTCTATAACTCCATATCCTAATTTGGTTAGCATTGCTTAAAAAAGATCAGCTAATGGAAAGTAACAAGGAAGACTCAAAGCAACTCTGACCTGACCAGGTTCAAAACCATAGACAAAAAAGTTTGCTACTTCGATGGGTCTCTTGATTTTTTTTATTTTTTTCTGAACAGCCATTTGAAAAACAACAAACTAAAACCAGGCAAACAGCAGTCAAATAGCATGTGGCGTGAAGATCATGGGGTGGTGGAGTCCTTTCTTCTTGGACAATTCATCTTCTGCTTCACATGTATCAATCCCCCCTGATGGTATTGCCAAATGTTAGCACAATATTCCGCGGGAACAGAACAGCAATGTTCAGTTCATTTTTCAGAAATATTCAAATGCACATTTTCCAAGTCATCATTTGCCATTTAGGCAGAAGATGTACTTTATAGTACTGTACATTTGCATAGAACTATCTCAACATCTCAGTGAGGAGCCTCTGTTCTAAAGTGTAAATAAAATACTTTATTTGTGGCTGAAAAGCAACAGCCGGTAATTATGGACTCTCTAACAACTGCTTTTACTGCTGTTAATATGTCTTTGAATTTAAAAAACAATAATAAAATGCTTCAAAACACAAATTTGCTTTTACAGATTTTCTGGGAGCAAACTAAATAGATTTTGGCAGTCCAACTAAACATGATATTTTAGCTGTGTGTGGATGCTAGTGGGCTGGGAGTATCAGATGGAATAAACTGTACAAAAACATTTAGCATGCCGGTATTTTTGTTTTAGGATGTGGGATAAACCAGGAGTATTTAGGATACACAATGTGAATTAACTCCATGCAAATAAAAAACTGGTAAGATTTTAACCATAGATTCATGTGTATCTAAACCAAGGTTAAGTATATTTATTACTAAGTACAAAAAAATACCTGTTGACTTTGCCAAATATTCAATGTCCATCTCACTTCCTGCATGACTGATGAGCAGAAAGGAAAAATAATCTTATCTTTCTTTTTTAAACTACTAATCGCATAAACTACCAAATAATGAAAATTAACAAGTTTTAAGATAAGTTTTAAGTCCAAATATGTCGTATCATCTATACTGCACTTGACTAAAAAATTACCAGCACACCAAAAATAGAATTTCAAATATTTACAGAGATATTTATACCAAAACACATCTATGTTGAATGACATTTCCCTGCCATCTTGGTTTTCTTTGAGAAAAAAAAACAGCATGGAAATCCCCTAAAATTCACACCAGCTCCTTAAGGGCCTGGTATGTATTTTGGGAGAAAACTATGGGAGTCCCAATGCCATTTTATGCAAAAAAAAAAGCAGGGAAATGTGAATTGTGAAATCTTTTTCTTTCTAAACTATAACTTTTGATGTAGTAGATTCCACAGCAAGAATGCAAAAAAAATCATGCGCTTCCCAAAAAAAAAAAATCATACCAGAACCCTTATCATTGATGAGGTTCTACTGGGGATATGCAGTCTAGTTTGCTAGGAAAAGGCCTATAACTATAACTTTTGAAGTAGTATGTACTACAGCAAGAATGCCAAAAAAATCATGCACCCTCTCAAAAAAAAAAAAAATTCATACCAGAACCCTTATCCTTGATGGGGGTCTACTATGGATTTAAGGGGAAATCCACATACAAAAAAAAACCCATTGCCCCTTCCCTCCAAAATTCATACCAGACCCTTCAGGCATGCAGTCTAGCTGGCTAGGAAAAGGGGGGAGGTTGTGCAGGCCTCTTTCCTGAACCAGACCACATGTCCTCAACATGGGAAGGGTGCCTTACTGGGGGGGTTCTGCCCAGACAAACCACTTAGTCCCCATGTTCCAGTGTGACAGACCTAGCCGGGAGAGAGACTTTTGGAGGGGACTGAATGCTAGCCTCTTGCCGATTGATCGTGGGCCCTGGCATTTAGGGGAACGGTGCTCTTTGTGAGCTGTATGCCTGGAGACCCTTGAGGGGGTATTACTGTGGATTTGGGTCCTGGTCCCCCAGGACACACAGACTCTGGGGACCCTGGATTTGCCATATTAGAAATAGTGGCTGATTCATAATGCTGGGACAAATACTGTTAGGAGATGCTGATGTCAATTCCAGCCACCTGTCTGTCTGTTGCCTGCTAGAATGTGTATTGTAAATAAGTCTCTAGTATAGGATCTAAGAGTCATTAGATCCCCATTGTTGTTTGTGTTAATTAACTCTGCTATTGTGATAATGTTGATTGGGTTTTCTGAGCTAGAAGATGGCCAGTCTGGCCTAAAGGTCATGTCTGAGTCATCTAGGCTGTCTAAAGGGATTAGTTAATTAGCCCATGTTAATTAGGTTTCTGGTCACAGGTGTATGTTCAGAGTAATATGAGCCGGAGGTATGCACCTCCTATTGTATAAAAGAGCCTGTATTTTTCAATAAAAGAGATTCCTGGTTGAACTTACATACAGCCTGCCTGGTGTTTGTTCTGAGCTACACAACTGGATTAGAACGGCACATAGCTGTAGTTCTAATCCCGGAGCATCTGATGACTGAACCATCAGACGTGCGATCTGCAATCTGATTCTATAGCAGCAGAGGAGTGTCGAGAGAGTGAAACCGAGCGAGCAAGGGGCTCGTTACATCCAGATTGATGAGGACAAGGCTCTCTTCCCCACAGCCCTTGCCCAGTGGTTAAGAGGGTCTTCAAACAGTGGAGCTTAAAGGAACTCACATACTGGCACCCATTTCCCCTATATGAACAAGTAAGGGGTAAATAGTACCTCTACTCATTCACAAAAATGTTTAACAGTAAATAAACACACCACACACTATCACAAGTCCTTTATTAAAAAAATAAAAAACCCAAACAGTCCCTTGATGTTAATCTGCTTGTCACTCACATCCTCCAGCAATGCAGATCCTCACCAATCACAATTAATGTCACCCACTGTCATTAACCAAACATGGCCATGGCCTCTGGCCAAATATTTCAGCCACCATACCTGTCTATTTGTTTATATTTAGTGGTAAGCAGGGAATCCCTGGCTGAAAGCTTAATGACTAGGAAGAGATAAGTCACTGGTTGCTTGGAAGCTGCAGGCTTCCTAACAAACAGCTGTCACATTGAGCAGCAGTGGTAATACCACTGCTTAATGCTTCACTTCCTGCTGAAGCCAGGGGCTTGGCAGGCAGGTGAATGCCCCATTTAGTTTGCCTGTTCACTGAACACCAAATAAGGAGAATTTGGACCAAACTGAACTTTGGTCCAAACTCAAAGCTCATCCCTAGTGACCATAGGAAGTGAGGACAATCTATTTACCAAGACACAATCAGCAACATAAGCCAGAGATTTCAACCATTCCACACTTCTTTTTTTCATTGCTGTCTGTGCTCTTACTGGAGCTTTCCACTCACTTTCTCTCTCAGTAGTCACTATCACAATGACAGCAATGAATATTTCATTTTCTTCCATTCTTTCAAAATTAAAAAAAAAAAGCTTTGTCCAGAGTCCCCAACTTTCACGAGAAAGAATCAGCCTAATCAAAACATACAGTATATAATGTTATTTATAATATATTTACCCACTATGGAAAATTATTTTACAATGAAGCAGCTCACCCATAAGGCTGTACATCATGTCAATATTAAAAGCACACATCCCCATCGGTAACTTATGGTCCTCAAAGATGAGTGGAATAGCCTTGCTCAATAGTATAGGTGAAATGTAGACTTCAATTCTAAAATAGCCTATGGAAGAAAACTTGTAAGTTGGCATTTATGTCAGTGATCTGAGTGGATCTGAGCATCCAGTAATCAGATTTTGACACATAAAGTGAAATAAATAGGTGCATTCCCCTTTAATATACTATATAACACAGGGCATAAAAGTTAATAAAGTTCATGAATAATATTGCAAATATAAATGTTCAATCCAGTGCTCCCTCTGTGTGTTCCACTGCTAAGTGTCCAAACTCTTTACCAAACATAGTTGATCTTCAAACCATAAAAGATCAAAAGCATGTGAACAGATAGACCTCAGTATTACAACAGCTTCAGCTTGCTCATTACTTCACACAGGGGATCAGGGATAACCACCAAGAACATGAGTAATGCCCCGTACACACGGTCGGATTTTTCGACGGAAAATGTGTGATAGGACCTTGTTGTCGGAAATTCCGACCGTGTGTAGGCTCCATCACACATTTTCCATCGGATTTTCCGACACACAAAGTTTGAGAGCTTGCTATAAAATTTTCCGACAACAAAATCCGTTGTAGGAAATTCCGATCGTGTGTACACAAATCCGACGGACAAAGTGCCACGCATGCTCAGAATTAGGGATGAGCTTCGAGTTCGAGTCGACTCGAACATTGGCTGTTTGCAAGTTCGCCGAACAGCGAACAATTTGGGGTGTTCGCGGCAAATTCGAATGCTGCGGAACACCCTTTAAGAGTCTATGGGAGAAATCAAAAGTGCTAATTTTAAAGGCTAATATGCAAGTTATTGTCATAAAAAGTGTTTGGGGACCTGGGTCCTGCCCCAGGGAACATGGATCAATGCAAAAAAAAGTTTTAAAAACGGCCGTTTTTTCAGGAGCAGTGATTTTAATAATGCTTAAAGTCAATCAATAAAAGTGTAATATCCCTTTAAATTTTGTACCTGGGGGGTGTCTATAGTATGCCTGTAAAGGGGCGCATGTTTCCTGTGTTTAGAACAATCTGACAGCAAAATGACATTTCGAAGGAAAAAACTCATTTAAAACTACCCGCGGCTATTGCATTGCCGACAATACACATAGAAGTTCATTGATAAAAACGGCATTGGGAATTCCCCAAAGGGGAACCCCGAACCAAAATTTAAAAAAAAAAATGACGTGGGAGTCCCCCTAAATTCCATACCAGGCCCTTCAGGTCTGATATGGATATTAAGGGGAACCCCGGCCAAAATTAAAAAAAAAAAATGACGTGGGGTTCCCCCTAAATTCCATACCAGACCCTTCAGGTCTGGTATGAATTTTAAGGGGAACCCCGCGCCAAAAAAAAAAAAAAAAAACGGCATGGGGTCCCCCCAAAAATCCATACCAGACCCTTATCCGAGCACGCAACCTGGCAGGCCGCAGGAAAAGAGGGGGGGACGAGAGTGCGGCCCCCCTCCCTCCTGAACCGTACCAGGCCACATGCCCTCAACATTGGGAGGGTGCTTTGGGGTCACCCGGTGACCCCGCCCCCCTCTGACGCACGGGACATGATGGGACTTCCCTGTGGCATTCCCCGTGACGTCACAGGGAAGTCCCGTCAAGTCACCGTGCGTCAGAGTGGGGCGGGGTCACCGGGTGGCCCCGCCCCCCCATTATTTAAGAACTGTCAGACAAGGAGCGCCGTCACACAGCGGGAGCCTCCCTCCATGCCAGCATGGATTGCGGAGCGGCCCGGAGAAGAAAATGAAGAAGAGAAGAAAAGAAGAAAAGAAGAAGAGAAGAGCGGGAGCCTCCCCCCCATGCCATGGGTGCGGAGCGGCCCGAGGAGAAGAAGATAGAAGACGCCGCGGAGGAGATGCTGGACGAGAACGCCGGAGGAAGAACCAGAAGAGCCAGAAGAACCAGAAGAACCAGAAGATGAAGGAAGATAGAAGAAAGAAGAAGCATTTAAATAAAGGAATTGTCAAAAACTGTCTCTTGTCATTTTTAACATTTTTGACACTTTTTTCGTGAAATGGTAGGGGTAAGTACCCCCTTACCATTTCACACAGGGGGGGGGGGCGGGATCTGGGGGTCACCTTGTTAAAGGGGGCTTCCAGATTCTGATAAGCCCCCCGCTCGCAGACCCCCACAACCACCGGCCAGGGTTGTGGGGATGAGGCCCTTGTCCTCATCAACATGGGGACAAGGTGTTTTGGGGGGCTACCCCAAAGCACCCTCCCAATGTTGAGGGCATGTGGCCTGGTACGGTTCAGGAGGGAGGGGGGCCGCACTCTCGTCCCCCCCTCTTTTCCTGCGGCCTGCCAGGTTGCGTGCTCGGATAAGGGTCTGGTATGGATTTTTGGGGGGACCCCACGCCGTTTTTTTTTTTTTTTTTTGGCGCGGGGTTCCCCTTAAAATCCATACCAGACCTGAAGGGTCTGGTATGGAATTTAGGGGGAACCCCACGTCATTTTTTTTAAAAAATTTTGGCCGGGGTTCCCCTTAATATCCATACCAGACCTGAAGGGCCTGGTATGGAATTTAGGAGGACTCCCACGTCATTTTTTTTTTTTAATTTTGGTTTGGGGTTCCCCTTTGGGGAATTCCCATGCCGTTTTTATCAATGAACTTCTATGTGTATTGTCGGCAATGCAATAGCCGCGGGTAGTTTTAAATAAGTTTTTTCCTTCAAAATGTCATTTTGCTGTCAGACTGTTCTAAACACAGGAAACATGCGCCCCTTTACAGGCATACTATAGACACCCCCCAGGTACGAAATTTAAAGGGATATTACACTTTTATTGTTTGACTTTAAGCATTATTAAAATCACTGCTCCTGAAAAAACGGCCGTTTTTAAAACTTTTTTTTGCATTGATCCATGTCCCCTGGGGCAGGACCCAGGTCCCCAAACACTTTTTATGACAATAACTTGCATATAAGCCTTTAAAATTAGCACTTTTGTTTATTCATGTTCGTGTCCCATAGACTTTAACGGTGTTCGCGTGTTCGAACGAACTTTTTTCCTGTTCGCATGTTCTGGTGCGAACCGAACAGGGGGGTGTTCGGCTCATCCCTACTCAGAATAAATAAAGAGATGAAAGCTATTGGCCACTGCCCCGTTTATAGTCCCGACATATGTGTTTTACGTCACTGCGTTTAGAACGATCGGATTTTCTGACAACTTTGTGTGACCGTGTGTATGCAAGACAAGTTTGAGCCAACATCCGTCGGAAAAAATCCTAGGATTTTGTTGTCGGAATGTTCGAACAAAGTCCGACCGTGTGTACGGGTCATTAGAAGAGAGGCAAGCCACATGTGTATAGTATTGCTAAAAAAAAAGTTGGCTTTATTTGTGCATAAAATATACATAGTGCAAACAGAAAAACACTTCAATGGTCAATGGGCCTGATGAAGGCCCCACCCGGTGTAAAAGATTTGTATTTGCTTTGATTGTTGTGTCAGGTGCTTTATAGTTAAATTTTTATAAACTTATTTTCTTATCAAAATCTATTTATGATAGCTTTAGTATTTCATTTTTAATCAGGCTATGCAGTATAGACGCTTTGAGTGTTTTAAAGTTCAGAAAGACGAGGAGCGCAGATTGTGATGATCAGCTTTGCTACTGTATGTTAATCAATGGATGACGTTGTCAGGTAGCTCCTGTCCCTCTGATGAAGTCTTTTGTACAATAAAACATTTTGAGAGGGACCTAGCCTGAGATATTGTGCTGAACAAGTTTAGGCTGTTGTAGATCCAAAGTCCATCTGTTAATGTGCTTTTGAGTTTTTATAATTTGGAGCTCAACTACGTTTAGTAAGGAGTTTGGACACTTGGTGGTGGAACACACAGAGGAAGCACTGGATTAAACATTTATATTTGCAATATTAGTTACGGACTTTATGAACTTTTATACTCTGTGGAATATACTGCCCTAAAGGAAAATGCACCCATATTTTATACTTTATTTGTCAAAATCTGATTACTGGATGCTAATGTGTACAATATATGGAAAAACTATTTTAAAATGTGCTATTTTTAAGGGCTGCACATTTATTTTTCACTTTGGTTTGAAATTTTGGTTTTCACCACTGACGGCTGCTCCATTAGGGGTGCAGGGGTGCCGCCCCCCCGAAACCATGCATCCAGCCCTAATCTATATGCAGTGCGCCGGATGCATGGATTTCAATGTTTTTTTGTTGAAGCACATAATTAGAGCCTGAGGCTCCAAATGTCTTCCAAAAAGGGTGGGCTTGGGGCACAGAGGACTGCATCTTGAGCCCACCCAGTTGTGTGAGAATAGCGAATTAATATTTGCTATTGTCTTCCTGCTTCTCCTCCCATCCAATCAGGAAGCGGGTCTTAAGACCCAATTGGCCGAGAGGAGAAGCGACTGTATTGGCCGCCAAGGAGGAGACGCAGGGGGAAACCGCCAAAGCTGCCCGCGACCTAGATAGGCTAAGTGCGGGTCTGGTGGGCGGATGGACCGACCGAAGGGGGGGGCAATGGGAGTTGTGTTTGCTCCCCCCTCCAAAAAATGGAGCATCAGCCACCACTGGTTTTCACATTATTTTATGGAACTGCTGTTGAATTAAAACTTCAGGATTGCGCACATCATTTTTATTATGTTGTAATTAAGGTTCTATATTCAGGCCCAGCATGTGCAGCATCTGGTGGGGATATTGATACACTACACACAAACAATTTTTTTTTTTGTGTTGAGTGTTGTTGTTGTGTGTTGTTTACAGAACTGTAAAGCTGCAATTACATACACAACTGAGTGAGTCATAAATGTGCTGCTCAGTAAGACTCCATATGAAAAGAAAAAAAGGGTTGTTTTACTAAATGCAAATAAACTGTACACTTTGCAAGGGAAGTTGCACTTTTTAATGGGATCTTTCCCAGAGCTTAGTGAACATGGCAACATTTCAGTTTGCATGAATATCCAGTCACAAGCAAGGAAGAAAAAAAAAACTGCATTTTTGCTTGTACATGATGGGATGATAGAAGTCAGCAGAGCTAACCCCATTCATTAAAGTGGTTTTAAACCCTCACATATACTGTACCCAGTGAAGTGAATAGCCTCAGATGATACACAGAGATGAATCAAATCCTCTACATAAGTTCTACATGTATATTGGCAGTCTTCCCCTTTCTACACTCTTTGGAAAGTGCAGATTGTGTTAGAAATATTTCTTCCTCTTTTAGCAGCACATAGGGGTGGGTGTGGAGCCTGGACTTACACTGTGTGAGAGCTGATTGGAAGAAAGGCAGAGGAACAAAGGAACGTGCAGAGCTGTATTCTGAATAGACTGTATTCTGAATTCTGAATCTCCCTCTAAGCTTCCTCACTGTTATCTCATGTGTCGGAGCACTTCTCAGAAGTGACCCATGCTGATAACAGAGGAACGAAGCACCAGAGAGAAAGGACTTAGAGCTTTGGAAAGCGATAAGTAAACACTACAGATATACAGTATCTCACAAAAGTGAGTACACCTCTCACATCTTTGTAAATATTTTATTATATCTTTTCATGTGGCTACACTGAAGAAATTACACTTTTCTACAATGTAAAGTAGTGAGTGTACAGCTTGTATAACAGTGTAAATTTTCTGTCCCCTCAAAATAACTTAATATATACCCATTAATGTCTAAACCGCTGGCAACAAAAGTGAGTACACCCCTAAGTGAAAATGTCCAAATTGGGCCCAAAGTATCAATATTTTGTGTGGCACCATTATTTTCCATCACTACCTTAACCCTCTTGGGCATGGAGTTCACCAGAGCTTCACAGGTTGCCACTGGAGTCCTCTTTCACCCCTCTATGACAACATCACGGAGCTGGTGGAAGTTAGAGACCTTGTACTCCTCCACCTTCCATTTGAGGATGCCCCACAGGTGCTCAATAGGGTTTAGGTCTGGAGACATGCTTGGCCAGTCCATCACCTTTACCCTCAGCTTCTTTAGCAAGGCAGTGGTCGTCTTGGAGGTGTGTTTGGGGTCGATGTCATGTTGGAATACTACCCTGCAGCCCAGTCTCCAAAGGGAGGAGATCATGTTCTGCTTCAGTATGTCACAGTACATGTTGGCATTCATGGTTCCCTTAATGAACTGTGCTGGCAGCACTCACGCAGCCCCAGACAATGACGCTCCCATCACCATGCTTGACTGTAGGCAGACACTTGTGTTTGTACTCCTCATCTGGTTGCTGCCACACACGCTTGACACCATATGAACCAAATAAGTTTATCTTGGTCTCATTAGACCATAGGACATGGTTCCAGTATTTATGTCCTTAATCTGCTTGTCTTCAGCAAACTGTTTGCAGGCTTTCTTGTGCATCATCTTTAGAAGAGACTTCCTTCTGGGATGACAGCCATGCAGACCAATTTGATGCAGTCTGCGGCGTATGGTCTGAGCACTGACAGGCTGACCCCCCACCTCTTCAACCTCTGCATCAATGCTGGCAGCACTCATATGTCTATTTCTCAAAGACAACCTCTGGATATGATGCTGAGCACGTGCGCTAAACTTTTTTGGTCGACCATGGCGAGGCCTGTTCTGAGTGGAACCTGCCCTGTTAAACCGCTGTATGGTCTTGGACACCATCCTGCAGCTCAGTTTCAGAGTCTTGGCAATCTTCTTATAGCTTAAACTTTCTTTATTTAGAGCAACAATTCTTTTTTCAGATCATCAAAGAGTTCTTTGCCATGAGGTGCTGTGTTGAACTTCCATTGACCAGTAAGAGAGTGAGAGCGATAAAACCAACTTTAACACATTTGCTACCCATTCACACCTGAGACCTTGTAACACTAACGAGTCACATGACACCAGGAAGGGAAAATGGCTAATTTGGCCCAATTTGGACATTTTCAATTAGGGGTGTACTCACTTTTGTTGCCAGCGGTTTAGACATTAATGGCTGTGTGCTGAGTTATTTTGAGAAGACAGCAAAATGTGAGGGGTGTACTCACTTTTGTGAAAAACTGCATGTGCTTAGGTCAAATTCCATGAATGGGGTTTACTTTACAACCACCTTAAACCCTGGGGAAAATTCCTATGTAAAGTGTAACTCCCCTGTGCAGAGCGAACAGTCTTTTAGTAAATCAACCCCAAAGTCTCAAAAGGCCAAGCTACAGCTGAACTCTTTAGTTAGAGCTGAACTATTTTAAGAAAATACAGAATGCTCTCCAAATTGAATTTCATAGCTGCAGGCTTTAATGAATGTTAATTTATAAAATAAGGATTCTACATAAAATGGTTAATAAATAATAGTTAAGCAAAACAAAATAACAATGATGTCCCTTTAACTCTATATCAGCATGTAAAAACATAGCCTAAACCTTTTTACTGTCTAACTAAATATATTTCAGGTAACGTTTGTGAGGATACTCTGTTCTGTTGACCAGGATGACACCAGGATGAAATCTTGGATGACAAAAGCAGCTGAGTTTTCTTGAGGGCATTCTATTAAAATATGTTTAGCCATATTTGTTTATGGGGTGGCTAAAATATGTTTAGCCTCCCCATAAATATTATACCAATATTTCTAATTTCCTTCTATGTGGTCAACTCTTTGCTGTTAACTGATTTTTAGATTTTTGTTTTTTTAGTTGAATTTGACATAGACATATGTTTCTATTATGGTTTCATAGATGTGTTTCAGTATGTGCATTGGCAATTATAAATATTTAAAAGTAGACTTCAGTGAGCCTTTCAAACTAGAAAAGGCCTGCACGTGATACTTTGAACTAGTAGCACTATATCCAGGAATTAATATGTAGGCAATGGGTGTGAACTGCCAAGGCCTGCCCTTTGCCAACCACGAACAAGCCTACAGAGTACTTCTTGGGGTTCTGTAACACAAAGTTACACTTTTTTTGTATGAAAAGGCAGATGCAAATGTGCACACAAAGTTCCAACTTTAGAAAGGTCAAGGAGAAAATAGCCGGATTTCAAACATTAAACTTTTCAAGGATTTCTTCTGATTCCTATGTTCCAAGATAGCCTCCTCCATCTCTTAATAGTTCTTCAATGACTTGTTGGTAGCCAAAATCTTTTGTTCTTTTTTTTTTTTACGTAGCTTTGTAGCGGAGGAAAGAAAAAAAAATTAATTATGGCTATGGAACTTTTTACACAGTAGAGTTTAAAAAGGACAAAACGTAAGGCAAGGAAAAAGATGAGGGCCCATTTATCTTATATTGACAGGACTAGCTTCAAAAGATGACCTTGAATCATAATCATCCTAATGAGCTGAAAATATTTCACTTTATCAAGTGAAACTGTAATCAAATCATTTTCTGAGAGCTCTGCTAATGAGCAATTCTTTTGATGAAAAACATGGTTAACTGTCTTAGTCTGCAGGAGGTGCACTACAGCAAAGAGGCCAGCTCATGATAACTCATTAGCTGACCTGGGGAGAGACTCATTTGAATGCTTTTGATAAAAATTTCAAGGCTTTTTTTTATACTTAAATTACAATTTATGCAGCTTAATAAAAATAACATAATTTATAGGGGGAACTATTAAAAGTACTTTAAAGTGATGGAACAGAGTATGTTTACAATGTACGGCTGAGTAAAGTCACCAAAGGAGGGGGGGGCAAAATGTCCCAAATTATCATTGCCAAAAATTCAGCACCCCCTTGTTGTAATTATGTCCAGGGCAAAAAAGGTGAATTTACTTTTCAAAAGCAACCTGTTGGCCTAGTGCGTATTTGATATTGACAGTGATTTCAATCACCCTTCAGTTACTGGGTTCAATTAGTACTGATTGGATTTCCTGGCTACCGGTCAAAAAAAAAAAAACTTTAAAAAAAATGTTCCTTTAGAAAAAAAAGAAAAAGATCTTATATTAGAGATAGTTATATTGTGTTCGAATTATCCGTGCTTGAAGCTAAACTTTAATAGACAATGATAGGAGAAAGCTGTTTTCTGACTGTACCTCTCAAGGGTTTCTCTATTATGTCAGTTAATGTCGTGCCTTTACTTGCTAAAAATTACAAAAGGCTGCCTCATGCCGTATTACGGGATAAATCAGAAACTAGTTCATCAAAGCTTTCCCAAATATTACTTTGTATTTTTTTTTTTAAATCAACCATTTTGTCAAAAAACAGAAGTATTACTAACCAATGTTTGTGAGGTGAGTTGAGAAAACATCTCTGTGTGGCAAATATAATTAGGAAAATGTTAAATATAACATGTTAAAAAATATTGGTATATCAATTTTGGAGACCATAATGTACTTGTGAAGAAACCATTTTGTGCTTCTTTTTCTGTTATCTCTATTGTCATTTCGAACTTGCAAGCTGAGCATTTTCTGGACATCTTGATGTCTCTTGACTGTTAAAATGGGAACTTATTGTGCTCCAAACCATGACTTGGAGGTGCGGTGATAACAATCACAAAGCTTTTCCAAACAACATACATTTCTGACTTGAAGTCAACGTAAAAAAATAAAAATAAAATTATATACAGAGAGTCTTGATAAATGTAACATAACTTACTCTTTTATACTCTGCATTAAATATGTTATACTTCTTTAAAAGCTTCAGACAGTACTTTGCTGTTCTAGTGTTGCTCTAAAAAACAACAACCTCCTGCTTTGACTGTTTCCACATTCAGCTTCTAGTGTCACTTTTTTATACTACTATATAGTATATGCAGGTGGCAAATATAGTATATACTATATATATATATATATATATATATATATATATATATATATATATAATCCGATTAAAATTATATTGTTTCTCAGCAAATGAAAAAAAAAAAAATATATGGAACCATATTGATAAAATAATGCCAATTATATTTCCACTTTTGCTGCATCATACTTGAGACTGAAAATCGAAATTCTGAAGTTATTATATGTGTGAATTTTCAGGAATTCTTAAGGATACCTATAATTTTGGAAAAAAAAGGAAATGTTAAAAAATATTATTTGGAACTAAAATTATTTATGAAAAGTGTATTTTCATTTTAGTCAGATTGGCATAATTTTTTTGATTTTATTTAGACAGCAAATTTAAACAGAATAATAAAATATACAAAACAGATATTTGGACAAGTGTATACCAGTGTGTAAATCAATAGTTTTAAAGTGTTTTCACAGATCATTACTTCACAGATAGCAAGAATCTGATTGCTTTCTGTTTTGACAAATATTTAAACAAATTAAATATCTGTAACAATTTTGTATAACAAACAATATTTTTTTGGTAAAAAGTCTTATTTACAGTACCAAAAGTATACATGTTTCTGCAGTAATGCATTGTATCTAGATACAGAAAGCATATCACAATTATGCATAGACAATTTAATCTCCTGTCATTTCCGACAATGAAAAAAGGAGTGCAGTAAAATTATGCAGTGAAGCCAAAGAATTGTTGTGTAAAAAAAACTTAAAAAAATGTTCACAAGATGGATAAAGGGGCATTTGGAGACATGCAGTAAACACAAATTAACATATATTTAAAATGCTCATCAAATTATGTTTTTATGATATTCTCTCAATTAAATTATTTTATTTTTTATTTGTTTTTCCCAATGGGGAGATGTCCCTTCATTTCCTGTCCCATAGCCAAAATAGGAAGTGAGAGGAAATCCCTGCAAATAAGGGAATCTCTTGAGGACCCCCAGGTCACCAGAACTAGTGTCCCCATTCGAAGATTTCACCTCTATTACTTTTATGGGACCACCCAAAATTTGGGATTTTCTTTTACTTTAATTTTCAATAACAATGGTAAACAGGACAAATGAAGAGTGTGAATCTCCCTAATGGGGAAACAGACAGCAAAAAAATTGCCAGGTGTTTTAAAACCTCTCCACTCTATCCAAAACTAAAAAAAAGTTGTGCCTTTATTTATACTTTATTGCGTATGCAGGTTGGTTGACAACTAGGGATGGGCTGTCTGTTCGGGTCGAACATGAGTTCGACTCGAACATTGGCTGTTCGCTCATTCGCTGAATAGCGAACAATTTGGGGTGTTCGCTGCAATTTCGAAAGCCACGGAACAACCTTAAAAAGTCTATGGGAGAAATCAAAAGTGCTCATTTTAAAGGTTAATATGCAAGCTATCGTCATAAAAAGTGTTTGGGGACCTGGGTCCTGCCCCAGGGGACATGTATCAATGCAAAAAAAAAGTTTTAAAAGTGGACGTTTTTTCGGGAGCAGTGATTTTAATAATGCTTAAAGTGAAACAATAAAAGTGAAATATTCCTTTAAATTTCATATCTAAGGGGTGTCTATATTAACCAAAATTAAAAAAAAAAAATGCGTGGGGGTCCCCTTAAAAATCCATACCAGACCCTTATTCAAGCACGCAACCTGGCAGGCTGCAGGAAAAGAGGGGGGGATGAGAGAGCGCCCCCCTCCTGAACTGTACCAGGCCACATGCCCTCAACATGGGGAGGATGTCCCCATGTTGATGGGGACAAGGGCCTTATCCCCATAACCCTTGCCCGGTGGTTGTGGGGGTCTGCAGGTGGGGGGTTTATCGGAATCTGGAAGCCCCCTCTAACAAGAGGAACCCCAGATCCCGCCCCCCCCGTGTGAAATGGTAACGGGGTACAAATGTACCCCTACCATTTCACAAAAAAAGTGTCAAAAATGTTTAAAAAAACAAGAGACGGTTTTTGACAATTCCTTTATTAATGTCTTCTTCTTTTCCTGCTTCTTCTTCCATCTTCTTCTGGTCTTCATTCAGTTTTCTCCCTCCATCTTGTTCTTCCTCGCTTCTTCCTCTTCTTCCGCCGATCCTTCTCGTCCGCATCTTCTTCCGGCTTCTTCTTCCCCGCTTTGTTCTTCGGACGATCCACATCCATGGGAGGTTCCCACTGTGTGACGCTTCTGTTTTTCTGACAGTTCTTATATAACTTAGGGCGGGGCCACCCGGTGACCCCGCCCCCTCTGATGCACGGGGACTTCCCTATGGTTTTCCCTGTGGTGTCAGAGGGGGGCGGGGTCACCGCGTAACCGG
Organism: Aquarana catesbeiana; assembly: GCF_042186555.1. Taxonomy (NCBI): domain Eukaryota; kingdom Metazoa; phylum Chordata; class Amphibia; order Anura; family Ranidae; genus Aquarana; species Aquarana catesbeiana. The sequence continues at coordinate 49,172,133 of NC_133327.1, read as the reverse complement.
GTGACCCCCCCTGACATCACGGGGAAAGGACAAAGGGTCGGAGGAAGAAGAGGAAGAAGTGGGGGAAGAACAAGATGGAGGAAGAAAACCGAATGAAGACCAGAAGAAGATGGAAGAAGAAGCTGGGAAAGAAGAAGACATTAATAAAGGAATTGTCAAAAACCGTCTCTTGTCTTTTTTAACATTTTTGACACTTTTTTTGTGAAATGGTAGGGGTACATTTGTACCCCATTACCATTTCACACAGGGGGGGCCGGGATCTGGGGGTCCCCTTGTTAAAGGGGGCTTCCAGATTCCAATAAGCCCACCACCCGCAGACCCCCACAACCACCAGGCAAGGGTTGTGGGGATGAGGCCCTTGTCTCCATAAACATGGGAACATCCTCCCCATGTTGAGGGCATGTGGTCTGGTACGGTTCAGGGGGGGGGGGCGCTCTCTCATCCCTCCTTCTTTTCCTGCGGCCTGCCAGGTTGCGTGCTCGAATAAGGGTCTGGTATGGATTTTTAGGGGGACCCCCATGCCATTTTGTTTTCAAATTTTGGCGCGGGGTTCCCCTTAAAATCCAGACCAGACCTGAAGGGTCTGGTCTGGATTTTGAGGGGGACCCCCACGCCATTTATTTTTTTTTAATTTTGGCGCGGGGTTCCCCTTAATGTTCATACCCGACCCAAAGGGCCTGGTAATGCACTGTGGGGGAACCCCAGGCCGTTTTTTTCAATGACTTTTATGAGTATTGCAGAGACCCGACAATTCATTACAGCTGCCGGCGCTACTGCTAGTACTTTTAAATTACTTTTTTTTCCTTTAGAAATGTCATTTTGCTCTCGGACTGTTGTAAACACGGGAAACATGCGCCACTTTACAGCTATACTATAGACACCCCCCAAGTACGAAATTTAAAGGAATATTTCACTTTTATTGTTTCACTTTAAGCATTATTAAAATCACTGCTCCTGTTTTTAAAACTTTTTTTTGTATTGATACATGTCCCCTGGGGCAGGACCCAGGGCCCAAAACACTTTTTATGACAATAACTTGCATATTAACCCTTAAAATCAGCACTTTTGATTTTTCACGTTCGTGTCCCATAGACTTTAAATGGTGTTCGCGTGTTCAAACAAGTTTTTTGCCTGTTCACATGTTCTGCTGCGAACCAAACAGGGGGGTGTTCAGCCCATCCCTATTGACAACAAGCATCTTATTAAAAAAGCACAAAAATATTATATGAATACAAATGACACAATGGGGGTTATTTACGAAAGTCAAATCCACTTTGCACTACAAGTGCAAACTACAAGAGAAAAATGCACTTGAAATTGCACTGAAAGTACACTTGGAAGTGCAGTCACTGTAAATCTGAGGGGTAGATCTGAAATGAGGAGAAGCTCTGCTGATTTTATCATCCAATCATGTGCAAGCTAAAATGTTGTTTTTTATTTTCCTTGCATGTCCCCCTCAGATTTACAGCGACTGCACTTCCAAGTGCACTTTCAGTGCAATTTCAAGTGCACTTTGCACTTGTAGTTTGCACTTGTAGTGCAAAGTGGATTTTCCTTTCGTAAAAAACCCCTGATGACACAACAGTAACACAATATACCAAATCAGTGCTGAAGGCAATATTATATATGTTATATATATATAACAGACCTCATCAGATTTACCAAGAACTGCCATAAATATTATAATAAAATAAGATTAATTAAACTGACCCTTGTTTACATAGCATGATGCCACAACTGAGAAGACATTGCAGAAACAGAGATAAGTATTTAGGGTGGAATAACACTGGGGCTAAATAATGGGAAAATGGTCCCTTCAGAAATAAGCCCCTTTCATTCTTTTGCCAAGTAAACCCCCTTATATACTTACATAAAGGTGGTGGTAAATCTTACTTTTAGATGATGCCCCAAAAGGAGAGCGATCCCTTAAGAAGAGTACTACGGTGCATTGGTGCCCTTCTCTTCTTATCTTCTGCCAAAGAAACCGTTCCTAACACCCGCTGATGTGACAATTTTGGGTCAGAAAGCTCAGTTGGGCACTTCTGGGAGGGATTTAAGCTGGATACTCCTATCTATATACACCCTGTCTCCCATCAATCCTCACAAAGATCACAAATGCCACAGCACCGGATGGGGAAAAAGGCAGGTTGAAAAGTCTGGTCTTGGGTAGGAAGAAAAAAGACGAGCTGATGGAAAAAAGACCATCATATACACTACATTACTAAAAGTATTGGGACACCTGCCTTTACACGCACATGAACTTTAATGGCATGCCAATTTTAGTCCATAGAACTCAATAATAAATTGACCCACCCTCTGCAGCTATAACAGCTTCAACTCTGCTGGGAAGGCTTTCCACAAGATTTAGGAGTGTGTCTATGCGAATGTTTGACCATTCTTTCAGAAGTGCATTTGTGAGGCCAGGCAGTGATGTTGTACAAGAAGGTCTGGCTTGCAGTCTCCGCTCTAATTCATCCCAAAGGTGTTCTATCAGGGTTAAGGCCAAGACTCTATACAGGCCAGTCAACTTCCTCCACCCCAAACTCGCTCATCCATGTCTTTATGGACCTTGTTTGTACACTGGTGCGCAGTCATGTTGGAACAGGAAAGGGCCAGCCCCAAGCTATTCCCACAAAGCTGGGGGCATGAAATTGTACAAAATGTCTTGGTATGCTGATGCCTTAAGAGTTCCCTTCACTGGAGCTAAGGGACAAAGCCCAACCCCTGAAAAACAACCCCACACCATAATCCCCCCCCCCCCACTAAATGATTTGGACCAGGGCATAAAGCAAGGTCCATAAAGACATGGATGAGTGAGTTTGGGGTGGAGGAACCTGACTGGCCTGCAAAGAGTCCTGACCTCAACCCAATAGAAAACCTTTGGGATGAATTAGAGTGGAGACTGCTAACAAAGCCTTCTCATCTGACATCAATACCTGATTTCACAAATGCGCTTCTGGGAGACTGGTCAAACATTCCCATAGACACACTCCTAAACCTTGTGGACAGCCTTCCCAGAAGAGTTGAAGCTGTTACAGCTGCAAAGGGTGGGCCAACTCAATATTGAACCCTACGGACTAAGACTAGGATACCATTAAAGTTCATGTGTGTGTGAAGGCAGGTGTCCCAATATTTTTGGTAATATAGTGTATTTTATTCACAGGGGGAATAGTAACCCATCACAAACCCATTCTACATTTTGTGATCCCATGCCGCTATACCTGTAAAAAAGATAAATACTAAACAATGATATTTTGTACATATAAAACGTTGTATAAAAATTACACTTTCACCAAAAAGATTTAATCCATACAGAAATAATAATGTAAGAAAGAGATCATCCTTACATCAGGAATCCCAGAGTTTCCTTTAACATATTAAATCCACAGAGTTCCCCATTATGCTGCCATTCCTCAGTTCCCCACAGTCTACTAATTCCAGCATAGCAGGCTGCCATACCTCAGTCCCCCACAGAGGGCACAAGTCCCAGTATAATGGGCTGCCATTCCTCACTTGTTGCACAAGCGCGAGTTTCTTTTCATTTTTACAGAAATCCTGTACATATGCCCCCTTTGCCTCAACACAGATGTGGTGGAGACAGCATGTAACACCTTACAATTGATAGAGAATCAGCATTTTGATATTGTCTCCTAGGTCTTTGCTTAACCACAAAGCTGTATTCCTGTAGAGACAGGAACCACTAGATAACTCTTGCACTAGCATGCTTGCTTTGTCATCCAGGTCAGTGAGCATGATCAGACACTGAGCAGAATCCCCTGCCCATGAGAAAGCACCACATAGAGTCCAAATTCCATTTTATGTTTAGACACTCTTGTTCCACCACTGCATAGTTGCTCTCAGTGGCTGTCAGCTTTCTGCTGAAAAAATAAAGGGGTGTTCTTCTCCATTGACTTTTTGAGACAAGACTGCTCCCAAACCCTCACTCAAGGCATCTGCCTGTACAATATATTATCAGAAAAAAAACAGGACAACCAACACTGAATGTTGGCATAATGCAGTCTTCGGTTTTAGGAAGGCTTCCTCTGCATTACTGTTCCACTGAATCATCTCTGATTTCCTGCCCTTTGTCAAGTTGGTCAGAGGCATGGCTATTGTGGGTAAAATTGAGGACAAACCACAATATTAGTCAACTATGTCCCCAAGAACTGGAGAAGATGGGACTCCAAATCTGTGCTGAAAATAAAAATGTCAAGCAGCCAGACTTAGGTGAATTTTTGATGAGGGTGTATTCTTTTTAACATTCCCTATGAAATGCGACAGGGGTAGAATATAACCCAAATGGCATTCTCTGGTACTAGAACTGACCCTGAGGAGTGGAGAACACTGTTTTCTTCCTGGTTTGCATGGCCATGGGTACATATAGAACTACCCATGCAATAGTCTTAGAAGAAGTACCTCTTAGAGAAACAGCCTTTGGGATACCTAGTCACATAATCGAGAGCCATCAGATCCATTGCAATGCACTCAATCACTTTGATTATAGGCAGAGGTGCCAATGGGTTTTTGATGTGTGACACCGGAGTGTGTAGGTGGGGTGCAGCGTGGTGCAGCAGCAATAACACACACAGTACATGTGCAATGCAAAGAACTTGCTTTGAAGTCATGGCGGTAACGCCAGTTCAGGGGCAGAATATGGCCTGGCCATCTTGTGCCCAAGCGGGAAGATGTCTAGAGAAGTTGCAAACCCTCCCTGCCAGAAACCACTCCTTGCTACTAGTTCTGTTCTTAACAGATGGGGTACCAGTCCCTACTCTACCCAATCACAAATGCGCACCAAGCCTGGAGCCAGGGCCTTTACTATGCTCTGCCTGACCAAAGAGGTCATGTGAGGTGGAAGCATCTAATCGAATAGCTTCCCCTGTGACCCAGGAAACAATAGAGGAACCATGTTCCTCTTGACTTCCTCTCCAACTGAAATGCCACTGCGGACAACCACCACCTACAGTGGAGAAAGTAGAGTACACCTGCCTACAAACTGTTAACCGGAAAAAGTGAAAGGATGCTTAGGATCTTCTAACCTCAGTCTTCAACCCAACCAGTAAAATGGATCGGTTCTCCATGCCTCGGTTTCTCAGTCTGCAGGTGTACTCCCAGTGTGTCATTGTAAGCTAAATCGAACACCATCCATTTACAGTATATGGCTAAAGAGCTGCTCTGCAATCTCACTGCAGACTTTGGCAACTTGATTTAGCAAATCACAATTAACTGCTAAAATTAGGAAACCTCTTTTCAGCAACAGGCATTTGTTAAACTGCAGTAACTTGCTTTCTAGCATTTACTAGCTTGAGATCTTTCATCTAAGCAGTACTAAATGCTCCCCGTTACACATCCAAGTCAAGATACACTGGATTGTATGATATGTATTAAGGAAGGTATGAATAAAAAAACAGACTGCCACTTTAAGTTTTTTTTTTAGGACCTGATTACTTTATTAAGAAAACATCCAACTGAGAAAATGTTAATAGTCTATTTTCCAGGGTTGCATTGATGTACATTTTGACAATAGCCAAAATACATTTTTATATTTTCCCCTTGTTCCAATGACAGTTCTAAAGTGTTGGGTTACCCATTACCTTCTGCCTTGGTGGCATGATCAGCAAGAAAATGAGGAGGACAAATCAACTGAAAAGTGACACAGGTAGGAATAAAAACTTGACAGGGTTTCTAATCCTTCCCTCCTTCATCCAAAACTAAAAAAAGTTTTGGAAATACAGTATCTCACAAAAGTGAGTATCAACCCCCAATTTTTTTGTAAATATTTTATTATAACTTTTCATGTAACAACACTGAAGAAATGACACTTTGCTACAATGTAAAGTAGTGAGTGTACAGCTTGTATAACAGTGTAAATTTGCTGTCCCCTCAAAATAAATCAACACACAGCCATTAATGTCTAAACTGCTGGCAACAAAAGTGAGTACACCCCTAAGTTAAAATGTCCAAATTGGGCCCAAAGTGTCAATATTTTATGTGGCCACCATTATTTTCCAGCACTGCCCTAACCCTCTTGGGCATGGAGTTTACCAGAGCTTCACAGGTTGCCACTGGAGTCCTCTTCCACTCCTCCATGATGACATCACAGAGCTGGTGGATGTTAGAGGCCTTGCGCTCCTCCACCTTCTGTTTGAGGATGCCCCACAGATGCTCAATAGGATTTAGGTCTGGAGACATGCTTGACCAGTCCATCACCTTTACCCTCAGCTTCTTTAGCAAGGCAGTGGTCATCTTGGAGGTCTCCGAAGGGAGGGGATCATGCTTTGCTTCAGTATGTCACAGTACATGTTGGCATTCCTAGTTCCCTCAATGAACTGTAGCTCCCCAGTGCCAGCAACACTCATGCAGTCCCAGACCATGACACTCCCACCACAATGCTTGACTGTAGGCAAGACACACTTGTCTTTGTACTTCTTACCTGGTTGCCGCCACACACGGTTGACACCATCTGAACCAAATAAGTTTTTCAGGACATGGTTCCAGTAATCCACGTCCTTAGTCTGCTTGTCTTCAGCAAACTTTTTGCGGGCTTTCTAGTGCATCATCTTTAGAAGAAACTTCCTTCTGGAATTACAGCCATGCAGACCAATTTGATGTAGTGTGCAGCATATGGTCTGTGCACTGACAGGCTGACCCACACCCCTTCAACCTCCACAGCAATGCTGGCAGCACTTATACGTCTATTTCCTAAAGACAACCTCTGGATATGATGCTGAGCATGTGCACTCAACTTCTTTGGTCTACCATGGCGAGGCCTGTTCTGAGTGGAACTTTTCCTGTTAAACCGCTGTATGGTCTTGGCCACTGTGTTGCAGCTCAGTTTCAGGGTCTTGGCAATCTTCTTATAGCCTAGGCAATCTTTATGTAGAGCAACAATTCTTTTTTCAGATCCTCAGAGAGTTCTTTGCCATGAGGTGCCATGTAGAACTTCCAATGACAAGTATGAAAGAGTGAGAGCGATAACACCAAATTTAACACACCTGATCCCCATTCACACTTGAGACCTTGTAACACTAACGAGTCACATGACACCAGGGAGGAAAAATTGCTAATTGGGCCCAATTTGGACATTTTCACTTAGGGATGTATTCACTTTTCTTGCCAGCGGTTTAGACATTAATGGCCGTGTGTTGAGTTATTTTGAGGGGGCAGGAAATTTACACTGTTATACAAGCTGTACACTCACTACTTTACATTGTAGAAAACTGTCATTTCTTCAGTGTTGTCACGTGAAAAGATATAATAAAATATTTACAAAAATGTGTGGGGTGTACTCACTTTTGTGAGATACTGTACATACAGTTTAACCAGATTGAGAAGAATTTACGCCATGGATGTTTTTAGTATTCAGTAAATGTCTTGAAGCAGCCTGCAGTCTCCCAATCCTATAAAGATTGTAGTAAAGTGGTGATACAGGAAGAAACAGAAATGCTACCACAAACCTTTTGTGCCACTGAATCTGCTGAGCTGGACTGGCCCATTGCTTTCTTTGTTTTTAATGCATACTCAAGATTTTAAAGCTGAACTTCATTATAAATATATTAAGGACCATGCAACTCTGTATTCATTAATAAACTAATAAATGTGTTTTTTTTTTTTTAATGTACAGTAAGCCCCTGAATTTCACTAGGAAACGACAAAATCCTCTTGCAATCCCCTGCGTGTAGGCAGGGCGCAGTCTACTTTCTCCACAGCAGGTGGTGCTCACGGCAGCAGCCCTGTTGCTGGAGAGGAAGTCAGGAGGAACAAGGGTCCTCTATCGTTTTCCTGGGTCGCTGGAGAAGCTATCCTATGGCATGCTGCCACCCCACGTGACTCAAGCAGCCATCTGGGGTCAGGCAAGAATGCAAATCGTATGTATACTGTATGTTGCGGTTGACCTGGTTTATGGCTGAAGGCATCAGCTATAACCCTGGCATTGTTGCGGTCGGCCAGTATTGAGGCTGGCTAGTCCCAGTAGCAATCAAAGAGTAGATCCTCTTTGATCACCTCTATGGCCTTGGAGTACTGGAGTGGCGTCATGACATCACTTCTGGTCCAGGCTGCAAGTAAACAATTTTTTTTTTTTTTAAAGCAAAAGATGAACATTTTTTTTTATCTTGATTTGGGGTATTTGTGACCCCAGATCTCTCCTTAAAGAGGACTTGTCCTCCTTATTTCTTTTACAAGGAATTAAAAAGAAAAAAAACAGCAACGCTTGAACCAATTTGCTCCAGCAGGGGAAAAAAATCTTTCTTTCCTGATCCCCAAGAGGCAATCAGATATTCCCTGGATCAAGTTTACCTATAAATGTTAGCAATCAGTTATTTTATGTACATTTAGGAAAGAATCCAGGCCTTTATTTAAAAAAATACACTGAGCTGGCCAGAAACAGCTCTTGAGGGAGTCATTACTGCTGTCAGAGGAAATAAAGTTATTCTCTTGGCTGTGCTTTCTGGGATTGGTTTTCTAACTATTAGAGACACCAAGAGAAAAAAGGTGACAGGGAAGGGAGCTCCAGCTGATTGACAGCCTCAGCTCTGTTCCTGTGTACTGTGTAAAGGGAGGGGGGGTGTCCCTTCCCTCCAATCAGCTCTCAGAGCTCTCTTCACTGAGCTCTACAGAGTGTGATTTCAGCTCTCCACACCCTTTTTTTTTTCTCACGGCTCAGACAAGCCTTTTAAATTATGGACTTTGAATGAATGTAGATAAGAGAATACTGCAGATAAACAGGTACAACTGATGTAGGAGAATTTGTTTCATCTCGGTGTATTACCTGAGGCCAGTGGAAGGGTTTATAACCACTTTAACTATTAAAAAAACTGTGATCAGGCAGCTCTTTATTACAGAAGTCTCTTCTGAACTTCTGCAATATCAAATACTTACCCGCCTGCTCACAGTCCTCTATTGAATGCACACTGAGCCTTGCATGTGCAGCTCAGTGTGTATTCCCATCACCCTTACTCTCGTGCACATGCACATGCACAGGATGACATCATTCCACCACCGGCCAATCAAGAAGCTGAAAAAACAGCACCCAGAAGTAGCTGGGGGGAAGATGATAGTGGCCAGTGAGGGATTGAGCCGCCACGTTGCTGGAAGAGATGAGTATTTCTAGGTGCTTGGTTCCTCTTTACGATTTGCCTGGAGTTCCACTTTTTTCCACATTCTCATCCACCTAATCATTGGAATATTTAAAAATATAAAGATTTAAATTTCCTATAAAAAAAAATGCCTTAAAATACACCTAGGCGATCTCATTCTGTCTAAATGTCAAGCCAGGTATTACAAAATTGAACAGTAATGACACAGATTTAGCATCATAACTTGTGAACTGAGGAAGTCAAAAGCCAGGAATTGGATTTGCTTCAGTGAAGTCAATTAAGTCTTTCGCACCAAGGAATGGTTGAGATTCGTTGACAAGGGCAGGAGGCACTGTCTTTGTTCTGCTTGGCACTTGGCTTGGAATCTTTTGTTCCTGAAGTTTATAACTGTATAAAAAGACAATGCTACTGGAATACTGTCAGAGAAAAAAGGACGACCTCTGCTAAGTAGACCCTTCAAGATCCAGGCAGTGTTTACCACCCTTACAAAATATTTCACAACAACGTGAGTTACTCAACAAAACCTTGGCTTGTGTTCTGTGAAAATAACACCTCGTAATGAGTTTCGCTATTCCTGGAAGCCCAATGGGAATGCTACAACACCCTGTCTGTTATATGTATATTTTATAATGAGCAGCTATTCTCATTCTTTGTACTGTAGTTTTTTTTTTTTAACAACTGACAGTGCTAATTTACAGTCAACACATTCTTTGGCTTACTGACTGTGGAAAGTTGTATGGAATGCCATGTTGCACTGGACAGACATTGTGGGCCATCCTGAGATTCTTATAAATGGGACATACACATACATACACAGATAAAATACATACTGTATAAGGGAGCTCTTATACCTGCCAAAGAATCTGTTATTCTGTCCATCCAGTCCTGAAATGTATACAGCTCTGCTACACTACACTGCCTTCTCTGACAGGGCAGTACATCTTTTTTTTTCTGTGTTATAGTAACATTTACAGGTTTTGTCCTGCCCAAGCCAAATTGACAGTGAAAGGAGAAGCAGCAGACTGATGACACACCCTGCTCTCTCCTCCTATCATTATGTCCTTTGTTACATAGTTACATAGTAGGTGAGGTTGAAAAAAGACACAAGTCCATCAAGTCCAACCTATGTGTGTGATCATATGTCAGTATTACATTGTATATCCCTGTATGTTGTGGTCGTTCAGGTCCTTATCTAATAGTTTCTTGAAACTCTCAATGCTCCCCGCTGAGACCACCGCCCATGGAAGGGAATTCCACATCCTTGCCACTCTTACAATAAAGAACACCCTACGTAGTTTAAGGTTAACCACTTGCTGACCAGCCGCCTCAGTTTTACAGCAGAATGGCATGGCTGGGCAAAACGACGTTATGTTATGTCTCTTCTCACTGTGGCCACTAGGGGCACGAGCGCCCCCCGCTGCTCTCCCCCAGAGACGATGCGAGTGACCGGCGGTCGCGATCACCGCCGTGCTCCCGCAATCGCTGCTGACACACCAACAACCGGGATCTGTGTGTGTAAACATACAGTTTCCGGTTCTCTGAGGGGAGAACAGACAGATCGTCTGTTCATACAAAGTATGAACAGCGATCTGTCATCTCCCCTACACAGTCCCCTCCCCCCATTCAGTTACAACACACACTAGGGAACACAATTAACCCCTTGATCACCCCTAGTGTTAACCCCTTCCCTGCCAGTGACCTTTTTACAGTAATCAGTGCATTTTTATAGCACTGATCACTGTATAAATGCCAATGGTCCCAAAAATGTGTCCAAAGTGTCCGATGTGTCCGCCATAATGTCACAGTCCCAATAAAAATCGCAGATAACCACCATTACTAGAAAAAAAAAATTATAATAAAAATGCCATCAAACTATCCCCTATTTTGTAGACGCTATAACTTTTGCGCAAACCAATCAATATACGCTTTTTGCATTTTTTTTTTTTACCAAAAATATGTAGAAGAATACATATCAGCCTAAACTGAGGAAAAAAATTGTTTTTTTATATATTTTTGGGGGATATTTATTATAGCAAAAAGTAAAAAATATTGAGTTTTTTTCAAAATTGTCGCTCCTTTTTTGTTTATAGTGCAAAAAATAAAAACCACAGAGGTGATCAAATACCAGCAAAAGAAATCTCTATTTGTGGGAAAAAAAGGACATCAATTTTGTTTGGGTGCAACGTCGCACAACCGCGCAATTGTCAGTTAAATCGACGCAGTGCCGAATCGCAAAAAGTGCTCTGGTTAGGAAGGGGGTAAAATCTCCCAGGGCTGAAGCGGTTAAACCTCTTTTCTTCTAATTTTAATGAGTGGCCATGTGTATTTTTAAACTCCCTTTCACAGAAACGTTTTATCCCTATTGTGGGGTCACCAGTACGGTATTTGTAAATGGAAATCAAATCCCCTCTCAAGTGTCTCTTCTCTTAAAGCTGACGTTTAGGTAGGCCAATCCCCAGACGACGTCCATTCGTGACGAAACGCGTAGGGAGGAGCCTACGACGGTGACGTCATCACGTTCGTAGACGGGCTTTGCAATACAGGAAGCGATCCGCGGCACACAGAGACACCGCTGCAGTGTTTATCGATGCCTTTTATGCCTCATTGATTCAGCTATATTGTAAGTGCAATTATTTATCTCAATTAAACAACCTTTTATCATACGTTATTGCGCTATGGATCTGTTCTGTTTTTTATTTCCGGTTATGGTCGAGGGTTAAAGACATTGGTCCCGCTTTTTACCTGTGGTTTAGGGAGACCTTAATCCCTGTGCTGGGCGAGACTGCTGTAATAGTAGTCATCGCTGTTTGGTAAGCAGGCCTTACTTATACACTTTTTGGTGGATTATCTACTCTTCATCACACCTCTCCTGGATGAGGGTTTTTCTTTTCTGCCTATGGACTTTAATAAGTTTTTGGACTATTGCATATCACTGGTTTTAAAAAATAATTTTTTCACATGTTAAAGTTCCTTTTGCTTATATGATTCCACTTATGTATCGATTATTTTGATATGTTGTCACTTGGTGGGTTCTCATTTATTATGTTTTATTTATATATATAGCGCTGCATCCTTTTTTGCTTATTATATTTTGCATAGTTACATTGGTCCAATTTGGGCCAATGTAAATATGTGCAGTATTTTCCATGTCTGGTTGAACCCGTAAAAGCTGGAAATGACTGTAGTAGGCTCCATTACTACAGTGATTGCCACTGTCTTCGGGGTCCGGTGCTAAGTGGCTGCCTTGCTTCTTTGTGAAAGCAGGAGGTCCCTCGCCTGGCACAGGTGCCATTTAGAAACACTTCTCTAAATGGACCACCTGAAGATTGTGACTTCACATCCCTGGTAGACCACTTTGTCCATTCAGAGGATTGAGAAAATGCAAAGTGTTTTGTGAAATGCACCTGTGGTGAGTGACCTCCTGTGTTCATTAAGAAGTAGGACAGCTGCCTGGCATGGGACCAGGAAGCCAGCGGAGATCACAGTAGTTGTAGCAGAGACTTCTATAGTGATTTCCAGCTTCCACGTGAATTGACAGGAGTGGAGGTCTTCCTGGGTGCAGCAGCCTTTCCAAGGCAGTGGAGGGGAGGGGTGTAGCTCAGCTGGTACACCAGATGCTCCAGATTGGTGGTGGGCAACTAGTGAACTCGGGCTTCCTATCTACCAGGCCACAACATGTGTTTGTTCGAACATGAAAAAAACACACCTTGCATGAGAAACCACCCACCTACCCCCAGCAGCTAGAAAGCAAGAAAATGACTATGCATGCACAGTACACCCTCCATGCCAGCTTTGAGAAACAGGAGAGGGGGCACAGTTTCACATTTTAGTCTTGGATCTTGGAGAACCTTGTCCATTTGTCCAGTACTGGTCAAAGCTGGACAAATATAACTATGACATAACTAATCTGATGAACATGCATTAAAAAGGGCTGATATCAAGCCAAATTTACATACTTACACTGCTTGTTTTTAAAAAGATTCTGCCCCGGTGGAGGCTACACGTGGTTGTGCTGACACAAAGAGCAGACATGGTCCACCATTTTCACTATCAGGAAGTCAGTCGAGAGCAATGATATGCAGTCGACGCTGGAGTGAGTGAGTGTGTGCAGACACCAAGTAGATGAAACACAATGGATGAGGTTAGCATCCCTGGGATGGAAAAAAGATAGCAAAGGAGGAAACAGTATTGTATAGACAACAATTGTAAAATTAAGTTTCATCCAGTTAGGATTTTGAATTTCTCTAAGCTGATATTACGTTAAAGTGGACGTTGCATGAAAATGCAAGGTCCTGCTATTTCCTAGCCCCCCCCCCCCCCCCCCCCACCAACAGAAAATCTATGTTAAAATTCTAAAGACACTTATATTGCTTTTCTTGCTTCCTGTCTAGGCATTGGAAAGTTAAAGGACCCAAAACTCACGAGATTGTGCTCCTGCTTCAGGCACTGCTGGTGGTGGGATACCAAGTACAACTGAGGACTTGGTTTACCTTACTGATAAAACTTTAGTAGCAGAGCTGGTAGAGCAAAGTCCCTTTAAATAGGAAAGTGTCTGGACAGAGCCCTTCAGGACAATAGGCAGTGTCCCCTTTAATAGACCCACAGCCGACTATAACTAGGCACCAGAGGGGTAGATAGAGCACAAGGTCCCCAAGATCCAGCAATGTTTATACTAACAAGGCCCAAGAACAGATGGATGCCTCCATCCAATCTTCCAAGTGATGCCCTCCATTAATACTAGACAGATTTGTGGCAGACAGCTCCCTCGGTCAGCTTATTCTAAGCACACAGGTCTTCACATTCTTCCCTCAGGTCGCCCAACTGAGGCCTCCTCATGGCAGCCTGTGCCGAAAAGACAGTGTGCTCCCCTCAGACTGGACTCCTCCACTTTGGGATAAGACCCAGCAGTGGCGTAGCGTGGGTTGTCAGCACCCGGGGCAAGGCAAGTAATTTGCGCCCCCTAACCTGCGGACTTTTAGCACTCCCCGAGTCCCTTCAAATACAATAGTACTGACCTACCTGATTACTATACTGACCACTACACTAACCTACTTGATTTCAACACTGACCAACATGATTTCTTTACTGACCATTACACACTACACTGACCACTATACTATACTGTCCAATACACTGACCACTATACTACACTGACCACTATACTGTCCACTACACTACACTGACCACTATACTATACTGTCCACTACACTACATTGACCACTATACTATACTGTCCACTACACTACACTGACCACTATACTAACCACTATATTGTCCACTACAATATCCACTATAATGTCCCCTACACTACACTGACCACTATACTGTCTACTACACTACACTGACCACTATACTGTCTACTACACTACACTGACCACTATACTGTCCACACCACTACACTGACTACTACACTGTACTGTCCACTACACTGAGAACTGCACTGACCACTATACTGTCCACTACACTGACCACTATAATATACTGTCCACTACACTACACTGACCACTATACTGATCCCTATACTGTCCACTACACTATCCACTATACTGTCCACTACACTACACTGACCACTATAATGTCTACTACACTAGACTGACCACTATACTGTCCACACCACTGCACTGACCACTACACTATACTGTCCACTACACTGAGAACTACACTGACCACTATACTGTCCACTACACTACACTGACCACTATACTGTCCACTACACTGACCACTATAATATACTGTCCACTACACTACATTGACCACTATACTGACCCCTATACTGTCCACTACACTATCCACTATACTGTCCACTACACTACACTGACCACTATAATGTCTACTACACTAGACTGACCACTATACTGTCCACACCACTACACTGACCACTACACTATACTGTCCACTACACTGAGAACTACACTGACCACTATACTGTCCACTACGCTATACTGACCACTGTACTATAGCATCCACTACACTACACTGACCACTATAATATACTGTCCATTACACTACACTGACCACTATACTGTCCACTACACTTCTCTGACCACTATACTGACCACTACACTCTCCACTACACTATCCACTATACTGTCCACTACACTACACTGACCACTATATTGTCTACTACACGACACTGATCACTATACTGACCACAACACTGACCACTACACTATACTGTCCACTACACTGAGAACTACACTGACCACTATACTGTCCACTACACTACACTGACCACTATACTATACTGTCCACTACACTACACTGACCACTATACTGACCACTATACTGACCACTATACTGTCCACTACACTATCCACTATACTGTCCACTACACTACACTGACCACTATATTGTCTGCTACACTACACTGATCACTATACTGTCCACACCACTACACTGACCACTACACTATACTGTCCATTACACTGAGAACTACACTGATCACTATACTGTCTACTACACTACACTGACCACTATAGTATACTGTCCATTACACTAAACTGACCACTATACTGACCACTATACTGTTCACTACACTATATACTATACTGTCCATTACACTACACTGACCACTATACTGTCCACTCAACTACACTGACCACTACACTGACCACTACACTATACTGTCCAATACACTGACCACTACACTATACTGTCCACTACACTACACTGACCACTATAGTATACTGTCCACTACACTACACTGACCACTATAGTATACTGTCCACTACACTACACTGACCACTATACTATACTGTCCACTACACTACACTGACTACTACAATATACTGTCCACTACACTGACCACTATACTGTCCACTAAATTACACTGACCACTACACTATACTGTCCACTACACTACACTGAGCACTATACTGTCCACTATACTACACTGTACACTATACTACACTGACCACTATACTGTCCTGCCTACAGTCTTCCTATATTAACACTACATATACGGCGTGTCTCTCCCCCCCCCCCAGTTCGTGTCCATCCATTCCTCACCTTCTGGTCCTGCATCGGTCCGGACTCCAGAGGATAGGAGGAGGAGGTGAAGACAGCGGCCCCGGCGGCTCAAACTTTCCAGTGCTTGTCTCCCCCGTGCTCCGGCCTCCATGTTCAGTGTTTCCCGGCGCACCGGCGTATGTGGGGAGGCGGGACTTCAGCAGCAACCGCGGTCACAGACAGGCCAGCCCCACACCGCACATGACCCCCATATGCCCATTCACAGGGCGCCGGACACTGAACATGGCGGCCAAAGCACGGGGGACACAGGAGATTAAATTAGGAGGAGGCAGCCAGTAGTGATACCACTAGCATGAAATTTTGCCCCCCTAAATGTCACGCCTGGGGTCACGGCACCCCCCGCACCCCCCCCCACACTATGCCACTGAGACCCAGAGCTCTGTGTGCTCCAAGAATAAATACAGTCTCCCAACCCATCTTCAGAGCCTGCCTCTCTGGGATAGGTCGGGGCTGTATAAATATTCATACTGCTATCTGCATAACTCCACACCTATCATCCAGAAACTTCTCAAGTTGCTTGGATATAGAGGGAGCTATCAGGCAGACTGGCAGAAGCAGAGCACATAGATCAGGCCTAAATATACCATTGCAGCTCACTGAGTAGAGTGAGACAAACTATGCTTTTATCTTAACCAACATTGCAGCCACACTGACTAAATTTACCTATCAGAAACAAACACTAACACTTATATAACTAGCCTAGCACCTAACTAGGGCTGTGCTTCACATATAATGGGGGGTGGGGTTGGGAAATAGCGGGCACACTTTAAAATGACAGAGAACAAAGAACTAGTCACCAATATTACATGTGGGCTTTCCACTGCTACACTGTTTCCATGTAGAGGTGGCCATCATGGTAGAGGCAAGGCTTTGATTCATCATATCAGACTGCCATCCTGGTCTAGAACCACTTCTACCCTGGTCTACATATAAATAAAGGGAAGGCCGGGTTTGGAGAGGGAGCGGGACCAAGAAGGACCGGATCGCAGGGTAAGATGAAGCCCAAAGTAATGGTCGTCTTACACTCCAAGGGGATTCTCCACCAATGGATTCTGCCAGTCTTGGACTTACACTTGCACAGGTATGCCTTAGCAACCATAGCTTAGTTAGTGAGGAGGTAAGGAGGACTGAGTAAGCATTATGTCCTGTAATGTTTCAGAAGCATTCAGTAAAGTTTCTTGAACTGGTCAGATGCCTGGTCTGAAGTCATTGAAAGGGGTGCATGGTGGAGCATAGTGTATCAGAATAACTGGGCCTGTTAAACACTCATGGGGCATAGGAGGAGAACCACTACGAAAGTTTAAATTTGGCAGAAGAGCCAGAGCAGGAGAGTAGTTGCCATGGGTAACCACAGACTGGTGGGAATGTATAGCAGTTGATCAATAAAGCGTGGTACCCGGCATAGGTGACAAGTCCTCCAGTAGCGTGGGGGTCGGTTTTCTACCTCTCTCCCTAGAGGTTGGTTCCCCAAATGCAATCAGGATCGAATCCGCAGTACAGAGACCTGAACCTAGCCACATTGTACTAGAGAGTGGAAGGAGTTATTTAAGTGCACACATGAGGTCCGCGCTAGGTGCATGGCAGGACCCTATTCTGTCACTTCGAGTGAGGTGGAGAGGTACACTAGACTGATGGAGAGGGCATGGGCTCAGCAGTGTCCCTCCTAAATGCAACATACAAAGAGGAAGGTGTGTAATGACATGGGATGGTATACTTACAGAGGAACTGTGTATGCTTCACAGCTGCACGCAGAATATGTCTCATCTCTAAGCAGGGGTTCAGCCTTAGCGTTGTCTTTCACATGCATGTGGCCCCACCTGGTCCCGACCATTGATGAGCACATACATACACGAGAAGAGAGGAGAGGTACACCCATGTGCAGGACGAGTAGGCCCTGCCCATACAGATCCATAGAATGGAAGAAGTTAGAGCAGGGAGATCCTAACACTGCAGCTTTCTCCCCGGTAAGGACTGAAGATCAGTGAGCAGCCCATGGGCTGACTTCCAAATCACACTCCAAATCTGGTGAGACTAGCAGTTAGAGACAGCAGAGTCTGGGATGATCATTTACTTTAAAGCATAAGCACAAATAACATTCCTAGATGTTCCTTGTAGGATATCAAATTCAATTTCTGATTTAAGCTTCATTTTAAGATGCATATGTTTAATGCAAGCTACATGTCTACATTATGCAGAAAAGCTGTCATCTATGGAGACAAATAATGTACACCTGGAGATTTCGTATCTGAGCAAATATTGATAGGTTAGGAAAATGATTAGCATTTAAAATATATATATATATATATATATATATATATATATATATATATATATATATATATATATATATATCATTTGTAAGTCATTTTGTTGTTGATACACCCCTGCAAGGTTTTTATTTTTGTTTATGTACCCACTGTGGAGATCAACCTCCTCTATTTGTCCTGGTAACCACTGTCAGTGAGATTGAACGTGAGAAACAATCCAACATTTTAATTTGTCACCAGAACATGGGTAGATGGGAAATCTTAAAATGGTGACATTTGTTTCAGTTACAACTGCCATTACCCTTTTCCGCTACCTTGGAGAGATTTTCTCTCACTTCCTGTTGTGTTTAGGCTCAGTTCACACTGGGACGACTTGGGATCCGACTTGTCGCCCCTCAAGTCGCCCCAAGTCGCCCCAGAAAGAGATTCACATGACAGTGAATGGGAGCGTCTTAATAGACACTACTGAAGTCGCTCCGACTTCAGAGCGTACTCCCTGTACTACTTGGATCCGACTTGGTAGGCGACCTGTACCATAGAAATCAATGGAAGTCGCCTCCAAGTCGGATCTCTCTCTAAAGTAAAGCGACTTTGCAGGCAAAAAATTTTGTTTGCCCAGGCAAACCCCTCCCTCCCAGAGAGCTGATTGTCCTGTGATTGGCCACAGCCGAAGTCGCCTGTCCTGGAGGCGACTTGAAGTCACGTTGTAATTTGCTAAAGTCGCGCTGAAGTCGCGCTGAAGTCGCGTTGAAGCCGCGTTGAAGTCGCCCTACAAAGTCGCGCTGAAATCGTGTTGCCCCTGTGTGAACCGAGCCTTACAAGACAGAATAAAGGGAAATCTCCCCATGAGAAACGAATGACAAAAAAAATAACCTAACAGGGGTTTTAACCGTTCCTTGCTCTATCCAAAATAAAAAAATGTGTATGTCAGGGGAAAATAAAATAAAAACGTATGCAGTACATTTCCCCAACACTTGTACATTTTCTAAATGTTTTATCTCTTTTAAAGACCCTGCAAGTAGTAAAAATAATCTGCTGTCCGAAGATAACCAGGGCTATTTAGGGCCTACATAGGAAGTGTGCACAGAACATAGAACAAATCTGAAATGGTTCTGAAGGTATATTTAACAGACCAAAAGGCAGCAAATAAGAGTTCTTTATCAGGCTTTATTCGCTCTTGCTGCCAGGGAGTGGTAAACCAGGCAGTTGAACCATGGCTTTACAGCCCCTGACCGGAAAACTGACACGCAGCTGCTCTCATGCTGTGCTTCACAGCCAAGGCAAATATTAAACAGCATGTCGCAACCAGCAGGCGCTATCGCCGCCAAATGCCACCCATTCAAGTCTATGGGGTTACGTCACGACTGCATGCAGTGCATGATATCGCAATGCAATGGTAGAGCATTTATAGGGTTAAATCAGGTGGTTGACAACTGACAGATATGAAAAATATGTTGGAAAATCAACTCCTACTGAAAATTCTTTATTTTAGAAATGTTAGCATTAAAAATTATTATTAAGTCAGAAAGATCCAAAAACAACCAAATTTATATAAGTCACATAAAATCATAATAGAATATGTTGCTATCATTTTCTGAAAATCGTTCCATCATTTCATTGAATCTTTGTTGAATATCTTGAATGTTTTTCCTGTGGGTGACCAACCTCACACTTTAAAAATCGACTCTTTCTTATAAAACCCAAAATTCGAAAATGTTGCTATTATTTAAATTTTTTATTAATAATAATGAAATGAATGTGCTTAGTTTTGGCTTTTTAGCGATCTGACTTTGATGAACATTTCAGAAAGTTTAACAAGATAATTAGCCATCACTAATGAAAGTCTCTTGGCTGATGATATCATTATAAATTTAAATTATAAAGGCAGAAAAGTGCAGAGCGTATTCTAGGTTCAAAGCGAACCGAAGCAGCAGTCTTTATTTTTTGTTTGTATGTGTTATTTTCCCAAATGCATTTAAACTATGAATCCCCTACTGTTCCCCACGATTTCATAAAAGTATCATTAGTCTGACAGATTTCTCTCCTCGGATAACACTGCTATCTTACAGTGGAGGCTCGCAATCTTTGTTTTCGTAGTCTAGTCCACTGGGCAATGTTGCAGGCTCCTGCCTAAGAAAGATCGGCAGTCCCCTTAGAATTGGCACATCTCATTCATGAGTGTCGCATTTGATAATTTTTTAATTTTCCAATAATTAATGCACAAACATTATTAAAAACAATATTAAATATGTAAAAATAAATGTATTCCACGCAAGTTAAAAAAAAAAAAAGATAAACAATTAAAAAAAATGATAAAATATAAATAAGGAGTTGATAAAGATAAAAACTTTGTAAGTCTGTGAGGACCACGGGATGTTCCTTTAAGGCTGCTAGTCTTACAAATGTCAGAGGTATTCTAATGGAATTGAGAATACAAACCCATTATTAATATTCAGGAAATATAGCTGCAATTCCAAACTTTTGTTCTGTGGGAATAATCGTTCCATTGTTTTGCTTTGCTTGTAATGTTTAATTAAATATACTAACAATTTAGACTACAAAAATGCGCTGAGGGATTGTGGAGAAGAGCTAAATTAAATTAATGGACGAAAACACATTTGAATATAATTGGTCATTAATAATGGTCAAAGTCTAAAATTATATATTTAAACAGCGCTATTAGGCACAATGTAACTAGGCATCACTTAAAGATAGTAGGCACAGGCCTCAGACTTAAAAGAAAGTCAAATGCAGAAAAATTGTTTGCTTTTATGATCAGTTGTAATTTAGTTTTAGATCAGTTCAAGTTGAGTTCGAGATCACTTCGAGTTAAGTTTGGGATCAGTAGTGTTGGGCGAATGGTTCGGCTCAAGCATGAGTTCGGGGAACACCCAAATGTGCAAGGTGTTTGGCTTGTGTTTGCCCTGCTGAATACTCTGCTGAATGCCCTACGTGCTGCACAGTGCATTTCTGCGCCCTGATTGAGCAAACCCCCACGCTAGACCCTTCTGGTCTAATATGGACTGGGGGGTGGACCCCACACCATTTTTTTTCTTTATTTTTATTAAATAGCCAGGTGCCAGCAATTGCAACCACGAGTCGCGAGTCAATTAAAATGTGATTTGACTAGTTTTTTGCTGCAGCATGTTCTATGCTTTTTACAGATGCACCACTTTATAGGCAGACTAAGGGGACCCCCAAGCACTATACTTAAATGAATGTTTCATTTTTATTATTGCACTTTAACCAGTTCAGCTCCGGTTTTACCCCCTTCCTGACCAGGCCATTTTTTGCAATCCGGCACTGCATTGCTTTAACTGACAATTGCGCGGTTGTGCGACGCTGTACCCAAATAAAATGTATGTTCTTTTTTTCCCACAAATATAGCTTTCCTTTGGTGGTATTTGATCACCTCTGCAGTTTTTATTTTTTGCGCTATAAACAAAAAAAGACCAGCAATTTAGAAAAAACAACAATATATTTAATTTGCTATAAAACATTTCCAATAAAAAAAAATGTAAAAAATCAAACTTCTTCATAAATTTAGACCAATATGTATTCTGCAACATATTTTTAGTAAAAAAAATAAGCCTATATTGATTGGTTTGTGCAAAAGCTATAGCATCTACAAACTATGGGATAGATTTATGCCACGTACACATGAGCGGACTTTTCAGCATCATTCCAACGGACTTTCGACGGAGTTACGACAGACTTTCGAAAGACCTGCCCACACACGAATGGACTAAAGTCCGTTCAAAAGTCCGTTGGTTTGAACGTGATGACGTACGAAGGAACTAGAATAATGAAGGTCATAGCCAGTAGCCAATAGCTGCCCTTGTGTCCTTTTTTGTCCGTTGGACTAGCATACAGACGAACCGATTTTTCGACCGGACTCGAGTCCATAGGAAAAATTTGAAACATGTTGAAATATTGTTTTTTTTTTCTAAATTGTTGGTCTTTTTTTGTTTATAGCGCAAAAAATAAAAAACGCAGAGGTGATCAAATGCCACCAAAGGAAAGCTCTATTTGTGGGAAAAAAAGAACATAAATTTTATTTGGGTACAGCTTTGCACAAATCTAAAGTCCGTCTGATTTTCAACAGAAAAAGTCCGCTGGAGGTCTAATGAAGCCCACACACGGTCGGATTGTCTGACGGATTCGTTCCGTTGGACCAGTCCGGTCGAAAAGTCCAGTCGTGTGTACATGGCTTTAGAGACTTTTTTTTTTTACTTGTAATGGAGGCGACATTGTGGCGGACAAATTGGACACTAAGTAACACTTTTTGGGGACCAGTGACACCAATACAGTGATCAGTGCTAAAAAATGCACTGTATAAATGACACTGGTAAGGAAGGGGCTAACATCAGGGGCAATCAAATGGTTAAATGTGTTCCCTGTGCGTGCTTTCTAACTGTAGGGGGAGTGCTTTGACTAAAGCAAGACAGAGATCCATGTTTCTTCTTAGCAGAAACATGAGATCTCCATTTTCATTTCTGGCATAACAGCGGTCTGCCTTGCTTACGTAGGCAGGCCGCTGTTCTGCCTCTCTACAAACGATCGCGGCCACCAGACCCACTGATTGACTCCCACTGTGTCCAATCACAGAGGGAGCGGGGCTCCAGCGGCATGCGCGCATGAGAGCTGAAGACGAGAATCACGTACAGGTACATGATTTTGCGCTATAGGGCCACCCTGCCACAGTATATGTACAGTTAAGCATCATTAAAATCACTGCTCCTTTAAAAACTGTTGTTTAAAAAAAAATGTTTTGCATTGATACATGTCCCCCAGGGCAGTGCCCAGACCCCCGTATCCCTTTTATGGCCAATTTCTTGCATATACTGTAAGCCCTTAAAATGGGCACATTAGATTTTTCCTGTTCGGCTTCCATAGACTTCAATGGGATTCAGAGCAGAACCCCTGAACAGTGGAAATGTTCTAACCTGAATGGTGAATCCCATAGACTTCTATGGGATTCACCATTCAGGTTAGAACATTTCCACTGTTCAGGGGTTCTGCTTTGAACTGTTCGGCCCATCTCTAGGGATCAGTATAGTCGGTCTTTTGTACAGTTATCCTAAGTTGTATTGCTTAAATATGCCTTTGGGCAGTTTGGCCGATCAGGTCAAAATGTTTAGAATTTGGAAGGTTTTATGTGTCAAAGTATTTTATTGATTTTCAGATAGAAAAATACAATATAACATGAATATCAACTTATGAATCACTGTTTCGAATATTCATCATTAAGACAGTTAATGATCACAGTAAACGGCTGTGAGCTATGCTCTTGGAGAGTCAAGTGGACCCTCAACTCCCGACACCCCCACTGGGATCTATGTCAAGAGAGGAGGGGGCACCCCATCACCATTTTTTATGGAAGTTAATCCAGAGGTTTCTATCGTGCATATATTAGAAAGTCCGTTCCCTCATGGGGGACCATTTTAGGAAGACCTCCGGCTCCTAAATAGGAGGCCTACTCCAGCCACGCTTACAGTTTGTTTGGGCCCTATTGGCTTCAAGGTGTGATCCATGGAGAGAGGTTTATAGTGTGGAGCACACTAAAGGATTACATAGAAGAATAGAAGGAAGGAAGAAGGAGAAAGGGAAGAATCGCTAACCATAGAGGGACTGTATGCTGCCTTATAGTGACTATCATTTCCGGGAATCAAGGAAATTCCCACATATTGGGCCCAGGGTTCCCAAGTTGCTTTGAATTGTTTGGATGAGTCTAATAGTACATTAATGTTTCTTGAGCCATTATCCAAGAGATTTTCCTTTTCGTGGCAGTTATTACTTTGGATTGTTTCCAGGCTTTAGCTACTGCGAGCTTCGCCCCTGTCAGAATATATCGGATCAATTTGCATGACAGCTTGGGGATGTTTGGAATGTAGCCGTTCAGTAAGACAATGGATGGATTTTGGGTTACGGGACAATGTGGAAAATATTGTTCCAGAATCCTCTGATTTTTGGACACTCCCACCAGATATGTAACATAGTCTCCAAGGTTTGACACCCCCTAAAGCATAGTGGTGAGGCAGCGGGAAACATGGATGCCAATCTGGTGGGGACTAGGTACCACCTTGTGAATAGTTTAATGTTAGCTTCCAAGAGTGAGGTGTTATAGATACCTTTGAGAGAAAATGACAATCCTCTAGATCCGTTCCTCCTGAAGGTCCCTTTCCCAGGCTGGATTTGGAAGGTTTTAAACTTAAACCTCACTTAAAGCGGTGTTCCGGACAAAATTTAACTTTTTAGATAAAAATACCCCTATCATACTGATGCTTAGTGTAGTCTACAAAAGGTATACTGTAAAGTAAGGGCGTTGCTTTCTCACTTTAGGAAGTCCCAGCACACCGCGGCCATCTCCTGTGTGGCCATGTTGATTTAGCAAAATGTATTAGCCCTGCATTGTTCTGCACCCCAAAACCCCTAATCCTAACATTGTCAATGAGGGAAAAAGGTGGTTTTCTTAGTAGTTGTAAAGGATAGCAAACTATAAGCAGAAATTAATAAAGTGATTTCACGCAGATAGTGATAAATAGTACAAAATAAATTGACCTATATATTTCAGGAGAGTGTTTATAATAAGTAATGGTTGGATTGAAATGGGTAGTGTGTTAAATATCTATCTAAGATAATAAAAAGGAGTAAATGAAATAAAATAATTATATATAAGCAATGAATTTCATTTTTACCGTGTGTTAACTCACAGTGTTCTTAGTATATTAGTGCATATAATAACCTGGTGTGAATAAAATTAAATATAAATATCCTGGTGGAGCTGCAATAAATACAAATTCACTTTAATTACATATAAAACAGTGATAAAAAAGTCCAATAATAATTGTAGTGGATGGAGAATGATGAGGTTCTGTAGGTGCTAAAACAAGTGCAGGTGATTATTCCTAGTAATCCTGCTGTGGCTCCTTTAACAGTCTGGTCTCCCAGAACTCTTACCTCAATGTTGACTATAACATGCAGTCACCGCTAGGGGGATCCCTTGATTTCCCTGGATAGTGAATGTGGTAACTCTGGATGGTGTGTTGTAGCAGTATTCCTTCTCAGATTTCTGCGGTTTGTTGTCCAATCACATAATGCAGGGCGGTACCTCAGTAGAGAGGGAACAGGGAGGAAAAAGGACCTCCAATAGTGCAGTATGTCAGGTTTAAAAACGTGTTTATTAAAATATAATGGCATAGACTCTTACACAAAGCAGGTTAAAAAAAACACAGGGAACAAATTAGGCGTTGTTCCTCGCCTTCTCACGTCACTTCCGGTCGCGGAATCCCTACACGTTACGTTGCTTCTCACAACTTTATTTCCCCAGACACCCCAAAAGTTATAGCGTCTACAAAATAGGTGTTTGTTTTATGGCATTGTTATTATTAATTTTTTTTTTTACTAGCAATGGCGGCGATCTGCGATTTTTATCATGACTGCGACATTATGGCGGACACATCGGACAATTTTGACACATTTTTGGGACCATTGTCATTTTTACAGTGATCAGTGCTATAAAATTGCACTGAATACTGTAAAAATGACACTGGCAGTGAGGGGGTTAACCACTAGCTGGCTAGGAAGGGGTTAAGTGTGTCCTAGGGAGTGATTCTAACTGTTAGGGGGCGTGGCTATGAGTGACACGTCACTGATCACCGCTCCCAATCACAGGGAGCTATGATCAGTGACACTGTCACTAGGCAGAACGGGGAGATGCTTGTTCACATTAGCATCTCCCCGTTCTTCAGCTCCGTGAGATGATCGAGGGTATCCCCATGGAAATCGATTCCGCGGGACCCGCAATCCTACTCACGGAGCTCGCGGCAGGGTTGCGCGACCACACAGTGGCAAATTCAAAGGGACGTACAGGTATGCCCATTTGCGCAACCGTACCATTCTGCCAACGTATATGTACATGCGGCAGTCGGCAAGTGGTTAAGAACATTACAAGTGCCGGCTCCTTAACTGGGTGCCGGCTTTAAAAAATGCCACTAGTTTTCCCTGCTAAAATACTGCATCACTTCAAGAAATAGTATATGCAGTAATTTAGAAGATAATTTTAGTGAATTGTAAAAATATTTTTTAAAAACGGTATGAGCTATTTTACCGCTGATCTTAAAGCAGTAGATACCGTGAATGAAGCCCGTCTGTCATATCTTATATCAGAAAAAATTCAATGACCTGTATTTGCCACTCAGATATAGATTGGCCCTATTATTTATTTTGTCCACTGGAAACTCTAATGCCGTGTACACACGGCCAGACTTTCCGACAGAAAAAGCCCGATAGGAGCTTTTGGTCAGACATTCCGACTGTGTGCATGCCCCATCGGACTTTTTCTGTCGGCATTTCCAACGAACTCAGATATAGGACATGTTCTAAATCTTTCTGTTGGAAATGCCGACGGAGTTTAGCCCGTTGGCAAGTCCGTTCGTGTGTACGCGGCATTAGGATTCGCTTAGGTCAGGGAATCCACTGCTCATACGTTACTCTTTTACCTTTGGCTACGATCCAGCATCCAGCTTGGGAAGCTTCCTTTATGCATTTCAAGGCTTATTTTTTTTTTATTTATTATTTTAACCGCAGTGTACCTTTCATTTTAAACAGAAAAAGTATGTCGTTAAATAAAGTGATATAGTTAAATCAATTACATGCACATTTGGGAAGCTTCAATTTTATATTTTGGTTTGAAGAGACAGTTTCACTTGCTTATGTCAGTGGCTACTAGAGATAATACTTTTAATATTATTAATTTCCACCCTACACAATGGTTAAATAAAATGTCACCCGATAAAATCTCAGTTTCTTTTTTTATTGCTGAGCTAGTTGGCCTGTCTGGATCTCAGCCAATCTTCCAAAACTATCATTAGTGATTTAGGAGAGGAGAATTTACATACACTGTGATATCATAGCTCAAGTCCCAGGGTGTTAGCCGCAGAAGCATTTTCCCTCTGGGTGTTAGATAAAGCCCCGCTTCTCAGCGTGGTCTTATTTAATTTTCGGTTTTGGACCAAGCAATGCATTACTGTTCGCTGTCTGCTACTTATCTTGTAGGATCCTATTAAAATCTCTTTATTCCCTTCTTCCCAATTTTTTTATCATGCATTAAATTAACTCTTAGAACATCGCTAGAGAATACCTAAAATTTTCTACTTTTGGAGTCAGCCCAATGAAATAATTTTCTACTTTTGGAGTCAGCCCAATAAAATAATTTTCTACTTTTGGAGTCAACCCAATAAAATAATTTTCTACTTTTGGAGTCAGCCCAATAAAATAAGAAGTCTGTTAAAGCACTAGTAGTAAACCCAAAACCAAAAGCTTACCAATCATTAGATGTGATGGCGGTGTTCATTTTCTATTTTAGGCGTTTTTCCCCTCTGTTTTCACCTGGTGATCTGGCCAGTAACACAGCTCTTGTATTATGCCATGTACTCACGGGTGGACTTTTGAGCATCAAACGTCCCACAGTCTTTCCGACGGACTTTCAACGGAGTTACAACGGATTGGCGAACGACCGGACTTGCCCACACACGAGCAAACTAAAGTCCTTTAGAAAGCCCTAAAGTTCGTTCGAAAGACCGGTCGTTTGAATGTGATGATGTAGAACTGGACTAGAATAAGGAAGTTCATAGCTAATAGCCAATAGCTGCCCTTGCGTCCTTTTTTGTCCACCAGACTAGCATACAGACGAACGGATTTTTCGATCAGACTCGAGTCCATCAGAAAGATTTGAAACATGTTTTAAATCTAAAGTCTGTCTGATTTTCGACAGAAAAAGTCAGCTGGAGGTCCGATGAAGCCCACACATGATCGGATTGTCCGATGGATTTGTTCTGTCGGAGCAGTCCAATCGAAAAGTCCGCCTGTGTGTACACGGCATTAGAGTGCCTCCACTCTGGGCACCTTTGGACAGCAGCATTGTCAGTCAGGGGGGAGGGGAGTCCTAGATGTACTGGTAGATTTAGATACACTAACACATTGAAGCCAAACTCAAACTTTAGGCCTCATGCACACTAGGTGTTAAAAACGCCGCTTTCAGGGGCGTTTGATCTTTTTGACCTGGGATTCTCCAAGGAATTCCCTTATTTTGTAAGGATTTCTTTTTACTTGGCGGTTTGGCTATGGGACACAGATGGCGAAAAAAAAAACTGATAGGAGTTATAACCCTCCTTTGCGCTATCCAATAAAAATATGAATATCCAATATGAATAAAAAAAGTTTTGCCTATAGTTCTACTAAGAAAAAACAAAACGCTAAGCAAAGTAATGCCTCGTACACACGATCGGACTTTCCAACAACAAAACCGTGGAATTTTGTTCGAAGTTTGTTGGCTCCAACTTGTCTTGCATACACATGGTCACAAAAATGTTGGCCAACAATTACGAACGTAGTGACGTACAAGACATATGGCGAGCCGATAGAAAGGAAGTTCAATAGTCATGCGCCACCCTTTGGGCTCCTTCTGTTAATGTTGTGTTTGGTGAACATTGATTCCGAGCATGCGTGGACTTTTGTGCGATGGACTTGTGTACACACGATCAGAAAGTCAGACAACAAAAATTTGTTGGCGGAAAATTTGAGAACATGCTAGCCAACAAATGTTCGATGTAGAATACACACGGTCGGACTTTCCGCCAACAAGCTCACATCCAACATTTGTTGTTGTAAAATCCGATCGTGTGTACGTGGCATTGTAGTTTTGGGCCCCTTGTTTCTATATCTGTCCTCAGTAATTAAGTTATGGCCCGCAAATCACAAAGAGAAACACTTCAAACCCACTCTCTGTAATTCCCTTCTAAACTCCACAAACGATCTATATCATGATTATCTATATACTGTATATCTATCCTCTGACCTTTCATCATATTCTGTATCACAGGCCACACTATCTTCATGTTCTTAGTTACAATTGTCAAGTGCAGGACATAAATCTTGTCATACTTAAAAAGGAAAAGAAGGACCATCATTGTACTAGGTTCATCTCAGTTACAACATCCAAGTTAAACAGGACATGTTCAGCTTTAATGTCCCCAAATTAGCTAACTTCTGTGACTCATAAGCTGTTTTCAGTATTCTCCTAGGCAGAGGTACCACCACAATAGATGCAGATTTAATGCATTTGTGAGAGGCTCATTTTAAGGACCAGACCAATAAACATTTTAAAACAGTTGAAAATGTGAAGATTTGCTGTCATGTTGTAAAATCTAGTATGGTTAATTTTGGCTAAGCAGTGCCCTCAAAAATTGACAATTTTACACTGTAGTCCTCCTGAGAAGCAGCAGTTCACCCCCACACATGTAACATTGGGGGTTATTTACGAAAGGCAAATCCACTTAACACTACAAGTGCAAACTACAAGTGCAAAGTGCACTTGAAATTGCACTGAAAGTGTACTTGGAAGTGCAGTCGCTGTAGATTCGAGGGTGACATGCAAGGAAAATAAAAAACAGCATTTTAGCTTGCAGATGATTGGATGATAAAATCAGCAGAGCTTCCCCTCATTTCAATTTTATCCCTCTGATTTACAGTGACTGCACTTCCAAGTGCAATTTCAAGTGCACTTTGCACTTGTAGTGCAAAGTGGATTTGCCTTTCGTAAATAACCCCCATTGTCTGGGTACACCTGTTCCTGTAGCCTCATTGCTGAATATCTGTGGTGTATCCAAGATCCAAGAAGTATCGTCAAAACGTCACTTCCGCCCATAGCTCTTAAAGGGCCATTTTTTTTTGTATTTTAGTGTAAATATGAGATCTGAGGTCTTTTTGACCCCAGATCTCATATTTAAGAGGTCCTGTCATGCTTTTTTTTCTATTACAAGGGATGTTTACATTCCTTGTAATAGGAATAAAAGTGACACAATTTTTTTTTTTTTTTAAGAACAGTGTAAAAATAAAAAATAAAAGGTAAAATAAATAAGAAAAACATTTTTTTTTCTAAACGCACCCCCTCCTGACGAGCTCACATGCAGAAGTGAACGCATATGTGAGTAGCGCCCGCATATGAAAACGGTGTTCAAATCACACATGTGAGGTATCGCCGCAATCGGTAGAGCGAGAGCAATAATTCTAGCCCTAGACCTCCTCTGTGACTCAAAACATGCAACCTGTAGAATTTCTAAAACGCCGCCTATGGAGATTTTTAAGGGTAGAAGTTTGTCGCCATTCCACAAGCGGGCGCAATTTTAAAACGTGACATGTTGGGTGTCAATTTATCACGTTGGGTATCAATTTACTTGGCGTAACATTATCTTTCACAATCTAAAAAAAAAATGGGCTAACTTTACTGTTATTGTCTTATTTTTTAATTTAAAAAAGTGCATTTTTTCCCAAAAAAGTGCGCTTGTGAGATCGCTGCGCAAATATGGTGTGACAGAAAGTATTGCAACAACCGCTATTTCATTCTTTAGGGTGTTAGAAAAAAAAAAGTATAATGTTTGGGGGTTCTAAGTAATTTTCCAACAAAAAAACTAGCGGGCTCAATTTTGAAACGTGACATGTTGGGTATCAATTTATCATGTTGGGTATCAATTTACTTGGCGTAACATTATCTTTCACAATATAAAAAAAAAAAAAATGGGCTAACTTTACTGTTATTGTCTTATTTTATAATTCAAAAAAGTGTATTTTTTCCAAAAAAAGTGCACTTGTAAGATCCCTGCGCAAATATGGTGTGACAGAAAGTATTGCAACAACCGCCATTTTATTCTTTAGGCTGTTAGAAAAAAAAATGTATAATGTTTGGGGGTTCTAAGTAATTTTCTAGCAAAAAAACTGTTTTTACCTTGTAAACAACACATCTCAGAAAGAGGCTCGGTCCTTAAGTGGTTAACTTCCACCTCCACTAAGGGGTGTCTCTAGCCTTGCCCCTTTATTCGAGTCCCATGGTTTTGTAATATGGATACAAAATTAGTTAGCTTTGTTGTTCCATTCTCCATAGGTGTTGAAAAACTGAGATGACCTTGGTGCAGAAAAGCTCCAAATGGATTAACATAAAACCTTTTGAGTTGCCAACCAGGTAGATACACCAAGGACCAGGGATACTAGTAGGAATAAACCTTTTACCTATGTATTTTATCTGTACTCGTGTTAAAGTTTGAGTTTGTCTGGAGTAATACTTTAGGGTTAATTCTTGTGAGATGCTTGACATGTGTGAGACTAATTGTTGTCATTTATTATGAGGAAATAGGAGTCATTGGGGTTGGTTTACTAAAGGCAGAGCTTAGGTAACATGGTGAAGCTCTGCTGATTTCCATCATCCAATCATGTGCAATCACAAATGCTATTTTTTTTTCAAATTTCCATGAACTTAATTGGCGCATTCTTTACAAAGTGAAGCACCACTGTATTTACCAAGCTCTGGGGAAAATGAGTGCAACTGCATTTGTAAAGTGCAGTCTATTTGCCTTTAGTAAACCAATCCCAATGTGTCCTTGTATGCACTGTATATTATATAGATGTGTGCGAGGGGGGAGCCTTTTAAAATAATTCAATGATTTTCATAACCATTTTTTAAACTTAAAATCCATCTCTGAAGAAATATTGATACCTCTCCCATATCCCTCTCACCCTACATGCTCCCATTTATTCACAATTAAAAAAACAAAAAAAAAACCTTTTTAACTCTAAATCACCTCTTCCAGGTGTGAAAATTGGCCACCGTCATATCATCAAACCACTTCTAGAGTCTTCTGGACCATTAAATGACCCAAATGGACAGCCAGTGGGAAGTTTCTAATTAACTAGGCTGTATTGTGGGGACACGAAAAAGAACCATCCCAATCTCAGCTCCAGAAGACAGAGAACCTAGAATGGCATGTGGCTGTGAATTGGTTATTTAATTGCTTTCTTATTTTAAAAGTGATTAGGAGATTAACTGGGGGAAGGGGGAGGGAGTAACGTTTTATTGTAAAGCAAGGAGCCCATGGTTAAGTTTTATTTTATAAATGGTATTTAACAATTGTTACAAGAATGGAGAAAAGCCACCTATGAGATAGTATAGAAGCAGTGAAAGGTGCTCTTTATGGAAACATCAGGATTTTATTAGATCCCTGGTGCCAACTCTATCACAGAGCACCCATGAACCATGATCAGCTTACACTGCTGATATTATGACAGCTCCTAACTCAAAAGTGCTCAGAGCTGAGCACTACAAAGCTCATTCAGAGTTCGGAGTTCACCAATCTCCTACCGCCGTTCATTCTGAAACTGTCTGCTTTGGTCCCAGTTTCACAGAGAAGTACAGAGACCACATGCAGGGTCTATGCTTTCCAGTTTTTTTGTGCCAGGTGTCTGCTAAAAACAGCCAGGTGGGACACTTTAGCAAAAATAGCCCTAGAGAAGACACAACTCTATACTGTTGTGGGGCTTCTCCTCATCTGAACAGATCAAGGAGAGCAAAGTGAATTTAAGTATAATATGCTGCAGGGACAAAGTTTAGGTAACCTGCTGCTTTCCTCTTTCCCACTTTAACATAACCCTGTAATTTATTATTCCAAAACTAATACCGGTAAAAGAAAAGTGAAAATACTCACCTTTCCTGCTGTCTGTGCCTTCAAACACTGCTCTGGTCAGTGAAACTGACACTTCTGGGAGTGTCCATCCTTGTGGTCCCCTGAAGCTCTTACAAGTTCCTCACGTTTTTAACTCTTACCTATAATGTATGACGTTTAGAGAAATTAACCAGTGATAGCTGTGGGGGACCATGTAGTTGGACATTCCCAGAAGAGTTAGTTTTGCTGCAGACTTCGGGGGAAGATTGCTAATGATCCAAGTGGTTTTCAGTGTGTGAGGAACTGCAAATGTGGTGCGACTGCATTAAACACTCAGAATCCAGTTGCAGGAAACAGAATTGTATTGAAATTGAAGTTCAGTGATGTACAACAAGCCTTGCGGGAAGAGTGAGCGATGGGTAGTAGCAGTAGGTATCAGGTGTGTCTCGAGGGTTGGAATGTAGCCTGGCCATTCCGCACCCAATTTGGAGGCTTCCAGCAAGAATGGCTTGTCCCAGCATTTTTTCTACTCGTGGAACATCTCCCTGACGCTAAGCACTGTCCCTGACAGACGGGTGACATGTCCCTACTCTAGCCACAAGAGAAATGTGCAGCACATTGTGGAGCCAGGGTCATAAATAGACTTTGCTTGATCTAAGATGGCCTGTCAAAGCCACATGGGATTCCAACATCCCATTGGATGCTGCCTCCCTGTGACCGAGGAGCTCATAGAGGAACGAGGCTCCTCTTGACTTCCTCCTGCACCTGCATTGTCGCTACGGATGAGCGCAGTGGAAAAAATAGACTGCACCTGCCTACAAGTGAAATGGTGAGTATAAAGACTATTCTATTCCAGATGTGAGTTACAGAAGATTTCAATCTGACTGGGTTGCTTTAAGTACTAAATAAATATACAATAAGTGATATGGATGGCACTAGTGCCTCTAGTTAGCAAGAATGCAAAAGTTACTTGTGTACACTTGTGGCTTAATACCAGACACCTTATTGTTTACCAATTATTAATGGCAGAGCTTTAAAATATCCCTGGGAAAAATATTATCTTAATATAGATCCTATGGAGAAATAATCTATGAAATATTAAAAAATATTATTCACCAGATATTTAATTGTGAACGTCATTGTGTCATTCTTAGAGAGTTATTTGGGGAATATCTCTGTCTTAACTACCCATTCAACACAGTTAATATATAGTAACATTTTGACAGTCTATCACAATTAATGCAATGATGATAATGCTATTAAACAAGAATTAAATGTGTCATATCCTGTTTAAAAGAGGAAGACCAGGATTCGCTTGACAGGTCATTATTCCGAGTGCTCCCTGGTCAAGACACAGAAGGAAATGATGCAACAATTTTAAGAGGGGAATGAATCTGAAAATTAGACATCCGATTAAATTGGATTTCATGAATAATATAAATAATTCATTATGTATGTCTAAAACCATTTGGTACGGTTACAAAAAGACAGGGTGTATTTTAGGAAATTATACATGCATTATTTTTATAAAATGGCTCAGCTTTCATTAGCAACAGATATTAATTATGCATGGCTAGTTAAAAAATAATCCTTTCCTCCTTGCGTCTACCTTTGACTAGCTCTGCATTACCTGCAAATTTACTGACACATTCCATTCCCCAAAGTGTCATCTCAAGGTGGTAGTGAGTGACAATTGAAATTCAATTACAATAAGTCAGATCCTTCAATGGCACAAGCTGCAATTGTATCTTGTTTGCTTCATTATTGATGGGTATGAAAATGATCAAAAATGGAAATCTAGATCAGTGATAGCATAGACTTTCAAGAAAAGAGTTATTAAACACTGCGAGATTTTTTACAGTATGAAAATGGCACATAAGGTGTATAATAAATGTAATAAGCTGTTTAAAATCAAATGTTTGATATTGTTGCACTGGGAAACGAAAGATGAATTGGATTATGAGGGTAACTCCTTGAGATCGCATCAAGTTTACGTCAATTTTGTATTCGTGCATCCTAGAAAATAAGGTAAATTGAGAATAAAAAAATGTGGATTGACCCCATCATTTTTGTGACTTTTTTTACTTTTTTGAGTCTGGTTGGGTTCCAGATTAATGGGAAGCAATGCATGATCAGCTCACCTGGCAGCCATTATTGTTCCTGAAGCAGCAGACAGTGCTCAGTAGCACTCTTCCCAAAGCACACAATATACAGTACAGTAGCATAGAAAAATCCAGGAATCCAGTAACCCATCCACTTATAAACCTCTATTAGCACAATCAGGTGACAGAAAGCTGTCCCGTTAATGCGTTTCAACTAATCCTGGCCTTCCTTGAAGCCTTATTCACAGCTCAAAGCATAGGATTGTCCGAAACTTTTTCTTTTACCAGATATATGCTAATAAGGGTTGCACAAGTGGATGGACTACAAGCTTTGTGGATTTTTCTGCGACAGATTGATGGGGTTGTTAGCTTGCCTAATTACATTGTCCAATTCTGGGCCTGTTCACTCATCAACGGAACCTCGCTTCCTATCTATTTCTGTCAGCCAAAAGAAACATTGCCCAAGCCTGGAAAAGGGGGCGAGAGAACGCATGACAATCTTGATGTCTAACGAACCGATGTCAAGCATCCACAACAACTTTCATGCCAAATTCCTCAAAATCTGGGAATCATGGCTGTCCAGGGGCATACCAGCGGACGAGGTGACACCATCCTGAGGGTGGCCAGAGCCCTGGCTGCTCCCTTTGGCGTTTTTTTTTTTTTACACAGAACACTCCCGGCGCCACGGCCACTCTAGCCTGGTCTGTGTTTGCTCCCTCGCTCCTCCCAACACTGCTGCGGGGGCAGGGAATTCCATACAGATATACGGGGACAGGGTTTATTGCAAATTAGTAAATAGCTTTTTTAGAACATAATAATTAAAATTAGGTTTATGGACGGTTCACACCGGAATCGCCCAGATACATGCTCCACGTTCTTGCTGGATTCCTGTGCAACTCCATGCTGTGCTATTTTTAGCTTATTCATTGAAATGGGTTGAAATTACACTGGATCGCACAAAAATGTAATGCATGTGCTACTTTTTCAAAAACTTATTGCACCAAATTGCATGGTACTGCGTGTGTGCTAATTAAACCCCTGTTTTTAACTCGGTTGGTAAGCAGACTGGTTGGTGAGTTGAGCTATGGAATGGTCTGTTTTTGTCTTTTATGGTACCATGAGATCCGAGGCAGGTAAACGCACTGTGATCTGCATTAGAGGTGTCCTTAGAAAAATATATATACACCCGCAGGAGATCACACAACCAGTGTGATTTGAACGCAGTGTGGGAAGCGCCCACGGAACATGGATTTCCTGCACCACCTTCTGGTATGAACGAGCCCTTAATTAATTCAAATCAGATATCAATCACAAATTTTAACAGTATTTATTTTAGTAGTTCCAATTCTCCCATAATTTTCTTTTATATAGTTCTACGGATGCATAATACACTGTAAATGTATTTTTTTTGCAGCAAGGCACACGGAAATGAAAGCAGGAGTAAATTAAGCCCATTTGTTAATAACCCCCAGCAATGATGTCAGTGGATGTAGTATTAGCCCCAGCACTGATGTCAGTGGATGCGATAATAACCCCTAGCACTGGTGTCAGTGGATGCAATATTACCCCCAGCATTGGTGTCAATGGGGGCTGTGCAATGTAAAGGGGTCCAGGGGTGTGGGGGCTGTGTAATGTAAAGGGGTCCAGAGGTGGGGGGGCTGTGTAATGTAAAGGGGTCCAGAGGTGGGGGGGCTGTGTAATGTAAAGGGGTCTAGAGGTGCAGGGGCTGTGAATGTAAAGGGGTCCAGAGGTGCGGAGGCTGTATAATGTGAATGGGTCCAGAGGTATGAGGGCTGTGTAATGTAAAGGGGGTCTTTCTACATTTTACCTGCAGTTATAGCTGCAGTCCTATAGATTTCTATTAGGTTGCATGTTTTTTTCTGCATTTTCTGAAAGTGCACCAAAAGTCCCGCATGCTGCATCTTTGGCACGCTTTCAGAAAACAGGAAAATAATTTTTTTGGGGGGGGTGACACCAACCCTAGTGACTCCACTGGCAGTAGCACATAGAAAGTGTGCCACTGTCAGTTACATGTTTTTCTGTTTGGCGCCAAATGACAATCCTCGGGTCGGTCAGCGCCATTTTTGCAGAGGAGGAGGAGGGGCCTGGCCGCCAGGGGAGCAAGGGGAGGAGGACTCTTCTGAGTTCCGGGCCGCAGCATGGGGGCGCTACACATGACTACATTTGACATCGATGTCAGCACGTCGATGTGCGGTGCGCTGACTGCTCACCTCGTCATACACCTTTCCTACCCTCCCTCCAGCCAGCTTGGGCTGCCTGTTATGGATGCTCCGGATCCTCCTAAGACCTTACCTCCTCCCCTTCTCTCGCCCTCTATCCTTCTGGCCCCCCTTACCCCCTAGACTCCCCTATCCTTTCTCTGGCTCCCTACTCGATAGGTGCATGAGCTCCTTTCCTTTAGCTTCAGCTTTCTGCCTAATTTCCTTCTAGATTCTACCCTTTTTCCTTTTTAGATCTGTATAGGCTGTATATTGCACCACTGTATGGATATTGATGGGCTCAGAGGACGCCCCCCGTTGTTGTGGGGAACCTCTCCAGGACCCCTTGGTCCTTATGCCTTCATAAACAAGCCTATTTACTGCCAGTATGTTAGCTCTCATTGTTCCTTTTTGTTTATTGCCTTATTATTGCCTTCCTTGTGAGCCAACTTTGGTTACAATTGTCAATGCTAGGCCCTGCGTGGGCGGAACATTTGCATGTTAACTACTTGTTAAACCCAAATAAAAACTATTGAAACAGATGGTGTTGTTAGCAATTGTCATGGCACAAACTGGACACCAGCAGGAGCCATAGCAGGGAGCAGAACAGAGGTATGATGTGGTGTGATGTTATATATTAATGTTTTGTAGGAGCCTGGACTAATGCCATCATACCTGTGTCTATTACCGTGATATGTTACACATTATTATTATTATTATTATTATTATTATTATTATTATACAAGATTTGTATAGCGCCAACAGTTTGTGCAGTGCTTTACAATATAATGGGAGACAATACAGCAACAATACAATTTAATACAAAAAGGTTAGGAGGGCCCTGCTCCTGCGAGATTACAATCTAATAAACATACATACTTTAACCACTTAAGGACTGGAAGGATTTGCCCCCTTAATGACCAGGCCATTTTTTGCGATACAGCACTGCATCGCTTTAACTGACAATTGTGCGACATTGTACCCAAACAAAATTTATGTATTTCCCCACAAATAGAGCTTTCTTTTGGTGGTATTTGATCACCTCTGCGGTTTTTATTTTTTGCGCTATAAACAAGAAAAGTGCGACAATTTTGAAAAAAAACAGTATTTTTTACTTTTTGCTATAATAAATATTCCCCCAAAAAATAAAAATAAAAAATTTCTTCCTCAGTTTAGGCCAATATGTATTCTTCTACATATTTTTGGTAAAAAAATCGCAATAAGCGTATATTGATAGGTTTGCACAAAAGCTATAGCATCTACAAAATAGGGGATAGTTTTATGGCATTTTTATTATTTATTTATTATTTACTAGTAATGGCAGTGATCTGTGATTTTTAGCAGGACTGCGATATTGCGGTGGACAGATCGGACACTTTTGACACTTTTTTGGGACCAGTGACATTAATACAGCGATCAGTGCTAATAAAACTGCGGCGGCTGGTCGATAAGTAGTTAAACATGGGAGAAGGGAGACACTGGTAGTTTTGGCACAGAGTTCTCAGTTTGGCAAATGAAACCTTAAGCCTCATACACATGATGCGATTGTTGGCAGGCTGTTGTCCTAAAATCTGATCGTTAGTACGCTCCTTTTGACAATTGTTGTCCAACTTTCGGCCAACAAATGTTGGATGGCAGGCTGGTAAATTTTCGGCGGACAACGGTCTGTTGTCAGATTTTCGTATGGTCAGTATACAAATCTGTCACACAAAAGTCGAAAGTACAAACACGCATGCTCGGAATCAATGCCAAACACAAAATTAGCAGAAGGGGCCCAAAGGGTGGAGCTGAAGAGCTGAAATTCCTCGTAGTATGTCACTACTTTCATGTTTGTCTCACAACAATTGTGTACCGTTAGTATGCAAGACAAGATCCCGACACATGCCCTTAAGACAAAAATCAGATGCTCGGTTGGCCAACAATTGTACCATGTGTACGAGGCTTTACACTACCTCTGCAAGTAAACACAACATTAACCCTTCCTGTAACTTAACACTAACCTTTCTTGTAATCCCAACATTAATCCCTCTTAATTCCTCACCAACTCTAAAAGTTGCAATAACTCTCCATGTAATGGAGAATGGAAAATATAATTCCTGAAATATCAATCATGATACCTTAGGAAGAAAGGACACTATTAAGGCCCTTCGTTTTGTCATTGGCCAAAGACACTCCAATCTCCAAGCACACTCCAGTTTTTTTTTTTTAAATAATGCCCCATACACACGATAGGATTTTCCGATGAAAAATGTGTGATAGGACCTTGTTGTCGGAAATTCCGACCATGTGTAGGCTCCATCACACATTTTCCATCGGATTTTCCAACAACTTGTGTGACCGTGTGTATGCAAGACAAGTTTGAGCCAACATCTGTCGGAAAAAATCCATGGATTTTGTTGTCGAAATGTCTGATCAATATCCGACCGTGTATACGGGGCATAAGTGTTGATAAAGGTGATTATCTTGTGGAACCACAAATAAGGCATCATCCATGTGTAGCCAGGTGCTTGGTTAGAGACAGGGAGGGATTCAAGACACTGTGCTGCAGTGCTCTTTTTGTTCCCAATGGACTTCAGCTGAATAGGTTAACACCTCACTCACCTCACTTCTCTCCACCAGGGGGAGCTGACAAGCAGAGGGAGCTCAATAGATTTGGTGGTGGGCAGCACTGAATCATAAGAGATGTAGTGCAGGAGAAATATGCTATGGGAGTTAATGAACTATAGAACTACAATTCCTAATGCAAGTTGGGTATAAAGAGAGAGAGAGAGAGCTGTCTTTTCCCAGGCTGAACACTGAGGAATTTCCTTTTTGCTGCGAGGAGCCTGAGATGTGTACATCCTGTGTGCCCATTAACCTGCCACAGGCCTGTGGCCATGTGCTGATAACCGTAGTTGCTCCAGGCAGATCCAGAAGTGAGCTGACATCTGAGCAGTGAGACCCCTGTTGCTGTATTGCTGGGACTTGTGAGGGGATACTGCTGCCATTAGCCTGTTGCTGCTAGCAGAGACTAATAACATAGGGACTGGCCATCTAACTAGCAGCATTATTTACTGCATGCAGACTTTACTGGGACTGAACTTATGTGCACCACAATAAAGACTGTGCACCAACGCTAGCCGGCTGAAGAACTAGGGCTAAAGGCTGCTCACTCAGCTATCTTCCTCAGAAGAACTTTGCCTATTGTCCATAGTAAAAGATACTTCTTTAGGGAGTTTTACATTTTATTGCTGCCATTCATATACCATGCACTCTAAAGAGGATTTAGCCTACTGTTTACAGAGTAGTTATCTCAGTATTGATTATCATTGCTATGACTGTTTTCTAATGCTATCATGTATTGCTGATTTTGTGAATTAGCAGGTTTAAATTAGATGCATAAAACTCTATTCTATGCTGTTATAGCCCAGTGAACATATTTTCTAGTGAACTGTAATCCTTTACTATGTACATACTGCTATTTAAAGCCATGACAATATATTGGATTATTTTACTACTAACCATTTTGATGTTTGCTCAACCTTAGTTTTGTGCAGAGTACAGAATCTATATTTGTGCTTCCAGTAGCAGTGCAGTATCCATCTGCTTAACCTGTTGTGTCAGTGGGTCTAAGGTTGTTCTCACAATTGAGGCAGAAGAACAGAGAACCCAATCTACCATGCAGCTCCTGCAGGGGTAGCACTTCATGTATAATGCAGCAAGAACACAGTACCTGAAATCTTTTGGGCCAACCTATTCAATGAAGCAAGTAAACATTATATGATATTAAAAACTGTACTTTCCAGGGTCCCCAAGTGGGGATACACTAAGATTGTGAGGAGAAGAAATGGGCAAGCCATACTTTCTAACTCAACCTCTTTGAGTACATTTTTCACCACTATCAGTTTTAGTTGATGTGCTGATTTAAAATGATCAACCATGGGTGGTTTCCAGGGGTGAAATTAATCCACAAACTGATTTCATATTGATGAAGGGGGAAGCTGGCCTCCTTTTTGAGGGGGGTAGAAATCTAACCACCTAGCCATCCATGTTAGGGTCATTGGTGTCCTCTAGATAACAACATGCTCTACTTTTGAACTGTGCTTGGCACCTGACTGCTTTCTATTTCCAAAACAACAAACAGCCTGATAGACCCCACTATAGGTGGAACACTTAGGCTTGAACACAATTTGGTCAATATCGAAAGGGATAAAGGACAGTGAGGGCACATATTCAACATTCAAAAGTTGATGTCTTGACTTTCAAAATAATGGACACATCTACCTGACATTTTTTGCCTAAATGGTTCATCATATTTATATCAGAATTGTTTGCCATAAACTGTATAAAACCGCCAGATTACAAATTTGCCTTTCATCAATCTGGCGCTGTGAGGAAAGCCTCTGACAGAGACTACAAGTGGCCGCTTCAACGCACATTATGCAGGTAAGGTTCAGTATTGTCACCATCAAGAACCCATCCTGAGAAATATGACTCGCAACTATCGCTGGAATGCCGACAAATAGTAGCTATAAA
This sequence comes from Aquarana catesbeiana, assembly GCF_042186555.1. Lineage (NCBI taxonomy): Eukaryota > Metazoa > Chordata > Amphibia > Anura > Ranidae > Aquarana > Aquarana catesbeiana. The sequence continues at coordinate 49,130,411 of NC_133327.1, read as the reverse complement.
TAGGATAAGGGTAATCAACAGCACTATAATGCAAAATAGGATGCAAATTGTGAAAACATTTTTTTTTTTACTTTAAAGAAATGACAATTGTAGAATAATAATGATATCAAACATTAGTAAAAAAAATGTAATAAGAAAATAAAACAAGAAGCAGTCTGTTTACCCCCTAAAATGTTACCATATGGCAGGATCTACATGTCCTTCCCATAAAGATAAAGTCCTGTACAGGAATTAAAGGAGATATATATATATATATATATATATATATATATATATATATATATATACTGTATTTTTTTTTCTTGAAATTGAAAATTGAAAAATTGCCATATCATCCATGACTGCTCCAACTGTCTACTATAATCTGCTGTTTTGAGTGCCCTAAGACTTTTTCAATATAATTATTTATTCCATCTTAATTAGATAGTCGTGCCCTCCATATGTTCTCTAAATGACGCTTACAGGTCATTGCCATTAAAGTGCCCTTTCCTCTAATTCTTGTCATTTTCCAGAACAAGTCTTGCTGTCTGAGTTGGTAATGTTGAGCAGTCACCCTTCTTCTGAGCTAAGAACTTCCCATCGCGTTTTACCATCTGAAAAATCATTCAAGGAGACAGTAGCTTTTTTGGTACATGGTGTTTATGTAAAGACCTCCAAGCAGCGGGCTCCGATGGTAGCAGTTTAATGCTGCCAAGCTTCTCCCGGGGCTTGTCCCATGTGGTTATAATTAACATTTCATGTGTACCTTTAGGGCAAAACACTTAAGGGGTTAACCAGTTGTCTCTAAAAGTATGAATACTTAAATGGCAACATACGCCTACCTATACATAATTCTTAAAAATGTTTCAAATGGCATGCCATCACAGCATTTGTTTTCCTAATGTTAATGCTTTTTCGGTAGAATTAAATATACACAAACACTAAAATGATAAAATTCTGCATTATTTACACAGTATGCTGTTTTACATGCAGAGTTATAACCATGACATTAAGGAATAAGACTATGTATAAGTAGTTTTAAAGTACAAAGTCAAAACGAACTTTTTGTTGGATAGACTTGCGAATAGTTAAAGACTAGGGAAGAGCCGAACACCCCCCGGTTCGATTTTTTGTGGCAGAACATGCGAACAGAACAAAAATTTGTGCGAACATGCAAACCCCGTTAAAGTCTATGGGACTCGAACGTGAAAAATCAAAAGTGCTCATTTTAAAGGCTATTATGCAAGTTATTGTCATAAATAGTGTTTGGGGACCCGGGTCCTGCCCCAGGGGACATGGATCAATACAAAAAAAAGTTTTGAAAAAGTTTTTCGGGAGCAGTGATTTTAATAATGCTTAAAGTGAAACAATAAAAGTGTAATATTCCTTTAAATATCATGGCTGGGGGGTGTCTATAGTATTCCTGTAAAGTGGCGCATTTTTCCCGTGTTTGGAACAGTCCCTATACAAAATGACATTTCTAAAGGAAAAAAAGTAATTTAAAACTGCTTGCGGCTGTAATGTAATGTTGCCCCCCCCAGCCCATTACCAGGCCCTTTGGGTCTGGTATGGATATTAAGGGAAACCCCGCACTCAAATTTAAATAAAAAAGGCGTGGGGCCCCCAGACCCTATATACTCTGAACAGCAGCAGTATACAGGCGGTCCCCGGGTTACAAACAAATCTCACTTTCTGTCCCAATGACAATTGGATTTTGAAAATTTTGGGTTATTAGGGAAACAAGGATTGGTGATAAAGCATCAGTGGGGAGACACCTTTTTCCCATATTAACTCTTACAGGAGAAAATTTCCCTTCCTAGGGGTAGATTTCATCTCACTTCCTGTTGTTTCCCTCCCTTTGTAAGTAGGAGTAGTTTGTAAGTCGGATGTTTGAAAATACGGGACCACCTGTATATACTATACGGCCTGCCCTATACACTGTGTGGAAAATTGGGTCTTATGCAGCGTACACATGAATGGACTTTTCTACCGGACTGGTCCAACGGACCGAGTCCGACGGACAATCCGATCGTGTGTGGGCTTCATCGGACCTTCAGCGGACTTTTCCAGCCGAAAATCTGACGGACCTTAGATTTAAAACATGCTTCAAATCTTTCCGACGGACTTGAGCCCGGTCGAAAAATCCGCTCGTCTGTATGCTAGTCCGACGGATGAAAACCCGCGCTAGGGCAGCTATTAGCTACTGGCTATCAACTTCCTTATTTTAGTCCGGTCGTACGTCATCACATGCGAATCCGTCAGACTGTGGTGTGATTGTGTGTATGCAAGTCCGTTCGTTCATAAGTCCATCGGAAGTCCGTCAAAAGTCTGACGAAAGTCCACCGGAATGGCCGTTGGACTTTTGTTGCCGAAAAGTTCACTCGCGTGTACGCGACCTTAGGTGTTAGTGGTACCAGAACACTGTAAGCCCACACAGTTATGCAGCGTACACACGAGCGGCCTTTTTGACCGGACTGGTCCGACGGACCGAGTTCGGTGGACAATCCGATCGTGTGTGGGCATCATTGGACCTTCAGCTGACTTTTCCAGTCGAAAATCTGACGGACTTTAGATTTGAAACATGCTTCAAATCTTTCCGACGGACTCAAGTCAAGTGGAAAAATCCGCTTGTCTGTATGCTAGTCCGACGGACGAAAACCCACGCTAGGGCAGCTATTGGCTACTGGCTATCAACTTCCTTATTTTAGTCCGGTCATACGTCATCGTGTACGAATCCGTCGGACTGTGGTGTGGTCATGTGTAGGCAAGTCCGTTCGTTCAAAAGTCCGTCTGAAGTCCGTCAAAAGTCTGACAAAAGTCCGCCGGAATGGCCATCGGACTTTTGTTGTCGAAAAGTCCACTTGTGTGTACGCGGCCTTACTCTTGGTGGGCACTAGAACGGGCCCTGCTGTGAAATATTATATCAAGAATTGTAATGACATGCCCCTGTTAAACAGGGGCAGATAGATTGGGCCTTAGGCGGTGGTGGCACAACACTGTAAAGCCTCACAGATACTTTTGTTGATCACAGGAACAGGCCCTGCTGTGAAATATTAGATAAAAAATTGTAATTACCGGTACGCGCCCCTGTTAAACAGGGGCAGAAAAATTGGGCCTTAGGCGGTGGTGGTGGCACAACACTGTAAAGCCTCACAGATACTGTTGTTGAGCACAGGAACAGGCCCTACTGTGAAATATTAGATCAAAAATTGTAATTACGCGCCCCTGTTAAACAGGGGCAGAAAAACTGGGCCTTAGGCAGCGGTGGTGGTGCCACAACACTGCAACCCCTCACAGATACTCTTGTTGAGCTCAGGAACAAGCCCTGCTGTTAAATATTTGATCAAAAATTGTAATAACGCGTCCCTGTTAAACAGGGGCAGAAAAATTGGGCCTTAGGTAGTGGTGGTGGTGCCCTGAACCAAAAATATTCTTAGAAGCTATCATCATGAAAATTGAGGAGGAATAGGATAGTCACTCAGCATAATAGGATAGTCACTCCGCATATGCAGTCTTCAAGGGATCCCACATCCATAGAAAAATCATTCAGATACATCAGCATCAGGTGCTTGGTAGCTGGTGATCCAAGACGGATTCATTTTTATGAATGTGAGCTGTATAACAGAGTCTGTGGACAGGTGCACTCTGTGATTGGTTACAAAGCCTCCAGCAGCACTGAACGTGCGTTCAGAAAGAACGTTGGATGCAAGACAGGCCAGTAGCTCAATTGCCTATTGAGCAAGGTCTGGCCAGTGGCCCATCCTCAAGACCCAGTGGATGTTCTCGTGGAAAGGTCTCCAAGTCTGATCTTGGCCCTAGATATTCCCGTACCATGTAATTCAGACGCTGGCGATGGTTGCTGGAACGGATCAGACCTGGGCACTGAGGACTGAAGAATTGGCTGAAGGTATCGGTCAGCCGGCCACCTTCTCCACCGCTCTTTCTGTGACTGAATGAAGCCTCAGCAACACGTTGTCCAGCACCAGGAAATTGTAACCTCCCAGGCTCTGGAAACGCATTGCACAAACCTTTCTGCAAGGCCTCCTGAAGATGTTTCATCCTCGGCTGGGTTGCCAGCCAGTAATGATCCCTCTCCTTGAACAAATCCTAGGGTCCTTTCGCAGGCTTTGCAGGATCAGGGAGGCCATGCAGCATAGGTTTGCAGAGGCATTCGATCCTGAGTCCTCTGGGTCACTAAGGATCACATGATCCACAACTACCTCCTCCCAGCCACGTACAACGCCATGGGTTTCTGGGGACTGCAAACGATCCCTTGAAGACTGCTGCTGATGCTGAGAGTTATCCTCCACCTCCATGCTGACACAATACTCCTCCTCCTCTTCTTCTTCCTGTGTGATCGGCGGGCCTGCAGGAATACTAGTATCTGGATAAAGGGGGCCTTGAGAGGTAAAGAAGTCCTCCTCTTCCTCCCGCTGTTCTGCCTCAAGTGCCCTGTCCATTATTCCACAAAGCGTGTGCTCCAACAGGAAGACAAGAGGGACAGTATCACTGATGCATGCACTGTCACTGCTCACCATCCTCGTGGCCTAATCAAATGGTGACAGGACAGTGCATGCATCCTTGATCAGTAGCCACTGGCGTGGCGAAAAAAGTCAAGCTCCCCTGACCCTTTCCTGGTGCCATACTCACACAGGTACTCATTGATGGCCCTCTGCTGCATGTGCAGCCACTGCAGCATTGCCACGTTTAGTTCCACCTGGTGGGCATGTCACAAATGAGGCAGGTCTTGGGCAGGTTGCATTCTCTTTGAATATCAGCCAGCCGAGCACTGGCATTATATGACCAGCGGAAATGACCACAGACTTTCCTGGCCTGCCTCAGGAGATCCTGTAATGCCGGGTACCTGCTCAAGAACCACTTCACCACCAAATTCAGGATGTGAGCCAAACAGGGAACATGGGTCAAGTGTCCCTGTCGGAGGGCGGAGAGGAGGTTGGTGCCATTGTCGCATACAACCATTCCTGGCTGAAGCTGGCGTGGCATCAACCACCTCTGAGCCTGCCCCTGCAGAGCTGACAGAATCTCTGGCTCCTGTCCCCTAAGCAGAGTGCTTGCGTAGCCCCTTGAACTTCTACGGAGGCCCGCTGGTTCTGAGGATAAATCTGCAGAGGAAGAGGCCATAGAGGAAGAAGAAGAGGAGGGGATGGAATAGAGAGCTGTGGCAGAATCACCACTAGCATTTTGCCTTCCACATACTGGTAGAGAGCCAGAATGGCCTTCCGTGAAAAGAAATGGCGTTTGGGAACCTGCCACTGAGGTACCGCACATTCCATAAATTCACAAAAAGGGCAGAGTGTACCAGCTGAAAAGGCAGCAGTTACAGTGCTAGCAATTTGGCCAAGCTAGCATTCAGACGCTGAGCATGTGGATGGCTGGGACCAAATTTTTTCGACGGTTTAGCAACTGGGGTAGGGAAATTTGCCTTGCTAAAATCCGATGTTGGTGTACCGCTAGCACATAGGCCGCAAGTACTTGGGATACTATTTCTATACCTTCATTCCTGCAGTGCAGGTTTCTGAGAGGACTGGAGCTATAATGGGGTTGGAGATTCCAGCTGATGAGGAGCAAGGAGAGGTCTGCCTTGTTTTTTGATGTGGGTCATTTAAGTGCTGTTGCCAACGGACTGCATGGGAAGTCATCATATGTCTGGTCAAGCATGTGGTGCCCAAGCAGCTGCTGTTTTGGCCACGCTTGATACGCTTCAGACATATGTTGCAAACAGCAATAGTGCGATCTGCTACACACGTGTCCAAAAAGGCCCACATAAAAGAACTTTTCAAATATGCGGGGAGTCAGCAGCGCCCTGCACCCATTTAGCTCTGCGGTGTGATGCAATAGGGTGGTTGCACTTAAACTGCCCCTGGAGGGCATCCTAACTAGTTGGAGATGTGCCTCCTCCTCCTCTCTTCTATCAGGCACCCAAGTTGAGTCAGTGACCTCATCATCCCCTCCCTCCTCGTCACTGGAGCAAACTTGGCAGTATGCTGCAGCTGGGAGAACATGACTGCCAGTTTCTTGACCTTCTTCGGCACCCCCTCTCTCTAGGCTGATGTTACTCCCTTCCTCAATCTGGGTACCATCATTGGAGCCTTCAAATTGCTGCGCATCCTCCTGCAGCATGTACCTGACACGGTGGTCGAATAGTTCGGGGGACTCCTCCATGCATGATGGTGGGGCTAGGGAAGGAGTGACTGTTGACATGGAGCTGATGGAATAGGCCACTTTGGCAGCTGCACTGGCAGGCAAACTTCTCTGAGCCTGGGTGACAGAGGATGAGGAGGGCTTTGTAATCCATTCCACCAACTCTTCTGCATGTTGTGGCTCAATAACACGACCAGCTGCAGGAAAAAAGGATAAGCGTGCCCCATGGCCACGTGCTGAGGATGCACCGTGTCCGCGACCAGCACTGTCGACTGTAGACACAGAACCTGCTTCCCCTCTTTTAGTGGCCTTTGAGCGTCTGCCTCTCCTTGGTGGCCTTCTGGACATGCTGTAAATTTTGTTTAGCAAAAAAACACTACACTCTATTGTGTACTGTGTACACCACCAGGAAAGTAGTAGCAACTGCACTAGGGGTGCACGGTACTGTGTACACCAACAGAAGTTTAATAACAACTATGGGTGCACTGTATGTATTGTGTACACCACCAGAAAAGTAGTAGCAACTGCACTAGGGGTGCACGGTACTGTGTACACCAACAGAAGTGTAATAACAACTATGGGTACACTGTATGTATTGTGTACACCACCAGGTAAGTAGTAGCAACTGCACTAGGGGTGCACAGTACTGTGTACACCAACAGAAGTTTAATAACAACTATGGGTGCACTGTATGTATTGTGTACACCACCAGGAAAGTAGTAGCAACTGCACTAGGGGTGCACAGTACTGTGTACACCAACAGAAGTTTAATAACAACTATGGGTGCACTGTATGTATTGTGTACATCACCGGGAAAGTAGTAGGAACTGCACTAGGGGTGCACGGTATGACACTCTCTGTCCACGCCGGCAACAACACACTACACAAGGCCAACGTGCAGGTGGCCTTATATAGTGTGGGGCATGAATTTAGTCCCCCTGAGCCATGATTGGCCAAAGGCACCCTGCCTTTGGCCAATTATGGCTCTCTTAGCTGAGGACGCTGTGATTGGCCAAAGCATGCAGGTCATGGTGCACGCTCTGGCCAATCATCATACAGCAATGCACTGCACTCCCGCAGTACATTATGGGCCGTTACGCGCCGCTCGAATTTGGCGCGAACGGCTCATAATGTTCGGTTTTCGACGTACGGGCGAACAGCCAATGTTCGAGCCGAACTCATGTTTGACCCGAACAGAAAGCTCATCCCTATTAAAGATATAGATTTACATCAATTTTTTTTATTGTGTTATCTTCCCCAGAGGAAAAAGTACACACAGTACTCTCCCTATGTGATGTCTAAGACCAGCTGGGAGGTTAACCTGGCCCAAAATAGTAAAAAAATATATATGTTTGAAATGTAACTGTATATCTATCTCTATTACCATAACCCACCACTCAATCACAACCCAATAAAAAATTCTGCTACTCCTGATAATCACAGCAATACCAGATATACTGTACAATATTTGTTGTTTGTACCCATAGTAGGGTGCAGAAACAATACTGTGCTTTTTGCTTTTTTTTTTTTTTTTTTACCCTAACCTAAAAAACACATCTAAAACACACTGACCCTGAACTTCTGCCTTAATCATGACCTTTGGCCCCAACATTGACCCTAATCCTGGCTATGACGTAGATTAAACGCTATTAAACCAGCTATTTTGTCTTATGTTATATTTTTTGTATCTTTTTCTCCATTCAAGAGAAGAAAGAGTACAGGGGTGGGTTGTACAGTAATGGCGCGTACACACGATCGGAAATGCCGCCACCAAAACAGAGCTTTTTGTCGGAAAATGTGACCGTGTGTATGCTCCATCGGTCTTTTGCTGGCAGAATTCCAGCCAGCAAAAGATTGAGAGCATGTTCTTTATTTTTCGGTCGGGAAAAGTTCCTATACGAAACTGCATTCGTCTGTATGCAATTCGGATGCGCAAAAAATCACGCATGCTTGGAAACAATTTGACGCATGCTCTGAAGCATTGAACTTCATTTTCTCAGCTCGACGTAGTGTTGTACGTTACCGTGCTCTTGACGGTCAAAAGTTCAGAGAACTTTTGTGTGACCGTGTGTATGCAAGGCAAACCAAGTTTTTTCTGACGGAAATTCCGATCGTGTGTATGCGGCATTACTGATCAATCTGATACCCAATCACAGGCTATCACGGAGATCACTTGACCGAGAAAAAAAACCTGCAAGACAAAGGCATAATGAGCTAGTATGCTTTGCATACTAGCTCATTATGCCTTTGTCTTACAGGTTTTTTTTTTTTTAATGGGTTTACAACCACTTTAAAGCTGATTCCAAAAATGTTTATTAAAATTTACTAGTATTAATTTAAAGTGATCTAGTTACACACCTGGTCAACTTAAACTGAGCAAATGCAAAAGGTAAAGTATATGTATAACCAAAACATTTTTATTATTATTGGATAGAGTAGGTAAATCCCCTTTCAGGCCATTTTTGTTGTTTGTGTTTAGCGCTTACCCCTGAAAGGGCCTGCTGATCTGCCACAAGCATCTTTCCCACCAGTGCAGCGGCAGCCAGGCACACGGCAACATTCACTCTTCTGGCTCAATAAACACTTTAGGGGTTGTCTTTTTATATTTATTGCTGAACAAACTTGGATAGGACACTGGGAGCTGTGGGATACTCCATAACAAAATGCTGAGCAGTATTTAGAGGACACTCTTCAATCTGCAGCTACTTCTTAGAACCATGCCTTTAATAATAGCCTAGGAAATGGACACCACTGGGACACCATGAGCAATGTTCTAGGCCAGGCAAGCCTTAGTATTAGTGCACAAGGGCTAGCAGCATCAACCATCACCCAGATCTTGCATTCAGGTCTGTACTCACAAGGTCCCTGAATACTTGGATGCCTCCTTCCAATATCAGACAGACACTTCCATAGTGAGCTCTCCAGATCTAGATGCGCCCTTCAGAGATCTCAGCAATCAGACCCTCCAGCTTTACCATAGTTGGGACCTCAATGAGCTCAGGTATATTTTAGCTGGGCTGCCTGGGAGGGCAACAGCCCTCCAGGCAGGGAACTTATCCTCCTGGACAAGAGCAAGACTGCTCCAGATCCAAACTATTTATGTGCTCTGCAGCCACCTACTGGGTACACTCCCCAGGGATTGGTCTAGACCCCATAAATATTTAGTCAACTCTTTTTACCTACTCCGCTCCTATGTTCTGGAGCCTTCCTGACCTTAATCAGTCCAAAATAATCAGCAACTGCTCCACCAATTACAGTGGAGCCAAAAAGAACTAAATTTACCTAGCAACCTAGCACCTATTTAGGAAGGTGCTACATGTGTCTTGCTGTCGAAATTTCCCTTCCCCTCCTGTCCTGAAGATACAACAGGGAATGAGGTCACACACCTGGCCAATTTAAACTGATCATATGAAAAAGTTAAAGTGTATGCATAACCAAAATTGTTCTCGCAATTAGATAGAGTAGGAACAGGTTGAAATCCCTATAAGGTTATTTTTGTTGTCTGCGTCTTGCTGGGAAAATTTCCCATCACCTCCTTTCCCGAAGAGACAACAAATCTCTCTAAATTGAGTGGAACTCTCATCTTAGATGGCCTCACTAGAAAATTTGTCCCAATTTGAATGATCTAACCTGAGCTCTTTCTCTAACATTTTAGATTTCCCCTTGTTTTTTGTCACAGTCACAACAGTCATTATGAAAAAAAGGGAGGTGAATTTTTTCAGCAGAAGCACAGACTAAAAAAAAACTCGACAAAAAATTCAACTTGCTTCACTGCGCATGTGCAGAAGACATCAGCACATGCTGATACAGGGGATATCTCCTAAATCATGCAGGTTTAGGAGATATCTGGGGTAGCTAGCTACAGGTAAGCCTTATTATAGGAAATATAGGAAAAAGTGGTCTGTAAGGGTTTACAACCACTTTAACAGAGAGTTTTTAAACTCTATCCAAATCTAAAAAAAAAAGTTTGGGCTTTACAAATATTTTCATTTCAGTAAAAAAATATGTCAACAAATCACCAGAGCTTTATGCAAATGTCAGCTCTTCTTGTAAAAGTTGAGCTGGGCCTGGCTCCTTACCATCTTCTGAGCCTTCCTATTGGTCCATAATTCTGTCAACCACCTTATAGGACCAATAGTGTGGAATGGCTTGGAAGATGGGGGGGGGTCAAGCTTGACATCTATCAAAACTTCAACTATATCTGTAGCTCCACTCATGGTTTCCTCATGTGGTTTTCCCTAAATATATTCTTTGCTTATGCATTTTCAAAATCATAGTTCTAAGTCCCCAGGTTTGGGAAAGGTTTACTTTAAATTGTTACAAGACCTCTTTCAAACAGACATTTTCTCACAAGCTATTTCCCAGTGATACATTAGGATAATAATCTCTCTCGCACTATATTTACTGATTTAATAAAACGAGCAGTAGAATCTTTGGCTGGAGCTATTTGTTTCACAGTTGGATACAATTTTCCCAGGTAGCATGAACAGGAATACCAATCACCGTGTTTTGGTAGGCAATCATAAAACATTGGATTTTCCTTGAACCAGTGCACATTATCTGAAACATCTTCATGTCTCACTCGAGAAATACCGCTGCGTAATGTAAAGCAATACGATTCTGTCCATAACCCTTGGAGCAATAATAGAACGGCAGGAGTGCGCCGGTGATAGACTTGGTGAGAGTTAATGTATTAACACAGTTGGATGTAAAATGAGTGACAACGTAAATACTGGACCAGAACAAATAAAAAGCAGATTGGCGGCAAGCGGCTTGTGCAGAAAATATTGTGGCTAACAAATTATATGTATATAAAACTGACTTGTTTTATGAGTTACTTGAGCATAGTCCCAGACCACACCCTGGTAACCCTTTGATTACTAACAGCACCATAGAAAAATTCATTTGTGGAAGTGCAATTCCTTTAAAACAGCCTTTTACTATCACCTATACCATTTATTATATACTGGCAGATATTAACAACATCAAAACAGGGCACTTTCACCCTCTTCCTGCCCAGGCCAAAAATGCCAGGATAGTACAATTATCCTCCCAAATGTCCCCCTTTTGGAAATTAGACAGTCCAGGGTATTTAGTAAGAGGTATGGCAAGTTTTTTGAAGTTGTCACAATTTTTGGGAAAATTACGAAATTAAAAAAATTAACACACTGTCACCAGTGCAGTACAGCATCATTATAACTGGTGTGGCGGAGATCAGGGTTACTGACTGGTGACAGTGTGTAAAAAACAAAAAAAAAAAATCACTTTTTTTTAATTATTTTTATTATTTTAGTTTTTTATTACATTTTTTTTCTTTTTTTAAATTTTTTTAACACACTATGACAAGAGCAATAGCAATACAGTATTATCACAGTAACACTATACTACTCTGGGGAAGTGATCAGGATTTTTTTTACACATTATGATTGCTTATACCAGTGAATTTCACTGGTATAAGCCAGTGTTTTTCAACTCCAGTCCTCAAGGCGCCCCAACGGGTCATGTTTTCAGGCTCTCCATTATTTTGCACAGGTGATTTGATCAGTTTCATTGCCTTAGTATAAGAAAAGGAAAAGACACTAGAGAGGGAGAAGGGAATTGCTGCTCACCCCTTAGAGATTAAAACAAAAAAGAGAGAAAGGTTTCCCCACAGGCGGGGTTTTTTGGCAGCACAGTAACAGGTGTAGTCAGTATTGTATGAAAAAATACAATTTTATTGAAAAATATACCATAAGTTAAAAACAATGAGCTCCAGTGAGGAGTGCTTAAAAGCTAAGTAGCTGGACATACAATGGCAGACATATATTCATAACAAATCCTATCATGAACATAAGACCTGACGCGTTTCAACCCTTAATAGTTGGGGTCTTCTTCAGAGGTTCGGTCTGCTAGAAAGAACATATAAATAGCATTGGTATATACATACATCGCTTACATTGTATAACAGTAACCACATTCATCATGCAATGCACCAATACAGTATAGTTACCAAGTGGTGTATGTCCAACAGAAGAAAGAAAACTTCCCACATGGAGGTCCCTTAGAAAGATATGCTGTGTTTCCCTCACAGTCCGAGGGAGAATTCCGGATGCCTCCACCACCACCTCAACCCAGACCGGGGTAGTGAGAGGCGAAAGTGACTTGCGAGAGGCCACACACTGAGGCACCGCCCGCCAGAGCAAACAGCCGGCCGACGAGCACAAAACCTAGGATGAGAACTTTATGAGACAGGCCAAATGCACACCCAAGGGATCATAATCAAATTCTTCAGATTTTTTGTGGACAGAAACAACCACCAAGGGACCGAGGTCACCCATATATATTATCTATGGTATATGTGGTTCAAATCAAACCAGAGAGAGTTTCCAACCATATTTGTATGGTATGTCTTTGGGGGCTAGTAAATAGTATCTAACTATGGAAATATTGGCAGAAGTGCTCTTTCCATATACAAATGAAATAGGTAGTGAAGGGTGAAGGGTGTGATGGATTTGGATTTGATTTGAACCACATATACCATAGATAATATATATGGGTGACCTCGGTCCCTTGGTGGTTGTTTCTGTCCACAAAAAATCTGAAGAATTTGATTATGATCCCTTGGGTGTGCATTTGGCCTGTCTCATAAAGTTCTCATCCTAGGTTTTGTGCTCGTCGGCCGGCTGTTTGCTCTGGCGGGCGGTGCCTCAGTGTGTGGCCTCTCGCAAGTCACTTTCGCCTCTCACTACCCCGGTCTGGGTTGAGGTGGTGGTGGAGGCATCCGGAATTCTCCCTCGGACTGTGAGGGAAACACAGCATATCTTTCTAAGGGACCTCCATGTGGGAAGTTTTCTTTCTTCTGTTGGACATACACCACTTGGTAACTATACTGTATTGGTGCATTGCATGATGAATGTGGTTACTGTTATACAATGTAAGCGATGTATGTATATACCAATGCTATTTATATGTTCTTTCTAGCAGACCGAACCTCTGAAGAAGACCCCAACTATTAAGGGTTGAAACGCGTCAGGTCTTATGTTCATGATAGGATTTGTTATGAATATATGTCTGCCATTGTATGTCCAGCTACTTAGCTTTTAAGCACTCCTCACTGGAGCTCATTGTTTTTAACTTATGGTATATTTTTCAATAAAATTGTATTTTTTCATACAATACTGACTACACCTGTTACTGTGCTGCCAAAAAACCCCGCCTGTGGGGAAACCTTTCTCTCTTCATTGCCTTAGTATTTACCACAGCCGTTTAATCTGAGGGAAATCCTGAAAATATTACCCCTTAACCACTTGACGACCGCCTCACGCTGATATACGTCAGCAGAATGGCACGGGTAGGCAAAATCATGTACCTGGTACGTGATTGCCTTCACGCGGGCGGGGGGTCCGACCGGTGCCTGAGGCGGTCGCCGTTGGTCTGGGAGCGTTCAGTGATGAGGGGGAGGCCATCCGATCGTGGCCCCCCCCTCACGATCGCACCCAGCCAATGGGAATCCTCCCCTGCCTGTGTGTAGTACACAGGCAGAGGATGTGATGTCATCTCTCCTCGGCTCGGCAGTTTCCGTTCCGGCACCGAGGAGAGAAGACTTCACTGTGAGTTACACAACACATACACCTTCAGTAGAACATGCCAGGCACACATTACACCCCCGACCCCCCCCTCCGATCGCCCCCCGATCACCCCCAATCACCCCTCCCTGTCACACTGACACCAAGCAGTTTTTTTTTTTTTTTTTCCTGATTACTGCATGGTGTCAGTTTGTGACAGTTACTGTGTTAGGGCAGTTAGGGTTAGCCCCCTTTAGGTCTAGGGTACCCCCCTAACCCCCCCTAATAAAGTTTTAACCCCTTGATCACCCCCGTCGCCAGTGTCACTAAGCGATCATTTTTCTGATCGCTGTATTAGTGTCACTGGTGACGCTAGTTAGGGAGGTAAATATATAGGTTCGCCGTCAGCGTTTTATAGCGACAGGGACCCCCATATACTACCTAATAAACGTTTTAACCCCTTGATTGCCCCCTAGTTAACCCTTTCACCAGTGATCACTGTATAACCGTTACGGGTGACGCTGGTTAGTTAGTTTATTTTTTATAATGTCAGGGCACCCGCTGTTTATTACCGAATAAAGGTTTAGCCCCCTGATTGCCCGGCGGTGATATGCGTCGCCCCAGGCAGCGTCAGATTAGCGCCAGTACTGCTAACACCCACACACGCACGCAGCATACGCCTCCCTTAGTGGTATAGTATCTGAACGGATCAATATCTGATCTGATCACATCTATACTAGCGTCCCCAGCAGTTTAGGGTTCCCAAAAACGCAGTGTTAGCGGGATCAGCCCAGATACCTGCTAGCACCTGCGTTTTGCCCCTCCACCCAGCCCAGCCCAGCCCACCCAAGTGCAGTATCGATCGATCACTGTCACTTACAAAACACTAAACACATAACTGCAGCGTTCACAGAGTCAGGCCTGATCCCTGCGATCACTAACAGTTTTTTTGGTAGCATTTTGGTGAACTGGCAAGCACCAGCCCCAAGCAGCGTCAGGTTAGCGCCAGTACCGCTAACAACCACGCACGCACCGTGCACCTCCCTTAGTGGTATAGTATTTGATCGGATCAATATCTGATCCAATCAGATCTATACTAGCGTCCCCAGCAGTTTAGGGTTCCCAAAAACGCAGTGTTAGCGGGATCAGCCCAGATACCTGCTAGCACCTGCGTTTTGCCCCTCCGCCCGGCCCAGCTCAGCCCACCCAAGTGCAGTATCGATCGATCACTGACACTTACAAAACACTAAACGCATAACTGCAGCGTTTGCAGAGTCAGGCCTGATCCCTGCGATCGCTAACAGTTTTTTTGGTAGCGTTTTGGTGAACTGGCAAGCACCAGTGGCCTAGTACACCCGGTCGTAGTCAAACCAGCACTGCAGTAACACTTGGTGACGTGGCGAGTCCCATAAGTGCAGTTCAAGCTGGTGAGGTGGCAAGCACAAGTAGTGTCCCGCTGCCACCAAGAAGAAGACAAACAGGCCCGTCGTGCCCATAGTGCCCTTCCTGCTGCATTCGCCAATCCTAATTGGGAACCCACCGCTTCTGCAGCGCCCGTACTTCCCCCATTCACATCCCCAACCAAATGCAGTCGGCTGCATGAGAGGCATTTTCTTTATGTCCTCCCGAGTACCCCTACCCAACGAACCCCCCAAAAAAGATGTTGTGTCTGCAGCAAGAGCGGATATAGGCGTGACACCCACTATTATTGTCCCTCCTGTCCTGACAATCCTGGTCTTTGCATTGGTGAATGTTTTGAACGCTACCATTCACTAGTTGAGTATTAGCGTAGGATATAGCATTGCACAGACTAGGCACACTTTCACAGGGTCTCCCAAGATGCCATCGCATTTTGAGAGACCCAAACCTGGAACCGGTTACAGTTATAAAAGTTACAGTTACAAAAAAAAGTGTAAAAAAAAAAAAAAAAACACAAACAAAAATATAAAATAAAAAAAAAATAGTTGTCGTTTTATTGTTCTCTCTCTCTATTTTCTCTCTATTGTTCTGCTCTTTTTTACTGTATTCTATTCTGTAATGTTTTATTGTTATTATGTTTTATCATGTTTGCTTTTCAGGTATGCAATTTTTTATACTTTACCGTTTACTGTGCTTTATTGTTAACCATTTTTTTGTGTTCAGGTACACCATTCACGACTTTGAGTGGTTATACCAGAATGATGCCTGCAGGTTTAGGTACCATCTTGGTATCATTCTTTTCAGCCAGCGGTCGGCTTTCATTTAAAAGCATTCCTAAGCGGCTAATTAGCCTCTAGACTGCTTTTACAAGCAGTGGGAGGGAATGCCCCCCCCCAACCTTCTTCCGTGTTTTTCTCTGGCTCTCCTGTCTCAACAGGGAACCTGAGAATGCAGCCGGTGATTCAGCCAGCTGACCATAGAGCTGATCAGAGACCAGAGTGGCTCCAAACATCTCTATGGCCTAAGAAACCAGAAGCTACGAGCATTTTATGACTTAGATTTCGCGGGATGTAAACAGCGCCATTGGGAAATTGGGGAAGCATTTTATCACACCGATCTTGGTGTGGTCAGATGCTTTGAGGGCAGAGGAGAGATCTAGGGTCTAATAGACCCCAATTTTTTCAAAAAAGAGTACCTGTCACTACCTATTGCTATCATAGGGGATATTTACATTCCCTGAGATAACAATAAAAATGATTTAAAAAAAAAAAAAATGAAAGGAACAGTTTAAAAATAAGATAAAAAAGCAAAAAAATAATAAAAAAAAAAAAAAAAAAAAAAAAGCACCCCTGTCCCCCCTGCTCTCGCGCTAAGGCGAACACAAGCGTCGGTTCGGCGTCAAATGTAAACAGCAATTGCACCATGCATGTGAGGTGTCACCGCGAACGTCAAATCGAGGGCAGAAATTTTAGCAGTAGACCTCCTCTGTAAATCTAAAGTGGTAACCTGTAAAGGCTTTTAAAGGCTTTTAAAAATGTATTAATTTTGTTTCCACTGCACGTTTGTGCGCAATTTTAAAGCATGTCATGTTTGGTATCCATGTATTCGGCCTAAGATCATCTTTTTTATTTCATCAAACATTTGGGTAATATAGTGTGTTTTAGTGCATTAAAATTTAAAAAAGTGTGTTTTTTCCCCAAAATGCGTTTGAAAAATCGCTGTGCAAATACTGTGTGAAAAAAAAAATGAAACACCCACCATTTTAATCTGTAGGGCATTTGCTTTAAAAAAATATATAATGTTTGGGGGTTCGAAGTAATTTTCTTGCAAACAAAAAAAATTTTTTTTCATGTAATCAAAAAGTGTCAGAAAGGGCTTTGTCTTCAAGTGGTTAGAAGAGTGGGTGATGTGTGACATAAGCTTCTAAATGTTGTGCATAAAATGCCAGGACAGTTCAAAACCCCCCCAAATGACCCCATTTTGGAAAGTAGACACCCCAAGCTATTTGCTGAGAGGCATGTCGAGTCCATGGAATATTTTATATTGTGACACAAGTTGCGGGAAAGAGACAAATTTTTTTTTTTTTTTTTTTTTTGAGGCATTTTTTTGCACAAAGTTGTCACTAAATGATATATTGCTCAAACATGCCATGGGAATATGTGAAATTACACCCCAAAATACATTCTGTTGCTTCTCCTGAGTATGGGGATACCACATGTGTGGGACTTTTTGGGAGCCTAGCCACGCACGGGACCCCGAAAACCAAGCACCGCCTTCAGGCTTTCTAAGGGCGTAAATTTTTGATTTCACTCTTCACTGCCTATCACAGTTTCGGAGGCCATGGAATGCCCAGGTGGCACAAAACCCCCCCAATGACCCCATTTTGGAAAGTAGACACCCCAAGCTATTTGCTGAGAGGTATAGTGAGTATTTTGCAGACCTCACTTTTTGTCACAAAGTTTTGAAAATTGAAAAAAGAAAAAAAAAATTTTTTTCTTGTCTTTCTTCATTTTCAAAAACAAATGAGAGCTGCAAAATACTCACCATGCCTCTCAGCAAATAGCTTGGGGTGTCTACTTTCCAAAATGGGGTCATTTGGGGGGGGTTTGTGCCACCTGGGCATTCCATGGCCTCTGAAACTGTGATAGGCCTCTTTCACACGGACGATCCGTATGTCCGTTTTTCATCCTTCCGTTTTCGGATGAAAAACGGACATACATTCATCCCTATGGAGCGTCGGATGTCAGTGGTGACATGTCCGCTGACATCCGACCCACTCCGAAACGAAAAGTGTAACGGAGGAAAAACCTACTTTTCCATCCGTTTTCGGATCGGATCGGGTGATGATGGACACTACGGTCCGTCATCATCCGATCCCCCCATAGGGGAGAGCGGCGCTCTGACAGGTCTGCCGCTGCACAGCGTGCAGTGATGGACCTGTCATCTTCCTGCTCAGCGGGGATTGGTGGAGCGATCCCCGCTGAGCAAGCGGGTGTTCACGGGGCGGATCATGACTGATCTGCCACGTGTGAAAGAGCCCATAGGCAGTGAAGAGTGAAATCAAAAATTTACACCCTTAGAAATCCTGAAGGCGGTGATTGGTTTTCGGGGCCCTGTACGCGGCTAGGCTCCTAAAAAGTCCCACACATGTGGTATCCCCATACTCAGGAGAAGCAGCTAAATGTATTTTGGGGTGCAATTCCACATATGCCCATGGCCTGTGTGAGCAATATATCATTTAGTGACAACTTTGTGCAAAAAAAAAAAAAAATTGTCACTTTCCCACAACTTGTGTCAAAATATAAAATATTCCATGGACTCAACATGCCTCAAAGCAAATAGCTTGGGGTGTCTACTTTCCAAAATGGGGTCATTTGGGGGGGGTTTATGCCATCTGGGCATTTTATGGCCTTCAAAACTGTGATAGGTAGTGAGGAGTAAAATCAAAAATTTACGCCCTTAGAAATCCTGAAGGCAGTGATTGGTTTTCGGGGCCCCGTACGCGGCTAGGCTCCCAAAAAGTCCCACACATGTGGTATCCCCATACTCAGGAGAAGCAGCTAAATGTATTTTGGGGTGCAATTCCACATATGCCTATGGCCTGTGTGAGCAATAGATCATTTAGTGACAACTTTTTGTAATTTTTTTTTTGTCATTATTCAATCGCTTGGGACAAAAAAAATGAATATTCAATGGGCTCAACATGCCTCTCAGCAATTTCCTTGGGGTGTCTACTTTCCAAAATGGGATCATTTGTGGGGTTTTGTACTGCCCTGCCATTTTAGCACCTCAAGAAATGACATAGGCAGTCATAAATTAAAGGCTGTGTAAATTCCAGAAAATGTACCCTAGTCTGTAGGCGCTATAACTTTTGCTCAAACCAATAAATATACACTTATTGACATTTTCTTTACCAAAGACATGTGGCCGAATACATTTTGACCTAAATGTATGACTAAAATTGAGTTTATTGGATTTTTTTTAGAACAAAAAGTAGAAAATATCATTTTTTTTCAAAATTTTCGGTCTTATTCCGTTTATAACGCAAAAAATAAAAACGACAGAGGTGATCAAATACCATCAAAAGAAAGCTCTATTTGTGGGAAGAAAAGGACGCAAATTTTGTTTGGGTACAGCATTGCATGACCGCGCAATTAGCAGTTAAAGCGACCCAGTGCCAAATTGGAAAAAGTCCTCTGGTCCTTAAGCAGCATAATGCTCCGATCCTTAAGTGGTTAAAGGAAAATTATACAAAAAAAAAGATTAGTTAAATCCAAAAGTGCTTTTTTTACCACTGCTATTACTTTATACTGGCTTTTGAAATGTAAAAATTAAATGAAAGGTTTAGCACTGGAAAACACTTCTTGAAGGATAAATAATGCATTTTGTATACAACTATATAGATCAGACCAAAATGAAGGACAAATGAGGAGGAAAGAGGAACAGTGGGATGTTGTTCCAAATCAGCGACAGTCCCTCGAAATTAGGGACAGTTGGGAGTTTTGCATTAATAGACCCTCCAGTGCCCCACAACGATAGACCCCCAACAACAGTAGGTTCTGTGAGCAACAGTAAACCCCACAGGCAAGATAAGACCCCCACCAGCAACAACAGACCCCATATAAATGCTGGGGTATCTTACTGACACTCATTAGAACTGAAGAAGTGGCTCAGATAAGCTACTCTTTAACTTTACAGAACAAAACCAGCTAAATGTGACTACCTACTACTAGAATACCAAAAATATAAAAATAATATTCAATTCTGTTATAGTAAGAAAATAATTTTATGGTATGATCCTCATTAAAACCAGTGCCCAGAGAAATGCAACTTCTAAAGTATGGCTCTTGGACATTTATTAAAAAGTAGCAAAATGTACATCAAGCCTTGATATATGTTAATATGTTAATAAACATCTGTGAACCGTACTTTAGAAGTTGCATCACTCTGGACACTGGGCGCTCCTTTCCTTTTATCCAAGTCTACATGTTGTGGCTGTAATGCTTCTCATCGCAGTACAGCAAAAATTATCCCCCCTGTCATATTTGGCAGGCAGTACAGCCTGAAGACAAGACGCATTCAACTGAACAGGGTCTCCCCACAACCGCTCCACAACCACATGCAATTCACATGTTTGCCACCCGCTGATGCAAGGTTTAATGGGTTAAAGTAGGCAGTGAGAAGGATAAAAGGAAGTGAGAAAATGAATGAAAAACAGAAGCCTAAAAAAGAAAACTAATGCAGACACCACATTTAGGGGTTGGTAAGCTGAAATATATTCATTTTTATGATTGAGGGTTTAAAGCTTCTCTACCTGTTAGAGTCAGGCTAAATGCCCTAGGGGCACCGCTGCATGCTCACTCCCGAGACCTTTTTTACTTTTTTGCTATAATAAATATCCCAAAAAATAAATTAAAAAAATGATTTCTTCTTCAGTTTAGGCCAATATGTATTTTTCTACATATTTTTGATAAAAAAAATCACAATAAGCGTATATTGATTGGCTTGCGCAAAAGTTATAGCGTCTACAAAATAGGGGATATATTTATGGCATTTTAATTATTTATAGCGGGACTAAGACATTGCGGCGGACAGATTGGACACCTTTCTTTTCAATATTTTTATTAATTTCAGAGAAATACAGAAAAAACAGACATAAACTGGGACTGCAAGGTCTTTTATATTCCATATGACAAGATACCTATTATTAACGTTAACAGGTTTTGTGCTAATGAATCAAGGAGAGTTGGTAACTTATATCTCTCCTAAAAAGTTGAGTTGTTATCATGTATACAAATAACTTTATAACAACCTGAGAATAACATCTTGGACATTTAGAGCCCATTAATCCTGGTCTGAGTCATGTTTTATAATCTGAATCCAGTTCACCCATGACGAGGCCCCCTTTCCGCCCCTCTGGGTTCACACTGCAGAACTGAGGAAGTCATCCGGCATCACCAAGATCTAGACTGTATCATCCCTGCTTCCCTCTCACAGAGCTAGGGTGAAAAGCACCGTGATCTTAGTTTCCATGGCTTCAGAGCATTATTTTAGGAAGTTTGAAAACTAAGTCTTAGATCCAACGTTTTTAAGTGCCGTCAAATAAGGAGAACCTAAAAGGATAACTGCATAAACCTTGATCAAACAATTTG
Source organism: Aquarana catesbeiana (assembly GCF_042186555.1). Classification (NCBI taxonomy): domain Eukaryota; kingdom Metazoa; phylum Chordata; class Amphibia; order Anura; family Ranidae; genus Aquarana; species Aquarana catesbeiana. Next base: position 49,109,155 of record NC_133327.1, on the reverse strand, counting down.
TATCTTGCAGTGTGCGGTTTCAATAAATAATTACTAATGTCACCGAAGCTGTCTTGTGGAGAAGATGGGGAGAAGAGGAGGAGAGCTAGAAAAGAATCGGGGAAAGGAGAAATAGAGGGATGAAGAGGAGATCAGGACTGTCTGGGGTCTCCATTTAAAGGTGTATGTGTCCCGGATAGATGGGGACCTGAACATATAGTGCCCCTGGTTCCAACACCTTCTCGAAATGTGGGACTGTGTCTTGTCATTTAGATACTATTTGTTCCTGGGACATGGTCCACGATATTTTCTGTTTGGTCGCTGAGATCGAGAGCGTAGATTTCTTCCATGCGCCAGCTATCGTGATTTTAGCCCCTAGAAACATGAACAGAATCAGGGACTGTGTGTGTTTAGGGGTATCCTTAACCCTGTGATTCAAAAGAGTGTACACAGGTTCCTGCAGGACCGAGATCCCTGATACTTTCCGTACTGTTTGGACGAATTTATACCAATAGCTTTTAATACGTGGGCATGCCCACCAAATGTGTAGCATATCCCCCACATGATTGCACTCTCTATAACATAGAGGAGACATGTCTGGAAAGATCTTGGCCAGTCTGGCAGGAACATCTGATGAATACTTTAATACTTGCTTTGATTAGTGAAATATTCATGATACCCTTAAAGGAGCGCCTAAAAGATTGAAACCATTGGTCTGGCTCTAAGTGAATTTCCATGTCCGATTCCCAAGATAGAAAATATAGAGGGGTATCTGCTTTGTCTGCCAGAGAGGAGTATATAAGGGAGGTGCCTCCCCTCCGATCCAATATACCGGAACACCATTGCTCATATGGTGTAGATTTGAGGGGTTCCGACCTGTCTGACTGAATCTTATGTAAGTAATGAGAGATCTGATTGATTCTAAATCTTTCAAAGTGGGGCATTTCCAGTTTACTAGTGCAGTATCCCAAAGATATTGGTCCTGTTGTGGTAAAGAAATGTCCTATATATAGCCCTTTATTCAGCCACCGGTGGAATGCCTGAATATTCATACCGGGGGGGGGGGATTCTGGACTGTGGAATAATGCCCCGTACACACGGTCGGACTTTGTTCGGACATTCCGACAACAAAATCCTAGGATTTTTTCCGACGGATGTTGGCTCAAACTTGTCTTGCATACACACGGTCACACAAAGTTGTCGGAAAATCCGATCGTTCTAAACGCGGTGACGTAAAACACGTACGTCGGGACTATAAACGGGGCAGTGGCCAATAGCTTTCATCTCTTTATTTATTCTGAGCATGCGTAGCACTTTGTCCGTCGGATTTGTGTACACACGATCGGAATTTCCGACAACGGATTTTGTTGTCGGAAAATTTTATATCCTGCTCTCAAACTTTGTGTGTCGGAAAATCCGATGGAAAATGTGTGATGGAGCCCCCACACTGTCGGAATTTCTGACAACAAGGTCCTATCACACATTTTCCGTCGGAAAATCCGACCGTGTGTATGGGGCATAAGTGTGCTAGAGACATTATACTAGAGGTAAGCAACATATTTTTATGCAACATATCCCATAGTGCTAGGGAGTGAGAGAGAGTGGGCGATAGGATAGGGAGTCTTTGCTTAGGAGGTCTCCAAAGTAGGTAATCTATTGTGTGGTGTGGAATTGCTTTTCTTTCCAGAGAGATCCAATTGGGTTTGGGTCCTCTGGAATAAACCATAGAGAATTGGACTAACTGCGCTGCTTAATAGTACCACCATAGAGTGGGGAGACCCAGACCACCCTGACTTTTTCAATGGAACAGGACCTCCTTGGAACAATGATGCCCTTTCTTCCCCCATACAAAACTTACGATTTTAGACTGTAGTTTATAGAGTGATATTTTCTTGATCGGTATAGGAAGGGAACAAAATAGATATAATAGCCTTGGAAGCAAAGTCATCTTGACGGCATTAAACCTGCCCAGCCAGGACAGACCACACCTAGACCAAGTCTTCTTCTGCTTTTCAGAAGATGAGGGGATAATTGGCTGTATACATTTTGCCTATATTGTCCGTTAATTTTATTCCTAGATAAGGCATGGAGTAATTCGTCCAAGGAAAGGTAAATATTGTTTAAGATGATCTACTAGTCTGGGGGGGGCGATACATTTAATGCCATTGATTTGGCTACATTGACTTTAAGACTTGAGATAGCCCCGAAATCGTGAAGTAGCTTAATTATATTTGGGGTTGATATTAGGGGTGATGTGATAAACAAAAGCATATCGTCTGTGAACAGCGCACATTTGTGTTCATCTGGACCACACATCACCCCTCTGATATCAGGCTGCGATCTGATGGCAATAGCCAGGGTCTCAATTGCGATTGCGTATATAAGGGGGGATAGAGGACAACCCTGTCTAGTTCCTTTCAGAATGTTAAAAGCATCTGAGTAGTGGCCCAATAAGCAAATTTGTGCACTAGGATTAGAGTATAACGCATGAATTATTCCCAAGAATTTAATACCAAAGCCCCATCTTTCAAGGATCTCAAATATATAAGGCCAGGATACGGAATCAAAGGCCTTCTGTAGGTCAATGGATAGCAGGTAACCCTCTTGAGGAGCGCTCCCATCCCAACTGGAGTGTAAAACTGAGATCAAGTCAACAGCTCTTCTACCTTGGTCTAGCCCTTGTCTCCCCTGGATGAATCCCACCTGGTCTTTATTGATATAGTCTGCGATAAAGCTGGAAAGTCTCTCTGCCAGTAGCTTTGTCACGATTTTAGGATCATTATTAATAAGAGAAATTGGAAGGTAGTTACTCACATCACTCATCTCTTTCCCTGGTTTGGGTATGACCGAGATGAAGGCTGAGTTGGATTCATTAACCAGGGGAGAGCCCACCCACAGAGAATTAAAAAATTGAGCCATAAAAGGGGCTAAGGTGGGCCCAAATTTCTTGTAACAAACTGCCGAGAAACCACCACCAGGGGCAGAGTTTGTCTTTGAGGACTTAATTGCTTCAAGAATCTCCTCTGGCAAGATAGGAGCGTCAAGAAGTTCTTGCTGCTTATTTTGGGTAAGTGTATATCGTTAAGGAAGGATTCCAGTTTACTAGTATTGGTGGAGTGGGGATCAGTATAGATCTTGGAATAAAAAAAAATAATAGGGTTTTAGGTCAGATCGCTGGATAAGGTGTGGATTTTAGGAATGGAAACTGTGCGGACTTTAGGGCTAATTTTGGTGGTCAATTTAGTGCCATTCCTATCTCTTTGTGAGTAGAATTTTGCGCCGGTCCATCTTAGATGCTTTTCAGCCAAAGTAGTTAGTGCTAGGTTAAGTTTACCTTGAGCTGTGTCCCTATAGGTCAGATTTTCAGGGGTTGGATTGCTTTTGTGGCGTTTACTAGACTGGAGGAATTCTTCCGTCAATGTCTTAATTTCAGTTCCATGTTCACGTTTCAGCTGAGTAAAGACCTGGATAAATTTCCCTCTCATCACTGCTTCATGAGCAGCCCATAATGTTCCTGGAGAGATTGTTTCATTGTCATTCTATGTGAAATATTCTTTAATAGAGCATTCAAAGATCGTGTAATGCACAGGGTTGCTCAAAAGTGCCTCATTTAGGCGCCATTTAAGCGGGCCCCTAACTCCCAAGGGACGCTTGAGGGAATTCTGTAACTATTGAGTGGTCGAAAGGGCAGTATCTCGGATTTTAGCTGAGAGGACCAATGGAATTGTGGAAAATTGTAAGAATATGTGGTCTATCCTGGCATGAGTGCTATGAGGAGCCGAGTAGTGCATGTAATCTTTGGCATGCAGGTTCATTTCCCTCCATATATCTACCAGACCATTTGCGTGCAACAGTTGTGCTATTTTGGAAATATAGAGAGCCTTCGCGCTACTAAGATGTATTGGTGAACTAGCATACACTAAACTTTAATACAAAATCGTATCATACGTGATCAAATCTCAAAGTGCGTGTAGTGCATTAAGTGTAACCAAATAAATCAACAACAGCTGCCTGCAGCAGAATCTTCAGTGTATCACAATCCACTCTCAATATATAGTAATTTTAAAGTGATCCCGCGCTACAGTGTGAGATAAAAAACTTTTCACTAAATAAAGTAAATCAATAAAGTGTCAATCTAATTAAATGGTCAAAAACAGTGCAGGTGTACACAGTAATAAATTCATATATTAGTAGAAGAATCCCAGGGCAAATGATTTAAAATGATGATAGTCTCTTAACCATGTCATCTAAAAAAATGTCCAAAAACGTGTAAAAAAACGTGCAAAAAAAGAGGAGTTCCAATACAAGACTCAGTGGACAAGGAGAAGTTTAAATCCCACGAAATAAACTCACAGAGCCCTCACCTTCATAACCTGATAAATCAGCATGTAGCGATGAATTGAGGTCGGCTGTGTTGCTCCAACTTCTACCACCAGGGGGTCCTCCGTCCCATTACATGTAAGACTTTCCTCGCCTGAAGTGCCAGCATATAGCCATATATAGGAATTTGTTCCGCTATACTAATCTCTACCACCAGGGGGTCCTCTACTTCACCAAATAGATCTCACGAATGTGGCTCCACATCCACGTCATCTCATAGCCTTGTATCCTCCGCAAAATGGGGGGGTTTCAGGTTCCACACTTACCAGACAGATGAGTCCACGTGGGCAGAGGGTAGGCTCCCTTACGTGTCCGATTCGGGGCCCCTGGTAGAGCAGACAGGAGGCCCGCAAATGCGGAGTGGTATGAGAGCCTGAAGTAAAGTCCTGGAGCACAGTGGTCAGGCAAGCAACCGGTAGAGCTTGAGACTTGATGGAACAGATGCTGAGCAGGAGTTAATCAGACTTGGTCACACACAGGCAGAGGTCGGCAACGTGCTGGCGGCAACGGTACAAGGGAGAAGGCAGAAGCGAAGTCAGACAAGCCGGGGTCGGGTTCAGGCAGCAGTCAAGGAAGGTCCAAAGGTAGCCGGGTCACAACGGGAAAACACTACGGAGATACAGGAACACGGGATGATCACGGGACAAGACACAGAGCTGTTTGATCAGGCAGCACCAGTTCAGTGCAGAGGCAAGCTTCAAATAGGCTGATTGGCGCCAAAACGCCGCGCACGTGCGCGCGCCGATTCGCCAAGGCGCGCCGCGCACCCGCGCGCGCCCGAGCGCGCCCCCGACACCAGCACGCACGCCCACACCACCGGGCACGACAAAGGAAGCGACCACAGGCGGACGCGCGCTAACGCGAACGCGCGCTAGCGCGAACGCGCGTACGCACAAACGCCCGGACGCCACCCCGCACGCCACGGCCGGTCAGCCCAGGCGCGCCGATGCCCACAGGGACACGCGCCCCAGCACGCACAGGAACACGAACGCCAACGCGCCCCGGCGCGAATCGGCGCCCAACCAGGTAACCTCTCTGACAGTGCCCCCTCCTTAAGGGCAGACTCCGGATGCCCAGTTGGGCCATCTTCGAGGCATGAGAGGTTTTAAAAGACTGCAAGAGTTCTCTGGCGTGTAAATTGCTTTCCGGCTCCCACGAATTATCTTCGGGTCCATAGCCCTTCCATTTTACCAGATATTGCACCTGATTGTGCCTTCTTCTACAATCTAGAATTGTTTCCACTTCGAATTCCTCTTCGCCATTAACCACAATAGGTTTGGGTGGACCAATACTGCGACCAGAAAAGAAGTTAGGAGTGACTGGCTTCAGAAGAGACACGTGGAACACTTAATGTATCCTTAGAGAATTAGGAAGGTCCAGTTCGTAGGCCACATTGTTGATTTTCCTCTTGATCCGGAAGGGACCCAGATATTTGGGGCCCAGTTTCTTGGATGGGCAGGCCAACTTGAGATTAGTGGTAGACAGCCAGACAGAATTGCCGGGTTCGAGGACAAGTTCCCCCCGTCTCTTCCTGTCAAAGATTTTTTTGTAATCTTCCTGAGCCTTGGTCATGGTCTCCTGCAGCAACTTATTGTTGTTAGAGAAGAAGTCCAAAGTTTGGGAAACTGCAGGAACAGGACATTCGGGGAATGATCCGGGCAAGAAGGATGGGTGGAAACCGTAATTGGCAAAAAACGGAGACTGGTTCGTAGCTGAATGTAGAGAATTATTATAGGAGAATTCTGCAGTGGGAAGCAGGGAGGCCCAGTCATCCTGAGAAAAAGCAGAAAAACAGCGGATGTATTGTTCCAAAGTCTGGTTCGTCCTCTCGGTTTGCCCATTTGACTGGGGGTGGTAAGCTGAAGAGAAAGACAACTCGATCTCAAGCGCGCCACAAAGGGCCTTCCAGAATCTGGAGGTGAACTGGACGCCCTTGTCCGAGACTATGTTGGTCGGGACTCCATGCAGCCTGACGATCTCCTTAATGAAGATAGAAGCGGTCTCCTTGGCAGAAGGGGTGCCCTTCATGGGGAGGAAGTGGGCCATTTTAGACAGCCTGTCAACCACAACGAAAATGGACGAAAAACCTTCTGATGGTGGAAGCTCAACAATAAAGTCCATTGATATCATGGTCCAAGGTCTCTCAGGGACTGGCAATGGTCTCAAAAGGCCCCATGCTCTTGTTCGGTTAGTCTTGTTTCTGGCACACGTGTTACAGGACTCCACATAGTCCTTGCAATCCTTAGTAAGACACGGCCACCAAAAGGTGCGTTGGACGAGATCGATTGTTTTCCGAGTGCCGAAGTGGCCAGCCAGTTTGTGGTCATGACATAAACTTAACACCTGTACCTTTAACTCCTCAGGGACCACAATCTTATTCTTGAACCAGAATAGTCCATCCTTGGTACAGGACTCAACAGGTGGAGACATCCCCATAGAGGCGCGTCTGATTCGGGAAATTAGATCCTCCTGAAGGACTAAGAAATTTCCAGAGGGAAGGATGGTATCTGGGGACACGGTTCTTTCAGAATCGAGAAACATCCGGGAGAGGGCATCAGGTTTAACATTCTTGGATCCGGGTCTGAACGTAATATGAAAAATAAATCGGGAAAAAAAAAGTGCCCATCTGGCCTGCCGGGGTCTCAATCTCTTGGCTGTCCTTAAATATTCCAAGTTCTTATGGTCTGTGTAGATCAAAATGGGGTGTGCTGCGCCTTCCAGAAGGTAACGCCATTCCTCCAGAGCCGTTTTGATGGCTAAAAGCTCCCGATCTCCCACGTCGTAGTTTTTCTCGGAGGGAGAAAGTTTGCGTGAGAAGAATCCCACAGGGTACAGAAGTGCTTTGGCACCCTGTCTCTGTGAAAGTACAGCTCCGACTGCAACCTCAGACGCATCTACCTCTAGGACGAAAGGCAAGGCAGGGTTGGGGTGCTTAAGGATAGTGGCTGAGGTGAACAGCGCCTTAAGTTTTTCAAAGGCCTCTTGAGCCGCAGGGGTCCAATGGAAACGACATCCTTGTTTAGTAAGCTCTGTGAGGGGAGTTATAATTGAAGAAAATCCTTTAATAAATTTTCTATAGAAATTGGCAAAGCCAATAAAGCGTTGTACTCCTTTTTTGTCAGTCGGTGCAGGCCAATCCAGAATAGCGGATACTTTCTGTGGATCCATTTTGATGCCATCGGGGGAAATAATCAAGCCCAGGAACTGGATAGATTGGAGCTCGAATTCACATTTTTCCAGTTTAGCGTACAGTCCGTGTTGTCTGAGCCGGGAGAGTACATTTTGTACATGCTTACGATGTTCCATCAGGGAGGCCGAGAAAACCAAGATATCGTCTAAGTAAACGATGACATATAAATCCAGTAAGTCATGGAAGACATCGTTGATGAAATGCTGGAACGTTGCCGGTGCATTGCACAGACCAAAAGGCATGACAAGATATTCGTAATGTCCAAATCGAGTACGAAAGGCCGTCTTCCACTCGTCTCCTTCTCTTATGCGGATCAAGTTATAGGCTCCACGGAGGTCTAACTTGGTAAAGACGGTAGCCGATCCCAATCTCTGAAATAGCTCGGGAACCAGGGGTAGCGGGTATCTGTTTTTAATAGTAATTTTATTGAGCTCCCGATAGTCAATACAAGGACGTAAGGAGTGATCCTTTTTTTCCACGAAGAAGATACCTGCCCCAGCTGGAGACGTGGAAGGACGGATGAACCCTTTCTTTAGGTTCTCGTCTATATAAGTTTTCAGGGTGCCCAACTCCTGCTCAGTTAGAGGGAAGATCCTTCCAAAGGGGACTTCGGTGCCTGGTAAGAGCTCTATTGGGCAATCATAGGGTCTATGTACTGGAAGGGTTTCTGCTCCTTTTTTGCTAAACACATCCAGGAAATCCCGGTAAGGTTCGGGAAGATCTTGGCAGGGCTTGGCTTCAGAGTCTATGCGCAGGCATTGGGAGGAAGTTAATGGGGTCCCCCGTAAGCAGTGTTGTCTGCAATATTCCGATGAAAACTGAATCTTGCCTGTGGACCAGTTGATACTGGGATTGTGGGCCTGTAGCCAAGGTATTCCTAGGATGACTGGGAAGAGAGGAGAGGAAATGACGTCTAGGCGTAAAAGTTCCTGGTGTTCAGGGCCAATGGTGGCCAATAGAGGAACCGTTTCTTGAGTAACGGGTCCGGAGCGGAGGGTGGAGCCATCCGCTAGAAAAACTGCCAGTCCTTGAGCTTTAGTCTGAGTGGGAATATGATGGGTTTCGACGAAGGTCCGGTCAATGAAACCACTACAAGCTCCGGAGTCAATGATGACCGGTACTGGGATGCTCCTTCCAGGTAACTGTAATACAATGGAGAAAGTTAAATGGTTACCAGCACTAGGTAGGACAGGTGCACACAATGAAGAAGACGGCAGACACTTACGTCTTTTGTTTGGGCATGCTCTTGCAAAATGACCAGACTCCCCACAGTACAGGCATAGATTGAGTGTGCGCCTACGTGTCTTCTCCTCAGGAGTCAGAGAGGGACGGAGCAATCCCAACTGCATGGGCTCCGGGGCCTCCGGGCCAGGGGTAGAAGAGACCAGTGGAGCTTGGTTTGAGGCACTAGGGGCCCTGGGCAACATCCAGGTAAGACGTGGGTGACTGACAGACCTCTCAGAGCGTCTCTCCCTGAGACGGCGGTCGATCTGGATGGACAGATTAATTAACTCTTCCAGTGTCTGAGGTATTCCCACTCGTGCCAATTCGTCCTTTAGAGGATCTGACAACCCCAGCCAATATTGGTGACGCAAGGCTGCGTCATTCCAATCCGTATCCGAGCTCCAACGCCTAAACTCCACGGCGTAGTCTTCAGCAGCTCTGCGACCTTGTTGAAGGGCATGTAAAGTGGCCTCTGCCGTGGCTGTTAGCTGGGGGTCCTCATACAACTGAGCCATAGTTAGGAAGAAGGCATCTAGGGAATCAAGAGATTGAGCCTTTTGCTCCAATAAGCGGTGGGCCCAGGTTTGAGGTTCTCCGGTCAACAGGGATATGACGAACCCCACTTTGGTAACTTCCAGGGAGAATGTTCGGGGCTGCAAAGCGAAGTAGAGCTCGCATGCGTTGCGAAACGCTCGGAACTTACTGCGTTCTCCGGAGAATTTTTCGGGTGTAGGCACCCTGGGCTCTGGAGGGAGCATCACTACAGCGGGTGCTGAAGCAGGGTTGGCAGGAACTGCCCCAGGAGGAGAGGCTGAGAGGGCCTGAACCTGTCCTTCCAATCTGGTGTAGCCTTCCTGTAGGCTTTTAACGGCTTGAGTAAGGCCCGCTAGATGCCTGCATAGTTCATCCATGGGGGAGGCCCCCTGCCCGGACTCAGTCATGGCTGCCTGATACTGTCAGGTTCCACCCTTACCAGACAGATGAGTCCACGTGGGCAGAGGGTAGGCTCCCTTACGTGTCCGATTCGGGGCCCCTGGTAGAGCAGACAGGAGGCCCGCGAATGCGGAGTGGTATGAGAGCCTGAAGTAAAGTCCTGGAGCACAGTGGTCAGGCAAGCAACCGGTAGAGCTTGAGACTTGATGGAACAGATGCTGAGCAGGAGTTAATCAGACTTGGTCACACACAGGCAGAGGTCGGCAACGTGCTGGTGGCAACGGTACAAGGGAGAAGGCAGAAGCGAAGTCAGACAAGCCGGGGTCGGGTTCAGGCAGCAGTCAAGGAAGGTCCAAAGGTAGCCGGGTCACAACGGGAAAACACTACGGAGATACAGGAACACGGGATGATCACGGGACAAGACACAGAGCTGTTTGATCAGGCAGCACCAGTTCAGTGCAGAGGCAAGCTTCAAATAGGCTGATTGGCGCCAAAACGCCGCGCACGTGCGCGCGCCGATTCGCCAAGGCGCGCCGCGCACCCGCGCGCGCCTGAGCGCGCCCCCGACACCAGCACGCACGCCCACACCACCGGGCACGACAAAGGAAGCGACCACAGGCGGACGCGCGCTAACGCGAACGCGCGCTAGCGCGAACGCGCGTACGCACAAACGCCCGGACGCCACCCCGCACGCCACGGCCGGTCAGCCCAGGCGCGCCGATGCCCACAGGGACACGCGCCCCAGCACGCACAGGAACACGAACGCCAACGCGCCCCGGTGCGCACCGGCGCCCAACCAGGTAACCTCTCTGACAGGGGGGGAGAGGGGTGGGAGAGAGAGAGAGCCCCAATAGTGTAGTAGGTTAAAGTATACAAGTTTATTCCAAAGGTTTTAAAATGGACTCTTACAATAAAAAGTTAAAAGACAGTCATAAACAACTGCTAAGGCGTCTGAACGCCGCTCTCACATCACTTCCGGTATCGCTCAGTCTACAGCCACTCCCTACGCGTTACGTCATCACGTGACTTTTTCAGGGGATCAGGTTGGGGGACTTCTGTTGTCCTGGTCGGCTATGGAGCCCTCTGGCTCTGAGGCTGAGCCTCGTGTGTCTACGGCCACCATCTTGGAGGGGGAGCGCCGCTGTGCTGCCATGTTTAGATCCCTCCATGCTGTGCCCGCAGACATCAGGTGATTCCCAGGAGTTTTGCCCGCTCGAGTGGCTGTATTGTGGGGCCATTGTGTGGGCTCTAAAGGCTGTGGTGGGGGTTAGATGACCGGTGCGCTGTGGAGCTCCTAGGCTAGTCAGCCATCTTGGTCGCCTCTGCACATGCGCCTTCCAGATCGGACAGATTTTGACACTTTTTTGGGACCATTGACATTTATACAGCGATCAGAGCTAAAAATAGCCACTGATTACTGTATAAATGTCAGGCAGGGAAGGGGTTAATACTAGGGGATGATCAAGGTGTTAAGTGTGTGCCCTGGGAGGTGTTGCTAATTGTATGGGGGCAGTGTAGTGACTGGAGGAGGAGAGAGATAGCTGTTCCAAATCACTAGGAACAATATCTCTCTCCTCCCCCGACAGAACGGGGATCTGTTTCTCTACACTGACAGATCCCGGTTCTGCCTGCCTCTGAACCGATCGCGGGTGGCCAGCGGACATTGAGTCCACCGGACCCGCTGGTTGTCTCCCCCGCTCATGAATGACGGCGGGAGACAACTTTCCACAGTACAACTGCGGTGGGTGGTCAGTAACTAGCTAAAGGGTAAATTCACCTTTACATAAAATCTGTAAGGTAAACTTACACTGGACCCCCTCCCTCCCGGTCCCACTGTACCTGAAGCCAGCTAAGCACCCGATAAAGCCACAGGGATTTCAAATCCCCGGATTAGTGAAGCTGCCACCCCATATTTCCTAGCAGGTGATCGCCGACTTCAGGTAAGAAGGACCGGGGGGGATGGGGAGGGGGTCCAGTGTAAGATTTTCTGTAAAGGTTAACTTACACTTTAAAGTATTATTTTCAGAGTTCAGGTAGGGGAAGGATTAAGTGTTTCGATTTAAGGGCGATTGGGGGAATGTTTGTGTTTTTCACTTGCTTCTATGGCCAGAAGCCCCATGCCAAAAACGTCTCCCGCCGAAAACAAATCTACTGTTTAAACAAGCCATAAAATAAGATTTTTATTGTTGATATTTTATTTTGAAGAAATGAGTTTCGCTTTTCTATTCCACAAAGTATTATTTCATTGACATCCTGGCAAGAAAGAAAGCAGACGAGGCTTGGCGTTTTTCCATTTTTTTTCCATTGCACGCCGTGAACATTAGAGGATATTTAGAATGCGAGGGCTCTGTGTATGGAACTTGCGAGGTCAGTTCGGCGCAGGCAGCTGTGAGTCAGTGACATTCACTTATATTGACACAACCCACTTTTTGCTGCAGAATCACAAAGCAAAAACACCCCGGGCTCTTCTGCCTTTTTCAATAAGACGAGAATTTTTGTCTTCCTCGTATTAAGCAGGGATCTGTCATATTGACTTGTTCACTAAATGGTCCATTCTGACTGCCTTGTTTTGTGTCCAATCGCTGCCAGAAAAACTGGAAACATGTGTTAACGTTCGGCATGTTTAGGGGCCAGTGGAAAGGCCTCGGGCTACACTCCCTGATGCTTGCTGCAGGGCAGTCAATAATCATTAGCCCTTCAAGTAGAGGATGCCCAACATAAATGTACTTATTTATTTAAAAAATCTTTACTCGGCCGTAGAGAAAGAAGTATTATAAGAGTTCGATGTCTTCAACTGGAAGCTGAGGGAAAGTGGCAGGCCGGCTGCAACAGGAAGTTTTATAAAGTTAGAAGTGAGAGGTCTACTTATTGCCCAATTGAACTTTGAGTCAAAATCAGTTCAATGCATTCCAGGTGAATCAAAACAAAAGGTGTGTAGAGGCCTTGCAAACTGTTTTACTGTAGAGAGTAGCCACAGCCTTAGTAGAAAAGCCTATCCCCTGCCAGCATTCTTCAGAATAAGGCCCTTGCTCCTGTTGTGGAATTGGTGGTCTCTCTGCAGAGGTCCAGCACACCCCCTGCTCTCTGCAATCAGCAGGGGCATAATCTTTGTTGATTGCAAAGCTCTAGGTCTGACTCAGCAAGTGGGTGTGTCAGATCTCTGCAGAGAGACCACTGCTGCCACACAGTAAGCAAAGGTACTTCTCTATTGTATGCTGCCAAGGGAAAGGCTTTTTCACACATGCTATGGCTGCTCTCTACAGAAAATGAACAGTTATGCCGTGTACACACGATTGGAATTTTGGTCAGAAAAAGCTATGATGGTTTTTCCGACGGGATTCCGCTCAAGCTTGTCTTGCATACACACGGTCACACCAAATTCCGACCGTCAAGAACGTGGTGACGTACAACATGTACGACGGCACTATAAAAAAGAAGTTCAATAGCCACTGCGCCACCCTTTGGGCTCCTTCTGATAATCTCGTGTTTATCTTGTGTTAGTAGAAGACTCGTGCTTTTCAGATCGTTTTACTGCTGTTCAGTTTGTGCTTGTGGGTTTGTATCTGTTTTTCAGTGCATGTAGTCAGTTCGTATCTGTTTTTCAGTGCATTCTTGTCCGCTCGTTTCTGATTTTCAGCTCGCTCTTCACAGGCCTTGCTGTTCTTCAATGCGTTCTGTTAGTTCGTTCTGACCAGCCGACCATTGTGAAGCCATGTTGCAGGTACGTACTCATCGTAGAGTTTGTGCTATGTGGGAGCTTGGTGTTGGGGTTCTTGCTTTGACCCAAGCCCAGTCCATGAACAGGGTGGGAAGGAGTTCATGGACCAAGAATTGGTTACTTCAGCGTGACCAATTCTCTCACATGCCTTTGCTGTGTGAGATCCAGGAGAATAACCCTGATGATTTCAGGAATTTTCTCCGGATGACGGACCCCGTTTTTCTCCGTTTCTTGGCTTTACTGTCCCCTTATATTAGCAGGCAGGACACCTGCATGCGGCAAGCCATCACTCTGGAGCAGAGGCTAGACGCCACGTTGCGGTACTTGGCGACGGGGAGAAGTCTGCAGGACCTCAAGTTCTCTACAGGCATCTCTCCCCAGGCTCTGGGGATCATTATCCCAGAAACCAGTTCTGCCATCATTCAGGTCCTGCAGAAGGACTATATTAGGGTAAGTTTTCTCCTTTAACATTTCACATTCTATGTATTAAATGTTTGCTAATGTATTGTATTTCTTTCATCATTCCCTAATTACCATGACTGTAATATGCTGTGAATGTCCCCTTTGTCCTCATGCATGCTGTAAGCTTTTAATGCTCCTTTTTTGTCCTTCATGCATATTTGCCTTCACTAACCTCCCCAGCATGCTATCCTGGGCCCATACACACCTAGCCTAGTCACTTAACAATGTATTTTGTCAGCTCCAATTTAGTGCTTTACCCTAAACACCCCCTAAAATGTGTACAAATGTTATTTGTGTCCTTAAATTCAGGCAGAGTGCCAGAGGCTTTTTTTTGGCTCCCAAACTCATTTAGAACCCCCCCTAAAATTTTTACAATGGGCCATCAGGGGGGTGAGGTATCTAATAAGTGGACCTTATACTTTTGTCTTTAAATACTCCTTAAAATAAATGTTATACTGATGTTGGCCAACAATATTTGTGTCTAATCTGCTTGCAATGTTATGTGCAAAAGTACTTTTTTTTTTTTATGCTTTGACTCCACAGTTTCCTTCAACACCACAGGAATGGCAGCCTGTGGCATCCCAGTTTGCCGAGCGGTGGGACTTTCCCAACTGCAGAGGGGCAATCGATGGGAAGCATGTCCACATCGTCCCACCACCCCAATCAGGGTCATACTATTTTAATTATAAGGGGTTTCATAGTATTGTGTTAATGGCAGTGGTGTCAGCGACATATGAGTTTTTATATGTGGACGTGGGGAAGAATGGCCGGATGTCGGATGGTGGGGTCTTTGCCCAGACCGAGTTCTACCAATGTCTCCAGAGTGGTGGCTTGGGATTGCCACTTGCGGAAGAGAACGTTGAAGGACTCCCTTTTGTTTTTATCGCTGATGAAGCATTTGGTCTGGGTGATCACCTGATGAGACCATTTCCCCAGAGGACCCTCACCCCGGAGAAGAGGGTTTTTAATTACTGACTGTCCAGAACCAGAAGAGTCGTGGAGAATACATTTGGGATAATGGCAAGCCGGTTCTGCCTATTTCTAATGGCAATAAATATGGCAGAGTACAAACTTAACTACATTGTTTTATCATGCTGCACAACTTTTTAAAGCAAAATGCTTCAAATTATGTTGCCTCAATTGGGCCTGAGGATGGACTTCATGAAACGACAATAACGGCCCTAGAAGCTGGCCGTCCTGGCCTGCCCCCCCAAAGCGCCCATGAAGTGCGTCAAAAATATGTGGATTATTTTACGAGTAGGGGGGCCACTGCTATGTCAGCAAATTTGTAGATATTTTCAAAATTTAAAAAAAAATTATCTGATAAAATCTTGATTTTGATTTACTGCTTGTGTTTCTTTTAGCTGTCTCCTAGGTTCTCCTAGTGCACTTGTAGTACCAAGTGGTTTTTCCATTATTAAATAACCCCCAATGTCACTGTAAACACCAACTTAATACAAAAACTGGTATTGAGCATTGAAAGAAGAAGCCACAAATTGTTGAGTAGAAAGCCTTTTACTCCGTGCACATGCACATGTGCGTTATAAAACATTTTGGAGTAAAAAAAACACATCTTGGTTTTTTAAAGTTTTACCTTGAAATTTATATAAAAGTACATAAAGAGGCATGTTTCCAAACATAACATACACATTTCTGGAACTTACAAAGTTCAACATTGAAAAAATGAAGGCAATATCAGATATTATAGTGTCAAAACTGTGTTGATATTGCCTTCATCAGGTGGGGTGATGTCACCCCTGTAAAAGCCAAATTTAGAAGATGCACACAAATTGTGAGTCAAAATAGGGATTTCCTTTCTGATCCCATGCCTAATGTCAACATGTGCTATCTCCCATCATGGGGGATCAATGGACATGTTTTTGGGGTGCAACCCCTTCCTCTCACCTACTAGAGTTGTGAGGAAGGGGTTGCATCCACAAAACATGTACCTTGATATCCCCTGATGGCAGATAGCACATGTTGACACACTGTGTGCATCTTCCAAATTCGGCTTTTAAACTGTATTAAAACTTTAGTTAAATTTTCTTTAAAAAAAAAAAAAGTGTAATATTTTTTGGATTTAGATTCTCCCTAATACATCAATCATGTTCTTCATTCTTTGTTCAATCCCCTTGGTTTTTTCCTTTATGAAGTCTAAAGCCCGACTAAAAAACATTATTTCCTGGATTAGCCTTTGTGCACTGTCACTGGTGAAATGAGTAGATTGTTCTTCCACAACATGCACATCACCTAAAATAAAAAAAACACACCATGTATTATAAATATGCAGGCATACATCTATTACCTAAATCTGTGGTGTCAGACACTGACCTGTTGTGGTGACAATTTCAACCACTTCTTCCACCTCTCCTCCCTCCACATCCCGAGGTTGTGGTGTCCTCTGCTCCCCTTCTTCCTGAGGTGGGGAGTTCAAGGTGTCCTCAGATGTCCTGAGTCTTTTCTCTCTTATGAGAATGAAACAAAAGGTATACTTAGCACACAGATATTTGTGGCCAGAAATATGAATGTGAAACATTGCTTGGAAGTGGGGTACAATTGTCTGTTTGAGCAGAGTTTCAAGTTGAAGACTTGATTTATTCACTTAACAAAGCTGGAATACTTACCTTTTTTGGACAACTTTCACACATGTAGACACCCCTAGTATCCACTGGAGCACCTGTGTGGGACATCCTAAAAAGTAACTTCTGGAATCAAGTTTGCAATTCTTTCTAGTTACAAACACATCTAGACAACAATGTCCTAAACTTCTTTTAATACAAATTAGCATGACCAAATGTAGTTAACCCTGTATCTGCCAAAAACATTGTATTTAGTTGGCAAACGAACTATGCGTACTGCGACTGATTACTGTGCCCACGAACATAACAGTAGCCATTTTTAATTGTACAACAGTAAAGAAAAGCACATGGAGCAACATGCAAGTAATAATAATAATAGGAACACACGACAAATACTTACTTTTTAGAAGCACTCTCTTGATGCTTCTGTACTGATCCTGCTCTCTCAATTTCAGGTCTGATCAGCGTTTCCTCAATTGCTCCTTGGATTGTCATACCCTAAAATTCCTGTGCAGACTCTTCACAACTTTAGTCATGATCTTGGCCTTTCTCTCACATTTGGGTTTAGGTAAGGTCCATACTTCCCATCATAATCGGCCCTCTTCAAGATGTCCACCATCTCCACCATCTCTACAAAGGCCATATTTGAGGTCTTAAATCTCCTCCTGGATCGGGGCGTTTCGGGCTCCGGGCTTTCCTCCTCCTCGTTACTGCTATTATCACGCACCTGCTGTGTCTCCGCCATGTTCCTCTCCCACTACGACGAAAGAGAAGGGGTGGGGAATATTTGAGAAAGAACATCAGAGGCAAACGATGCGGGCGGAGTTTCACGCATGTGCAATGTATATAAAGCTAACACGTGTGTGTCGTACGTACGATCTGTGTGCGGAGGAAGGAGCACCGGAAGCGCCGAACGTTATAACGAAGGCAACATTTTAAATTGGGACATCAGTGGCCTATACTGATTCTAGATTGAGGCCTATATTGGGATAAGATTAGGAGAGTTTTTTTTTTTCAAAAAGGACAATTTGTTTGTGAGTAGGCAGGTACATTTCAAACATACAATGTCAAATTAACACGGGACACCAACCAACCTCCTTGAGCTTTAAAAATACAAGATAATAATGTTGTTGTGGAAACTTGACACACAAAAAAAAAATTATGGCGATCACTAGAAAATAATTTAAAAATAATCCAAAAAACAGGAGATCTTGATTAAAAATAAAAAAAAGATGACTCTAAAAATAATTCTAAACATTTTTATGGAGATCTGGCTTTAAAAACAAAAAAGATTATTCAGGATTATTCAGGATTATCACAAGAAAACCTGGCTCTCATTTATCCAAATGTCAGGAATAGAACAAGGAAACCTTAATTCCATAACATAATACATAATAGCATATTGACATAGCAGCATATTGGTATCACAATAGTAAAATCATAGAAACGCCAGACTCATAGATGCGTGTATCCACAGTAATATTGTGTATTCAAGTTGGTAGAATCCAAAAGAACATGCAATAGGTAGTACTTGAAAGTAGCATAGAAGGCATCAGATAGCTCAACGGGTTTCGTGGCTACAATGCCACTCTTCAGGAGAAGATGCAGTATAAATGTCTAAAGAAGTATTAAAGGCAAGTATTAGGTAGGATAATAATTAGAAGGAAATAGTAAGTAAATCCCCCACTCATACTTACAGACCAGTCATGAGTCTGGGCACGGGTAGTGGAAGGCAAGGGCTTCCCGGGGAGATCATTAGCCCCGGGAGTTGAGGCGGTGATCCTCATGACACAGATGGAAAAACCAACATGGGGGGGCACTCCACTGGAATGAAACCCCCCCAAAAATAGTGGTGGGTAGGGGGAGCCACATATAGAAAGCCCATCTATAAAATATATATACAGTATCTCACAAAAGTGAGTACACCCCTCACATTTTTGTAAATGTTTTCTTCTATCTTTTCATGTGACAACACTGAGAAAATTACACTTTGCTACAATGTAAAGTAGTAAGTGTACAGCTTGTATAACAGTATAAATTTGCTGCCCCCTCAAAATAACTCAACACATAGCCATTAATGTCTAAACCGCTGGCAACAAAAGTGAGTAAACCACTAAGTGAAAATGTCCAAATTGGG
Source organism: Aquarana catesbeiana (assembly GCF_042186555.1). Classification (NCBI taxonomy): domain Eukaryota; kingdom Metazoa; phylum Chordata; class Amphibia; order Anura; family Ranidae; genus Aquarana; species Aquarana catesbeiana. Next base: position 49,090,553 of record NC_133327.1, on the reverse strand, counting down.
TCCAAAGTGTCAATATTTTGTGTGGCCACCATTATTTTCCAGCACTGCCTTAACCCTCTTGAGCATGGAGTTCATATAGCTTCACAGGTTGCCACCGGAGTCCTTTTCCACTCCTCCATGATGACATCATGGAGCTGGTGGATGTTAGAGGCCTTGCGCTCCTCCACCTTCCATTTGAGGATGCCCCACAGATGCTCAATAGGGTTTAGGTCTAGAGACATGCTTGGCCAGTCCATCACCTTTACCCTCAGCTGCTTTAGCAAGGCAGTGGTCATCTTGGAGGTGTGTTTGGGGTTGTTATCATGTTGGAATACTGCCCTGCGGCCCAGTCTCCGAAGGGAGGGTATCATGCTCTGCTTCAGTGTGTCACGCCCTGCTCCAGGTGAGTATGACAATCCACCAAAGGAAAGGGCTGGATGCTAGCTCCGGCTTGCAACCGTGAACATGTAGACAAAATAGAAAAAATTAGCTACACACCAACATTCATCCAACAGGTTTATTGAAAAACTGCCACTAGGTCTATGACAACGGACCAAGGGATGACAACGCTTCACACATACATTGTGCTTCTTCAAACCCCTTTGAAGGGTTAATTAATGGGTTTTATCAGGGGTTCCCTGAGACCTGAAAATTACCTTAAGCGTTCCCCCAGGGGTAAAATGGTTGAGAAAGGCTGATATAGAATGCTTCTTACTTGCATAAACCCTCTTTTTTTGTAAAGCCTCCACATCCAATACGATTCTAACTTCTGCGCTTACTTCCTCTCCATGTCCATAATCTCACACATGTGCAGTACTTATCAAGCTAAGCCTCGTTTTCATTGCATGAGCCAACTTGCTGCTGTATTACTCCATATTAGAGGCAGCAAGTCACATAGGCATATGTGTTTGCAGCCCATTGCATTAGGGTGTGCACCCCAAAGCTCAAACACACATGCCTTTCTCTGCAGCCTCAGCTGAATGGGACAGTGAATGAATGAGAAGTGCTCTGTGATAAGCGGCTTCCTGTTCATTCAAAAACTGAAGTGTAGTAAACAAAGTTTACTATGCTTCAGTTATGATTGAAAACAGCGAGTGAGTGTGTTCATTTAGAAAAGGAAGGGGCCGGTAAATTACATATTGATTAGCCCCTTCCCCCACTCTCCATCCGGAAATATCCCCCTCAGCAGCTGGGGGGAGAGGAAGGGAGGGAAGCCAACAGCACTGCAGTGGGGGGGAGGGGAAGCCCGGGAAGTAGAGGGAATCGCCAAGGAACAGAGTGATTAGGGTGTGCCCATGCACACCTGGCAGACCCCCTGTGCATGCCTTTGGTTACAGTTGTTGTAAAGTTTTTTGGGTTTTTTTTAGGTAAAAATAACAAACATAATATACTTACCTTCTCTGTGCAGTGGATTTGCACAGAGCAGCCTGGATCCTCCTCTTCTCGGGTCTCTCTTTGGCTCTCCTGGCCCTTCCCTCGTGTTGAGTGCCCCCACAGCAAGCAGCTTGCTATTGGGGGCACCCGAGCCGAGTCACAGCTCCCTGTGTCCATTCCCAGCCCCACCTCTTTTCACTTCTCATTGGCTGACTGAATTTGATTGACAGCAGCGGGAGCCAATGGCACCGCACTGCTGTCTCAGCCAATGAGGAGGGGAACCCAGACAGCTGAGACATTCCTACAACATCGCTGGATCTAGAGGGGGATCAGATAAGTATTAGGGGGGCTGAGGGGGGCTACTGTACACAGAAGGTTTTTTATCTTAATGCATAGAATGTATTAAGATAAAAAACCTTCTGCCTTTACAATCACTTTAAGGCTCAGCTTGTGAATGGGAAACTAGTCTTGCGGGATCTCAGAGCTGATGCCAGGCAAAGGAAATAACGTAGCCTTGGCAAGTAAACATCAATTCTCTGGCATGAAGAGCTTTCCAGAAAAATGGGACTAAGTGCGCATGCGCCGATGACACCATTGCTCAGAAAAGGACGGATTAAACAGTAAGTAAGTAGGTAGGAAGCAATTTGCAACCAGTTCACTAGTTTGGAATGATTAATATGACGGAAATAGGACAGGACGGGTTTATCCAGTAGTGTATTTAGGTTTTGTGCTGCCCTAGGCCTGACTAAACTCGTGCATCCCCTAACTTAAATATGACCCACCCCTTCCTGTCAAGGCCACACCTCTTGCTGTTTAAGACCCATCCTGAAATTTTCGAGTGCATAGATTTCCTCTCACTTCCTGTTTTGCTATGGGGCAGGAAGTGAAGGGAAATCTCTGCAATGGGACAGGGATGATAAAAAAAAAACTGACAGGGGCTATAACCCTCCCTTACTCTTTCCAAAATGCAAATTTCTACTTTAGGCACAAATTTCTGATAATTTTATGGAGAGGACTGTCGGACAGAAAAAGTCAGATGGAAGCTTTTCATTGTCTACTCCGATTGTGTGTAGGCCTCATCGGACTTTTTTTTTCCAAAAAATTTTGACGGACCTAGAAATGGAACATGTTCTAAATATTTCCGACGGAACCAATTCCTATCGGGAAAACCGATCGTCTGTATGTTGTTCCGACGGACCAAAAACGACGCATGCTCTGAAGCAAGTACGAGACGGAAGCTATTGACTACTGGCTATTGAACTTCCTTTTCTAGTCCCGTCGTAAGTGTTGTACGTCACCTCGTTCTTGACGGTCAGACTTTGGTCGGACTTTGGGTTGACCGTGTGTAGGCAAGACCGCTTGAATGGAATTCCGTCAGAGTTCCGTCGGAGAAAACCGGTCGTGTGTACGTGGCATAAGAAGATATAACCATCCCAATGGTGCATCAGAAAACAGAGCACAGTGAGGAAGGTTTGTGGTCCAGGATGATAGGACAATCAAAATTAAAAGCGGTGCCCCCCCCCCACAGTTGCAGATTGCCGGCCGCCCCCATACTGGAAGCAGTGAGGCCGCTTTATGGGGCACTAGACTAGATTGCCTCTTAGCCCAGTCCACCCCATAAGACTGGCGGTACACTAACAGCGCAAGCCAGCGGGGACTCTTTCGGTGCTGCCCCCCTGCAAAGTGCTGCCCTAGGCCTGGGCTATGTCGACCTAGGCCAGGATACAGCGTTGGGTTTACCACCGCTTTAACAGAAAAGTCATAATAAAGCAATTTTTTTTTTCTATTTTTTGCCCAATTTTTTGCAGTAGCATTTTGGATAGTGGAGCTGTGGTAAAGAGGTGGAACAGGTAAGTATATATTACATAGTATAGTTTAAGGGTGACAGGTTTGGAATTTTTTTGTACAAAATGTCTGTTGTTGATGTAGCGCCCAACCCATTCAGGTGGATGCTTAGTGTGTTTCTGCAATTAGTGACAGGTAAATTTGGCCAAGGCTTTGCATTTTTTTCCTTAGGCCTGGTTGTTTATTTGAGGGTGTCAGTGTTATGCCCTGTACACACGGTCGGACATTGATCGGACATTCCGACAACAAAATCCATGGTTTTTTTCCGACGAATGTTGGCTCAAACTTGTCTTGCATACACACGGTCACACAAAGTTGTCGGAAAATCTGATCGTTCTGAACACGGTGACGTAAAACACGTACGTCAGGACTATAAACGGGGCAGTAGCCAATAGCTTTCGTTTCTTAATTTATTGTGAGCATGCGTGGCACTTTGTGCGTCGGATTTGTGTACACACGATCGGAATTTCCGACAATGGATTTTGTTGTCAGAAAATTTTATAGCAAGCTCTCAAACTTTGTGTGTCGGAAATTCTTATGGAAAATGTGTGATGGAGCCCACACACGGTGGGAATTTCCGACAACAAGGTCCTATCACACATCTTCCATCGGAAAATCCTATCGTGTGTACAGGGCATTAGAATATAGGGGGGTGTGACCACCTACACTCTGGCTCAAGGAAGTCCACTCATCCTTCCAGTGAAATTGTATTGGAAGAGAGGCAGGATTTGGGACCTGAGTGGCAGGCAGTTTATGTGGAGAGCTCTGGACCAATCGTTAAATTGTATTGGCAGGGACGGGACTCGCATATAAGCTGGGGTCTCATGCTTTCTGGAGAGAGTTCACCGGAAGAGATGCAGGAGCTGTAACCATGTAGGGTGCAGGAGGAGGAGGCTTGAAGACCTGGGTGCTTCAGAGACCCCAGTGCTGGATAGCAGGAGAAGTTCAGGTGCAGGAGGAGGAGGCTTGAAGGCCTGGGTGGTTCAGAGACCCCAGTGCTGGATAGCAGGAGAAGTTCGGGTGCAGGAGTAGGAGGCTTGAAGGCCTGGGTGGTTCAGAGACCCCAGTGCTGGATAACAGGAGAAGTTCGGTGCAGGAGGAGGAGGCTTTAAGGCCTGGGTGGTTCAGAGACCCCAGTGCTGGATAACAGGAGCAGTCATCACCATGTAAAGCAAGAGGAGAAAGTAAAAAGTAGGAGCAAAGCAGACGGAGGAAAACTGGGAATCGACTTTCTGTGAGTAACATGGACTGTTGATTGGGAATGAGCAAAGGGAGTGCAACCCAGTGGTGCTTATCCATAAACTTGCTATGTGTCCAAGAACCTAGTAAGGGATACTTTCCAGAACTGACATGGATTGATTACAAGAGTCCAGAATTAGGCGGTGGAGGCCTGGGACTTTGGAATCTTTTATTCACGGCATTATTCAGAGTGATGCTGGTCAGTTCTCTACAGGAAAGTACACAGGAACCAGAATTTATAGAGGCATCTCATATTCTCTATTTATTTGTTATACCAACCAGAGTTCAAGAATAAAGTTATAGTTTTATGAAGTACAAAGACTGACTGGTGTGCTGACATTGCATGGGAAGGAGGATTGGGGGGCCATTGACATAAAGGTAATGAACAACACTGCAGCTCCCAGTGCTACATAACATACATGTTGAAGGTACCCAGGTCAATGCCATTCTCTAACTTCCCATAACTAAGAGAATCATTCCAAACATCTGTATTACAAGACGTTCACACGGCCTACTGCAACTGACCTCGAGAGTGCAGTGTTCAAAATAATTAGGAGTAATATAAAGGGGCCAGCTCGACATTAATTAAACATAAATTAGCCGTCTTTAGCGTTCCTCTCCGCAGCCCTGTCACAGCGTATTATCAGATGTATAGAGTTCAGAGCAGTCAGCTAGATTTCCCCTTATGTGAGACGGAGTGTGAAGTGTGGTAATGTTTCTAAGTGCAGAACAAAAAAAATCTCTTTTTTTGTGTCCCACCACTGCTTGAGGCAACATTCTTGGAAACCTCTGAATAGGGAAGCTGAAGGAATAACCTGAGATAGATACACTATGACAAGCCAGGAGGCTAAGCTCCACCGGTAAACCATCCTGTGAATGCCAGTCGCCTGTGGCTGTGACATTACCACATTTTGCTCAGCTTCAGAGAAGGGAAATTTAACTGACGACTGCTATGAACTCAGGCCGCTCTCTGAAACCAGATAATATGCCCTGACAATACTGTCAGGCAAAAAAAGGCTGCGTACCCATTGATTTTATCACATTGGAGAGGTATTACCCTGAGCTGTGTGTGTGTTTGAGGGTATATGCAAATACTGCGGGGAATAGGCCAGGAAACATACACTGATTTAGGCAAGAGCAAGGCCCCAACGCTGCCGATACTCACTTGGCGAGCTGACGCCGACCGCGCCGGCGTGCATCCGCTGGAGCATTGATTTTGCTGTTTGCTGCTCATTGTGCATGCTAAAATAATTAGATCTCAATGGAAAATGTGTGTGTGTGTGTGTGTGTGTGTACGGCACTCTGATTTATCCTTAACCCCTTCATAGTCTTCTTTGTTGTGATAAAAAAAAAGAAAGCAACCATTTCCTTTTCCAATATCTAAATAAACAATGGCCAAACATGAGCTACTCAACATAGAAACAATTCAACATAATGTAGCGCATGTAGACTAGGGTTGCCACCTGTCCGGGATTCACCCGGACAGCTCGGATTTTGAATCATGTGTCTGGGTTTCGGTCCACCTTAAACCCTGACACATTATTCAGACAGGAATTGTGGCTCTGAACAGGGCTTGACTGGAGGGTGAGGTGGACTATGTGCGCCACATTACTATTCTCTTTGGAGTGCCCAAAGGTGTCCCAGGTCTGTTACAATCCTATAGTATATACTAAAACAAAAAAAAATGACTGTGCGTCGCTAAAGTCTTCAGGTTTGGCTTGAAGAAAAAGTGGCAACCCTAATGTAGGCAGTCTACTTTCTTCACTGCAGGTGGCACTCATCCACAGCGACCTTGTAGCTGGAGAGGAAGTCAAGAGGCACATAGTTCCTCTATGAATTCCTGGGTCACTGAAGAAGCAATCTGGTTGGATGCTGCTGCTCCACGTGACTCTGGCAGCCATCTTGGGTCAGATAGAGCCTGTTTAACCACTTCAGCCCCGGAAGAATTTACCCCCTTCCTGACCAGAGCACTTTTTGCGATACGGCACTGAGTCGCTTTAACTGGCAATTGATCGGCAGTGCGACGTTGCACCCAAACAAAATTGACGTCTTTTTTTCCCACAAATAGAGCTTTTTTTTGGTGGTATTTAATCACCTCTGTGGTTTTTATTTTTTGCGCTATAAACAAAAGAAGAGCAACAATTTTGGAAAAAAAGCAATATTTTTTACTTTTTGCTATACTTTTTGAATTACAGACCAGTTAGCCTAACATCAATAGTATGTAAACTCTTGGAGGGGATGATAAGGGACTATATACAAGATTTTAGAAATGAGAACGGTATCATTAGCAGTAATCAGTGTGGATTCATGAAGAATCGTTCTTGCCAAACAAATCTACTAACCTTCTATGAGGAGGTGAGTTGCCATCTAGATAAAGGAAGGCCCGTAGACGTGGTGTATCTGGATTTTGCAAAAGCATTTGACACAGTTCCCCATAAACGTTTACTGTACAAATTAAGGTCCATTGGCATGGACCATAGGGTGAGTACATAGATTGAAAACTGGCTACAAGGGCGAGTTCAGAGGGTGGTGATAAATGGGGAGTACTCAGAATGGTCAGGGGTGGGTAGTGGGGTTCCCCAGGGTTCTGTGCTGGGACCAATCCTATTTAATTTGTTCATAAACGACCTGGAGGATGGGATAAACAGTTCAATCTCTGTATTTGCAGACGATATGAAGCTAAGCAGGGCAATAACTTCTCTGCAGGATGTGGAAACATTGCAAGAGGATCGGAACAAATTAATGGGGTGGGCAACTACATGGCGAATGAGGTTCAATGTAGAAAAATGTAAAATAATGCATTTGGGTGGCAAAAATATGAATGCAATCTATACACTGGGGGGAGAACCTCTGGGGGAATCTAGGATGGAAAAGGACCTGGGGGTCCTAGTAGATGATAGGCTCAGCAATGGCATGCAATGCCAAGCTGCTGCTAACAAAGCAAACAGAATATTGGCATGCATTAAAAAGGGGATCAACTCCAGAGATAAAACGATAATTATCCCGCTCTACAAGACTCTGGTCCGGCCACACCTAGAGTATGCTGTCCAGTTCTGGGCACCAGTCCTCAGGAAGGATGTACTGGAAATGGAGCAAGTACAAAGAAGGGCAACAAAGCTAATAAAGGGTCTGGAGGATCATAGTTATGACGATAGGTTGCGAGCACTGAACTTATTCTCTGGAGAAGAGACGCTTGAGATGGGATATGATTTCAATATACAAATACCGTACTGGTGACCCTACAATAGAAATAAAACTTTTTCGCAAGAGAGTTTAACAAGACTCGTGGGCACTCATTAAAATTAGAAGAAAAGAGGTTTAACCTTAAACTACGTAGAGGGTTCTTTACTGTAAGAGCGGCAAGGATGTGGAATTCCCTTCCACAGGCGGTGGTCTCAGCAGGGAGCATCGATAGCTTCAAGAATCTATTAGATAAGCACCTGAATGACCACAACATACAGGGATATACAATGTAATACTGACACATAATCACACATAGGTTGGACTTGATGGACTTGTGTCTTTTTTCAACCTCTCCTACTATGTAATTATGTAACTATGTAACTATAATAAATATTCACAAAAAATATATAAAAAAAACTAATTTTTTCCTCAGTTTAGGCCGTTATGTATTCTTCTACATATTTTTGGTAAAAAAAAAAAAAAAAAATCGCAATAAGTGTATATTGATTGTATTTACACAAAAGTTATAGCGTTTACAAAATAGGGGATAGATGTATGGCATTTTTATTATTATTATTTTTTTATTAGTAATGGCGGCAATCTGCAATATTTATCGTGACTGTGACATTATGGCGGACACATCGGACACTTTTGACAATTCTGACCCATGTATCATCTCCGGCTGCAGTCACCTCTTCAGCTCCTGAGGTCGAGCCTACGCAGCTCGGTTTGGTCCATGCTCCTCTGACCCCTGAGGAAAGGCAACGCAGACACCAATCCAACCCCTGTGCTTATACTGCGGGAGTACCGAGTACATTTTCTACGCAGCTGTCCAGTAAGACCTAGTAAGTCCTGCCCGCAAAACTCTGTGAACTATTAAGCCAGTGATATGCCTAAGACGTACGTTATTTTGTTTGTCTCCTTACAGCTAACAGAAGGGGAAACTCGCCTGCCCGCTATAATTGACTCTGGAGCTTGCAGGTGTTTCCTAGATGTTACCCTGGCTCACAGTCTACATATCCCTCTTCAAACCAAGGCACGCAGTCTCCAAATACATCTGGCTGATGGGTCTCTTCCCTGCTCTGGACCCATTACCCGGGAGACCCAACCCATTCTTGCTACCATGGACTCTGCCCATCAGGAGTTCCTACGATTCGACATGATCCATTCTCCAATCATTCCTATTATACTAGGTCTGCCCTGACTTCAGGCGCACGACCCTCAGATAAACTGGAATACCAAGGAAGTATCTTTCTCGTCTCAATACTGCTCCCAGCACTGCCTCTCCCCAGCTCCTAGTGTCTGCTCAACCATCACAACCACGCCTGACAACCTGCAACATGTCCCCTCTGTATACCTTGGGTTCCAGGATGTGTTTAATAAACAAAAGGCCGACTGCTTACCACCACATCGGACGCATGACTGCTCTATCGACCTCCTGCCCGGCTTGGAAGCTCTGTTCGGTCGCATCTTTCCACTATCAGAAACTGAGCTAAAAGCCCTCAAGCAGTGCATTGATGAAAACCTTAAAAAAAGGCTTCATACGCCCCTCTTCTTCACCAGCCGGAGCTGGTATCTTTTTTGTGTGAAAAAAAGATGGGTCCCTAAGGCCGTGTGTGGACTACAGACAACTTAACAACTTAACTATCAAGAACAGATACCTGTTGCCACTCATTCTAGAGTTATTCCAACGATTCCGATCGGCCCGAATCTTCTCCAAGTTGGATCTCAGGGGCGCTTACAATTTCATCAGGATTCAGGCTGGGGATGAGTGGAAAACTGCCTTTAGGTCCAGGTTCGGACATTTTGAATACCGGGTGATGCCGTTTGGGCTCTGCAACGCGCCGGCCACCTTTCAACATCTGGTGAACGACATTTTTAGGGAATACCTTGATGACTTCTTAGTCGTCTACCTGGACGACATTCTCATTTTCTCCTCCATCATTGAACTGCACCGAGGGCATGTTAAAAAGGTTCTCACCATACTCAGGCAGCATAAGTTATACCTCAAAGCCAAGAAATGTGAGTTTGAGAAGTCTGTTGTTGAATTCCTGGGATTCATTATTTCTACCAACGGGGTCACAATGGACCCACAAAAGGTCAAAGCAATTCAGGAATGGCCAGCCCCATTGGATAAGAAGGGGGTGCAATGATTTATAGGGTTTGCCAACTTCTATAGGAGATTTATTGTTGGATTTTCTTCTATCGTGGCACCCATTACTCAGTTGACACGCCAACTCAGCCATTTTCAATGGTCTCAAGAAGCACAGGAAGCCTTTACCAAGCTAAAAGCTTTATTAATCGCCGCACCAATTTTACGTCACCCTGATCCAACCCTACCATTTGTATTGGAAGTGGACACATCAGAAACCGCTACGGGGGCCATTTTCTCCCAGAGACATGGACCCAAGGCCATTCTACATCCTGTAGCCTTCACATCCCGGAAGCTCAGCGCGCCAGAACTAAACTACGATGTAGGTGATAGGGAGCTGCTGGCCATCAAGTTCGCCCTAGAAGAATGGAAGTACTTATTGGAAGGTGCACCTCATCCAGTTATGATCTTTACCGATCATAAAAATTTAGAGTACCTCAGGACAGCGAAATGCTTGAAGCCCAGACAAGCCTGCTGGGCTCTCTTTTTCTCTAGATTTAGTTTTCACATATCCTATAGACCAGGCTCAAAAAAACGGAAAGGCAGACGCACTTTCTCGGATGTTCTCTGCAGATCCCCAAATGGCTGAACCCAGTACTATCCTCTCTTCACAAAACTTCCTTGGACTCACCCAAGCAGACTTAATAACTTCCATCAGGTCCTCATCCAGTCACTGCTCCGACTCAGAAATACATACCTTAGAGAAACATGACGATCTGCTCTGGGCCCGGGGAAAATTTTTTGTACCACATGAAACACGGCCTTTGGCTCTCAAGACTTTTCATGATCATAAATTGGCAGGTCCCTTCGGAACAAGAAAGACTGCTGAGCTGATCTCTCGTTCTTTCTGGTGGCCAGGGTGGAGACGAGATTGTAAGGATTACGTCTCTTCCTGCCCCCTTTGCCAGCGTAACAAGAGTCAAAACACCAAATCCTGGGGTCTACTCAAACCCTTGCCCATCCCGGAGCGACCATGGGCAGAAGTGTCCATGGATTTCATTGTGGACTTACCTGCCTCAGAAGGGTTCACCACCATCCTGGTCGTTGTCGACCGCCTCTCCAAAATGGCTCTTTTTGCCCATGATAGGCACCCCTTCTGCCTCTGATACGGCCAATATTTTTCTCAAGGAAATAATCAGACTCCATGGTGTGCCTAAAAGTATCATGTCAGATAGGGGCGTTCAATTTACTTCCAAGTTTTGGAAAGAGCTCTGCAAAACCTTGGACATTAATACTTGCCTCTCCTCAGCATATCATCCCCAGAGCAACGGCCAGACGGAGAGGACAAATCAAACCTTGGAGGAGTACCTCCATTGCTTCTGTTCTGGCTCTCAAGATGATTGGTCGACTCTCCTCCCGTATGCCGAGTTCGCTTACAATAACTCTATCCATTCCGCCACTAATCAAACACCCTTCTGGGCAAACTTTGGGTTCCACCCCACCTTCCTCTCTAACAACATCCCTGAAATGTCTGTTCCTGCCTTTCAAGACCGGATAACTTCCATACAGTCCAACTTTCAAAAGATTCAGGATACTTTATAGAAGGCTCAGGATAGCTATAAGAGACAGTATGACCGAGGGAGAAAGGAGAACCCAATCTTCAATGTTGGCGAGGAGGTCTGGTTGTCAACTGCAAATGTTAAGCTACCCTGCCCACACGGAAACTTGGGCCAAGGTTCATTGGGCCCTTTCAAATTAAGAGGATGATCAACCCTGTGTGCTGGCATTACCAAACTCTTATAGAATACACCCAGTTTTTCATCCTTGCTAAAACCTGTTGTGTCCGGCACAGGGTTGGTTGCACGTTGATATATATTCCTGGTGACTTCCTGTGCTCCCCTCCTGGGTCCCCTCTCACCAGAAAAAGATGATAAATACTCCTGTATTGTATAACAAGATGGTGCCTCCCGTCCATGAGTAGGTTGGTATATCTTGCCTTTAAGGAATGGGATCTCCTATCCTCCACCACATGATCAAGGTCCTACACACTTTACACGATCTATGGACGACCATTGTAGCAAAGTTTGGACAAATGAAGGAAAGGGGACATAGTGTAATACTGCGAGATTTTATTAAAAAGGTTGATCACGACGTAAACAGGAAGAGCCGTTTATCGGCTTTTTCTCACTCGCGTTTGACAGACGCGAGTAGAGGAGAGCCGATTAGCGGCTCTCCTGACAGGGGGGTCTGCGCTGATTGTTTATCAGCACAGCCCCCCCCCCCACATACACACTGGACCACCAGGGACGCCACCAGGACCACCAGGGATGGCCACAACAGATGGATGACCAGGGATGCCATCCTAGACTGCCAGGGATGCCAGTAAGTGCCCAAATAATGCCAATTGGTGCCCACACATCTTGCCAGTCAGTGCCAGTCAGCCAGTGCCTGCCAGATATCTCCTCATCAGTGATGCCCAGCAGTGCCATTTATCAGTGTCCATAAGTGCCACCCATCAGTGTCCATCTGTGCCACCTATCAGTGCCCATCCATGCCCATCAGTGCTCACCTATCAGTGCCAATCAGTGCCCATCCATGCCACTTATTAGTGCCACCCATAAGTACCCATCAGTGCTGCCTATCAGTGCCCATCAGTGCCGCCCATCAGTGCCGCCTATCAATGCGCATCAGTGCTGCATACCAGTGCCATCTATCAGTGCCGCTTATCAGTGCCACCTATCAGTGCCCATAATCAGTGCCCATCATCAGTGCCCATCAGTGCCACCTCATCAGTGCCAACTCATGGGTGCCACCTCATTGGTGCCCATCAGTGCCACCTTATCAGTGCCCATCAGTGCCACCTTATCAGTGCCCATTAGTGCAGCCTCATCAGTGCCCGTCAGTGAAGAAGAAAACTGATTTGTTAACAAAATTTTATAACAGAAACAAAGAATAACTTTTTTTTAACCACCAAAAGAAAGCTCTATTTGTGGGAACAATATGATAAAAAATTGTTTGGGTACAGTGTTGTATGACCGCGCAATTGTCATTCAAAGTGAGACAATGCTGAAAGCTAAAAATTGGCCTGGGCAGGAAGGGACAAAACTGCCCTGTATTGAAGTACCACTTTAAGATAAATGATGAAATAGATGGCGTGCATATAACAAATATATTGAATGCTGACATACAACGAAAAGGACATCACTGGTTGGCTGGATGTCAGTTTGATGCCTGGATGTGAGATCTCACTGGAACCCCCCAGGTATTGGTAGTAACATTATAGGACAGATGGCATCTCGAAGATGATCTATCCAATGTGCATCCATTCACAGCCTAGCCAGCACACAGATGTAAGAAACAGGCAGGCAGAAATGAAAAACAACTTGTGAACATTTAGAAAATGCAGATAACCAGATAAAACAAAGTACTGATAAAAAAAAAGAGCTGCAGGCAAATATTTAAATACACCAATGAATGCAGCTATGTATTCAGTATGAATTGGTAAATTATATTTTTAAAGCTAGCATAAGTATCTTAATAAGTATTTTAAAAAGCAAGTATAACCACTTGGCCTCTGGAAGATTTACCCCCCTTCATGACCATGCCATTTGTTGTGATACGGCACTGTGTTACTTTAACTGACAATTGCGCGGTCATGCGACGCTGTACCCAAATAAAATTTATGTCATTTTTTTCTCACTAATAGAGCTTTCTTTTGGTGGTATTTGATCACCTCTGCGTCTTTTATTTTTTTGTGCTATAAACAAAAAAAGACACACAATTGTACAAAAAATATTTTTTTTTTTTTGACTTGTTGCTATAAAACATATCGAATAAAAAAAATTGTAAAAATCAAATTTCTTAATCAGTTTAGGCCAATATATATTCTGGTACTTTTCTTTGGTAAAACAAAATCCGATTAGGCGTATATTGATATTGGTTTGCGCAAACGTTATAGTGTCTATAAACTATGGTATATATACTGGAATTTATGTTTACATAGTTAGGTTGAAAAAAGACACAAGTCCATCTAGTTCAACCATAAAAATAAATAAATAAAAAATAATATCAAACAATCCCATATACCCAATCCTATACCCACAGTTGATCCAGATGAAGGCAAAGCATGATCCAATTTGCTACAGCATGGGAAAAAAATCCTTCCTGTCCCCCAAGAGGCAATTGGATTTTCCCTGTTTATTTATTAATTAATTTATTTATTTTATACTAGTAATGGCAGCGATCAGAATCTTATAGCGGGGCTGCGATAGTAAGGTGGATAATGTGACGCTAACTGACACTTTTGACACTTTGTGGAAACCAGTGACACTAATGCAGTGATCAGTGCTAAAAATATGCTCTGTCGCTGTACTAATGACACTGTCTGGGAAGGGGTTAAACATCTAGGGTGATCAAAGGGTTAAATGTGTGTCTAACCAGTGATTATGTGTGTACTGTAAGGTGCTTTCACTTAGGGATGTGCTGGATTTTATCCCCTGCTTTGCAGGGAAACAAAAACCGGCATATCCAAGTTGACAGAGCAGAGCTCGGTCTTGTTTACATAGAAAGAACCCTGTCCTGTAATCCTGCTCGCCGATCAGCGGGTGCCAGCGGTCATCCATTGGCTGGCACCCGCAGATCGGCTAATCACAGAACAAGTGGTGCGCCCCCTATCTGGAAGAGCAGAATCACGTATATACCGTATACGCGTGATTCTGCACAGTCGGCCCTCACTGTAACAGTAAAGCGGTCGTCAAGTGGATAAGAATCTGAATTTTTTAAGTGGTAGTGAACTCAGTTTTAAAATGGAAGGCAAGTCAAAACCTAACTAAGCTTAAAGTGGTTGTAAACCCTTCCATATACCCAATGAAGTGGCCGGCCTCAGGTGATACACAGAGATGAAACAAATCCTCCTAAATCATTTTTACCTGTTTATCTGCAGTCTTCTCTTCTCTACAGCTGTGTAGAATTTCTACAGCTTGTCTGAGCTGTCAGAAAACATTGGGTGGAGAGCTGAAATGACATTCTTCAGAGCTCAGTGAGGAGAGCTTTCAGAGCTCATTGGAGAGGAGGGACACATCCTCCTTTACACAGCATACAGGAACAGAGCTGAGGCTTTCAATCACAGGCTGTGTGCTGGAGCTCCCGCCTGGGACCCACTGATCGGCAAGGAGGATGTGAGGACAGAGCTCTGTGTAAACAACAGAGCTGTGTCCTGTCAGCAGGGATATGGCGGTTTTTGTTTCCCTGCAAAGCAAGGAATAAAAACCAACACCTCCCCTAATAAAAACAGCACATAGTGAATGCACCTCGCATGGTTAGGCAAACATTTAACCCTTTGATCACCCTAGATGTTAACTCCTTTCCAGCCAGGGTCATTAGTACAGTTGCAGTGCATATTTTTAGCACTGATCACAGCATTTGTGTCACTTGTTCTCACAAAGTGTCAAAAGTGTCAGTTAGTGTTGAATTGCCCGCCATACTATCACAGCCGCGCTATAAGTTGCTGATTACCACCATACCATAGTTTGTTGACGCTATATCTTTTTCACAAACCAATCAATATACGCTTATTGGGATTTTTTTTTTACCAAAAACATGTAGCAGAATACACATTGGCCTAAATTGATGAAGACATTTGATTTTTTTTTTTTAATTTTTTTATTGGATATGTTTTATAGCAGAGTAAAACTTTTTTTTTTTTTTTTTTTCAAAATGTTCAGTATTTTTTAGTTTATAGCGCAAAAAATAAAAAAAACCCAGTGGTGATCAAATACCACCAAAAGAAAGCTCTATTTGTGGGGAAAAAAACAATATAAATTTTATTTGGGTACTGCGTTGCATAACCACGCAATTGTCAATTAAAATAGCATAGTGCCAACAAGCAAAAAAAAATGACCTGGTCATAATGGGGGTAATTCTTCCAGAGGACAAGTGGTTAAAGAAGATGAAAATCCAACCACTAAAATCTCATATAAGCTTGATCAAGGTTCTGTAGTTTTAAATGTAATTTAAATTTTTTTCATTTTTTTTCAATCTGAAGATTTCATTTAAATAATACCTGATAATCCTTCGATGAACACGAGGCCTTGATCCTGCCATGCACAGGTGACAATGCTCTTTTCCTGTCTCTCAATTTCTTTCCCATGTTGTCACCCTGTCACATGGGTTCATCTATAAGCAGCAGGGGCAACACACACACTGAGCGGGCACAGTGCTGTCCCTTATCAGAAAGCTGGGCCATAGCAGTTATGGGCACCTTGGGTGACATTGCTATTCTTCCTTTATAGATGCAGAGTGAGTGTTGTCACCCTAGGACAGGAAGTGTGTTACTGGCAGGATCACCAACTGAAAATAAAGGGAAAAAGATAAAAAGAAAAAAGGGAAGCAATGTTGGGGTCATTTTATTGCAGTAGTATTCCAAGCCCAGCCAATTAATTTAAGACAGCTTTGGATCGAAAAGTGGGAACTGAGAACATTTAGTGGCGGATAAAACTACTGTTTGGGATAAGCTCTGGAACTAAGGTATTATCTTATCTAAATGAGCATTTTTTAACCACTTGCCGTCCGCGCTGTAGCCGAAAGACGGCTACAGCGTGGACTTCATTTGCATCTCTAGACGTCCTCCCGTGCTTGAGCAGCCTGTGCACCCCCTGTAGGGCACGCGGCGAGCTCTGTGATCAGCGAGTCTATGAGACTCAATCCCGACCCCTTACCACGTGATCAGCTGTCAGCCAATGACAGCTGATCAAGTGATGTAAATAGAGCTGGTAATCGGCTATTTTTCCTCCTCACGCTGGTAGCATGAGGAGGAAAAAAAAGCCATTCACTGGCGGCTGCGAGAGGGACATTGGTCCCGATCATAGAAAGTCACCAGCGTCACCTACCAGTGCCCACCAGCCTCACCTACCAGTGCCCACCAGCGTCACCTACTGGTGCTCACCAGCACCACCTACCAGTGCCCACAGTACCACCCATCAGTGCCCACAGTGCCGCCTATCAGTGCCCACAGTGCCGCCTATCAGTGCCCACAGTGTCGCCTACAAATCACCAATCAGTGCGTCATTACCAGTGCTGCCTATCAATACCACCTTCCAGTGCCACCTACCAGTGCCCATCAGTGCCCCCTACCAGTGCCCATCAGTGACATCTATCAGTGCCACCAATCAGTGCCACCCATCAGTGCCACCCATCAGTGCCATCTATCAGAGCCACCCAATCAGGGCCCATCAGTGCCGTCTTATCAGTGCCCATCAGCTTCTTCTTATCTGTGCCTATCAGTGTCACCTTATCTGTGCCCATCAGTGCCCATTAGTGCAGCCTCATCAGTGCATATCAATGAAGGAGAAAAATTACCCTTTTGCAAAATTTTATAACAAACTATGAAACATGTTTTTTGTTTTTTTTTCAAAAATTTCTGTCTTTTTTTGTTTATTTGGCAAAAAATAAAAACCCAAGTGGAGATTAAATATCACCCAAAGAAACCTCCATTTGTGTGAAAAAAATGATAAAAATTTCATTTGAGTACAGTGTAGCATGTAGTGTAGCGCAATTGTCATTCAAAGGATGAGAGCGCTGAAAGCTGAAAATTGGTCTGGGCAGGAGGGGGGTTTAAGTGCCCAGTAAGCAAGAGGTTAAATGTATTTTTTATTGTTATTTTTTTTTTAAATAGAGTTATGATTTAAAGCTGAATTCCAGGCAGACGTAAGAGACATAAATAATTCAACCACACAATATAGGGACACCACACACCAGCAGCTCAGCATAATAGATAGAAAGGGCCTCGGCCTCAGCAAATCCTTGACCACACCCACTGACGCGTTTTGACCCATCCTGGGACTTGAAGTGGTATTATAGCTTTGTTTTGTTTTTTTTAAATAACAAACATGTTATACTTACCTGCTCTGTGTAATGGTTTTGCACAGAGCAGCTCCGATCCTCTTTTCGTGTACCCTGCCTACATTCCTGGCTCTTTCTCCTCGAGCAGTACCAACAGAGAAAGCTTCTTTCCCCGGGGGGCACCGCTGCGTGCTTGTTCCTGAGCCGATGCTCTATGTGTCTATAAGACACATAGAGCCACGGCTCGCCCCCCCCCCACTCTCTCCTCATTGGCTCACTGGCTGTGATTGACAGCAGGGGAAGCCAATGGGCTCCCCCTGCTGTCTCAGCCGATGAGGATGGAGAGTCCTGGGACAACCAATGCTATCGTGACCATCGCTGGATCAGAGGGAGCTCAGGTAAGGATTGGGAGGGCAGGGGCGCTGCACACGGAAGGTTTTTTTTACCTTCATGCATAAGTTAAAAAACCTTCAGCCTATAGAACCACTTTAAAGGAGTTGTAAAGGCAGAAGTTTTTTTATCTTAATGCATACTATGCATTAAAATAAAAAACCTTCTGTGTGTAGCAGCCTCCCTAGCACCCCCCTAATTATTTACCTGAGCCCCTTCTCTCTCCAGTGATGTCCACGAATGTCTAAGCCATCCGGGACACTCCTCCTGATTGGCTGAGACACAGCAGCGGCGCCATTGGCTCCCACGGCTGTCAATCAAAGTCAGTCAGACAATCAGGGGGGAAAAGGGGTGGGGCCGGGGCCGGGCTCCGTGTCTGAATGGACACATAAAGCTGTGACTCCGCTCAGGTGCCCCCATAGGAAGCTGCTGACTGTGGGGGCACCCGATAGGAGGGAGGGGCCAGGAGCGGCAAGGAGGGACCCGAGAAGAGGAGGATCCGGGCTGCTCTGTGCAAAACCATCTGCACAAAGGAGGTAAGTATAACATGTTTGTTATTTTTTTTTTAAACAAGACTTTACAATCACTTTATTCGTAGTGGTGGCAGGGTGAAACGAGTCAGTGGCATGGACAAGGAGGAGCTGAGACTGAGGCAGTTCCCATCTATCCTCAAGTGCTTAGCTGCTGGGGTGCGGCATCCCTTATATTGTATGGCTAATTTGCCAGATTGATAATTTAAGACACATAGAGCGGCTCTGTCAGTAGGCTCACCAGCAACAGTGAATACACAAATAATGTAGCTCTTTAACCACTTCAGCCCCGGAAGGATTTGCCCCTTCCTGACCAGAGCACTTTTTGCGATTCGGCACTGCGCCGCTTTAACTGACAATTGCGCGGTCGTGCGATGTTGCACCCAAACAAAATTGACGTTCTTTTTTCCCCACAAATAGAGATTTCTTTTGGTGGTATTTGATCACCTCTGCGTTTTTTATTTTTTGCGCTATAAACAAAAAAAAGAGCAAAAAAAAAACGCAATATTTTTACTTTTTTGCTATAATAAATATCCCCCAAAAATATATAAAAAAAAACTATTTTTTTCCTCAGTTTAGGCCGATATGTATTCTTCGACATATTTTTGATAAAAAAGAAAATCGCAATAAGCGTATATTGATTGGTTTGCGATCTGCGTTTTTTTATCATGACTGCGACATTATGGCGGACACTTTTGACACTATTTTGGGACCATTGTCATTTATACAGCGATCAGTGCTATAAAAACGCACTGATTACTGTGTAAATGACACTTGCAGGGAAGGGGTTAAACACTAGGGGGCGATCAAGGGGTTAAGTGTGTCCTAGGGAGTGATTCTAACTGTGGGCCGATGACAGGGAGGCATCTCCCCATTCTTCCGCTCCATGACACGATCGTGGGCACCCGGCAGACATCAAGTCCACGGGACCCTCGATCACGGTCACAGAGCATGCGGCGGGCACGCGTGCCCACAATGCCGCATCTTAAAGGAGACGTACCTGTATGCTCTTTTGCCCACTCGTGCCATTCTGCCAATGTGTATCAGTGTCGACATCCTGCAGGCCCTGTACAGCAGGGCTGGAGTGTGAGAGAAAGAAGAAGCATGCTGATAGCAGGAGACAGCACGATGCCAGAGCTATGAACTCATTACAGTGCTGCTTCTCATTTCACTGTCAGGGCACATGCAGGGGGTGGGTCCAGGACAGCTTCAGCTCCGAGAAAGTAGGTTGAATGATATTGGCCATCAAACTGAGGACATCTTGTGGCAGTAAAAACTACTACAGGGGAATCTCTAGATTAAAGGTGAATATTGCAGCAAAATAATTAATTTTATTTTTATTGGGCTATATATTTTTTAAATCTTTTGGCTGGAGTTCTGATTTAAGCCCTGGTATAAGTCCTGCATAACCTATCTTTCTATGCAAAAAAAAGATTTGTCGGAAAAAAAAACAAAAAAAAATAGAATTGTAGAAAGAGCCCTAAAATGTCACACGCTGCAAGACAGCTATGTGTGCAAACAGATTAAAAGAGTGCATGAAGAGCGGACTCAGACATCTACAAATAGTGATTCTGCCAGAGATGCAGCGGGAACATCAGTGGCTCCGAAAGTGTTCAAAAGACATGGCTGCAGGCAAGGTCCTAAAACCACCTGCTTATACAAAGCTCTTTAACAGGGAATATTGATATACATAAACATGACAATGACTTTAAACACACCAACATAATAACGCTTTTTATTTCTTTTTAAGCTTTCATCACCTGCTATTGGATTTACTGAATTGAGCAAATTAACCCCACGATGACTAGACAGCATAGAGCTGCACCCTAATCTGCTGCCCATCCCTGCACTGGGCTTTAGGTCAATGCTGTGTATTGGTAAAGAAAAGATAAAGCCAATTTCTAAAATCTCATATAAGCTTAAAACATATCTAAACCCAAGAACAAAGATGGCATGTATTTCAACTCACCAGTCCTTAGAATTTTCAAGCTCATTCTGTCCTACTTATATGTACTTTTTCTGTGTTGTATTGAACTGCTTTAGGTTATTATTGTTCATTAGTATGCTGACACTTGGTGGAAGTTTTGGTCTACTACAACTTGTTTACTGGTGATTTTTTTTTTCCTTCTGTCCTCTCCTCCTTTTTAGTGCTAGTTAGTTCAGTCCTAGCTAGACCCTCCTAATTCCTTCCACGTTCCCTCAGTCAGTGTTAGTACTCGAGTGTAATGGAAAGTGATTGTCTTCTTACACTTCAAAGGACTGGAAAACATCCTATGTACTGCAATTCGTCCATACCCAGATGGGGAGGTTTCCAGGAAGGATGGCATGTCCTATCTTTTCCCTACTCTCCTTGCCACTAATGACTGTCCCTGTCATATGGGTGACCTGTCCCTACTCGAACCACACACGAAATGTGCACCAAGCCCAGGAGCTAGGGTCTTAAATGACCTCTGCCTGACCCAAGATGGCCACCAGAGTCACATGGGGCGGGCAGCATCCAAATGGATAGCTCCTCCAGAGACCCAGGAAACCATAGAAGAAACACCTTTCTCTCCCCCTGCGATGCTGCTGCGGTTGAGTAACAACTGCATTGGAGAAAGTAGACTCCATCTGCCCACAAGTGTATCTAAATCTGATAGTAGATCTAATATGCCCCTCCCCCCAGACTGACAATGCTGCTTTCCAAAGGTCCCTTCTGTGCTTCTTCATCCAGAGTTGTGTCCCACTAACACAGGAGATGTATTACTGCCCAGATCACCAGGTGAAAACAGAGGGAAAAAGTCTTAAAAAGAAAATTGAATGCAGCCACCACATCTAATGATTGGTAAGCTGAAATACATGACATTTTTGGTTTTGGGTTTAATACAGCTTGAAGAAAAATTGTGTTGGATTCTACTTCTGTGTCATATTATAGAGATAAGCTGCCTGTGGATGGACCAAGTTAGCAGGTGACCACACTGTCTGAACAGACTGGGTCTAAGAAAGTATATCAATGCATAAAGTGGCATCTGAAACAGAACTTCATTTCCATTTTTTCATCTGGTGATCCTGCCAGTAACATACTTCCTATCCTAGGGTGACAACACTTACTCACACTTTTGTTTCAGGACAACTGAAACAAGATACAACAATGGAATACCTACTCAAAACCAGCACTATTAAGACTTAAAACATCCATTCAAAGTCTCTATCAGAAGAAATAGTCCCAATATGCAGACAGAAGATAATGTTTTTCCCCAGGATTCTCACCAGATGTGAAGATCCTTGTATCTAGGTCTAATAAAGCTTGAGGTATTAGACTTGATCATATCTGGATCTATAAAAGCTTGTGGTAACAGACCTGCAAATGCATCTTGTCTTTGTTTTCTCAGGACGGACGGACGGACAGACAGACATTCACCAGCCACTTTATTAGATACACCTGTTCAATTGTTTTGTAACACAAATTGCTAATCAGCCAATCACATGGCAGCAACTCAATGCATTTAGGCATTTAGACGTGGTTAAGATGACTTGCTGATTTTCAAACTGAGCATTAGAATAGGGAAGAAAGGAGATTTAAGTGACTTTGAACATGGTATGGTTGTTGGTACCACACGAGCTGGTCTGAGTATTTCAAAACCTACTGATCTACTGGGATTTTTACGCACAATCATCACTAGGATTTACAGAGAATGGCCCGAAAAAGAGAAAATATCCAGTAAACAGCAGTTGTGTGGACCAAAATGCCTTGTTGAAGTCAGAGGTTCATGTTAGGCCATATTGGCCAGATTCATGTTAGGTCATATTGGCCAGGTTCATGTTAGGCCATATTGGTCAGGTTCATGTTAGGCCATATTGGCCAGTTTGATGTTGGGCTATATTGGCCAGTTTGATGTTGGGCCATATTGGTCAGGTTCATGTTAGGTCATATTGGTCAGGTTCATGTTAGGCCATATTGGCCAGGTTCATGTTAGGTCATATTGGAGACTTTAATGTTAGACCATATTGGTCAGGTTCATGTTAGGTCATTTGGCCAGATTCATGTTAGGTCATATTGGTGAGTTTAATGTTAGACCATATTGGCCAGGTTCATGTTAGGTCATATTGGTGAGTTTAATGTTAGACCATATTGGTCAGGTTCATGTTAGGTCATATTGGTCAGGTTCATGTTAGGCCATATTGGCCAGGTTCATGTTAGGTCATATTGGAGACTTTAATGTTAGACCATATTGGTCAGGTTCATGTTAGGTCATTTTGGTCAGGTTCATGTTAGGCCATATTAGCCAGATTCATGTTGGGCCATATTGGCCAGATTCATGTTAGGCCGTATTGGTCAGGTTCATGTTAGGCCATATTGGACAAGTTCATGTTAGGTCATATTGGTCAGGTTCATGTTAGGCCACATTAGCCAGATTCATGTTAGGCCATATTGGCCAGTTTTAATGTTGGGCCATATTGGCAAGATTCGTGTTAGGTCATATTGGCCAGGTTCATGTTAGGCTATATTGGCCAGCTTCATGTTAGGTCATGTTGGTCAGTTTCATGTTAGGCCATATTTGCCATGTTCATGTTAGGTCATATTGGCCAGGTTCATGTTAAGTGATATTGGCCAGGTTCATGTTAGTCCATATTGGCCAGATTCATGTTGGGTCATATTGGCCAGATTCATGTTGGGTCATATTGGCCAGATTCATGTTAGGTCATATTGGCCAGTTTCATGTTAGGCAATAATGCCAATGTTCATGTTAGGTCATATTGGCCATGTTTATGTTAGGTGATGTTGGCCAGGTTCACATTAGGTCATATTGGCCAGGTTCATGTTAGGTCATATTGGCCAGGTTCATGTTAGGCCATATTGGCCAGATTCATATTGGGTCATATTGGCCAGATTCATGTTAGGTCATATTGGCCATGTTCATGTTAGGTGATGTTGGCCAGGTTCATGTTAGGTCATATTGGCTTTGTACATGTTAGGCCATATTGGCCAGGGCAATGTAACAAAAATTGAATGTAATGCACCACACCTCACCACTTCTAAGAGGTCCAGTTACAACTTTATTCCAATAAAAGTCATTGGTACAATCCAAAAAGTAGCCAACGTATTTCGGGGGTCCAAGAGCACCCCCTTCATTAGGGCTTGACTGACAACAATTTGAACCAACTGGAAGTGAAGTGGGCCTAAAATTGTATTTTTTCCAGTGTGAATTACAAGCACAAGCCTTGTCAGCATGTTTGGCAGCAGTGACTGCTTCAGAGTAGGAAGATTTCTAAATGTAAACCTGTCTCATTAAACGTATAACTACCCCTGTTTTCTATTGTCTTGTTGGGCGGCCAAGTCGGTAAACCTCTCCCTAATTATTTTCCCCAAAGAAAAGGCAGTTTTTCCAAGACTAAAGTAAGATAAGTTTATAGAATAAGGCCAATTTTGATGCCAATATAGAGTTTAGTGAAGTTCTTTATTATGTCCCATGAACAGCCCCTCTCTGATCACTGGTAATAAAACGGTACAGGATTCATATGCTGCAAACATTTGAGCAGTAACAGGCAAGCAGACTGCTGGATATAAGGTATGTACCTCGGCACAAGCAAAAAAGTGCCGCGAGACAGCAGCTTCAAACACACCAGGAAGGGAAGCAGAGTTCAAAGGATAGATTGTCTTAGAAAGACAGCAAAGCAAAGAAAGAGGAAATACTTCTGGGGCTAAGATGACCACCCCACCTGACACCAGCTGAATAACGTTAGTCTCTCGGCTGTATGTGGGATTTCCATGTAGATCAAGGAGAGGGAAAGTCAAGTGCTTTAAATCAGTCTTAATTGCACAGATGTCACTTGTGTTTTTATTTGCATTTAATAATACTATATTTGTATAGAAGGGATGTGCTGGCTGTACAAAAAGGGACTGTTAGAATGAGGAGTCTACATGGAGGAGGGCCCTCCCTTCCTCTGCTCACCATCTATCCCTTCTGTAGTGGAGATGGAAAACTCTAGACTCATTGAACATTGTTCAGTGCATCGCTGTAGAAGCATTTTTTTTTTTGGATTATGATGTGATTAACCACTCGACCTCCAGAAGACTTTACCCCCTTCCTGAGCAGAGTACTTTTTGCTATTCGACACTGAGCCACTTTAACTGGCAATTACACAGTCATACAATGCTGTACCTAAATAAAATTGATATAATTTTTTTCATGCAAATAGTTTTCTTTTCGAGGTATTTAACCACCACTGGGGTATTTTTTATTTAAAAAAAAAGAGGGAAAAAAACAATATTTTCTGCTATAAAACATATCCAATAAGGGCCAGTTCACACCATAGAAACGCAGTCTGGATGTGCTCCAGATGCTTTTTTGCATGTGTGTTTTTGATACGTTCCAGTGCGGTTTTGATGCATTTATGCAGTCCAGTGCATCCCCCCCCTTTTTTTTCCTCTTAACCTTAAATAAGAACATGGGTGTTCCAGTGCATTTTTGGTGCGTTTAGGTGCGTTTAGGTGCGATCCCGTCAGTTTTTGATGCTTTTTACAGCATTCCAGTACAGTCCAGTGCAGGTTCTACTTTTTTTTCTGGAACTGGAACGCACTGGAACTGCAAGCACCGGTGTGAACTATGCCATTGAAAACCATATAGCCTACTTTCTATGCGTTTTTGATGCAGAAAAAAAACGCACTGGACTGCATGTGGCGTGAACTAGCCCTAAAAAATGTAAAAAATCTTATTTTGTTCATGAATTTATGCCAAAATGTATTCTGCCACACGTCTTTGGTAACAAAAATCCCAATAAAGGTGTATTATTTGGTTTGCGTAAAAGTTATAGCATCTGGTATAGATACTGGAAAAAAAAAAATTATATGCTAGTGATCAGCGACTTATAGTGGGACTGTGATAGTGTGGTGGGCAATCTGACACTAGCTGGTGCTGGCTGGGGGGCAGAGTAACTGACTAACGCTGACATCAATAGTGACACTATTACAATGATCAGTGCTAATACTATGCACTGTCACTGTACCAAGGACACTGGCTGGTTAACATCTAAGGGAGATCAAGGGATTAAATGTGTGTCTAGCAATGTTTACTGTGTTTGTTATATGCTGCTTTTCCTAAGAGATCTTGCTGCTTTTTTCCCTGATTTGCAGGAAATAAAAAAAAAAACAGCAAGATCGCCTGTCAGTGTTCAGAGCTCTGTGTTGTTCACAACACAGAGCTCCCTTCCCTGAATGACAGAGCCAATCAGGGGGTCCCAGCGATCAATAATTGGCCGGGGACCCACTGATTGGCTCGTGCTGTAATAAATCACAGCACAGGCATGTGCCCCCTACCCGGAAGCACTGATCATGAATCAGATATGTGATCCAGCGCAGAGCGGCCACCCTGCAGCAGTATATCAGCGTGAGGAGGTTGGCAAGCATTTAAACAAGAATCCAGATATTTATTAATTTATTACAGTACTTATATTGAGCCATCAATTTACACAGAGCTCTACATATATATATTGTACATTCACATCAGTGCGTGCCCTCTGCCATTGGCTATGCCATTTTTAAAATGTTTCCAGCTTGGACCAATATAACTATGCATATACTACAAAGATTTCTGCTAGCTTCGGGTGCCTTGCCCCCCTGCTGCATTCTGAACACAGGAGGTTGGCTGCTCAGCACAGATCCCATTCAGAGATTGCTTTGCATTTCCGAATGAATGCAAAGTGTTTGCCGATTGGACAAGGTGGATAGGTAGGGTGGTGATGTCATACTCCTCATCCAATCAGAATGCGTTGCATTCATCAAAGTGTTTGTAAATGATCACCTTGTAAAACAACCCATTCAGTTTAAAATAGAAATGAAAGGCAAAACATTTTTGTATATATAAAAAAAAAAAAAAACATAAATACCCTTTTCCCCTTTTTATAAGTAATCACATTCCCTCTGTTCTCAGCTGCATAAGAGCTGGGGGGGGGGGGGGGGGGGGATCAGCAGCACACTGATCTTCCCAGTGAATGTCTGTGAATTGGGGGCATGTCATCATTGGAGGAGAGTACCCTGAGTTCCGAGCATAGCTAGAGAACCGACCACGGTGTGCTTCTGCTGCTCAGTGTGGTCAGGTTTTAATGGGAAAGCAGAGGGACTGACAGACACACCAGGGATTTCACATAAAGGAAGCAATACAAAGAGAACAGGAGACTTTCTCATGCAAGTACATGGTACAGCAGGCACATATCAGGAATATGAAGTGTTGGGGGTAGCAAATGCTTTAACAAATCCTCAATTATCATGTTAAAGAGGAAAAGGGTCTCTTCCTCACATTCCTAGCCCGATAGTTGTGCAGGTCTGTGGGTGGGGTGTTTATCAGCAGGACGAGTTTATATAGCACCCAGGGCAAGAATTCAGAACTGCACCCCCTCTCTACTGTTAATGCATTCCGCAGAATGGGTTTACTGCCCTGTGTCCATTCTCTACCTCCTTGCTCCGCTGTGCCCAGAGCAGCTTTCCCTCCTGCCCACCCCTTGTCCTGGCCCTACTTATCAGTATAAAAATAAGGGGGACCCATACACGGCCCCCTTACATGTGAATAAATAAAGAGTAGATAGTAGTCTACTCATTCACACACAAAAAATAATAACATAAAAATAAATAAAATTAAAAAAATAACAACAATAACAGTAAATAAACACACCGCACATTTCTTTAATAAAAAAAAAGTCAATTCTTAATAACGATGAATGATGCCTGCAAAATAAAACCCCAAAAAATAGTCTACACAGCAAGGTCCATAAAGACATGGATGAGCAAGGCGAGTTTCTGGTGGAGGAACTTGACTAGCCTGCACAGAGTCCTCACCTTTGGGATGAATTAGAGTGGAGACTGCGAGCCAGGCCTTCTCGTCCAACATCAGTGCCTGACCTCACATATGCACTTCTGGAAGAATGGTCAAACATTCCCATAGACACCCTCCTATACCTTGTGGACAGCCTTCCCAGAAGAGTTGAAGCTGTTATAGCTGCAACGGGTGGGCCAACTCAATATTGAACCCTACGGACTAAGATTGGGATGTCATTAACCACTTGCCGGCCGCCCTATTACAGAATGACGGCGGCAAAGTGGTTTGATATTCCTGATCGGACGTCATATGACGTGATCAGGAATATCGAGCCGCTGCGCGCCCCCGGGGGCGCGCATCGCGGCGATTGTTGCTGCGGGGTGTCAGTCTCCTATGGAGACTCTTTACCACATGATCAGCCGTGTCCAATCACGGCTGATCACGATGTAAATAGAAAGAGCCGGTGATCGGCTTTTTCTCACTCGCATCTGACAGACGCGAGTAGAGGAGAGCCAATCGGCTCCTCTCCTGACAGGGGGGGTCTGTGCTGATTGTTTATCAGCACAGCCCCCCTCGGATCCCGCCCAGGACCACCAGGGAAGCGATCCACACTGGAGCACCAGGTATGCCCCTAGACCACCAGGGAAATGCCACTGTGTGTCCAGGCAGCTGCCAATCTGTGCCCAGGCAGCTGACAGTCAGTGCCCACTGTAATGCCTACCACTGCCAGTGCCACCAGGGATGTCCATCAGTGCCTCATATAAGTGCTGCATATCAGTGCCCATCAGTGCCACGTATCAGTGCCCATCACTGCCACGTATCAGTGCCCAGCAGTGCCACCTATCAGTGCCCATCAGTGCCCAGCAGTGCCGCCTATCAGCGCCACCCTATCAGTGCCCAGCAGTGCTCAGCAGTGCCGCCTTTCATTGCCCATCAGTGTCGCCTATCAGTGCCCATCAGTGCCAACCAGTGCCACCCAGTGCCACCCATCAGTGCCCATCAGTGCCGCCTATCAATGCCCATCAGTGCTGCATATGAGTGCCACCCATCAGTGCCACCTACCAGTGCCCATCAGTGCCGCATATCAGTGCCCATCGTCAGTGCCCGCTCATTGGTGCCACCTCATCAGTGCCACCTTATCAGTGCCTGTCAGTGCCGCCTTATCAGTGCCTGTCAGTGAAAGAGAAAACGTACTTATTTACAATTTTTTTTAACAGAAACAAAAGCAAAACTTTTATTTTTTTCAAAATTTTCGGTCTTTTTTTATTTGTTTAGCAAAAAATAAAAACCGCAGAGGTGATCAAATACCACCAAAAGAAAGCTCTATTTGTGGGAACAAAATGATAAAAATTTAGTTTGGGCACAGTGTAGCATGACTGCGCAATTGTCATTCAAACTGCGACAGCGCTGAAAGCTGAAAATTGGTCTGGGCAGGAAGGTGTCTAAGTGCCCGGTATTGAAGTGGTTAAAGTTCATGTAAAGGCAGGTGTCCCAATACTTTTGGTAATATAGTGTAATATATAGTGATAATGCATATATGTAGGCACGAAAGCTTACATAGAAAGGGGTGGCGAATGCAATCTTACTGATTTTAATAGCAAGCTGAAGTTCTTGTAAGCCCTAATAGTGAACTTCTCTTATTTGCTTCCTTTGGTCTTTAAAATATTTATATCAATGTAATAAATGAAAAAAAAAAAAAAAAAACTGTTGACCCTGCCAGAAATCCATTAAGTGACACCACATTCATTTCTCTGCACAGCAGTGTGATGCGTTGTGTTGCGGTGCAGTGACATGCGGTGCTTTCCGGTACACTGCATTTCTCCATGCTGCACTGTGCCGCACACCAGTGTTGTGGTGTAAATGGGGCACATAGAAAACAATTGTTTTCTATGTGCTGTAGCATTGACCTGTGTTTATCTAGTGCAGAAAAATATCAGTCACCGCTCATAGCATGAACAAGCCTTAAATCAATCCCCCTACTCCCACAGCTGCTCAGATACATACCTTTCTCCTCTATTCAGAGATACCTGCAGTGCATCCGTGCCTGGCGCCAACATAGCCTTTCCAATGGGTAGGTGCCCAGAGCTAGCGAATTTCATACCTCTGGGGGGGGGATGCCCTTATTAACCACTTGCCAACCACCCTATAGCAGTTTTACTGCTACAGGGCGGCCCACACTGCACAGGATCACTTATATATATATATATATATATATATATATATACACTTGATTCTGCATTTCTGGGTATCGGGCGCGAGCGCGTGCTACCTGGTGCTCGCTTCCACTGTGATTCTACATAGCAAAAGATGATTAGCGGGTCCCGCGGACCCGATGTCCACCAGCACCCGCTGATCGTTCAGGACACAAGCTGATCGCTGTTCTGTCAGTAAGGAAGACATGGATCCTGTGTCTCTGCAAAAGCAGGGACACGGATCTATGCCTTCCCCTAGTACAAGCACCTCCCCCACTACATTTAGACACCAGATAGGCAAACAGTTAACCCTTTGATTGTCTCTGATTTTAACTCTTTCCCAGCCAGTGTCATTAGTACAGTGACAGTGCATATTTTTAGCACTGATCATTGTATTAGTATCACTGGTTCCCAAAAAAGTGTCAGTTAGTGTCCAAGTTGTCTGCCGCAATATCGAAGTCCCGCTATAAATCGTTGATCGCTGCCATTACTAGTAAATAAAATAAATAAATACTCCATAAATTTATCCCATAATTTGTAGACGCTATGAGGTTGATTTACTAAAGGCAAATAGAATGTGCACTTTGCAAAGTGCAAGTGCACTCTGCAAGTGCAGTTGCTCCAGAGCTTAGTAAATGAGGTAAAGCTTCGCTTTGCGAAGAATACCCAATCACATGCAAGTAAAATGTAAAAAACAGCATTTTTGCTTGCACGTGATTGGATGATGGAAGTCAGCAGAGCTCTCCCTCATTTACTAAACTTTTGAGCAACCGCTCCTGCAGTGTGCAACTGCACTTTGCAAAGTGCACAGTCTATTTGTCTTTAGTAAATCAACCCCTATAACTTTTTAGCAAATCAATCTATATATGCTTATTGGGATTTTTTTTTTTTTTTTACCAAAAATATATAGAAGAATACATATTGGCCTAAATTGATGAAGAAATCCAATTTTTTTAGATTTTTTTTTTATGGGATGTGTTTTATAACAGAAAGTAAAAAATATTGTTTTTTAATTTCCAAAATTGTCGGACGTTTTTTGTTTATAGCATAAAAAATAAAAGACACAGAGGTGATCAAATACCACCAAAAGAAAGCTCTAATTGTTGGGAAAAAAAGGACAAAATAATAGAGCAATTGTCAGTTCAAGTAATGCAATGCTGTATCGCAAAAAAAAAAAAAATGGTCTGGTCATGAAGGGTGGTAAATCTGTCAGAGCTGAAGTGGTTAAACTGATGAGGCTTGGGCATTGTACGGGGGGGGGCTGGCTGCTGTACCACCATATTGGTAGCCATGTAGCTGACAGATCACTCCGTGACCTCTGACTGGGTGTACTGTGCTGTTGCTGAGGCATAGCAGCGGGGACCCTGACCGGGCATTTTGGAAGGATGCTCTGACCCCCCCTTATCTACGCCCCTGCAATGAAGAGGTCCCGTTCTTTTTTGGAATCATGAAGAAAAAAAACACAAACACTGGCCTTACACCCTTAAAGGGGTTGTAAACTCCCGTGTTTTTTCACCTTAATGCATCCTATGCATTAAGGTGGCAGTGACTGGCCCCCCAGCCCCCCCCCCCCCCGTTTTACTTACCTGAGCCCTGGAATTTCCCACGGCGGAGATGTGCTCCTCCTCTGCCCGGGGTTCTCGGCTCTTGATTGGATAGATTGATAGCAGCGCAGACATTGACTCCCGCTGCTGTCAATCAAATCCAATGACGTGGCAACGGGGGGGCGGGGCTGAGTCCGGCATTCTGCATCTATGGACGCAAATGCTTGACTCGGGAGCGTGCCCGCAAGGTAACCCGCCCGGGAGAGCGCTTCACCTAGGGGTTTATACGCTGTTGGGAGGAGCAACCAGCGCCGTCGGGGGACCCCAGAAGAGGAGGATCGGGGCCACTCTGTGCAAAACGAACTACACAGTGGAGGTAAGTATGACATGTTTGTTATTTAAAAAAAAAACAAAAAACTTGAAGCTTTACAGTCACTTTAAAGCGGAGTTCCACACAAAAATGGAACTTCCGCTTTTCCGGTTCCCCCTTCCAGTGTCACATTTGGCACCTTTCAGGGGGGAGAGGGATGCATATACCTATCTAATACAGGTATTTTGCTCCCACTTCCGAGCATAGATACCCGAGCCACCCGCGGGTATCTACTCCACTTCCCGTCCCCCCCCCCCCGCTGTATTCTGGGAGACACACGGGTCCCAGAAAACAGCAGGGACCAATGGGATAACGCAGCATGAGTTGCTCACGCGCAGTAGGGAACCAGGAGGTGAAGCCGCAAGGCTTCACTTCCTGATTCCCTTACCGAGGATGGTGGCGGCAGCACCTGACAGCCCAGGGATAGATCAGCTTTGGGTGCGGACATCGCAGGTGCCCTGGACAGGTAAGTGTCCATATTTTGAAAGTCAGCAGCTGCAGTATTTGTAGCTGCTGACTTAAAAAAAAAAAAAACACGCAGGCTGGTTGTACAGAAGTGGATCTGTTAATCGACTTCGGTACAATCAGCCTGTCAGTATTTTTCTGCTTGATCAGGGCCATAGGCTATTGCCAGCAGCGCTGATCAGTGTTTTCTGACCGGTGTAGTTTCCCTGCTGTTAGAATACAATGACTCAGTGGGGAAGATTCTTCCATCCACTTCAAGTGTGTGGATGAGGGAACCAGGCCATTCTGGTTCAAAACGTTGGATAAACAAAAAAAAATGACTGATCTATTGACTGTTAAAAGCGAGCCACAGTCCATGGGGACAGAAAAGAGATCCCAGAAGGCAAGAAACAAATAAAGGACCAACACTCAGGTCTTCAACACACAAGCAAGGCTACCTCCCATGTAAATCACCCTCCTGAGGCATGCATAAAAATGAGTTATGAAATATTTATAAATAGAATAAATAGAAATTGGGGTTGATATACTGAGGGCAAATAGACTGTTCACTTTGCAAGTGCAGTTGCATGCTGCAAGGGAATTTGCTCCAGAGCTTAGTAAATGAGTTGCACGAGTTGCACTCTGCAAAAAATACCCAATCACATGCAAGGAAAAAAAAACAGCATTTTTGCTTGCACATGATTGGATGATTGAAGTCAGCAGAGGTTCTCCTCCTTTATTAAGCTCTGAAGCAAATTCCCTTGTAAAGTGCAACTGCACTTGCAAAGTGAACAGTCTATTTGCCTTTTAGTAAATCAACCCCATAGATACCCACAGGTCAAATATTACATAAAATATCACTACAGAGAGAGTAGAGCTGGTATGAGATGGGTGGAGGTGATACTCAGTCCTCAATTGTATGCAAACAACAAAAAACTAAATTGCCCATGGGACTTTTAAAGAGCACACCTCAAATAACATGTATAAATAATTTATTTAACATACATTTAAAAACAACATGTAATACAGAAAAAAGAAAATATATTAAATGTCAACATATTGGTAAATTTTACATTCATCTAATGAGACCTGGATATGTCATAAAGATGACTGTCAGTAGTCTGGGATAGCTGTGCTAGGTCTCGACGCGTTTCGCGAGAGGAGTCTCACTTCTTCGGGAGAAGCACAGATAGAGGCCTGGAGATAAAAAGCACAAGTAAATAGTAGAACAAAAAAAAGGGGGGGGGATGCCAAGCATTTACATATAGACTTCAGTATGTCTAACTTACAATTAGTGAAAGACTCCTGGCCTATTAGCGTGGCATAGAAGACTATTTGTGAAGTATCCAAAAGATTTATATAGGTGGGTATACTACCCTAAACTTATAAAAGAAACTTCAAGATCGAACGTCCATACAAGTAGATGGATAAATGTATAACATGCCAACCATGCCACTAAGCTTCCCCCCGGGGAGCTGTGTGAGGGTGGGGAGATGGAAACCAGTGGGAAGCCGCAAGAGACTGGAACCAGAGCGAAGGATGTAAATCCCACAACGAAAGAACTCACACCTATGCAATCACAAGAATGAAACATAATGAAAACCTGATCAAACAATACATTCAAGAAAGATAACCAATAAAAATGATCAGATATAAGGAGTGAATATGTGATGAGTGCCTATGTGTGGACATGGTGAAATAATTGTGTGATGAGTGAAGTGTGTGAACACAATTATTTCACCCACCATGTCTACACATAGGCACTTATCACATATTCACTCCTTATATCTGATAATTGTTATTGGTTATCTTTCTTGAATGTATTGATACTGCCCCTTTTGCCCTTTCTTAAAGACGAGTATTTGAGAAGATGGGCTGCACTTGGGGGGGGTACTGATTAAAGAGGAACCTCACCCTCCCTACCATTTGTTTATTTTTTTTTAATCCCTGCATAGCTGATGCTGGGTTGTCCTCAGTTCAGGAACTTGCCCACCCAGTGGATCCAGCATTGTCCTGTTGAGATCCACTTCTCTAGGAATCCAAGTAGAAAGAAAGTATCACCGCTCCAAGAGGGTCAGATTGAAGTGAAGAGCATCACCTCCAGTCTAGAAGCTCAGGTGCTGGCAATGCTGTAACAATATTACGAGGAGTGCTTAGTCATAGCTGACTAAGCTATGACTAAGCACTCCTCGTAGTGCGAAACGCGTAAGCTTTGATCCACTTTGCTGTGCACCTGTATTTTGGATGACATCTTATTAAATAAAGGCAAATTCTTTTGGAGTGCGGCTGTCCAGAACTTTCTATGACGTTAGAGATCCACTGCTCTGTTGCCACTGCTTGGGTCCCGTGCTGTGGTTTTCTTCAGCCACCTCATCAGAATGCTGCCATCTGTTCTGGGTTCAGGACGCCGCCTCCTGATGATGCACCACTAGGCACAGTCCCCCCCCCCCTGCTTTGTGAATGGAAGAAGACTATGTCTCCTGGAATATGTGACGTGCATCTCCCAGGAGGCACCAGGAGCAATGACGTCATTTGCCTAGGTGAGAATGGGGGGAAGGGACTGGGGTGTAACCTGTACAAAAAAAAAAAGGTAGATCTTTATGGAGCGGAGTGGGGGAGGGTTCTAGAGGAGGAATGTTTATTTTCAGGGTGAAGAACTTGCCTTAAAGGACAATTGTACCAAAGGCATGGTTGTCCTTCAAACCTGTTTGCTCCCAAAGCCTTTATGTTATGTGCTTTAAAGCGGTTCTAAAGGCTGAAGGTTTTTTACCTTCACGCATTTAATATATGAAGGTAAAAAACCTTCAATATGTAGCTCCCCCCCATCCCCCTTATACTTACCTGAGCCCAATATTGATTCAGTGATGTACACAAGAGCAGCTGCTATTCCAGCTGTCTGTCTTCTCATTGGCTCACAGACAGTAACGGGAGCCACTGCCTTCTCTTGTTGTCAATCACAGACAGTGAGAAGGATGCAGGACACACAAAGCAAGGCTCATGCTTATGGACACACAGAGCAAAGCTCGGAGCTAGCACACTCGATTGCCCCCAAAGTAAGTTTCTTACTTGCGATGCGGTGCAAGGAGCACCGGTGGGGGACCTGAGAAGAGGAGGAATGGGGCTGCTCTGTGCAAAACCATTGCACAGAGCAGGTAAGTATAAATGTTTGTTATTAAAAAAAATTACCCTTAGTATCACTTTAATGTACAGAAGCTGTGTGTCTGCCAACCGCTGACAGTAAATGGTGGCAGGTACAGGCACAGTCACGTACATGTAAGAGACCAGCCTTCTTCTGAGTTTGTATTTGGACACAGCGTGAGTTTGGCGGCAGATTTCAGCCAGTGGTTTCAGCTAAAACCTGCTGATCCACTGTGCCCAATCACACATAGTGTTAGGTGTTTACAAACACACAGAACTCTGTGTACATAGGGACAGGGATCTGGCTGTTTCTTCTCCCTAAAAAGCAGGGAGAAAAAAAAAACAGCCAGATCAGAAAGTAAAAGTAGCATTACACATTGTTAGGCACACAATTAACAGCTTTATTGCCCCTACTGTAGATGTGAACACCTCCCCAGCCAGTGTCTGTGTCAGTGTACAGTATTATCACTGATCACTGAATTAGTGTCACTAGTGACGTCAGTGTCAGTTAGTGACTTTCACAGCCAGTGCCTGTTAGTGCCAGATCGCCTGCCACCTTATCACAGTCCCACAATAAGCCGCTGATCACCGCCATTGCAGTATTGCAGGATTATGTCTATAGCTTTCCATTATACTATATACCGGTGTTTCTCAACCTTTTTTCAGTCAACGCACTCATTAAAATTATGGACAGTCTTGAGGCACCCCATCCTAAAATGTAAAAACAATTCTAATAGTTTTACATAATGCAGCAACATCCACACATGTAGGACACCCAACTTTAGAGGTGGAAGTTGGTACTGACTAGTATTCCAAAGTTTCTTTTCTTTCTCAGTTGTTCTCCATCACTCAGCTAATGTGACCCCAAAACTGAGAGAGGCAGGGGAGGGTCAAACAAGGATGCTATGCAGGTGACTGACATCCTCCTCATCAAATGATGATGTCATTGATCGTTAGCAAGTTGGCAGCTAGAAAGTCATAATGGTGCACAATGAAAACCTGTGGCTTTGTGTAGCTAGGCAGGCTTTATCCACCAGCTGCCTTGTATACAACCTTTGGGCAATTTTTAGGCATTTTGCTGAGGCACCCCTGAAAAAACCTCAAAGCACCCTGGTTGAAAAAGACTGCTTAGTTTGTAGGCCATATAACTTTTTCACAAACCAATTAATTGCCGGCCCCTTACCACGTGACCAGCTGTCAGCCAATGACAGCTGATCACATGATGTAAACAGAAGATCATAATCAGCTCTCTTTTGCTCTCACGCTGACAGCGTGTGGAGAAAAAAAAAGCCGATTAGTGGCCTTTGTCAGAGGGACATCAGTCCCGATCACGGAGAGCCACTGCTGCTATGCAGTACCCACCAGTGCCACCTGCCAGTGCCCACCAGTGCATATAAGTGCTGCCTATCAGTGCCCACCAGTGTCACCTAGCAGTGCCCACCAGTGCCACCTATTAATGCCCACCAGTGCCACCTATCAGTGTCCACCAGTGCCACCTATCAGTGCCCATCAATGCCTCATCATCAATGCCACCTATCAGTGCTGCCTATCGGTACCGCCTACCAGTGCCTATCAGTGCCCATTAGTGCCACCCATCAGTGCCCTTCAGTGCCACCTATCAGTGCCCATCAGTGCCACCCACGAGTGCCACCAATCAGTGCCACCTCTCAGTGCCCACCAGTGCTGCCTCATCAGTGCCCACCAATGCCACCTATCAGTGCAGCCTATAATTACCCATCAGTGCCGCCTCATCAGCGCACATCAGTGCTGGAGAAAAAATTACCTGTTTTCAAATTTTTATAACAAACTATGAAACTGTTTTTTTTTTTGTGGGGTTTTTTTTGGTCTTTTTTTGTTTTTTAGCAAAAAATACAAAACCCAGCAGTGATTAAATACCACCAAAAGAAATCTCTATTTGTGTTAAAAAAAAAAAAATTATAAAAATTTAATTTGGGTACAGTGTTGCATGACCAAGGAATGGGGTTTAAATGCCGAGTAAGCAAGTGGTTAATATACACTTATTTCGTTTCTTAACCAAGAGT
Source organism: Aquarana catesbeiana (assembly GCF_042186555.1). Taxonomy (NCBI): domain Eukaryota; kingdom Metazoa; phylum Chordata; class Amphibia; order Anura; family Ranidae; genus Aquarana; species Aquarana catesbeiana. The sequence continues at coordinate 49,053,560 of NC_133327.1, read as the reverse complement.
CACCAGTGATGATTAAATACCACCAAAAGAAATCTCTATTTGTGGGGGGAATAAGAAATGTAAATTTTATTTGCATTCAGCGTTGCATGACCGCACAATTGCCACTAAAAGTAGCACAATGCTCAATAGCAAACAATGCTCTGGTCACCTTTCCTAAGCTCAAGTGGTTGGTATCCAGAAGCTGTATGTCTTGCACAACACGTATGTTCCTAATATGGCAGCAATGAATGGCGCCATGCCCCTGGTTGGTCACTCCTGATGGACATATGTAGAAATAATATATTCCAGTGTGTAATGTAAAAAGTGTATTCCTTTCCCTTCATAACTGTGACATACCAATTTAGCTTCTCCAAGAAGACTTCTTCATTCACAACGGCAATCAATAAATGGCCTTAATCAAACTTTCATTTCATTAAGCCGGCTTCTAGAATGTCGGTTTGTGTCAGTGTAACTGGCGTGTTTTCATTTACATGCAGTTGCTTGGCTTCAGAAGACATCTCAGCATTCCATAGTAAGGCTGCTGTTAAATAAATAATAAGACATGGAATCTAGGTAGGCGATGCATAATTCAAATTTGACATCCTACATAAAGAAAATCAAACATTACTTGACAATACAAAGAAACGCAAAAAGGACACAGTCGCACAACAGTTCAAAACCGTTTTACGGGAAGTTGTTTGGAGTTGTCTTGTGAATTTTTAGCTCATAAATAAGCTATGGTAAATATTTTATTTAGATTGCTTTGAAAAATACATTTACTGACGCCACCAATAGTAAATTTTTACATTAACGTCTTTGTTAATGAGCAACCTATAGCAGCAATGTTATTTCTATAGATTTGTAATGTTAAAAAATGATGTCAAATTTGGATGTAGTTTTTCTTTTTTTTTTTCATGGAGTTTTCTTGTTCTCTTATTTAGTTATACGTGATAACAATGCATTTTTTGCATTACGTTAAGGTGTATCTGCCTAAAGGGTAACTCCACTTTCATAGGGAAAAAAAAGCAAATAAAGAAAAAATAATATAGCGTACACAATTGCGACACAAGTCATATTGTAATTGAATGTTATTAAAAATTACCTTTCCTTTTCAATCTGCAGCTCTGTCATTTTCTGTAAAATGCAAAATGGCTACTCAGAGGTGTTCTGTATACAGAATGTGTACAGAACGCCCCACCACTAAAACATAATTTCCTGCTTGTGTGATTGGCTCACTGATTTTCCCAGAAGTCTGCACTAGGATACAAGGCAGATTTCAGACATCCTCTGCAACAAAAATTTAATTTTTAGTGAGATACTCTCAATAGGAAATCACGTCTAAAGGGATGCAGACCCTGCAGCTTTCCTCATTAGAGCCCTGCAGGTGCAGCAGTTGGTTGTTAATAATGAAACCGCTCCCATTATATTCACTTTCCCACATGGACACAGAGGACCACACAGGAATTTTTTATGTAGCTCCCTGGGGTTTAGTCGGGAAGCTCCTCTCAAAATTCCTTGTCAGGAGTAGCTACTGCAGTTAATTGATAGAGATCTATTGATTACTCCCTAAGTTTTGCCTTGTTGCACTTTTCTCTTCTACCACTAGCTGGCCGGGAACTTGGTGGTACTAGATATGAGGAGGGCAACCCAAGGTCAGGTTATGGGTATATGGGGTATCTCAGCCAATGGGCAAGGGTTTTCTTGAATCCCCTGGTCTGCTGGGAGAGCCTATATATTCGGATGAGGTCAGGTGATCTATGTTCTGTGCCACCCGGACCACTGTCTGGGTGGACGTGTGTCGTATACCCCAGGCTGCTAGGCCGAAGAATGGGCCTATCTTTGGTGCATCAGGCTGCCAGGCTCTGTGAGGGCCTGTCCAGGAGTGACAGGGCAGCGTGGGGTTGTACTGCGGCTTGCAGTACAACAAAAGTGACGGTTCTGCCGGCCGGAGAACCTGTTGTGGACGGAGGTAGAAGGGGAGCTGTCGGCACTAACGGACCAACCACCTTTACCAGGGACCACAGTGAGTAACTGAAGCATGTACCTGAAGCACATTCTCACCAAAGGGCACGGTAGAGAATTTGGGAAACTTCAGGCGATGACCAAGTCAGGGACCTAATCAGCAGGGGTGACGTTTGCAGAGCAGCCTTGTGTGTCAAGCCAGGGACCAAGTTGGTTAGCAGGGGTGAAGCTTGAAAAGTATCTGGAGTGCCAAGCTAGGGACCCAGCAGGGAAGCATGGGTGACGCTTGAGGGAGATACCACCGCAAAAGACTTGAGGAGCTCACGGAATTCAGAGTCATTGAATCAGAGAGTCCAGTGAGGCTAGGAGCTCAAGGGGCTGAAGAACTACAAGGAGAAGTTTTAGTGAAGCTGAGTGAACTGTTGAACTTTGTGTTAGGAACTGTTAAATACTGTTGCCATATGAGACAGCAATCCTGCACATGCAGAAGTGGTACCTTCCTGGGGCCTTTCCCTGTACGGTTGTCCTCCTATTAAAGTTTCGGAGTCTGCTAATTGAAACTGCAACTACTTAGGGGTGTCCTGGCCCTAACCCTATTTCCCTTCAAAATATAAAAGGACTGTCAAAAGAAATAAAATCTCTTTTGCATCCAAGAAGTGTCTGGCGCCCAATGACTTTCACCATTTTTTCACCCACTATGCCTCACAACCCACTATATATTGAAGGATGTCAGCTATCTTTGGCCTTGAAGGTCCTCATTAGGCTGGGAGAGGTTAAAGACTTTGATACACCTAATGCCTCGTACACACGATCAGACTTTCCAGCAGACCTGGCCCAATGTCTTTCCGCCGGACTTTTCGGCGGACTACCTGAACGGACGGACTTACCTACACACGACCGGACTTTCCGGCAGGCTAGGTCCGCCCATCTTTCCGACAGACTTTCGCCGGAGTTACGACGGACTTTCAGAATGAATGGACTTGCCCACACACGGCCAAGTCCGTTCATTTTGAACGTGACTCGGGTACGACGGGACTAGAAAAGGAAGTGAATCTCGCCGCTTTTATCGTCGAGATTGACACCTTGCGAGCCCTGTCGCGGGGCATACCAGACCCTTAAGTCTGGTATGGATTATAAAGGGAACCCCCTATGCCGGAAAAAACGGCGTGGGGTCCCCCCTAAAATCCATACTAGACCTCGATCCAAGCACGCAGCGCGGCCGGTCAGGAAAGGGGTGGGGACGAGCGAGCGCCCCCCCACGAACCGTACCAGGCCACATGCCCTCAACATGGGGGGGTGGGTGCTTTGGGGGAGGGGGGCTCCCTGCAGGGCCCCCCCACCCCAAAGCACCTTGTCCCTATGTTGATGAGGACAAGGGCCTCTTCCTGACAACCCTGGCCGTTGGTTGTTGGGGTCTGCGGGTGGGAGGCTTATCGGAATCCGGGAGCCCCCTATAATAAGAGAGCCCCCAGATCCCGGCCCCCCACCCTATGTGAATGAGTATGGGGTACATGGTACCCCTACCCATTTACCTAGGGAAAAAGTGTCAATAATAAAACACACTACACAGGTTTTTAAAATAATTTATTAGACAGCTCCGGGGGGGGGTCTTCCTCCGGCTTCGGGGGTCTTCTTCCGGCTTCCGGGGGTCCTTCGGTTCCTCTTCTCCCGACGTCCGGTTGGTTCTTCTCCGCTTTCTCTGGCCTCTTCTCCCGGTGTTTCAGTTCTTCTGCCGGCTCCTCCGCTGTCTTCATGCCGCTCTTTTGCCAGCGGAGGCCCAGACTTCTGGCTTCTTGTCTTCTTGGCTTCTTCCCTCTTCTCTTCTCCAGATGTTGACACGACGGTCTCTCCGGCTGGACTGCTCTCTGAGCGCTCCGCTGTGACTTATATAGGCGGAGACCCCGCCCCCTTATGCTGTCACAGTCCCTGGGCATGCTGGGACTGTGACGTTTTAGGGGGCGTGGTCACCGGGTCATGTTGACCACGCCACCCAAAAAGGTCACAGTCCCAGCATGCCCAGGGACTGTGACGGCATAAGGGGGCGGGGTCAACATGACCCGGTGACCACGCCCCCTAAAACGTCACAGTCCCAGCATGCCGGGCCTCCGCTGGCAAAAGAGTGGCATGAAGACAGCGGAGGAGGCGGCAGAAGAACTGGAACATCGGGAGAAGAGGCCAGAGAGAGTGGAGAAGAACCAACCGGACGCCGGGAGGAGAGGAACCGGAGGGACCCCCGAAGTCGGAAGAAGACCCCGATGCCGGAAGAAGACCCCTCCCCCGGAGCTGTCTAATAAATTACTTCAAAAACTTGTGTAGTGTGTTTTTATTATTGACACTTTTTCCCTAGGTAAATGGGTAGGGGTACCATGTACCCCATACTCATTCACATAGGGTGGGGGGCCGGGATCTTGGGGTCCTCCTATTATAGGGGGCTCCCAGATTCTGATAAGCCCCCCGCCCGCAGACCCCAACAACCAACGGCCAGGGTTGTCGGGAAGAGGCCCTTGTCCTCATCAATATGGAGACAAGGTGCTTTGGGGTGGGGGGGCCCCGCAGGGCGCCCCCTCCCCCAAAGCACCCACCCCCCATGTTAAGGGCATGCGGCCTGGTACGGTTCAGGAGGGGGGGCGCTCGCTCGTCCCCACCCCTTTCCTGACCGACCGGGCTGCGTGCTCGGATCGGGGTCTGGTATGGATTCTAGGGGCGACCCCACGCTGTTTTTTCTGCGTAGGGGGCTCCCTTTCAAACCCATACCAGACCTAAGGGCCTGGTATGCTCCGTGCTCGCCGCAATAGGAAAATTTGTTTTTCTTATTGCAGCGAGCGTGAGATGCAATACCCTGCCCTTGCGTTGCATCTGGTCCACCGGACCAGCATACAGACGAACGGGCTTTCCGTCGGACCAGCATACAGATGAACGTGCTTTCCGTCAGGAACTGAGTCCTACGGAAAGATTTAAAACATGTTTCATGGCCATCCTGACTTCCTGACATGGCTAACATGGCCTTTCTGACTTCCCACCTTACCCACTTTTTTTAAATAAGACACGACCACTTTAGAATTGATTTAAATGGCCATAACAGCCTTTTATTAACAAAACACAATTTAACAAATACATCTTTTATCACATTCCATGGAGATAAAACTTTACCCCGCTAATGTACAATAACTGACTCTCTTAAATCCAGGTATTTTGGAGGCAAGCATAGTCTACCGAATCGGCTGTATCAAGCACAGTGGCGGCTGGTGCTCCAAATTTTTTTTGGGGGGGGGGGGCGCAAACAAATTGAAAACTTCTGAAACAAACCCCCATCAATTGCAGCCTCATGGTACCATCAATCGTAGCCACTGTGCCCATCAATTGCCGCCACTGTGCCATCAAACGCAGCCACTGTGCCCATCAAACGCAGCCACTGTGCCCATCAAATGCAGCCACTGTGCCCATCAATTGCCGCCACTGTGCCATCAAATGCAGCCACGGTGCCCCATAAAATGCAGCCACGGTGCCCATCATTTGCAGCCTCACTGTACCATCAAACGCAGCCACTATGCCATCAAATGCAGCCACTGTGCCCATCAATTGCCGCCACTGTGCCCATCAATTGCTGCCACTGTGCCCATCAATTGCTCCCATTGTGCCCCATCAAATGCAGCCACTGTGCCATATCAAATGCTGCCAGTGTGCCCCCTGCCGGCCCGCCATCTGCACTTACCTGTCTCGGTGGGACAGCTCCTCGATGTCTTCTCCCGCCCTCTCTTCCCGCTCTCTGCTATGATTGGACGCCTAGCGTCCAATCATAGCACCTGTCGTTTCAGCCAAGCAGGTGACGGGTAACAGATCCGAGCACCTGATTGGCGGAGGGGCAGTTTTGTGTTAGGGAAGCGAATGTTCATTTGCTTTTCTAACACAGCTGAGTGACCTGCGAGTGCCCAGCATGGCACTCGCTGGTCACCTTTTTTGACGCCTATTAGAGCCTTTAACTCTAATCAGGTGCTTCAAAACCACCCCCTGCCACTGTAATTCAGGCGCCCTGCACCCGAAAAGGGGGTGGCAGCGGTGGCCATAGGTAGATTCATGCAATGCATGAATCTATCTATTGGTGCTAGAGGGGGGGTGGCAGGAGAGAGGGGCCGCGCCCGTGCTCCCTTAATGCACGGGCCACCACTGATCAAGCACCATTCCAAACCTCGGCCACCTGCTGCAATTACACCGACTCGGGGACAATTAGTTACCACATTACCACCTGATACAGCCCCGATATCGCCTTGCTGACGTCACTTATTCGGTAAGGTACCCATACCAAAGATGAGCCCCACCCATCATTCTCCGCAGACAATTTTAACCATGACCACCTTTAAAATCCTGAGACCACTGCTCACTGCTATGACTCAGTCAGACCCCCGCGCAAAATACCCTGCAAAATAACATACACCACCGCTCGCAAAATAAAGTACACCACCGCTCGCCAAGCGTCAACAGGGGAGGCAACCAAAAAAGAAGGGTGCTCAACGAACAGTAACATTTTGGGGAGAGAAAAGTCAACACCCCCTTCTGCCTAGACCACCGTTGACCCCACTCTGCCCCACCAAGTCACACCCTACCCCGCCCTGCTCGCTTCCGATTGGTTTTACCATACCACTCTTCCCCCCTTTTTTGGTGTTTATACATGCATATGGTTACAGCAACAGTACCTTAATTGGTACAGGGTTCAGTATCGACCATTTTACTTCATGACCAGGTACAGGTAATTACTCGCGCATCCCCATTCCCCCCAACCCTTCCCCCTTACCCCTTTGTAACTTCCGATCGGGTAGGCCTTCCTACTTACTTTAAATCCCCTTACTAATCTGCCTAAGTACAGCCTAGGCTGCAAACTCAGTCATGTAGGCCTTCCTCTTAATGCTGGGCATCCCGTTCCAGGCCTCTTCTCTATAGGCTTACTTGTAGGTACAAGTTAAAATAAAGACTGAGTCTGTGTTGGATCATCTTGTCAGTGCTAGCTGGTCCTGGGAGATATAGTTATATAAGCAAGGTTGTGCTGGAGGTAGAAGAAGAGAAGTGTATATATACTGGATGTATATATTTGTGCCTGAAGATTTCCTTGTTGATCAAGTTGACATCCCATAATAACCCTTCCCCATCAAAGTTTAATTCCCCTAATAAAATAAAAAAACAATGCTGCAAGGACGGATTCCTGACTCCGGAGTGTGCGGAAAATGCATGTGCCTGGCTGTGCAGGGCGGGAGATACCCATATTCACCAGTGGCTCCTATGGGAGAAGTGCTACACTAAGAAAACTGATCATTGTAAGCACCCTGTCAGTGTTGAAATGTTTGTCTCATCTCTGTAACTGATACATCTGCAAAAGAGCTTGTTCTTCTGATAAACAACAAACTTACTGGCCAGATCGCCAGATGAAAATAGAAGGAAAAAATCTTAAAAAAGAAAACAAATGCAACCATCACATTTAGGGATTAGTAAGCTTAAAGTGGAGTTTCGCTCGTTTTTCTGTTTATTAAGTCAGCAGCTACAAAAAGTGTAGCTGCTGACTTTTAATAAACACACACTCACCTGTCCCACAGTCCAGCGATGCGGCCGCCCGAACCCTCGGTTTCCTCCCGGTGACGGCATCATAGGTGTGGGCACCCAGCTGTGACAGCTTGTGGCTTCACAGCCGGGCGCGCACTGCGCATGCACGAGTCGCACTGTGTGTCATGAATGGCCGAGCAATCTTCTGGGACCCGGGACCGAATTGCAGGGAGGGAGGGGGAGAGGAGGAGTCGCCTAGGTGGCAAGAGCGGAAGTGGGAGCTGGGTACCTGTCAAAACTAAGTACCCGCCCCCCCAAAAAAAAATGACATGCAAAATTGGTCATAGAAGGGGAGGCAGGGTTCCACTTTTGGGAGGAACTCCACTTTAAATATAATCAATGTTTGCTTTTGGGTTTAATACCACTTTAAGGAATACTAAAAGTCATTATGAGGGCCAGTGACTCCATATCAGATTGGGTATACTCTGTATGTGATCCACACTCTGCATGGAGCTAAAGACCAGACAGACACTATTTAAGAATATTTTCACTTTCAACCCTTTTATTTTACTCTTGCTTAGGATACTTTTGTAATTTATTTTCTGTGATAATTTCTTGTATCATTTTACTTTTATTTTTCATTAAAATATTTTATATTAAAATCATTAAAGTGATTGTAAACAATCACTATGTAAAACAAGTTTTAAATAGAAATGAAAGGCAAAACATTTTGTATAGATATAACAAAAAATATATACAGTGGGGATGGAAAGTATTCAGACCCCCTTACATTTTTCACTCTTTGTTATATTGCAGCCATTTGCTAAAATCATTTAAGTTCATTTTTTTTCCTCATTAATGTACACACAGCACCCCATATTGACAGAAAAACACAGAATTGTTGACATTTTTGCAGATTTATTAAAAAAGAAAAACTGAAATATCACATGGTCCTAAGTATTCAGACCCTTTGCGGTGACACTCATATATTTAACTCGGGAGCTGTCCATTTCTTCTGATCATCCTTGAGATGGTTCTACACCTTCATTTGAGTCCAGCTGTGTTTGATTATACTGACTGGACTTGATTAGGAAAGCCACACACCTGTCTATATAAGACCTTACAGCTCACAGTGCATGTCAGAGCAAATGAGAATCATGAGGTCAAAGGAACTGCCTGAAGAGCTCAGAGACAGAATTGTGGCAAGGCACAGATCTGGCCAAGGTTACAAAAAATTTATGCTGCACTTAAGGTTCCTAAGAGCACAGTGGCCTCCATAATCCTTAAATTGAAGACGTTTGGGACGACCAGAACCCTTCCTAGAGCTGGCCATCCAGCCAAACTGAGCTACCGAGGGAGAAGAGACTTGGTGAGAGAGGTAAAGAAGAACCCAAAGATCACTGTGGCTGAGCTCCAGAGATGCAGTCGGGAGATGGGAGAAAGTTGTAGAAAGTCAACCATCACTGCAGCCCTCCACCAGTCGGGGCTTTATGGCAGAGTGGCCCGGCGGAAGCCTCTCCTCAGTGCAAGACACATGAAAGCCTGCATGGAGTTTGCTAAAAAAACACCTGAAGGACTCCAAGATGGTGAGAAATAAGATTCTTTGGTCTGATGAGACCAAGATAGAACTTTTTGGCCCTAATTCTAAGCGGTATGTGTGGAGAAAACCAGGCACTGCTCATCACCTGTCCAATACAGTCCCAACAGTGAAGCATGATGGTGGCAGCATCATGCTGTGGGGGTGTTTTTCAGCTGCAGGGACAGGACGACTGGTTGAAATCGAGGGAAAGATGAATGCGGCCAAGTACAGGGATATCCTGGACGAAAACCTTCTCCAAAGTGCTCAGGACCTCAGACTGGGCCGAAGGTTTACCTTCCAACAAGACAATGACCCTAAGCACACAGCTAAAATAACAAAGGAGTGGCTTCACAACAACTCCATGACTGTTCTTGAATGGCCCAGCCAGAGCCCTGACTTAAACCCAATTGAGCCTCTCTGGAGAGACCTAAAAATGGCTGTCCACCAACGTTTAAAGCATAGCTAGAGAACTGACCATGGTATGCTTTCCTGCTTAGTGTGGTCAGTTTTTAATAGGACAGCAGAGGAAGTGCCAGGAACACGAGGGATTTTGTATAAAGGAAGCAATACAAAGAGAACAGGATACTTTTTCATACAAGTACATGGTACATCAGGCACATATAAGGAATATAATGTGTGGGGGTAACAAATGCTTTAAATGAGAAGTATGACCAAAGTTTTTTTAAGCTGTACTTCTCTTTGTATTCCTGTGGCCCAGAGTGAGTCAGCTGATAGCGGGCTATTGCAAAGCTGTACCAGGCTTGGGCAGGATACCAATAATAGCCATCTTCCCCATTGACAGTTGGCTCTAACTTTCAGCACACAAGTATGGATTATCTGGACTATCTGCCTGTTGTAATGAAGGCCCCACTGCCCTTGCTCCCATTAAAGCCAGTGTCATCTTTGATATGTTCTAGTGCCTGTTTTTTTTTTTTTTTTACGCCAACAATACACATCAGCAAAAATGCTGTGCATGTGCAGTTGTAGATCCCGTGGAGTTGCTGATAGGGGAAAGTATATCACAAGAGCACCAAGGCCAGAGCATAGTGATCATATTGTGAGAGTGTTTCCAGCATCCAATACCATCTTGTGTTTAGATCTGTACATCACCTCAATAGGATCAGAACTGGAGAGTAGGCAAGCACGAGAACTGGATAAGAATCCCTTATAAACAAAAGCTGATCCACCATAATATAAAAAATTGCAGGTCTTTATTCAAATTCTAAAACAAGCATTTAAAAAAAACAAAACTTTTAGATGGGCATCTTAGCAAACACAATATACATAAATAGGGATGAGCCAAACTCCCCCCAGTTCGGTTCGCACCAGAACCTGCAAACAGACCGAAAATTTGCACGAACGTTAGAACCCCATTGGCATTTATGGGACTCGAACGTTCAAAATCAAAAGTGCTAATTTTAAAGGCTAATTTGCATGGTATTGTCCTAAAAAGGGTTTGGGGACCCGGGTCCTGCCCCAGGGGATATGTATCAATGCAAAAAAAAGTTTTAAAAACGGCCGTTTTTTCGGGAGCAGTGATTTTAATGATGCTTAAAGTAAAAAAAAAAAAAAAGTTAAATATTCCTTTAAATATTGTACCTGGGGGGTGTCTATAGTATGCCTGTAAAGTGGCGCGTGTTTCTCGTGCTTAGAACAGTCCCTGCACAAAATGTCATTTTTAAAGGAATAAAAGTCATTTAAAACTGCTTGCGGCTTTAATGTAATGTCGGGTCCTGGCAATATGGATGAAAATCAGTGAGACAAACGGCATGGGTACCCCCCAGTCCATTACCAGGCCCTTTGGGTCTTGTATGGATATTAAGAGGAACCCCGCACCCAAATTATAAAAAGGAAAGGCGTGGGGCCACCAGGCCCTATATACTCTGAACAGCAGTATACAGGCGGTGCAAACAAGACAGGGACTGTAGGTTTATTGTTAAGTATAATCTGTTTGTAATTTTGAACTGGTACATTTTTAACGTGTTTAGCTCCAGACAAAAAATCTATTTTAAGCTTTTTGGAAAACATAGGGAAAGGTTATCACCCCTGTGACATTTGTTTTGCTGTCTGTGCTCCTCTTCAGAAGATTTCACCTCACTTTCTGTCCCAATGACAAATGTTTTTAGAAAATTTGGGGTTTTTAGTGAAACAAGGATTGGTGATAAAGCATCAGTGGAAAGGAGAAACGTTTTTCCCATATTAACTCTTACAGGAGAGAATTTCCCTTCCTAGGGGTAGATTTCATCTCACTTCCTGCTGTTTCCTTCCGTTTGCAAGTAGGAGTCGTTTGTAAGTTGGATGTTTTAAATTAGGGGCCTGCCCTATATACTCTGCAGAAATTGTGGCCTTAGGTGTTGGTGTTGCCACAACACTGTAAGCCCTCACAGGGCCCTGCTGTGAAATATTAGCTCAAGAATTGTAATTATATATATATATATATATATATATATATATATATATATATTACAACATATGCAACACCTGGGATGCATATATATATATATATATATATATATATATACACATAACACTGTAACTGCAGCTAACTGACTCGACCTGCCTACTCTATCTAACTTAAATCAAATGACACTGTCTCTCTCTCTATCTCAACGCCGGAACACACTACACAGGACCGACGTGCAGGCGGCCTTATATAGTGTGGGGTGTGTACTACAACCCCTGAGCCATAATTGGCCAAAGCCTCCTTGGATTTGGCCAATTACAGCTCTCTGTACACACAGCGCTGTGATTGGCCAAGCATGTGGGTCATAGTGCATGATTGGCCAATCATCAGCCAGCAATGCACTGCGATGCCGCAGTGAATTATGGGCCATGATGCGCCACTCGAATTTGGCACGAATGGACCATATCGTTCGTAATTCGGCAAACGACCGAACACACGATGTTCAAGTCGAACATGGGTTTGACTCGAACACGAAGCTCATCCCTATACATAAAGTATATGGGAAATGGAAGTGACATAATCACATACACACACTGTATGGAAAAGAGAAATGGGGAATCCGCGCAATGAAACTGATTGGAAGACTAAATGGGAAGTGTATCCCTTGATTGATTGATAGACTGCTGCCCTCACATACACTGACTCCACAAAGGATGGAATAAGCGGAAATTGGTGAAAAGGAAAAGTGTGTGAGTATGGCGCTGTCCCAAAACTTGTTGGTAAAGGTAGTGAAATATGTTTAAAATTATATCCAAGGTGTCTTGTGCTAACTTCACCCAAAAGAGATAGGGTGGTATATAAAACAACTTCTCCGGAAATAAATCAATTTTACCACTACTATAGATTAAAGTGACTTGTGTCTTAAGCATAAAAACACAGTAAATGCAATAAAATACATCACACGTGACATGCAAAAAAAACAAAAGTGTCTTGTGCTAAATAAAACAATATGTTAAATAAATGAGTAAATACTTCAAATTTTACAAATGATAAAGTGACATGTGCCCTATTGAAATAATCACTATATGGAATATAGTATTTCACACGTGTCATGCAAATAATTTAGAGTAAGCCATATAAAATGTGGCCTTTAAAATATTAGTAAACAGTCCATATAGATAACTGTGCCCGGTGCACTTTAAGTGAAAAACGGCGTTCGCTGTGGGATTTCTTTAACGCAAATAGCAGGTAATATTCCAGTGCTGGTGTCTCGCGTTGTAATTGTGCAGAGACTCACCAGCTGTTTGTCCCCTGCTGGGGTAACGTGTAGTCACAGTATGTGCCACTGTGCAGCAGTACTTGGCAGGATCAGGAGCAAGGTAATATCATAAGGACATGGAGGAGAAAAGTAAGGATTCCATAGTGTAAAACCGTTTATAATACTATTTATTTGGTCAGATGTAAAGGGTACTCACATTGCAGTAGAAAAAAGTGAGCGGTGTACAATGAACAGTAAGATGATCCTAAGCGTCAGCTTACAGGGAGATGTCTGCAAGGCGTTCAATCCAGGCCATGCCCTACGTACGTTTGGTCACACGGACTTCTACGGGAGCGTCCCGTAGAAGTCCGTGTGACGAAACGTACGTAGGGCGTTTAATATTTTAAAGGCCACATTTTATATGGCTTACTCTAAATTATTTGCATGACACGTGTGAAATACTATATTCCATATAGTGATTATTTCAATAGCAGAAGAACAAATTGGATAAGGGACTTTGGACTTTGTAGGCACAGTAACATCACATATTTTTATATTTAAAACGAATTTATTGAAAAACCATAAACATAGAAAATACGTTAAAAGCCACAGATCACAAAAACTATATCTGATAAGAGATATTCAATAGACCAAATGCTATACAAAACCATCTAATTAATGCAACTCAGACATGACGATAGTCATCCCGGGTAACGACAGGTCCGAGGCGACGGTTGAATAGCAGATCATAAGGTACAAGGTTCGTGTCATAAAGGTGCTCAACTAGTTGCGCGTGTCCTCACGCTTCTTCAGGAGCGAACACTGTGGCGTGGCTAACAAAATGCATAACATACAATTAAAATACATAACCATAAACAACCATATGAGACATTGCAGAAAAAATGATCATGCAGTTAAAACATTTATACAAGAGGGGCCAGTGCTGGCTAGATCAATGCAGCAAGAGATGGAGCGCCAAGAGGGGGTGGCAAGGAGTCACCACGGGGGCGTGCAAAACAGAGTTATAGATTGTGTTACCAGGGGGTATCAGAATAAAGAAATGTCTATATGTCCAAACATAGGACCATGTAATGGAATTGGGCAACAGAATATGGACACAGTGGACAGGGAGAAATGAGGGAAACAAAACAAAGGCCAGGAGAAGGGAAGGGGACAAAGGGGGAAGAGCAAAATTTACTTACTAGATATAAGCATTTACAAATCATGAAATGACCCGCAAAGGTAAGGAACAAAGCACACGGTGTAAAATAATACCACACGTAGTAAATCCAATGAAGATCTAAGGGACATGTATTGAGACCTGCACAGGAATATAGAGGTCATTTAAATGAAGGATTGTATATAGGCAGGAGGTAGTTTAGATATAGGATCAGGCCACTAACTCACCAATAGTTTCATTATTTGAAATAGTATAAACTGTATATCTTGTAGATGGAGGCACATAGACCAAGCTTGACGTAGCCAGTAGTTATAAGAATGCCATAACTATAGTACTTGCATCCTTTGCATCCTTTGGATATTCCTTGAATATCTCTTATCAGATATAGTTTTTGTGATCTGTGGCTTTCAACGTATTTTCTATGTTTATGGTTTTTCAATAAATTCATTTTAAATATAAAAATATGTGATGTTACTGTGCCTACAAAGTCCAAAGTCCCTTATCCAATTTGTTCTTCTGTCATAGTAGTCATAGGACGTGGCATGCTCATATATTTATGTATCCACAGGGCCACTCTGTGTAGGGATACTTTCTTTTGTTGCGATTATTTCAATAGGGCACATATCACTTTATCATTTGTAAAATTTGAAGTATTTACTCATTTATTTAACATATTGTTTTATTTAGCACAAGACACTTTTGTTTTTTTTTTTGCATGTCATGTGTGATGTATTTTATTGCATTTACTGTGTTTTTATGCTTAAGACACAAGTCACTTTAATCTATAGTAGTGGTAAAATTGATTTATTTCCGGAGAAGTTGTTTTATATACCACCCTATCTCTTTTGAGTGAAGTTAGCACAAGACACCTTGGATATAATTTTAAACATATTTCACTACCTTTACCAACAAGTTTTGGGACAGCGCCATACTCACACACTTTTCCTTTTCACATACACACACTAACACAGATTGAACTGGATAGACTGGTGTTTTTACTCAACCTTACCTACTATGTAACAATGTATTACAAAAGCAAAGCTAGAATAACTGGACTTTATTGGCACCCCAAGGATTTACATAACACTGTATGTTTATTACCAATAAATAAAAAATAATCATGTAGCACCTACCCCAACTTTCCGGGAGCCCGATGGTGACTACCGGGGGTAGGGATGGATGGCATACACTCACAGGTTGCAAGTTTGTGGGCATGGTGGGTGATGAACAAGAAAGAAGTTGGGTACCAGTCACTTTTATGCTTAAATAAAAGAGAAGTTTATTTCTCAGAACAGGAAAATGTGGGAGAGAGGGGATCGGGCACAGGACACCCTTAGTAGCGATCAGCAACAGGCAGATTGGCAGACTCCTTAGACAAAAATAGGTGAGATAAGGCAGAGAGCAGTACAGGAATAAGAGCCCTTAATCTGAACCAGCACATCTGTACCTTGTAGTCCAAGCTGTATCCTATAGTAACTGAACTTTACTCACTGCTTCATGCACTGATTCCCCTGGGTGAGTTCTCTCTGAAGTCCTCCCAGCCAGTTCATAGCCTCACGCTCATGAAAAGTCCTCTCTGGTGCTTCCTTAGAACACCATCCCTCTGGAATTGTTACCAGATCTTTGGCAGACTTTCCTCCACATAACCTTGAACACCCGGATAGGCCTTGGTCAGGCCTAGCAGCCGGAAGCCACCTGGATAGGCCTCAGGGTTTGGGCCTAGCAGCCAGGAACTCTGCATACACCATCCACCCTGGCCTGTTCAACTGACTTCATTCCATTAAATAACCTTTCCCAGCAAGCTTAGCCGCAAATATGATTGGCTGAGGAAAGTATGTTTATCATAACGGAACTTCACTGTAACTCATCACTTTAATGTCAAAGGCAACAGCACCACCTACTGACAGAAGGGAGAAGCTATCACTTAGAATGGAATTACCAGAAGTCATGTAATCACTAAATACTACAAATTGGCCAGGCTGACTACCACCTGGCACAAAAAAATTACCTGTAGCCCTATTCTAGGGGCAAGGGTGCTACAATAAGATATCAGAATAATCTTGATACACCTTGAATATGCATAGAGGGAAACTCCTCTAGATGTAGTGAAGCGGTACAGTGTATATACCAAAAAGAATTAACAAGAATTCAGTTGTACACATTGGAACTGGTGAAAGTACAGAGAAGGGAAACCAAACTGATAAGAGGCATGGAGAAGCTCAGCTATGAGGAAAGATTAGAGGAACTGAATGTATTCTCTCTTGAGAAGATCAGATTAAGGGGGGATATGATCAACATGTACAAATACATAAGTGGTCCATAAAGTAAACTTGGTGTTGAGTTATTCACTTTAAGGCTTTAATCACAGAAGACAAAGGGGCACTCTATACGTCTGGAGGAAAAGAGATTTAAGCTCCAAATATGGAAAGGTTTCTTCACAGTAAGATCTGTGAAAATGTGGAATAGACTCCCTCCAGAGGTGATTCTGGCAAGCTCAGTAGATTGCTTTAAAAAAAGGCCTGAATTCTTTCCTAAATGTACATATTATAACTAGACACTAACATTTATAGGTAAGGTTGATCCAGGAAATATCCTATAGCCTCTTGGGGAAACCAGAAGGAATTTTTTTCCCTGCTGGAGCAAATTGGATCATGCTTTTCTGTTTTTTTTTTTTTTTGCCTTCCTGTGAATCAACTGTGGGTATAGGATTGTGTATATAGGAGTGTATTTTTTTCCCCTTTTATTGTTTGAACTAGATGGACTTGTGTTTTTTTTTCAATCAGACTAACTAAGTAAAATTATAAGGGGAGCCCCATTCTCATGTTTCTCGGAAGTATATATATCTATATATAGATATATATATATATCTATAGATAGATAGATAGATAGATAGATAGATAGATAGATAGATAGATAGATAGATAGATAGATAGATAGATCTAGATATAGATATACAGTATCTCACAAAAGTGAGTACACTCCTCACATTTTTTGTAAATATTTTATTCTATCTTTTCATGTGACAACACTGAAGAAATTACACTTTGCTACAATGTAAAGTAGTAAGTGTACAGCTTGTATAACAGTGTCAATTTGCTGTCCCCTCAAAATAACTCAACACACAGTCATTAATGTCTAAACCGCTGGCAACAAAAGTGAGTACACCCCTAAGTGAAAATGTCCAAATTGGGCCCAAAGTGTCAATCATTTGTGTGACCACCATTATTTTCCAGCACTGCCTTAACCCCCTTGGGTATAGAGTTCACCAGAGCTTCACAGGTTGCCACTGAAGTCCTCTTCCACTCCTCCAAGATGACATCACAGAGCTGGTGGATGTTAGAGACCTTGCGCTCCCCCACCTTCCATTTGAGGATGCCCCACAGATGCTCAATAGGGTTTAGGTCTGGAGACATGCTTAGCCAATCCATCACCTTTACCCTCAACTTCTTTGGCAAGGCAATGGTCAACTTGGAGGTGTGTTTGGAGTCGTTATCATGTTGGAATACTGCCCTGCGGTCCAGTCTCTGAAGGGAGACGATCATGCTCTGCTTCAGTATGTCACAGTACATGTTGGCATTCATGGTTCCCTCAATGAACTGTAGCTCCCCAGTGCCGGCAGCACTCATGTAGCCCCAGACTATGAAACTCCCACCACCATGCTTGATGGTAGGCAAGACACACTTGTCTTTGTACTCCTCACCTGGTTGCCGTCACACACGCTTGACACCACCTGAACCAAAAAATTTACCTTGGTCTCATCAGACCACAGGACATGGTTCCAGTAATTCATGCCCTCAGTCTTTTTGTCTTCAGCAAACTGTTTGCGGGATTGCTTGTGCATCATCTTTAGAAGAGGCTTCCTTCTGGGACAACGACAGCCATGCAGACCAATTTGATGCAGTATGCGGCGTATGGTCTTTACATTGTAGCAAAGTGTCATTTCTTCAGTGTTGTCACATGAAAAGATATAATAGAATATTTACAAAAATGTGAGGGGTGTACTCAATTTTGTGAGATACTGTATAATATACTGTATATATGTATATATATATATATATATATATATATATATATATATATATATATATATATATATATATCAAAAGACGCATCTTACACGGGGCAGATTCTGAGTAGATCAGTAGGGGACCTGTCCGCCGAACCCCTGCTGATCTGAGCAGAGTGGGAAGATGACAGGTCCATGTCCAGTTTCTGTAGAGAGGACATGGACGGAGCCCACTCTGCTCTATGGGTGGCCAGGTGTAAACAGACTTCACTTTACACCTGACATCCCTCTGATCCACCCAGACAGAAGAGGATGGTTCCCCTTCTGTTTTTTTAGCAGACCTGATCGGATTAGAGAAGTCGGGTGTAAATGGAATTAAGTGTGAAATGAAGGGGGAGCTAGTGTTAATTGTGTTAGTGTTAATTACCACTGCCTGTGTAATATCAAATATAAATGAATGCTATTTTCTCAATAATATATTCAATAACTCAATCATATACTATCAATTAAATTTTAAGCAAATGAGTGGCACCAATTCCTATTAGTGCAAACACAGTCTCTATATGCTTGTGAACATTAGTCCATCAATCCAACCAGCTTAAATCTTCTTTTCCATTCCAATCCCATGAAAAAAATACACCTGATGACCAATGAAACCGCTAAACACTCACCAGATGGCATGCGACTGCTTTGATTAAAATATGGTCAATATACGCGTGGTTGGCATTCTGTTTCAAAATAAGCCCAGCTCCCAATAGTGTTGACCATAGAGTTGAATCCACCTCGGTTGCACCTCATCCACATACATGGATAAATCAGAGAGATAAAGAGTCTTATAATGTAGTATATCTATTATGTAAGCAACATGGAATAAACAAACATATAGGTGTATTCTTACATTATGGGTGCTGCTCCAAGAACTGGAAATTGCGTAGCTAGAAGTAACGCACTGGAAGATCCGCCTCAACATGTATCTCACATTGACATCATCAGGAAGCATAAACAAGTCTGTTTACACCCGCCGCTCCATAGGGTTGAATGGACAATCCGATCAGGTCCACCTGAAAAACCGGCAAGCGGACCTGACTGGACCCTTCTTGTGAATCGGGACTAAGGATTAGGATAACGGTAAATAATACATGATAACAATAGTGTATACAAAAGCAAATATGTTACAAATGCAAATATGTAACATTTTCCACATCTCTCACTATAACACAAAAATCCATACCTTATACTAAAAACATGTCAGAGAATCTCCACATCAGGTATGGCAAAACCCTTAGGCTGGGATCACACCTCAGACGGATGCGGCTCACAGCAGGGGTCCGGTGTGTCTCTGTTCTCCATTCCAGGGATGAATCATGGCTAAATGTTTGTCTGAGTTTGGCCCTGAAACAGAGCCAAAGACGCACAGCGTTCCTGTGCAAGCTGCTCCGGAACCGCAACGGAGGTATGTGAACCGTCTCCATAGAGAGTCGGTCACAATCTCCTGTCATGCAAATTGGATGCAGGGGAAATCCTCATCCAATATGTATAGGTGTGAACCCAGCTGTAAATCACACAGGCATATGCATTCCCTTTAATGGTTTACTAAAGCTGATATCTTCAACTTTATTTTCATTTTCTCTTTTTCCAGTAAACGAAAAAGTATTTTCCATACAAAAGATCATAAAAAAATAATACAAAAAGATACATATTCAGCCCCCCCCCCATACTTTTCCATTTCCTTAAACAATACTTTTCCCAATATACACAAGTTCAGCATCTCAGGCATCAAACCTGGGGTTTCTATCCACTTAAGGACTAGCCTCGTTTTGGAATTTAGGTGTTTACATGTTTAAAACTGTTTTTTTTGCTCGAAAATTACTTAGAACCCCACATATAACAATTTTTTTTCCTCCACCCTCCTCCTTCTAAATCCCTTTACATCCTCCTTTACGTCCTCTGCTGTTCTAATAGCTATGGCTAATGGCTCCACCACCAGGGCAAGAAGCAGGGGTGACAATGGACACCCCTGCCTTGTCCCCCGAGCCAATGGGGAAGCATTCAGAGACCCCCACATTAATCCTTACCTTTGCCCTTGGACCTGTATATAACAACTTCACCCATTTTATAAACACAGGGCCAATATTAAATGCCGACATAGCTTTCCACAAATACTGCCATTCGGCGCTGTCAAATGTTTTGACAACGTCGAGGGACAGCACAACTCTTCCCCATGGTTCTGCTGATGGGATTTACAGGTTTAGAAATAGTCTCCTAATATTTAATGAGGTTGATCTCTTGGCAACAAAACCACATTGATTTGGATGGATTATGATGTGGATTACTTTACCTAATCTATTGGCCAAGATTTTTGCCAATAGCTTGACATCTGCACAAAGCAGAGATATTGGTCTATATGATGCAGGTTGTGTTAGATCCTTCCCCTCCTTTTGGATTATTATGATTGTAGCCTCTGTCATGGATACTAGTAATTCTCCCTTTTCCAATGCCCCATTTAGCACCTCTATTAACTCTGGCAAAATTATCTCTCCATACTCCCTGTATATTTCATTTGGTAGTCCGTCTGGTCCTGGTGTCTTATGACTAGCCGATTCCTGTACCGCTTTTTGTAGTTCTTCAGTGGTAATTGGTGCATCTAATACTGTTCTATCTTCCTCCGACAGACAGGGAATAGTCAACTCCTGTATAAATTCTTCCATTTCACTCTCTACCACTCCCACTTTAGACTTATACAAGACAAAATAGTAATTCCTAAAGACATTAAAGACTATTAAAGCTGATATCTGCTAGTGGGCAGAATGGCCAACAGGCTCCTAATATTTCTCAGAGACCCTGTTGGTGAGTTCTTAGTTTTACCTACCCATTTCAGTAATTACAAGCATGCTTCACCCCATATATTTTTTTTTTTTAGCCTACATTGGAAAATTTACCAAGAGGAGGAAGACATGTCTACTTGGCTTCCTGAGAACAGGGATTAGGTTTCCAGTTCTTTGTCAGAGCATAAAAGCACTATACACTGCTCCAGGTTGGTCCACTACTAATCCAAGCCCCAGGACTATCAGATGTCAGTCCGGCCTGGGCCATGGCACATCATATCTATAATATAATATAATATAGATTTAATATAGATCAGGTTTTCTCAATCAGAGTTTCTTAACCCTAGGGTTTCTCCAGAGGTTGCTAGGGGTTCCTTGAGCAATGAGCAATCTCTGCTTCTCAGATAAGTTTCCATTTACATCATTGATCTTTTTAGTTATCTGTAAGGGGGTAACTCTTTGCAATGACCACAAGTGTAAGAATCATTCTTCCCACTGACCTTCACACTAATGTGTCATGAGTTGCAGATATAGTAACTATTAGCAGGGGTACCTTTTCAACAACAAAAAAATAAATTATTAGTAGGGGTTCCCTGAGACCAGAGAATTATTTCAAGGGTTCCTCCATGTCGAGAAGGTTGAGAAGGGGTAATATAGATCTTTAGTGAGACCTCATTTAGAATACTGTGTCCAGTTCTGGAGACCTCACTTACACAAAGATATTGATAAGTTAGAACAAGTCCAGAGAAGAGTAACAAAAATGGTAAAAGGTTTGGGGGATAAAACATATTGAGAGTGACTTCAGTAACTTAATATGAACAGCCTTGAGGAAAGAAGGGAACGGGGAGACATGATTGAAATACAACAAGGGGGTGAATAAGTGTCAGGAAGGCGTTTTTTTCAATATAAAACCAAAATCAAGAACACGGAGACAAAATTTCAAACTGACTGAAGCAGGAGCGGATTGACAACTCATGGGGCCCCCGGGAAATAGGAGATCATGAGGCCCCCCCTGTGTCCATACTCAAGCCACACCCACACAAAGCCCCACCAACATATTGCAGCTCAGCTCCACAGAGGGGGGATTTAAATATCTTCAACAGCATAGCATGCATGGAAGTTCCCGGCTTATTTTCAGAGAAGCCGCTGGGCACTTCCAAGTTTAAAGGTGCCTGCCATGCAGCAGCCATCTTTATCACACAACTGGGGCATTTTATGAAAGCCGCTGGTCTGGTGTGAGATAATATGGGCCCTAATAGAAGAGAAAGAAGTGTGGCGTGCAGCACACCGTGGCAAACATTGGGTGTGGCTCTTGGAGGCTGTAGGTAGCACCTGCTGGTTACATAGTACAATAAAGATGCTCTAAAATTAAGGTGTTAATTGCCTTCAACTCCCACCCAGCTCCTTCCTGACAGGGCTGCCAACTTTTTTGGAGAGAGAGAGGGAGGGGATGAGAGACAGAGAAGGTGTGAGAGAGAGAGGTAGTGTGAGGGGGGGGGGGGCACGGTCCAGTGATGCGGCCATTCGAACCCTCGGTTCTCTCCCTTGATTCCCTCCTGCGCCAACATCACTAGTTTGGGCACCCGGCTGTGACAGCTTGCGGCTTCACAGCCAGATGCGAACTACGCATGCACAAGTCACACTATGTGTGCTGAATGGCCAAGCAATCTTCTGAGACCTGTGATAGATTGCAGGGAGGGAGGGAGAGAGGAGGAGTCGTCTAGGTGGCGCGAGCGGAAGTACGAGCTGGATACCTATTAAAACTGGGTACCCACTCCCCCCCCAAAAAAAATTACATGTCAATTAGTGTATAGAAAAGGGGTGAGGAGTCCTTAAAGCAGAAGTTCCACTTTTGGGTGGAACTCTGCTTTAACTATGATAAATGTTTGCTTTTGGGTTTAATACCACTTTAAGGAATACTAAAAGTCATTATGAGCGCCAGTGACTCCATATCAGATTGGGTATACTCTGTATGTGATCCACACTCTGCATGGAGCTAAAGACCAGACAGACACTATTTAAGAATATTTTCACTTTCAACCCTTTATTTTACTCTTGCTTAGGATACTTTTATAATATATTTTCTGTAATAATTTCTTGCATCATTTTACTTTTATTTTTCATGAAAATATTTTAAAATCATTAAACAATCACCTTGTAAAACAACCCATTCAATTTAAAATAGAAATGAAAGCCAAAACATTTTGTATGGATATAAAAAAAACATTATAAATACCTTTTTTCCCCTTTTTATAAGCGATCACATTCCCTCTGTTCTCAGTTGCATAAGAGCTGGGAGGAGCAGAAGCAGCAGCATACTGAGCTTCCAAGTGAATGGCTGTGCAGCGTGGAATGGGAGATAGAGAGCAGTAGGGATGAGCTTCGTGTTCGAGTCGAACCCATGTTCGACTCGAACATCGGCTGTTCGCCCGTTCGCCGAATTGCGAACGATATGGGCCGTTCGCGCTAAATTCGTGTGGCGCGTCACGGACCATAATTCACTGCGGCATCGCAGTGCATTGCTGGCTGATGATTGGCCAAGCATGCACTATGACCCGCATGCTTGGCCAATCACAGCGCCGTCAGTAGAGAGAGCTGTAATTGGCCAAAGCCAGGGTGGCTTTGGCCAATTATGGCTCAGGGGATTTAGTACACACCCCACACTATATAAGGCCGCCTGCACGGCGGCCCTGTGTAGTGTGTGTTCCGGTGTGCTGAGAGATAGAGAGAGAGAGAGACAGTGTCATTTGATTTGAGTTAGATAGATTAGGCAGAACAGTCAGTCAGTTAGCTGCACTTACAGTGTATTGTGTATATATATGCATCCCAGGTGTTGCATATATATATATATACACTGTATTCAGTTTAGCTAGATCCGTTCCTGTTATCTTCTATCTAGACTATTTACATTAAATGCAGTGCGTCCTGCTCACAGTGTTCAGCTAGATCCGTTCCTGCTATTTACATTTAGTGCAGTGCGTCCTGCTCACAGTGTTCAGCTAGATCCGTTCCTGTTATCTTCTAGACTATTTACATTTAGTGCAGTGCGTCCTGCTCACAGTGTTCAGCTAGATCCGTTCCTGCAATTTACATTTAGTGCAGTGCGTCCTGCTCACAGTGTTCAGCTAGATCCGTTCCTGCTATTTACATTTAGTGCAGTGCGTCCTGCTCACAGTGTAAAGCTAGGTCCGTTCCTGCTATTTACATTTAGTGCAGTGTGTCCTGCTCACAGTGTTCAGCTAGATCCGTTCCTGTTATTTACATTTAGTGCAGTGCGTCCTGCTCACAGTGTTCAGCTAGATCCGTTCCTGCTATTTACATTTAGTGCAGTGCGTCCTGCTCACAGTGTTCAGCTAGATCCGTTCCTGCTATTTACATTTAGTGCAGTGCGTCCTGCTCACAGTGTTCAGCTAGATCCGTTCCTGCTATTTACATTTAGTGCAGTGCGTCCTGCTCACAGTGTTCAGCTAGATCCGTTCCTGTTATCTTCTAGACTATTTACATTTAGTGCAGTGCGTCCTGCTCACAGTGTTCAGCTAGATCCGTTCCTGCTATTTACATTTAGTGCAGTGCCTAAGGCCCAATTTTTCTGCCCCTGTCTAACAGGGGCGTGTAATTACAATTTTTGATGCAATACTTTGCAGCAGGGCTCGTTCCTGCATTCCAACTAGAGTGTCTGTGAGGGGTTGCAGTGTTGTGGCACCAGCACCAGTGCCTAAGGCCCAATTTTTCTGCCCCTGTCTAACAGGGGCGTGTAATTACAATTTTTGAAGCAATACTTTGCAGCAGGGCTCGTTCCTGCGTTCCAACTAGAGTGTCTGTGAGGGGTTGCAGTGTTGTGGCACCAGCACCAGTGCCTAAGGCCTAATTTTTCAGCTCCTGTTCAACAGGGGCATGTAATTACAATTCTTGATCTAATATTTCACAGCAGGGCCCTGTGAGGGCTTACAGTGTTGTGGCCACAGCAACACCTAAGGCCCAAATTTCTGCTGAGTATATAGGGCAGGACCCTACTTTCAAACATCTAACTTACAAACGACTCCTACTTGCAAACGGAAGGAGACAACAGGAAGTGAGATGAAATCTACCCCTAGGAAGGGAAATTCTCTCCTGTAAGAGTTAATATGGGAAAACAATTTCTCCTTTCCACTGATGCTTTCCAATCCTTGTTCCACAAAAAAAACCCAAATTTTCAAAAAACATTTTTCATTGGGACAAAAAAGTGAGGTGAAATCTTCTGAAGAGGAGGAAAGACAGCAAAACAAATGTCACAGGGGTGATAACCCTTCCCTATGTTTTCCAAAAAGCTTAGAAAAGATTTTTTGGCTGGAGCTAAACACGTTAAAAATGTTCAAAATTACAAACAGATTCTACTTAACAACAAACCTACAGTCCCTGTCTTGTTTGCACCGCCTGTATACTGCTGTTCAGAGTATATAGGGCCTGGTGGCCCCACACCTTTCCTTATTTTAATTTGGGTGCGGGGTTCCCCTTAATATCCATACAAGACCCAAAGGGCCTGGTAATGGACTGGGGGGTACCCATGCCGTTTGTCTCACTGATTTTCATCCATATTGCCAGTAAGTGACATTACATTAAAGCTGCAAGCAGTTTTAAATTACTTTTTTTCCTTTAAAGACATTTTGTGCAGGGACTGTTCTAAGCACGGGAAACACGCGCCACTTTTCAGGCATACTATAGACACCCCCCAGGTATGATATTTAAAGGAATATTTCACTTTTTTTTTTACTTTAAGCATCATTAAAATCACTGCTCCCGAAAAAACGGCCGTTTTTAAAAGTTTTTTTTGCATTGATACATGTCCCCTGGGGTAGGACCCGGGTCCCCAAACCCTTTTTAGGACAATACCATGCAAATTAGCCTTTAAAATGAGCACTTTTGATTTCGAACGTTCGAGTCCCATAGACGTCAATGGGGTTCTAACGTTCGTGCGAACTTTCGGTCCGTTCGCGGGTTCTGGTGCGAACCGAACCGGGGGGTGTTCGGCTCATCCCTAGAGAGCAGAGTGGGGGGGGTGTTTTGCAACTTTCTGAAGCCTGCAATGTACCGATCAGCAGGGTTCTCTGATCACTATATCAGCCTGCTGAAGGAGTCAGTGTCCAGTCATATCACCCATTTAGGCACTCCTCTCACCTTCCCGCCGGCTCCATCACCAGCTGCATGTATCAGCAAAGATCACAGCCCGGGACCGCGTCTGCGACCCGCTCCGTCTCTACTGCACAGGTGAACTACTTCCGGCAGTAGGTCGGGTATCGTTGCTGCCTCCTCCTTATCCTCCGCTTCTCTCCCTGTCACCAGCAGTTCTGCCCGCTCGTCCTGCCTCCTCCTCTGCTGAAATGGGCGCCTTTCACCCTCCTGCCAATCCCCACTTTGAGCCGTATTCCTGTCTAAATAATGTGCCCCGGTTTCGGACAGACACATTATTCAGAGTGTTCCTATATGACATGTGCAGCCTCTCATGGGATCCCCTAGTGATCCCAGGCCCTCGGGCAGTGCCCAAGTGCCCAAATGGTCAGTCCACCCCTGAAATGGAGGAAAGTTCAAAATTAATCTTAGAAAGTATTATTTTACTGAAAGGGTAGTTGATGCTTGGAATAAACTATGAGCAGAGGTAGTGAGATAGTCAACAGTAAATGGCTTCAAACATGATTGGAATACACATAGATCTATAGTCAGACAACAAAATTAACGAAAAAAAACCCTCAAAAAACAAACAGAAACAACAAAAAAACAACAAAAAAACAACAAAAAAACAGTTTGTCAGTTAAATTAACGCAATGCTGTATAGCAAAACAATGGCCTGGTCATGAAGGGGGGTAATACTCCCGGCACTGAAGTGGTTAAAGAATAGCTAATAGCAAAACTTTTTTTTATTTTTGTATAGAGTGAAGATGGATTAGAACATCTGTCAGGTTGTTATTGTTGTCTGTGCCCCCTCCCTATTTGTCCTGTTTACCATTATCATGAAAAGTGAAAGCAAAAGAAAATCACTAATTTTGGGATGACCCTCAAAAAGTAATAGAGGGGAAATGTTTCATTAGGGATACTAGTTCTGATGACCAGGGGGGAGTGCCTAAGGGAGTCCCTTAATTAGCAGGGAGTTCCTCTCACTTCCTATTTTGGCTATGGGGCAGGAAGTGAAGGAAAATCTCCTCAATGAGACACAGATGGCATTAAAATAATATTAAAAAAAACTGACAGGGGTTATTACCCTTCCTTACTCTATCCAAAATTAAAGTTTTGCCTATAACTCTACTTTAAGTAATTAACATTATTCTTGCTACAATGGCATCTGAAAGTTGGTGAGATATACTAGGCTGCAAGTAAACATATTGTCTCTAAAGTTGATGAAATCAGGAAAAAATAGGCATCATAGCTTGTTGTGTATTGGGTTGCAGCTGCAGACCGGTCAGGGTGCCCATGCTGACCTGTTTCTGCAGTCAAAAGTACCCACAATGGGCACGTGAGCATCAGAACTGGACCACAGAGCAATAGAAGAAAGTGGCCTGGTCTGATGAATCACACTTTCTTTTACATCATGTGGATGGATGAGAGTGTGTGCATCGCTTACCTGGAGAAGAGATGCAGTATGTGAAGAGGAAAAGCCAGTGGAAGCACTGAGGCAGTGTGATGTTTTGGGTAATGTTCTGCTGGAAAACCTTGGGTCCTGCCATTCATGTAGATGTTACATGACACGTCCTTTATCACCTACTTACACATTGTTGCTGACCATTCATGAAAATGGTATTCCCTGATGGCTGTACCCTCCTTCAGCAGGATAATGCACTCACTTTACTGCAAAAATGGTTCAAGAATGGTTTGAGGAACACAGCAATAAGTTTGATACATTGACTTGACCTCTGAATTCTCAAGATATCAATCCAATGTAGTATCTGTGGGATCTGCTGGAAAAAACAAGTAAGGTCCATGGAAGCCCTACCTCGCAACTTGCAGAACTTAAAGGATTTTCTACTGATGGCTTAGTACCTGATACTACAGCATACCTTCAGTGCAGGGCCATACCTACAGGGGTCACAATTGCGGCCTGGCCCCATGGTTCAGGGGGCCCATGTACCCCCCCCCCTGTAAACCTGGATAGGAGGAGTGGAATATAGAGGAACCAATCTCTTAATTTTCCTGCTGCGGCCGCTGAATGTCTGTGGGAGGGAGAGGAGGAGAAGCGGGCATTCAGTTCCTCTATATGCAGGCGCCCCCACCGCTCCTCCTATCCAGCTTCTTTCTGTTTCCCCCCTTTGTGCTTTTCTGCCCCCCTAGGCTCTTTCCCGGCCCACCCTGTGCTCTCTCATGACCCCCCCTCTTCCATCAGATGCTGTGGGGGATGTGTCAGGATGGAGAGTGGGAAAGGGGCCGTTAAATGTGTCATTTACTGGCCCCTTCCTTGTCTAAAGGAATAGAGTCAGTGAGCTGTACTGATCGCTTACTCTGTCCATTCATAACCGAAACATATTAAATTGTGTTTACTATGTTTCAGCTTGTGAATGCACGGAAAGCTGTGTACAGAGCTATTCCCATCCATTCATTCTGTGCAGCTGTGGTTGCAGAGATGGAGATTGATGACTGTGACCTCCATCTCCTTTCTCTGTCTCAAAGGTGGAACATTGCTTGTTTAGACCCCTGATATCTCACCAAAGCCCCAATGGGGTCCTAAAAAAATATTTAAAAAAACAATAAAAAATCATATTGTTAAAAAATAATGCAAAAATAAAAAACTACTGACACCAGTGGCAAAACTACCAGGGTCACAAAGGTCACACTTGCAACCAAGCCCTGGCATTCCACCAAGCCCCTTTGGAGCTTAATCATGGGGAATCATGAACCCCTAGATTAACCGCTTTAGCCCCGAAAGATTTTTCCCCCTTCGTGACCAGAGCACTTTTTACAATTTGGCACTACGTCGCTTTAACTGACAATTGCGCAGTCGTGCGATACTATACCCAAACAAAATTTGCGTCCTCTTTTTCCCACAAATAGAGATTTCTTTTGGTGGTATTTGATCCCCTCTGTGGTTCTAATTTATTGCGCTATAAACAAAAATATAGGGACAATTTTGATAAAAAAAACTATATTTTTTACTTTTTGCTATAATAAATATCCACAGTTTTAAAAAAAAAAGAAAAAATGTATTCATCAGTTTAGGCCAACATGTATATTTCTATATACTTGTTGTAAAAAAAATCACAATAAGCGTTTATTGATTTGTTTGCGCAAAAGTTATAGCATCTACAAAATAGGGGATAGGGCATTTTTATTATTATTAATTTTTTTACTAGTAATGGCGGCGATCTGTGATCTGGGACTGAGGCGGACAAATCGGACACTTTTGACACATTTTTGGGACCATTGACATTTATACAGCGATCAGAATGCACTGATTACTGTGTAAATGTCAGTGGCAGGGGAGGGGGTTAACACTAGGGGGCAATCAAAGGGTTAAATGTGTTCCCTCATTAGTGTTTCTAACTGTATTGGGGTTGGAATGACTGGGGAAGGAGACATATCGTTGTTCCTACTTAGTAGGAACAAACAATATGTCTCCTCTCCCCTGGCAGAACAGGAAATTGTGTGTTTACACACACAAATCCCCGTGCTGACGCTCGTGCATGGGATCGTGGGTAGCCAGCGGTGATCGGGACCCCCGCCGTGCAGCGTGCACGCATGCCCCCTAGCGCCTCCTAAAGGGTACGACGTACCTATACGAGGTTTTGCACAGTGGTGCCATTCTGCCACAATATATAGACGTGAGCCGGTCGGGAACCGGTTAAGCTCCAAGGGGCAAAGTGAAGCGCATTGGACCATGGCCTGGCTGGAGCCTGGTGTGAGGCTGCCATTAATCTCACTTAATGCACATGGGTCTGCTTCATGATGTGTGGCTTATGGATCTTTTCCTTTGACATTGCTGCAGTTTGGAGCTAGGACTAGCTCCCTGTCCCTGCCTGCAGTTACACTTTACCTCTCTACCTGAGTAGAACCTTAATTTTGTGTTTTTGGGTCACTATAAAACAATATAACAATGGTATGCGTAAAGGGTCAGAGTAGCCTAAACAGGTACACATGTATGTGTTTCACACTGTTAGCAAAAGAGGGGAAAAAACACATCTACTCATAAAAGTGGTTAACATCCCACATATAATGCAATCCTTTGCGGATGCAAGTCTGTAATCTAAAGATCCAATAAACCTCTTTTTTGAACTCTCTTAGTAGCCTGTACCATGAGCGCAGAAATGGCCCCTCCATGACAATCACTAAAATGATGGTCAACATTAGTGAAGTGATGCTGGAGGTGATCGTTTGGATGATCCCTCAACCTCCTGGAAGTTCTGGCCACCTATTGAGCAGAGCAGATTTTATATGTATTGACATAAAAAATAACTCAAGTGTTACAATTCAAAAAGGAGGATTTGATTTCAAACATGTCCTATTGCTAACTGTTAATCGTATAGTGTCACCTCTCAAAATCTGGGGATATGATGGACATCTATTTGACCCACATCGAAAGTTACCCTTAAAATGTAGCCAAGTAATGGACTGTGCAGAGCCAGAATAAAACCAACTAGGAGATAAAACATTTCTCAACACCTTTTCAAAATACCTTTTCTCAAGATCTCTGCATATACATGACCATGAAGGAGAATGGAAGTGGTGGAGGGGGCATAAGATGTCCCTGGCCTCCACATATGGGACAGTGGCAGACAAAAAAACATTTTTTTTCTGTAAACTTAAAATGTCTATTTTTTTACTTACCTGTGATTGGTCACATGCTTCCTTCAACGGTCCTGGCACGAGCTGGTACCTATAAAAGAAAAAAAATATGTAATCAGTGATGCAGTTGGTGGGGATTGAAGACAAAAGCACGTCCTGCCATCCCTTCCATGTTGCGGCTCATGTTGTGAGATCTTGTCCCTTTCTTAAGAAAGGGGACTTTCTTAGTTGTAATGTTTATTAGCTCAAGCTGTAATAGATGAGCTAAAATATGTTGTTGGTAAACTTTTAAGATCGGTATTACATTATATGTTAATAAAATTTAATTAATACCTATAATAAAGGAAGGCGGCCAATTGAAGCCACAGAAATCTGAGTCCAGTGTTATATTTGAATATATTTTATGTTCTGCCTTCTGTCCCATGGGGAAATGTCTGCCAATAATTCTTTTAACCTGATCAAACTAAACTTTCTGTCAGAGCATGATTGACAATTAAAAGGGAACTCCAAGTAGATAAATAATTTTGATTAATTGAAGGAAGCTGAAGGAAGTGAAGCTGATCTGTGCTAATATTTTCTTTCTATAGGTTCTGGATGTAAGCTAACTTTTGCACACAATGCAGTTCAACCAACCTACATTCCACCCTCCTTCCATACACAGTGGGTTCATTGAAAACTGTTGTATAATGATTTATAACCTTGAGTGCTGAAGATCACAAAAAATAATAATAACTCAAGTACACAAAACCTGACATTAGATTTAGTTTTCTTATAATCTTTATCCTGATGAGTTCCCCTTTAAAACACCCGAGCTCTGCCCTATAAATGTGGAGAATAGAAATCTGTTCATTATGATATATCTTAATATATGGATACACCAAAGTGATCTTTGCTCTCAGTCTCATGTGACTCTGATAATATACTGTAGAGGTGAGATTGTATGGATTGCTGTTATCAGCAGTTCCTTCATTTTCCTGGTTTCAGCAAAATAAGACCTAAGCTTCTATGTCAGTTGTTAAATGTGCCCTATTTTTTTCTTTCTCTTTACCACGAACAGCGTATAACTTGGCTATCTTTTATTATGTCTGTAAAAATGAAAAGATATAAAGTTACAAGTCAGCTGAGCAAGCATGAACAATGAAAACCTCAAATTAAAGTATATGTGAAGCCAAGTCTTTTTGGTTTTGGACAAATGTAAAAAGGATAAAACCCTTGTCAGATTTTTATTGCTGCCTCTGCTGCCACTGTGGAGATCTATTGGTCTTGGTGACCATTACAAATTTCCTAAGTACTAATGTACAGTGCTTTGAAAAAGTATCCATACCCCTTGACATTTTCCACATTTTGTCATGTTACAACCAAAAACATAAATATATTTTATTGGGATTTCATGTGATAGACCAACACAAAGTGTCACATAATTGTGAAGTAGAAGAAAAATGATACATGATTTTCTAAACTTTTTATAAATAAATATCTGAAAAGTGTGGCATGCATTTGTATTCAGCCCCTTTTACTCTGATACCCCTAACTAAAATCTAGTGGAACCAATTGCCTTCAGAAGTCACCTAATTAGTAAATAGAGTCCACCTGTGTGTAATTTAATCTCAGTATAAATACAGCTGTTCTGTGAAGCTCTCAGATGTTTGTTAGAGAGCCTTATTGA
The DNA here is from genome assembly GCF_042186555.1 of Aquarana catesbeiana. Taxonomy (NCBI): domain Eukaryota; kingdom Metazoa; phylum Chordata; class Amphibia; order Anura; family Ranidae; genus Aquarana; species Aquarana catesbeiana. Next base: position 49,021,431 of record NC_133327.1, on the reverse strand, counting down.
ATAAACAACATCATGAAGGCCAAGGAACACACCAGACAGGTCAGGGATAAAGTTGTGGAGAAGTTTAAAGCGGGGTTCGTTTATAAAAAAATATCCCAAGCTTTGAACATCTCACGGAGCACTGTTCAATCCATCATCAGAAAGTGGAAAGATTATGGCACAACTTCAAACCTACCAAGACATGGCCGTCCACCTAAACTGACAGGAGAGCATTAATCAGAGAAGCAGCCAAGACGGCCATGGAAGCTCTGGAGGAGCAGCAGAGATCCACAGCTCAGGTGGGAGAATCTGTTCATAGGACAACTATTAGTCGCGTACTAGACAAATCTGGCAAGAAGAAAGAAAGCCATAAGAATGCCAGTTTGTGAGAAGCCATGTGGGGGACACAGCAAACATATGGAAGAAGGTGCTCTGGTCAGATGAAATCACATTTAAATTTTTTGGCCTAAAACCAAAACGCTTGTGTGGTGGAAAACTAACACTGCACATCGCCCTGGACACACCTATCCCCACCATAAAACATGCTGGTGGCAGCATCATGTTGTGGGGTTGCTTTTCTTCAGCAGGGACAGGGAAGCTGGTCAGAGTTGATGGGATGATGGATGAAGCCAAATACAGGGAAATCTTATGCCGCGTACACACGGTCGGACTTTTCGTCTACAAAAGTCCAACGGACGCTGACGGACTAAAGCTGGCTGGTAATCCGATCGTGTGTGGGCTTCTCCGGACTTTCAACGGACTTTTTCAGCCTCAAATCCGACGGACTTTAGATTTGAAACATGCTTCAAATCTTTCCGACGGACTCGAGTCCGGTCGAGAAATCCGCTCGTCTGTATGCTAGTCTGACGGACAAAAACCCACGCTAGGGCAGCTATTGGCTACTGGCTATCAACTTCCTTATTTTAGTCCGGTGTACGTCATCACGTAAGAATTCGACGGACTTTTGTGTGATCGTGTGTAGGCAAGTCTGTTCGTTAGAAAGTCCGCCGCAAGTCCGTCGAAAGTCCGTTGAAAGTCTGTCGGACAGGCTGTTGGACTTTTGTAGCTGAAAAGTCCGACCGTGTGTACGCCCCATTAGGATAAAATCTCTTATGCCGCGTACACACGGTCGGACTTTTCACCTGCAAAAGTCCGACGGACGCCACCGGACCAAGTCCGGCGGACAATCCGACCATGTGTGGTCTCCATCGGACTTCCGACGGACCGTTTCGGGCGGAAATCCGACGTACTTTAGATTTGAAGCCTGCTTCAAATCTTTACGTCGTACCTCCGCCGGACTCAGTTCCTGACGGAAAGCCCGTTCGTCTGTATGCTAGTCCGAAGGACCAGATACGACGGAGGAGCAGGTTACTGCATCTCGCGCTCGCTGCAATAGGAAAAACTAATTTTCCCATTGCGGCGAGCGCGGGGGCATCCCAGGCTCTTAGGTCTGGTATGGAACTTTAAGGGGAACCCCCTACGCCAAAAAACCGGCGTGGGGGTCCCCCCAAAATCCATACCAGACCCCGATCCGAGCACGCAGCCCGGCCGGTCAGGAAAGGGGGTGGGGACGAACGAGCGCCCCCCCCCTCCTGAACCGTACCAGGCCGCATGCCCTCAACATGGGGGGGTGCTTTGGGGGAGGGGGCGCCTTGCGGTGCCCCCCCACCACAAAGCACCTTGTCCCCATGTTGATGAGGACAAGGGCCTCTTCCCGACAACCCTGGCCGTTGGTTGTCGGGGTCTGCGGGCGGGGGGCTTATCGGAATCCGGGAGCCCCCTATAATAAGAGGGCCCCCAGATCCCGGCCCCCCCCACCCTATGTGAATGAGTATGGGGTACATGGTACCCCTACCCATTCACCTAGGTAAAAAGTGTCAATAATAAAACACAACACAGGTTTTTAAAATAATTTATTAAACAGCTCCGGGGGGGGGGGTCTTCTTCCGTCTTCGGGGGTCCCTCTGGTTCATCTTCTCCCGACGTCCGGTTGGTTCTTCTCCGCTCTCCGGCCTCTTCTCCCGGTGTCCCAGGTCTTCGGCCGGCCCCTCCGCTGTCTTCAGGTAGCTCTATTGCCAGCGGAGGTCCGGACTTCTTGGCTTCTTGTGTTCTCTTCTCTTCTCTTCCCCCAGATGTTGACACGACGCTCTCTCCGGCTGGACTGGTCTCTGAGGGCTGCGTTGTGACTTATATAGGCGGAGACCCGCCCCCATATGATGTCACAGTCCCTGGGCATGCTGGGACTGTGACGTTTTAGGGGGCGTGGTCGTGGGCCGGCCGAAGACCTGGGACACCGGGAGAAGAGGCCGGAGAGCGGAGAAGAACCAACCGGACGCCGGGAGAAGATGAACCAGAGGGACCCCCGAAGACGGAAGAAGACCCCCCCCCGGAGCTGTTTAATAAATTATTTTAAAAACCTGTGTTGTGTTTTATTATTGACACTTTTTACCTAGGTGAATGGGTAGGGGTACCATGTACCCCATACTCATTCACATAGGGTGGGGGGGGCCGGGATCTGGGGGCCCTCTTATTATAGGGGGCTCCCGGATTCCGATAAGCCCCCCGCCCGCAGACCCCGACAACCAACGGCCAGGGTTGTCGGGAAGAGGCCCTTGTCCTCATCAACATGGGGACAAGGTGCTTTGTGGTGGGGGGGCACCGCAAGGCGCCCCCTCCCCCAAAGCACCCCCCCATGTTGAGGGCATGCGGCCTGGTACGGTTCAGGAGGGGGGGGCGCTCGTTCGTCCCCACCCCCTTTCCTGACCGGCCGGGCTGCGTGCTCGGATCGGGGTCTGGTATGGATTTTGGGGGGACCCCCACGCCGGTTTTTCGGCGTAGGAGGTTCCCCTTAAAGTTCCATACCAGACCTAAGGGCCTGCGACGGGGCTCGCAAGGTTTCAATCTCGCCAAAAAAAGCGGCGAGATTGAATTCCTTTTCTAGTCCCGTCGTACCCAAGTCACGTTCAAAATGAACGGACTTGTCCGTGTGTGGGAAAGTCCGTTCATTCTGAAAGTCCGGCGGAAGTCCGTCGGGAAGACCGGATTCCGGAAAGTCCGGCCGTGTGTAGGCAAGTCCGGCGGTAGTCCGCCGGAAGTCTGGCGGCAAGTACGTCGGACCTAGCTTTCTAGAAAGTCCGACCGTGTGTATGCGGCATTAGAGTCTGCAAGAGACTGGGGCGGAGGTTCACCTTCCAGCAGGACAACGACCCTAAACATACAACCAGAGCTACAATGGAATGGTTTAGATCAAAGCATATTCATGTGTTAGAATGGCCCAGTCAAAGTCCAAACCTAAGTCCAATTGAGAATCTGTGGAAAGACTTGAAAATTGCTGTTCACTGATGCTTCCCATCCAATCTGGCTTGAGCTATTTTGCAAAGAAGAATGGGCAAACATGTCACTCTCTAGATGTGCAAAGCTGGTAGAGAAATAACCAAAATGACTGTAATTGCAGCAAAAGATGGTTCTACAAAGTATTGACTCAGGTATTGACGCCACACTTTTCAGACATTTATTTGTAAAACAATATGAAAAACATTTAGTATTTTCTTTCCACTTCACAATTATGTGCCACTTTGTGTTGGTCTATCACATAAAATCCCAATGAAATACATTTACGTTTTTGGTTGTAATATGACAAAATGTTGAAAATTCCAAGGAGTATGAATCATTTTTCAAGGCACTGTAAGTGTTACTTATACCAACATATTCCCTGATTTTAGAATAACATTTTTTAATCAGATAATAGAGTCTCTTTGTTGAGGAGCTGAATTTCAGAATATAGAAAGATAGTGGACCTACTATAGTGGAAAAGATAATAAAGACCACATGGCCTGAATGAGTCAGAGAGAGAGAGGTGTAATGGACTTTGCAGTTGTATATAGAGTAAATTAAGGGCCAATAGAAGTCTTACAACTTTTCATCTCCTGTACTGTATCTACATGTTATGATACCCCTTTCTAATTCCCACTGCATTGCTCTATGCTGAAATACCTAAAGTGTATGTTACCCCAGCATTTCATATTCCTGATATGTGCCTGCTGTACCATGTACTTGTATGAAAAAGTCTCCAGTTCTCTTTGTATTGCTTCCTTTATGTAAAATTCCTGGTGTTCCTGTCAGTCCCTCTGCTTTCCTATTAGAAACTGATCACACTAAGCAGGAGAACACACCATGGTCAGGTTTAATGTTTGCCATCTGTGCCCCATTGGGGATATTTACTGCACTCACCTGCATAACCAAAACAGGACTTGAGAGGAAATCCCTGCAAATTAAAAAATTAAGGGAAATTCTTTGGGGACCCCCAGGTCATTAGAACTAGTGTCTCTATTGGAAGATTTCCCCTCTATTACTTTTCTGGGACAACCCAAAATCTGGAATTTTCTTTTATTTTCTCTTTCAATGATAATGGTAAACAGGACAAATAGAGAGGGGAAATCTCCCTAATGGGGCACAGACAACAATTCAAACTGACAGGTGTTCTAATCCCTCTCCACTCTATCCAAAACTAAAGAAAAAGTTTTGCCTTTAGTTTTAAATAACAGCCACACCTCTCAGTCCAGAACTTGTACCGTAGAGAAGGGGGTAGGGGATTTCTGACCAGGTGTAAGGAAGGTCCAGTGCATTCCAGTACAAGAAGACCATTCCTTCCGTGTGTTTCTGTGCATAAGGTCGCTACCAGATGTGTATTAGTGCACATGTGCTGACATGTTAATATTCATGCTAAGCAGCGTGCACACTCGGCACTGGTTTTGGCACCAAATGGCCTATATAAGCTGAAGTGTGACATGGACAGATTGCTAAGCGGTCTTCAGCTAGTTTATGATTTACCTGTGAACTGGCCTGCTACTTTTGCTTTCCCATGTAGCTTGCCTTTTATCTGTCTTTCTTGTCTGCCTGTTGGGACCTTGGCCTGTATCTTGACAAGGTCTCTTCCTTAAGTTCCGGTACCTCACCTTGGCCTGTATCCTCATGCTGTCCGTGCCTTCAGATTCATTACCTCACGGCCCAGCTGTTTGACAACCTTTCACTTGTGTCTTGGCTTTTTTCCTATCTTCTAATCAGGTGCTACCTGGTGGTCCACAGTCGTCTGTTCTTCACACCCGACAGTTGGTGCTGCCTGCATCATTGACCCTTATGCCACTTTGTGTCCTCACATTTCTTGTCACCACTACCAGGGGTTTTGGACAAGAGGTGCAAGAGAAGCCCCCTATTCAGCTCGATCTCCATCAGGCATGTGTCACCAGGCCTGTTAGTAAATGCTGATTGCTGGAAGCACAGGATTTAATCTGGTGCCTTTTGGACTGTACAGTTAAAAAATCCCAGTAAAACTGCTGAAACAGGAAAGTGGAAGTAAGACTTTGAAAATGGAAATCATTAGTACAAAGTCTGCCTGACTGCATATCTTTCTCTATGGCTTCCATTATGCTTTAGTAGTGGTACATGGAATGGTACATAGAAATAATTGTTTTCATGGTCTGAAATGAGGAATCATTGTCCTTTTTGGATAAGTGATGGAATGAGACATATGAATATCTCTGTTTTAAGAAGGCTTTACTGTACTAAACACTGATTAGACTGAAAGCTTTTTATTGCTTTAGTCTTTTCACACAGTAACCTGTATGGTTACCATATATTATGTTAATGAACCTCTTAGGAAGATGGGGTAAGTTTTAGATATGTTTTCTTTTTTAGATATGTATGTCCATCTTTTGGTTTTCCCATAGTAGGAGTAGGACCATCCTTGCAGATATTCTCTATATGCAGGATTCCAGATCCTCAGTGGAGACATTTAAGTCCTGTATATGGAAAATTACACAAACCACTGGTGCTGGTCCTCATAAGAACTTGGTGTAGAGATATTCACTTTAACCACTTGCCATCTGCATAACATAGTTATACGGCGGCAGAGTGGCTCTCCTGCTTCAGATCGCAGACCTAGTACGTGATCCTGCACTTCTGGGTAGGGGTTGCGCACTGCCGGCACACCGCTTCTGCTGTGATTAGTCACCAGGGCCAATTTAGACAGGAGCAAATTAACATACCATCGTGTCTTTGGAGTGTGGGAGGAAACCCATGCAGGCACAGGTAAAACATGCAAACTCTTTGCAGGTAGTATTTGTGGTTGGGATTCAAACAAACAACCCTAGCGGAAGTGCTAACCACTTAGCCACTATGCTGCCTAGTGGTATTGTTAATGGTATCTTTTATTTTTGAAGAAAGGAACAAGCAGCAATCGATGACAGAAAACAAGTGTTTTGCTGGTACTATATCACAATCAAACCCTGCCATCTGACCTATCTATGATGATGGGCATGGACAGTTCTACTTGTGAGTTCCGGGGCTGCCTATGGCAATAAAATAGGGTGACTTCGATAACAGAAGCTCCGGGATTAATATGTACTAATGGCCTGGGAGCTTACTTAAGTGTGCAAAAGAGGGCACTCATTGGAGGTTTTAATTTTACATAAAAGAAAGATTTTTGGGGGATAATTCTCATTTAAGTGAACACTTCCACCAAAACTGAAATGTGGGCTTTGTGCTAAATACAGAATGCATGACTTCCCTGTTCAGTACTTTAGTTTTCATTGGGTCATTGCTCTTAAGTACCCCCCACCCCCTCTCCCTCGTCACTGGCTCTGATTGTTTGTATCTGAGCCAATGAGGAGCGAGAGACCTGAGACAGCTTCTGCTGTCGTGCACGTCCCTGGATCAAGATCGGGCTCAGGTATGTATTTAGAAGGGGCTATGGGGGGAGCTGCATGCAGAAGTTTTTTTTTTACCTTACTGCATAGAATGCAGAATATTAAACTCAAAAACTATTTTTATTTTTGCAGTTTACCAATCCTCAAAGAGTAACTCCACTTTTGTTGGGAAAATAACAGTTTCCTTTTGTTTTAAAGATGGCAAAGAAAAGGGATTTTAATGGTGTCATAACACATGAATTTTATAAAAAATGTATTCTCTATTTAATTCAAAAAAATTAAAAATTGGGGCAAACGGTTGATCCCAAATATTTTGTTTATAAAAAAGAGCTTTTACATATATAACATTTATGCTATTCACAATGCTTGTTGTTCGACATGTTTCGCTTTTCTGCTTCTTCAGGAGCTTTAAAGCACATATGTACCTGTACGAAGATGGGGGACACCGCGAGCATTCATCCTAATCCTATTGATGGAACATTGTGACCATTTGATTGGAAAAGATTTCATTGGCATATTCATCTCTGACAACCTTTTACACATGATGGCAACTTAGCTTATCCAACCTGAAAGGATATCCCTGGATTGTGCCACCTTTTTATATGGGTCTTTCTGGGAGAATTTAGAAGTTACTGGACAGTAATTTAAGAACAACTGGCTCTGACTTGCTCTCCCTATGGTCTCTTACCGCCTTTGGAGGTGGCTCCCCCCTTATACCAACTATCCTTCCCATATTCACAGAATACCTATTTGCTTGTGTACATTAGGACATTTGTCATCTTTAAATTTAAAGACTTTGAGGGCCATATGGCCAGATATAGGGAACAAGGCAAAAAGGAGGCACAAACATCTGAAATGACAGCTCTTTTTTAACAACTTTCGAAATTAGTAGAGAAGAAGGCTCATTTACTATGGCATATTGAAGGGTTTGAACAATATATTAAGGATGATCTGAACCCATTGGGTTTGAGGATCCAAATTTTTCCCACCTTTGATAACATAGATGATTCCTTCAAAGAGAAATGGGAGAGCAATCTTCAGCAATGCAGCCTAATAATAATGAAATTGCTAATAGAAGAATATCTCAAACGAATTACATTGCTGAACATTGACATTGATAAGATCTATGCGTAATTGAAACCCTTTGAAACTTTTGATAGCTACAAGGTGCAGGAGGAAAATATCAAAGTACACCTAGACCTTATAGCCAAAAATACAATCCCTATAAAAGAACGTAAGTTCTGGAGGGACAAAATAGCCTTTCAAGAGGCCAAGGCCTATCATTGGCAACAAAATACAAATTCCAGTTTACGTTCTAAACCTAATAAAATGTGGGGAGCTAAAGGAGAAAGAGGTTCAAATACGTCATTAAATTCTTCCATATCTTCTTCTTCACAGTTGTCTACTTTTGAAAAAAAGAAAAAATCTCAAAAACACAAATGGAAGTCACCGAACAAAGAATCACAGCTTACTAAAAAGCGTATGGTGGAGGCTGCTTCTATCACTCATCAAAAAAGCCTTTTGGGTAATCAGGTAATTGATTCACGTGGTGGCTCATCTGAGCAATCTATCCCTGGCACATCTTCCATACACAATAGTGTAATTAACAATGGCGATACTATGGGGGACCTATATCCTGGTTTAAATAATAGTACATCATAGCTATACCCAAATGTGATTTCTGATAATCGTCTTAATATCATCAATCTTTCTGATTACACTCTGTCTGAGGATGAAAAATCAGGTTTGTCAAAAGGTCTAAGCTTTTGTCCAGAATCTGATCTAGATAAATTTGAAGTTATAAAGGATCTGCAATTGTTTGCTAGAAAACTACTATTAAAAAGCATGTATAACAAAACCGATCCAACTTCAATAAAAGAGAAAACACAACATGTAATTGATTTAGAAAATTTGATAGCACTAACAGAAGACCAAGATGGCATAGACCTTATTGACAAGATTGACCTAGATAGTTTACTCGCGGATAATATTCCTCTTAAAACACAGAAAATTCAATCATCCCTTAAGAAAAAAATCAGATAAATTCCCTGTCATCACTGATAAATAAATTCAATAAGGATTTTTACTTACTGGTAGACAATGCTTATAAAAAATTATATAGGGCGCACAGGACTAACGTAGTCCAGATAATGTCTCTATTAGAGGTAGGCAGTCCAAAATACAAGGAGAAAGTGTTGGTAAGGATGATGGGAATGGAGGGATGATCTTCAGCAAAAAGGGCTGCAACTTTACAAGACTGAAGCAGAGTCTACAATGACACAAAAAAACAAACAAAGGCGCCTCTAAGTGCAGAAGATAAACAGTTTTAATGCCCCAACTGGGTTAAAAAACACTTACAAAATAGGAGTAATAATCAGGCACATCATGGGTGAGGCTGCATTGGAAGAGGTCACGGTCAGAGGAAGCCTGCAGAGAGGATGGATGTAGTCACTGACAGCAGCGGTGTGTAACAGGAAGCCGCTGTGAAGCCGGCGTCGTCAGCGTGGAAAGACGGCGAACCCGGAAGTGATGTCATCCGCTGAGCGGCTCTGCAGACATGGCCGCCGGGAGGAGCGGGGAAGCGCTATGTGGATTTAGCCCCTAGGAGATTGACGGTTCCGAAACGCGTCCCTTACTGATGACATCACATCCCCTCTCTGGCTGTCTGCTTGCGGTTCAGGCTGGTTACAGAGCCGCTCAGTGGATGACATCACTTCCGGGTTCGCCGTCTTTCCACGCTGACGACGCCAGCTTCACAGCGGCTTCCTGTTACACACCGCTGCTGTCAGTGACTACATCCATCCTCTCTGCAGGCTTCCTCTGACCGTGACCTCTTCCAATGCAGCCTCACCCATGATGTGCCTGATTATTACTCCTATTTTGTAAGTGTTTTTTAACCCAGTTGGGGCATTAAAACTGTTTATCTTCTGCACTTAGAGGCGCCTTTGTTTGTTTTTTTGAGACAATGCTTATGCAGATAGGATTATTAATATGCAAACTTGGGAATTTATTAGAACACCTTATCCCAAAATACCAACTTTTTATAGTCTCCCCAAAGTGCACAAAAACAAGGCGACACCTCCAGGACGCCCTATTGTATCAGGGTGTGGATCCCTTACAGAGAATCTGAGCAAATTAATTGATGAGCAAATTCGATCTTATGTCAACAATTTGTCATCATTCATCAAAGACGCTATACATCTTCTTCCACAGCTGGAGAGGATGGTGGTGCCTCCTGATGCCCTGCTGGTGGCAGTTGATGTTGAGGCTTTATATAGCTCCATTCCCCACCAGCAGGGCATCAGGGTGGTTAGTCACGTCCTCTCTCAATCTCAGAGAGACAGTCGTTCATTTGACCAATTCCACCTTTCGGCCTCAGAACACATACTCACACGTAATGTGTTCTCTTTTGATGGTTCCCACTACCTCCAGGTACAGGGCGTAGCGATGGGGACATGTTGTGCCCCATCCTATGCCAATTTGTTCCTGGGGGAGTGGGAACAGTTCTTCCTATCTGAGGAAGCACTCTTACCCCTGACAATGTCTGTTTTAAGTTGGAATTGTTATATAGACGATATCTTGATTGTCTGCGCTGGCCCACCGGATTTACTCATTTCCTGTGTGGATGCCATGAATAAAAACTCATACAATCTGGATTTTACCATGACATATAGCAATTTGTCCATCAATTTCCTTGATATCACAATATCAAAGGAAAAGAATGGTAAACTGACCAGTGCACTGTATCGCAAAGATACTGCTTGCAATAGTATTTTACATGCCGATAGTGCTCATCCCACGCCCCTCATTAGGTCAATTCCGTTCAGCCAATACTTACGGCTGCGTCGGAATGGTACACATGACCTAGTATTCCAAAAAGAAGCAGATGACCTGAGAGATTGTCTGCTTTTGAGGGGCTATTCTCATACCTAAAGAAGGCTTTCAAAAGGGCCACCCAGAGATCAAGACAAGATTTGTTGTCTGGATAGACAACTGTGAAAAAGACGATTGAACCTAAGTCTAACACCTTACGAATCATTACGAGATACACTAAACAAAATCATCAAATTATTAAGATCATTTCCAAGTATTGGCACTATAGATCCTTTATTAAAATCCAATTCCTTTGTGCCTTCCAAACCGTCCATTACATACCGTAGAACTAAATCCCTAAAGGACACCCTAATACAGAGCGAATTAACAGGGGAATTCCGGGCTGACCCTTGCAAACGTCCTGGAACTTTTCGCTGCGGTGGCTGCAATATATGGCAGTATATCTATATTGGTGATAATGTGATCCTACCTAATGGTAGAATTTTCAAACCAGTCCACTATGCAAATTGTAAAACCATAGGGGTTGTCCACATGTTGGTGTGCCAATGCGGCGCATTTTATGTGGGCAAAACAAAACCGTTCCACAAAAGAGCGTCAAGACACATTACTAGTATGAAAAAATCCTGTCCTGAACTTCCCCTGGGTCGCCATGTAAGAGATGTTCATACCAGTAGGGCTCCTAAAATCAAATTCCTCATATTGAATAGAATACACCCAAATAGCCGGGGAGGAGACTGGAATAGGATCTTGCTACAACGAGAAACGAGATGGATAGTGACTCTGAATGCTACGTCAGCCCCTGGTCTTAATGATGTAATAAGTTATCGCCCTTTCCTGGAAGGCTTTTCCAGGAGGTTGGGAAGAATGAGAATCCAAGACACCATTTTCCATGCTGTTTTGTTTTTATGTTCTCTACCATAACGTTTACCCTATAGTGGATAAAAGTTAGATTTAGGACGTTTTGATCATTTTTGTCACTACTTTTTTATTGTTCACTTGGACATGGTTTGGGTTTCTTTGACATTTTTGATTTTTTGATTGTTTGTTGGTTTGTTCTCCTGCCCTTCTTTTCCCTCCTTTCTTTTCCCCTCATTATTTTTACATATATATGTCTATAACTGGTCCATCAGTTGGGTTCTGTCATGCCTCATATGACATAGTTTAAATTTTAGTTCTCTTCATTTTCAGCTTTCAGTACGCCCCACCTGGCACACCCAGGGATGTGGGCGCCATTCAATTGGCGTAGCGTCCCTATTTACTCATGGCCAACGCCATGAATCCGCGTCGGTGCACACTTAGCGCAGGACGTCACTCCCTTTCTGGGGTGAAGCCGTGCGCCTCTTGTGCAGGGGGCCTCTGCCTTCTCCTAAATTGGGATACTTACTCGTCGCTGTTTCTTAGTTATAATTTGCAAAGTGTTCCACTACATTATCATGTAATTTTGTGTTATTATTTTGTTTCTCATATGTTTTACTGGATGATCCCACCGTGAATTCTTCACAATGTTTTCACGTCATGATGCTGGTTCGTTGTCTTGGTGACATTACGCTATTACACATACAGGCGCGTCAACTACATGCAACGTTTGTTATCTACCGTCACGATGACGTCACTCTGCTTTTTCAGCACACTGCGCGTGCTCCGGCGTCCTGGCTTCTTATTTAAACCGTCTAGCAGTAAATACATGTTAGCTGTGACGGCTCACACTGCGGGAGCATACTGACTCAGTCCTTACTTTACAAATAATAGTAAATAGGCTGTTTGCTACTTATGTACCTGCACTTGGTTACTTTAGCGTTCTTTTTGGGCAACTACGTTAGCTATCTATTTGCATCCATAGGCATACCCCTGGGACTATAAGATTACTTTGATCCTTTTTCCATACCGGAATGCATTCTATTGTATAGCAGGCCTTTTTGGGTTGCTATTTATACCCTTCTGATCCTCCATTTAGGTAGGTGTCCTATTTATCACTATTTTCTAATCTTGCAAGGTCCTGTGTGATTCTTTTGCAAATACATATAATTTATTTCGCTACCATTTTTAGATCTCTGGTTTGCGAGTTGTTCCCTCCTTGGAGATTGTGCGGGGACCCTCGCTGGGACGTACTGAATGTTATTTGCTGAATCTGGAGAGAACTTTCCAATATTAGCCGCACATCCTCTTCTTGTCATGTGGGATACCATGAAGAATCTTTATTGATGTAAGACCAATTTATTGCCCTCATCCAATTGCCCCTGTACAGTGCATTTGCATAACATGACGTGTGTATATAGTAATGTAATATTTTTTTTACTAGACATTTGGCTCTATATGTTTGTAAATTCCCTGAAGAAGGGCATTAAGCCAAAAAACGATTGTTGGGTCTTACAAAGAGCCGTTTTGTATATGTATCTAACTAATATTCCACTTGGATTTGTATATTCCACATGAATTAATTTTTAACCCATGAATGTTTTGTATCATATTCAGTAAACTTTATATTTTTTATATATACTTTGCTGTTTCCAGTCACTTTTAAAATCTCATTCCCAAGGGGGTCTTTTTTCTCGTTCCTATATAACCGGGATGTGGTGACTGTTAACAGCCGTTTTCTGTGAATATTGAGTCCCTTTCTAATACCAACCATAGTGACCTTTAGCAGTGCTCATTTGAGTGAATTGTTAGAATACAGATGGTATGACAGTACATACATGCTTTACAGGTCCTGAAGAAGCAGAAAAGCAAAACATGTCGAGCAACAAGCATTGTGAATTGCATAAATATCTGTATATGTGTGTGTTATATACAGTAGCTCACAAAAGTGAGTACACCAGTCACATTTTTGTAAATATTTTATTATACCTTTTTATGTGACAACACTGAAGAAATTACACTTTGCTACAATGTAAATTAGTGAGTGTCCAGCTTGTATAGTGTTAGATGTACTAGCAGATTTACATGGACTTCACTAACAAACTAAAGCTGAACCCCATCTAACAGTTTTTAAACAGTTACAGCAACAGCTAACAACGTATTGGTTTTCTTTTGGTATAAAGTTACATAGATGAATACAGGCTGTGGGTGTCAAGGCTGCTGAATAAAATAGCTGACAATGGATATTTTTCTATCCATGCTGTTTAACATAGATGGGGAAATCCACTGATTTTTTTTTCTTATTCAGCCCACTGGCTGAATGAGATCAAGCCATGCATGGCTAGCTTTACCTATCTAAAGGCACATAATGATGGCCAAATGAGGTAGCGCAATCTGACCAGCCTAAGATCTTTAGTACAAAGGATAATTCCACACTCATCCCTATGGAGCATGGAGGAGGAGCTTCCAGTAGACACCTATGGCTCCAGCTTATCACATAAAAAATGGTGGTGACTGGCTAGGAAAAAAAATACATCTACTGTATCAGTTCTTTCGGTGTCTAACAAGACAGGGGCATGCAGACATATATCAATTTCCCAATCTGGTCGTAACCAGTAGGATTCAATAAAAAATATTTTCTGTCACCAAGCACAATAACACAAAATGAAGGCCCAATGCCACCCAAAGCTTTTTATTTTGTTTGGATAGCGAAGGGAAGGATTAAAACCTCTGTCAGGAAATTATTGCTGTTTTTGTTCTTGCTGGGGAGATTTCTTTTAAGTCCCTTTTAAGACATAAAATAATGAGAAAACTCAGCAATGTAGACAAATTTTTTTAGAAGCATGCAAAAGGCTTAGAGCAGTGATGGTGAACCTTGGCACCCCAGTGGTTTTGGAACTACATTTTCCATCAAAAACATCTGGGGTGCCAAGGTTCGGCACCACTGGCTTAGAGCAATGTTTTAATTGCTGGCAATGTCTTCCTGTGAGGGTGACAACAGCAACCAATGCTTCCTGTAAGGGAAATCTATTAAGTACCTCTGGGGACCTTGTCATGTGCAGTGTGTCAAGTGTGCATGGCCCTGGTCGTGGCCCCATGGACGTGGCTCGGGTTGCGGGTGAACTGGAAAGCAGTTGGTTATGGGCGTGTGTGCCTGTTGGAATTCCGTGCATAGGGGGTGTTTGGCACATATTAAGGAGGGTATTTAAACCCTTCCCTTATGGGGGTCAGCACTGTGACTTGGTAGCTAATTTGTGAGAGTGCTTAGCCTGACTCCAGGCCATTTTTGTTGCTGACCCGATTGGCTGGCTCTGCCTGTGTCTCCTGTTTCTGTTGTTGACTGACTATCTTTACCTACCACCTACCTCATCCTCTTTCTAACAATGACCTGCTTGCCCCCATTTTGTCTCTTAATCGTAACCTCCCTGCTCCTGCTAGCTGTTGCTTGGATGATCCTGAAGGCCATGACCTGGTGGCATCGCAAAGTGAAGTAGCCCCTGTGTCCACTAGTATTAACAGCCAATCATCCCATCAATGCTCTGGCAAAGACAAAGGTGCCACTTAGACTATATGCCTCAGGTGAATCTGTGCCACCTGTCAATGGTGAATTTATAACTGTGTCAGAGGAATAGGAAGTAAAGGGAAATATCCCCTGTGAGTTCACAGAGAGAAAGTAAAACTTGACATAATTTTTATTCTTGTACACTAAATCTAAAACTAAAAACATAGCATTATTTGTGCAGATTTGTACATCAGATTTTTAGGCTAGCAGCTATTGTGTCCAAATCAGGGACTGTCTAGAAGAGACACAGCTGGTACTGCTAACTTACGCCATTCTTCTGCTTCCCATAGCTGTCAGTTAGTGCAAAAGACTTTTGCAATAGGTGTCTCTGAGGCTAATGACTGACAGCTGCCTCAGGGAATAAAATCAGCCATGCTGAGAGCAGAGTAATCATGATTTGTGGGTGTCCTAACAGTCGAGGCATTGTCCAGGGGAAATGAGGATAGGAAGCATCTCCTACATCAGGTCCGAAGCGGCATAGGCTATACTCCTGATCCAGTCACTGTCCACTGTTTGTGGCTAGTTTGTACCCATGAGGACTGGGTAAATGTCATTTTGAACCAAATTATGGAAGTCCATCATTTTCTAAAGAGAGCGATTTGTACAGTTGTTGTCAACGAAACTAATTAACCTATTACAAATGGAGAGAATTAATGGATTGCTAATGCAGAAGGAACTGTATAAACAGAAAAGTACGCAATATTTCAATACGGCACCCAAGGGGTTAGTCTAACAGAGTCTAGATTCTCTGTAGTTGACTCTCCATAGGAGCTAATTTTGAAGCACCCCCATGCTGCGAATAGGCTGTAAAACATTGTAGGAGTGTATGAGCATGGAACAGAAGGCTTGCTTTCCTTAGGAAGAATGCTGATAAAATTTTAATGAACTACCCTGTTGTCATGGGGATTTGTTCCTATTCATTAATTCATTGCTTCTCCCTCTACAGTTTTGCTGAAGTTGAGTGACAAAATGTCAGATCGCTGTTATCCGGGTTTTAAACTTTGTGGTCGCGAATGTAACTTTTCCTGGCAGAATTTAAAATAAATGAAATAAAAACGTGTCACAGCTTAAAGGGGAACAATTTTGCAAAATATAGATTAGTTATTTTGACATCCAATTTAAAAAAAAAAAATAGAAAAAAACCTTGGCGCGTCACCGAAGTAGTTTACGAAACTGATGTCCTTGCCAACTGTTTGAACGTCGAGTTTTTTTGAATTTTGGAATCTTTTACACCTTATAAGCTGGAACCAGAAACTCGATTCTCCGAATGTGCTGACTATAATATAGAACAGATAATGTGAAAAAATTATCTGTGACATGTTGGGGCTATTTATACAATTCAGATTTATTCCAGGTAGTGTCAACCTCTCCTGTCAAATCTCAGCGTAAAATGTAATACATTTACCCTTCAATTTTATCAGTTAAAAGCTCTTTCATTCTTTCATTTTTTTAATTTATTTTTTGTCACCGAATGATGTGATTTTATAATTAGCTAGATAATTAATTTACAAATAGAATCCTGAACAGGAACAGTTTTTTTTTATTTCTCATGGAATCTTTTTCTCCCACATCTGCTTGCAGCTGACAATGTTTCTTGGTTAGTAGTTGACAGTTCGGTGCCTTGAGTGTTGCTCTTTCTGTAAGGTTAGCAGTATAATTGACAAACCACAGGGACTAGATCCCTGGATTAAGCTGACCGGGGCTGTCAAAACAGTCATGACAAACTTTCAAATCAGCTTGCAGTGTAGGTTCAAGCTATAGGAATGAAATGCGCATTAACAACGCAGGGAGAGATGCATAGCCTTTATATTTTTCCATTCTATAGAAATGCCTGCATTTTGAGAGTCTTTGTAAATGCCTGGTTGTGCTTTTTATACAATCACAACATCAGCAAAAGGCAACATATAAGCTGTCATATAGTACATACATATCATGAACAAAAGCTTACGGTATAAAAAAAACGAAAATCTATGGTAAATGCCAGACTGAACAGACGGCTGGGCTTGTGTGTAGGGAGTTGAATTGTTGTGTTTTTGCATTCAGTTCTGATTTGATTGCTACCCGGTAACTTCTTCTGCCCAACTTGGAATTTGGCAACACGGTCTCTAAACTTTATATCATTAATCCCAAATATTATTAGGAAATAATACAAACATTTGCTTCTTATAGACAAATGTGGCCCATGTCAATTTTGTGTTTATTACTTGTGTGGTCCTCAGCTTTTTGTTGGGTACATTTGTAATACATTTTTCCCTGATGAAGCTACATCCACAGTGAAACTCGTTGGTATTAAAATAAACATTTTTTTACTTCACTCAGTTGAGGACCACTTGTGTGGTCCTCAACTTTTTGTTGGGTAAATTTGTAATAATGTTTCCCTGATGAAGCTACATCCACAGTGAAACTCGTTGGTATTAAAATAAACATTTTTTTTACTTCAATCATGCAAGGACACATATAATAAATTAGAAAAAAGAAATACAGACAACAGAGAGAAGAAACAAAATAGGATCTTTCAAGAATATTTTATTATTCATCTTTTTCACTTCCTATAGCTCAGGAATGAGAAATACTTGCAAGTTATTGCCGGGAAGAATAACAGCTGAGCGACAACAATAAAAAGTAACATTACAATGTATACATACAGTCATGTGAAAAAGTTGACCCCATGGAAATTGTTGACCTTTTAAACATTTTAAGTAGACAAACATTACATTTTGATTCAGAATGTGCCTACAGACAATGATGATATACTTAAATAAATGACATATAAAATTGACATGCTGTATTCATTTTTGAGATCTAAACTTATGAAACTACAGATTTGTCATATGGGAAAAAGTAACCATATCCCCACCATTTACCACCACTCCAAATCTATGAAATTAGAATCCAGTGATTTGAAATAGGTGCTAATGATTAGAACCTCCTTAGGGAGTATGCAGGAGGAACCTGCCTTATTTAAACCTTAGACAACTAAGGGTCTTGTGTTCTCTTTCTTATTAATGTTTGTGGTGTAAGACCAAAAGAGCTCTCTAGGGCCCTCAGAAGAAAGGTTGTGAATGCCATTGAGTTTGGCAAGGGCTCGATAAGATTGTCAAATCATTTGAAATCAATAATTCTCCTTTAAGGAAAAAAATTCTGAAAGTGGCTTAGATTTCAAACAACTGCTAATTTTTCCGGGACTGGCCAGCCCCAGAAAATTCTGCCCAAGATCTGACTGTTTGATGCTAAAGGAAATCTAGAATAACTCCCAAAGATTTCATCATGGGTTGTTTAGGCAACTTTTGCAACATTTTTGCTGTCCAAAAACAACATTAGAGCAACAGGACAGTTTGCCATTGAATATAAAGGCAAAGACCAGGCCTTCTGGAAAAATATGCTGAAAATTGATCATTCCAAGACATAGTTTTTTGGTCATAGTAACAGTAAATATGTTTGCAAAAGACAGTATTTCAGGAGAAGAATAACAACTGTGAAGCATGGCAAATCCATGAAGGAATGACTTAAAATCAAGAAATAGCTGGTTATGAATGTCCCTAATCAAAGCCTTTTGGCTTGATCACCATTGACATTTAGTAGAATGATTTTGAAACAGGTAGTCTATGTAGAGAAACCCAAAAATTGAAGGAATTTAACATAAATAATGAAAAATTCCACAGAGTTGATGTCAGAGGCTGGTAGGCAGTTATACAAAATGCCTACAAGAAGTAATTTCTGTGAAACTGAGCAAAACCAGCTATTGATGCCAGGGGTGTTCTTACTTTTTCCAGAATACACCATTGCATCTGATATTTCTGTGGAGTAGATGATTGAAACAGAAAATGTAACTTTAAAACCTGTGTTTTTATTCAAGCATATCAACTTTATCTGGAGGCACTGTTTAAATAATGATGTAATGTTTGCCTGTTCAAATATGTTGAAAAAGGTCAACAATTTCGATGGGGAATACTTCATTTTTCACATGGTTGTATGTGAAAAGAATATGACCAGTAGTATGAGTAAACCTATGTACCAGCTGGAAATCAAAATCTTAAAAACAAGCATGGTCTCTATACATGAGTTCCGAGGCCCATGTATCTGACATGACATATCCCCTGAACAGAAGTAAATCATAAAGCAAAACTAAACCCACATCGATTTATTGGTTTCAAAATATAGTTACATTCCTGGAATGCCGGGATAGCTAACTGCCACACTTGCTTGTGTCCTCAACCAAACTGTCAAACCATCAAACGGCCGGTGTCTTAACTGATCACATGTGCAGCATCATGGCAGTTGCAGATCAAATAGAAGCAGCTTCCTTGGCTGTAAAGGATAGGCGGATTTAATTTCACTTTAAGGCTGCCAGCTGATCAGCCTCCTCAAATTCGGCAGTGCCTAAAAATAGAGAGAAAAACTGAGCATGTGCAGAGCAGAGTGAGACAGTATATTACTGGATTTTAAAATGTATAGGCACTTATTTTTAAATTTATACATTGCTATACCTTTCTAAAGGGGCCAGCCTGAAGTGATGTAGCAGGACCTAATTTTCTGACTAAAGTTCCACTTTAACTTTGACCCCATTAGTTCTCACCATTTTAAGGTATAGGAAAGGGTGAGGGGAGGGGGCAACGCTGAACAATGATTAAGGGAGATACCAAAAATCCATGCAATGCAAAAGAAACTACAAGAGATACTTTCTTGTATATTAGTGGACAAAAGCCCTCTTAAACCCAATTCCATTGAAAACCTTTTTTTACCAACCATTGATAAGACCAAGAGAAGTTTATCACTCTTTTGCAACTTTTTGTTGTCCCTTTTGAAGAGATATCCTATCACCACTGTCCATATGAAACGCTAATGCCACATACACATTACCGTTTTTTCCGTCAGAATAAACTCTGAAGGTTTTTCTGACGGAGTTCCGCTGAAAGGAACTTGCGTACACACGATCACACCAAAGTCCGATCGTTTAGAACGCGGTGACGTACAACACGTACAACGGGACTAGAAAAGGGAAGTTATATAGCCAGTAGCCAATAGCTGCCTTTAAGTCGTTTTTGGTCCGTCGGAATAGCATACAAACGAACGGATTTCCCAATAGGAATAGATTCCGTCGGAAATGTTCCTAGAAATGTTCTATTTCTAGGAAATTTTGAAAGAAAAAGTCAGATGAAGCCCACACACGATCGGAATATCCGATGAAATGATTCCGTCTGACCTTTTCTGCCGGAAAGTCCGGTCGTGTGTACGCGGCATAAGACAACATCTCCACATTGGTGGCACATACTGATCTACAGCCACTTCATGTCTGCGTGCACTGCAATGTATGAATAGTATTAATCAGGTAGGGTTTTTTTTTTTTTTTTTGATAGAAACTTTTTTATTAAAGTTTTGACAGTATAACAAGATAATGACGTTTACATACAGTATCTCACAAAAGTGAGTACACCCCTCACATTTTTGTAAATATTTTATTATATCTTTTCATGTGCCAACACTGAAGAAATTACACTTTGCTACTATGTAAAGCAGTGAGTATACAGCTTGTATAACAGTGTAAATTTGCTGTCCCCTCAAAATAACTCAACACACAGCCATTAATGTCTAAACTGCTGGCAAGAAAAGTGAGTACACCCTTAAGTGAAAATGTCCAAATTGAGCCCAATTAGCCATTTTCCCTCCCTGGTGTCAAGTGACTTGTTAGTGTTACAAGATCTCAGGTGTGAATGGGGAACAGGTGTGTTAAATTTTGCTGTTATCACTCTCACTCTCTCATACAGGTCACTGGAAGTTCAATGTGGCACAACATGGCAAAGAACTCTCTAAATGATCTGAAAAAATTAATTGTTGCGCTATATAAAGATGGCCTAGGCTATAAGAAGATCGCCAAGACCCTGAAACTGAGCTGCAGCATGGTTTGCCAAGACCATAAAGAGGTTTAACAGGACAGGTTCCACTCAGAACAGGCCTCGCCATGGTCGACTAAAGAAGTTGAGGCTCAGCATGATATCTAGAGGTTGCCCTTGGGAAACAGACGTATGAGTGCTTCCAGCATTGCTGCAGAGGTTGAAGGAGTGGGGGGGTCAGCCTGTCAGTGCTCAGACCATACGCTGCACACTGCATCAAATTATCAAATTGGTCTACATGGCTGTCATCCCAGAAGGAAGCCTCTTATTAAGATGATGTACAAAGAAGCCTGCAAACAGTTTGTTGAAGACAAGCAGACTAAGGACATGGATTACTGGAACCATGTCCTGTGGTCTGATGAGACCAAGATAAACATATTTGGTTCAGATGGTGTCAAGCGTGTGTGGCAGCAACCAGGTGAGGAGTACAAAGACAAGTGTGTCTTGCCTACAGTCAAGCATGGTGGTGGGAGTGTCATGATCTGGGGCTGCATGAGTGCTACCGGCACTGGGGAGCTACAGTCCATTGAGGGAACCATGAATGCCAACATGTACTGTGACATACTGAAGCAGAGCATGATCCCCTCCCTTCGGAGACTGGGCTTCAGGGCAGTATTCCAACATGATAACAACCCCAAACACACCTCCAGGATGACCACTGCCTTGCTAAAGAAGCTGAGGGTAAAGGTGATGGACTGGCCAAGCATGTCTCCAGACCTAAACTCTATTGAGCATCTGTGGGGCATCCTCAAACAGAAGGTGAAGGAGTGCAAGGTCTCTAATATCCACCAGCTCCGTGATGTCATCATGGAGAAGCGGGAAAGGACTCAAGTGGCAACCTGTGACGCTCTGGTGAACTCCATGCCCGGGAGGGTTAAGGCAGTGCTGGAAAATAATGGTGGCCACACAAAATATTGACACTTTGGGCCCAATTTGGACATTTTCACTCAGGGGTGTACTGACTTTTGTTGCCAGCGGTTTAGACATTAATGGCTATGTGTTGAGTTATTTTAAGGGGACAGCAAATTTACACTGTTATACAAGCTGTTCACTCACTACTTTACATTGTAGCAAAGTGTAATTTCTTCAGTGTTGTCACATGAAAAGATAGAATAAAATATTAACAAAAATGTGAGGGTGTACTCAGTTTTGTGAAATACTGTATATTGTCAGGTTACATACAGGCGAAATATACAGTGGAGACGGAAAGTATTCAGACCCCCTTACATTTTTCACTCTGTTATATTGCAGCCATTTGCTAAAATCATTTAAGTTAATTTTTGTTCCTCATTAATGTACACACAGCACCCCATATTGGCAGAAAAACACAGAATTGTTGACATTTTTGCAAATTTATTAAAAAAGAAAAACTGAAATATGACATGGTCCTAAGTATTCAGACCCTTTGCTGTGACACTCATATATTTAACTCAGGTGCTCTCCATTTCTTCTGATCATCCTTGAGATGGTTCTACACCTTTATTTGAGTCCAGCTGTGTTTGATTATACTGATTGGACCTGATTAGGAAAGCCACACACCTGTCTATATAAGACCTTACAGCTCACAGTGCATGCCAGAGCAAAAGAGAATCATGAGGTCAAAGGAACTGCCTGAAGAGCTCAGAGACAGAATTGTGGCAAGGCACAGCTCTGGCCACGGTTACAAAAAAATTTCTGCTGCACTTAAGGTTCCTAAGAGCACAGTGCCCTCCATAATCCTTAAATGAAAGACATTTTGGACCAGAACCCTTCCTAGAGCTGGTCATACGGCCAAACTGAGATATCGGGGGAGAAGAGCCTTGGTGAGAGAGGTAAAGAAGAACCCAAAGATCACTGTAACTGAGCTCCAGAGATGCAGTCAGGAGATGGGAGAAAGTTGTAGAAAGTGAACCATTACTGCAGCCCTCCACCAGTTGGGGCTTTATGGCAGAGTGGCCCGACAGAAGCCTCTCCTCAGTGCAAGACACATGAAAGCCTGCATGGAGTTTGCTAAAAAACACCTGAAGGACTCCAAGATGGTGATAAATAAGATTCTCTGGTCTAATTAGACCAAGATAAAACTTTTTGGCCTTAATTCTAAGTAATATGTGTGGAGAAAACCAGGCACTGCTCATCACCTGTCCAATACAGTCCCAACAGTGAAGCATGGTGGTGGCAGCATCATGCTGTGGGGGTGTTTTTCACCTGCAGGGACAGGACATCTGGTTGCAATCGAGGGAAAGCTGAATGCGGCCAAGTACAGGGATATCCTGGATGAAAACCTTCTCCAGAGTGCTCAGGACCTCAGACTGGGCCGAAGGTTTACCTTCCAACAAGACAATGACCCTAAGCACACAGCTAAAATAACGAAGGAGTGGCTTCACAACAACTCCGTGACTGTTCTTGAATGGCCCAGCCAGGGCCCTGACTTAAATCCAATTGAGCATCTCTGGAGAGACCTAAAAATGGCTGTCCACCAACGTTTACCATCCAACCTGACAGAACTGGAGAGGATCTGCAAGGAGGAATGGCAGAGGATCCCCAAATCCAGGTGTGAAAAACTTGTTGCACCTTTCCCAAAAAGACTCATGGCTGTATTAGATCAAAAGGGTGCTTCTACTAAATACTGAGCAAAGGTTTGAATACTTAGGACCATGTGATATTTCAGTTTTTCTTTTTTAATAAATCTGCAAAAATTAGAAACCCTGTTAGAAACCCTGAACTTTCAAACAAAAGCAGTTAAGACTTCAACATCAACAAAAAATGAAAACCATCCCAAAAAAAAAAAAAATCTGAAAATCAAGGGAAGGATACGCCTAGCGCTCTAGCAAGTTAAAAACCCGCTAAAATTGTTATTCACGGGACCTTACACCTCAACAAATTTTCATACTATGAGTTAGCTGCTCTCATATGAATTTCAGTGTTTCCACTTGAGGTCAAACACTTGCATTGTGTCCATAATGTGTGATGTACCCTTTCCATAAGTTTGATCGTTTCCATTCTCTGTAGGACCTCCGGAGTCCTCCAGTTCAGCGCAATGGTCCACAGGAGCGCACAGAACAGTGTATGGGTCAGTTTCTGTGCTGGCCCGGCTACCGCAGGCAACTGTGCAAACAAAAGGCACATTGGTGCATTCAACGAAACCGTGGAGCCTGTTATTTGACCGGCCTTAGCCGCTACCCTCTGCCATAGTGGCTGGAGAGCCAGACAGCTCCAAAAAGTATGGAGGAGTGTGCCAGCCATCTGACAGCCCCTAAAGTATGTCTCTGGGACTGTAGGGTAAAACAAATACACTCTACTAGAGGTCAGATACCATCTAGTATGGAGTTTCACTACCGTCTCTTTGATGGCCATTGAGCGCATGCATTTATGCATGTTAAGCAGCATCTCAGACCAGACCTCTGGGGCAAACTCCTGGCCCAGTTCCATTTCCCACCTGACCATCACCGAGGACTTATCCAGTAGACGCTGTCCATTTAGAAAACTGTAGATCTGCACCTATTTTTCTGTTTTTATTGCTTTTAAATGTAAATGTCCCCTTTTAGTCTTAATAAATTAAGTTTAGTTAAATGGTTTTACGCTATGGGAGGATTTTTTCTTTATCCTTATAAACATCTGAAAAACACCGGAACCATCGTACAACTGTGAGCCCGGAAAGTCGGGGATATCGCGGACAATCGTGTTCAGCATTACCAGGAACCGCAGAGTCCTTGGGAGATCCAAATGCCCCGTACACACGGTCGGATTTTCCGACGGAAAATGTGAGATAGGACCTTGTTGTCGGAAATTCCGACCGTGTGTAGGCTTCATCACACATTTTCCATCGGATTTTCTGACACACAAAGTTTGACAGCAGGATATAAAATTTTCCGACAACAAAATCCGTTGTCGGAAATTCCGATCGTGTGTACACAAATCCGACGGACAAAGTGCCAAGCATGCTCAGAATAAATAAAGAGATGAAAGCTATTGGCCACTGCCCCGTTTATAGTCCCAACGTACGTGTTTTACGTCACCGCGTTTAGAACGATCGGATTTTCCGACAACTTTGTGTGACCGCGTGTATGCAAGACAAGTTTGAGCCAACATCCGTCGGAAAAAATCCTAGGATTTTGTTGTCGGAATGTCCGAACAAAGTCCGACCGTGTGTACGGGGCAATAGATTGTTCTGAAGGAGATCACTAAGGCGCTTTTATATTCCTGATTGAGGTAAGAGCTCTGGGAGCATTGAGTTCACAGGAACCACGAAGATCACATACAGATTTGTCACAAGAATCATTTATTAGAAGAATTTTTCACAGGAAATTTGGGCACATTGTTTGAAAGGACATTGATAGTAATCAATTCACCATTTATTATTAGTATCTGTGCATAATTATCTTAACGGACATTCCATCACATCTGATATTGTTTATTTGTCACAGTTTTTTCATTTTAAAATTGCGCTGATCACCATTTATTTCTATTCCAATTGTTTGTGCACTGTGTACACTATAGGTCTAGCAGCAGTTTTTTTATACACTTTGATTTAGTTTAAATAGTTCACTTAGTAGCGCAAAGGATCACACTATTTATTTATTTAAGCTGGTGTGCATGGAGCCTAAGTCGCACTGAAGATGAATGAACAGGAGACAGAGGCTCATGAACATTCATAAACTGAAGCATAGTAAAAACAGTTTACTATGCTCAGTAATTAATGAATACAGTGGGTGATCAGTATCAATCACCCACTGTGTTCACTTAGAAAAGGAAGGGGCCAGTAAATTACATATTTACCGGCCCCTTCCCCGCTCTCCATCCTGACAGATTCTCCTGTGTGCCTGCAACTGCTGCCGGTGGGAGAGGAAAGGAGGTAAGCCGGTAGCGCTGCAGCTGGTGGGGGTCCAGGCAGTGAGAGAAATCCAGATTAGTGCAGCGGGTGGGGGGGAGGAATAGCTGAACCAGTCTTTCAGCTGCAGCAGTGAGAGCCACAAAACATTGGTTTCAATTATTTCCCCACCACCCGCTGCAGTGATCCCCCGCTCTATCCACACACGATCCCCCTGGTGGGGAGGGGGAATAACTGCACCAGTGGGATGGGGGTGTGAGACAGTTGGCGGGGGTAAGTCAGTTGTGAAGGGATTTCTTCAGTGGCAGTATCTGTGGGGTGACCAGGGAGGGATGTTGGGAAGGTAGAGAATGAAAAGTGACCATGGAATTATGTAACTCAACTGGGGGGAGTGGGCAGTAGCTCAAAGTGATGTATGTCATCTAGATGTATGAAGTGGCCTGGGGGTGGTGCAAGTTGGGGGGGCAGAGGTTGAGAAGTAATCATTTAATGATGTCTATAATTAAAAACTTCTGTGCTCATCTACTAATAGATAAAACAATAAATAATACAATGGTACTGCTCAAAGAGAACAACGTCCTGTTATAGAAGATGTAATATGCAACCTCACAGCCGTGTGCACAGAGTGTGCCAGGTGTGCCTAATCACCCCGTGTGGCACAGATTCCCCCTGTTTGGACCCATGATATTTGACCAAAGTCCCCTAATGAGGCTCCTACAAAAATTGTAAACAAAATTTTGTGTAAAAATAATAAAAAACTAAATAATAAAAATGAAAAAATATTGACATCGTCCACTGCCCTACTGACACCAATCTCTACCCTACTGACACCGTCCACTGCTCTACTTACACCGTCAGTATATATACACATGCACACACACGCATATGTGTTTGAGCTTTGGGGTGCACACCCCATTGCAATAGGCTACGCACACCAATGTGCAACCTTTAATCACTCTGTGCATGTCCAGATAATGTGACATTATTTTTTGATCATTTTATTTAACCCTGTGTTATTCAAACTCTGTACAATCAAAAGTGTATACTTAACACATAAGCTAAACACTCTATGGCTAAGTTAGCAACATATAAAAGTGAGCGTTGAGCCCAACACGGTATGAACTCCCAGCCCTGCTGCTCCCAGTAGGGAACTGGTATACAAGACAGTGCAATATGATTAAAAGTAAATGATAAAAAAAATAATTAATAACTGGAGGCATTAGGCTGTAATAATGTCCATATGGGCTGAAATGTCCATAATGTTCATAGAATGATAGCAACTTTAGAAGGCAGCCCCGTTGAAGGAAAAGAAGCAATCCTCTGGGCACTATGGAGATAAAAAGAAAGGCGCCACTCTAAGTGCAGTAAATTACATGAGGTTTAATAAGAACTGTAAAAACAGTACTCACAAAAGTACAATGTAAGAAGGCATGTTGGCAAAAAATTGCCGGGTGTCCTGGAAGTGTGTCTAATCCGGGTACTGGATGGCGGTGGTCTCCGGTGGTCAGGCTGCTCCGATGGATGCCGCCACTTCCTGTCATTGGAATGCACGTTGACAACCAGGGCGATGAGATCACTTCCGGAATCGGGAACGAGTAGGCGACGTGTTTGCGGAGCTACGCTCCTTCCTCAGGCCTGAAGGGTAGGAAGAATAGGAAAGGGGCAGGAAGAAAAGGGAGGGAAATGAAAGGGTGGTGGAAGAAAGGGGAAGGGGAGGAAGAAATAGAAAGGGGAGAAGAAATTGGAAAGGGAAGAAAAAAAGGGAAGGAAATTCAAAATGAAAGGGTGGTAGAAAAGGGATGGGGAGGAAGAAATGGGAAGCAAAGAGAAAGGGGGGAAGAAAAGGAAAGCTGGAGGAAGAACATTTAAGGAAATGAAGTGGGAGGAAGAAAAGGAAAGGAAATGGAAGGGAAGGAAGAAAAGGGAAAGAAAGGAAAGGAATGGGGGAGGAAGAAAAAGGAAGTAAAAGAATAAGGACAATTAAGGGAAGAAATGAACGTTGATGCATTGTAGTTTCCATTTCTCCAGACTCATAGAAAATTTGCCATGTGCTGAAAGTGTTGTTTTTGGGATAGGAAATTATCAAAGTTTTGAGGCCATAGATTGTTAGCATGCTGAAACCTGTCCAGTAAAACTATGATCAAGATATCTCACACCATGTCTCCTACAATATACCAAATGCAGGGATGGTTAGAATGTGCAGATACCTCACAGGCTGTCTATAGTTCTAGTCTGATACCAGTTGTTTTCTACTTCCTGTATAATGCCATTTTATCTTCTGTACCATGCACATCTTGAGTTATGTGAATAGAAGGATTAAAACCTACAGTTTATAGACCTCTGACACCAAGGAGGGGATTATGTAACGAGAGCTGGATGATTTCACACCTTCCATCCTGTTCTTGAATAATCAACAAAAGCCTAGACACATTTTATGGTGATTATTTTAAGATGCCTGTGCTACCTATGTGGATATAAATGCCGGGGTTTGTTCCTGACGCGCACTGAAATGGAAGAATAGGCTTAAATAAGCTACAAAACATTTATGATGTTAATAAAAGATTTGGCCTTATTAAAACACAACACAATATACAGACCAACATGTCAATGTTAATGAAAAACGTTATTACTGTGGGTAGTAAAATATAAAGCTCACAATTCAGAAAGTTCAGCTAATAGTAAGAGAGTGCTCTGAAGGTATATCAGATATTATATGGGAACAATAGTGAATGTGTTGGCAGAGGAATCAGTGAGGGGCAAAAGCGGGCCACTATAAAGGAAGGGAAGACACAAACAGAGTGCGGAAGAAGAAAGAATATACAGAAAGCCAATGTCCACTGAGAGCATGAGTATAGAAGGAAGAGGGAACATTGAAGAGTGAAAGTGTTGAAATATTAATAAATATACATAAGAAAACTAGGGGAACGGAGGAAACATTTCAACATAAAATCATTGCTGAGTGCTTTCTGGCTCTCTATCCTTGTGTCATTATTTTATCTTGTCTCCATCCCTACCTCCTGTCTCTAACTCTCTCTACCTCTTGATCTCTTTCTCCATTTGTCTCTCCTGTGTTTCTCTGTCTCATGCACTTACACCTCATCCTTGCCCCCTTCTCTACTTCCTTCTCCTTCTTGGTATCCATTTCCCTTTCTTTGTTTTGTATAAATTTTTCTTAGTCTTTCTACCCATATCGCTCTTTTTTCTCTCTGTCTCTTATTCTGCATCTCTCTCTCTTTCTTTCCCTCACCCTTTCTCCCTCCTCTTTCTCTTCTTTCCCCTCGTTTCACTCCTTCTTCCTCTCTTAGCCTATCCTTATCCATTTCTCTTTCACTCTATCAGTCATCACTCTGCCTTCTCCCACTCCTTCCTCCATGTCTCTTTTTTACTTCTTCTACCAATTCCCCCTCGCTTTTCTTCTCTCATTTATTCCTTCTATATTTCTCTCTCTATCTCTCCCCCCCCCCCCCCCCCCTATTCACTCTTTCCATGTCTCATTCCTACCTGAGTCCTCTCTCTCTCTCTTCTTCTCCCTACTTTTTTTTTCTCTGTACTCTCTCTCTTTCTTTCTTTCACATGCTCTTTCACTTACACCTAGTATTTTTTGGCATTATTATTATTATACAGGATTTATATAGCGCCGACAGTTTACGCAGCGCTTTACAACATTAGGGCAGACAGTACAAGTACAATACAATTCAATACAGGAGGAATCAGAGGGCCCTGCTCGTTAGAGCTTACAACCTAGGGGGGAGGGTCAAGTTATACAAAAGGGTAATAGCTGTGGGGGGTGAGCTAATGGAGAAAATAGTGCAGTTGTTAGATGGAGGCAGGATAGGCTGAAGAGGAAAGTTTTCAGGGATCGCCTAAAAGTGGATAAATTTGGAGACAGTCTGACAGATTGGGGTAGGGAATTCCAGAGGATGGGCGAGGCTCGGGAGAAGTCCTGGAGGCAGATATGGGAGGAGGTGATGAGGAGCTAGAGAGCAGGAGATCTTGGGAGGAATGGAGATGGCGATTAGGTTGGTATTTTGAGACTAGGCTAGTGATGTAGCTGGGGGCACAGTTGTTGATGGCTTAGTAACTTATTGTTAGTATTTTGAATTTAATTCGTTGGGCAAGTGGCAGCCAATGGAGGGATTGGCAGAGAGGGGTAGCAGACACTGAGCGGTTTGTAAGGTGGATGAGTCTGGCAGCAGCGTTCATGATGGACTGAAGGGGGGATAGTCTATTTAAAGGTAAGTCAATGAGGAGTGAGTTGCAGTAGTCAAGGCGAGAGATAACCAGGGAGTGAATCAGGAGCTTTGTGGTTTCACTGGTTAGAAAGGGCCGTAGTTTAGAGATGTTGCGGAGGTTGAGGCGGCAAGCTTTGGAAAGTGATTGGATGTGGGTCTGAAAGGTGAGTTCAGAATCTAAGACAACACCTAGCACCCTGACATGTGGGGACGGGTGGATGGTTTTGCCATTGCTCTTCACAGAGAAGTCAGGGGAAGAGGCACGTGGGGGAGGAAATATTATGAGCTCGGTTTTGGACAAGTTGAGTTTGAGGAAGTGGTGTGACATCCATACAGATATGTCGGTTAGTAAGTTAGTGATGCGTGAGGAGACTGATGGAGTGAGTTGAGGGGTGGAGAGATAGATTTGTGTGTCGTCAGCATAGAAATGATATTGAAAGCCGTGAGAGGCTATCAGCTGACCCAGGGAAGAGGTGTAGATTGAAAATAAAAGAGGTCCAAGAACAGAACCTTGGGGGACCCCAACAGAGAAGGGAAGAGGAGTGGAGGAAGTAGAATTGTAAGTGACACTGAAGGTGCGTTGGGATAGGTAAGATGAGAGCCACTGAAGAGCACAGTCACGGAGACCGAGGGAGTAAAGTTTTTTGAGGAGGAGGGGGTGGTCAACCGTGTCAAAGGCAAAGGCATTATTCTCTATACTTTTTTTTTTTACATTTCCCTTTTCTGTCTCTGTATTTTACTAATTCTTAAACCTCTTCATATCCATAATTTTCCATCATTTTCTTCTTATCCATCCATTCTTCAAACTTTCACTCTTAATTTTCTTTCTCTCTGTCTCTTCCCTTGTCCTTCTCTCTCCTTGCATCTACTTCTTTCATTACTTCACTTTCTAATCATTGTTTTTCTCTTTCCCTTTCTATCCCGCTCTCATTTATTTTTCTTGTCACCATTTTCTTTCTCTGTCTCTGTCCCTTTTTTCAGCTCTATTTTCTTTCCTCTCTTATGTGTCCTTCTTTTCTATTATTTCTGCTTTTCTCTTTCTCTTGTTCTCCATTGTTGGATCAAACTCTTATCATCGTTTGCCCCTTGCTTACTCTCCATCTTCTTTTCCAACCAGTGTTAATTTTTACATCAAATATTGATTTAGTTTTAGTTAGTCTTTGGACTAAAATGCCATTTTAGTTACAGTCCTGTTTTAGTCTTTTGACTGAAATGCTATTTTAGTCAACTAAAATCTCCAGTACATTTTAGTCATCTAAAATCAAATGGGTTTAATTATATTTGAATGCATTATTTAAGCATTTCTTTAGAATTTCCAAACTCATTATATACACCTAGAGTAAAACTCTAATAATATGTTACTAGTGGGGAAAGGGGTTTGTGTGACTTTACATGAGGCAATGACGTAGTCATTAACCACTTAAGGACCAAGCCTCTTTCTGAGATTTGTTGTTTACAAGTTAAAAACAGGGTTTTTTTTACTAGAAAATTACTGTATTTCTCGGCGTATAACACACGCCAGTACATAAAACGCTCTCCAAGTTTAGGAGGAAATTTTAAGTTAAAAAACTTTTAGGAGGGAAGTTTAAGGAAAAAAAACTTACATTTAAATGCCCATCAATGCAGCCTTATCAGTGTCATTGCAGCCTTGTCAGTGTCATTGAAGCCTTGTCAGTGCAGCCTTGCCCCAGTGCAGCCTTGCAGCCATGTCAGTGCAGCCTTCCCCAGTGTCCATTGCAGCCTTGCCCCAGTGAAGCCTTGCAGCCATGTCAGTGCAGCCTTTCCCAGTGTCCATTGCAGCCTTGCCCCAGTGCAGCCTTGCTGCCTTGTCAGGGCAGCCTTGTTAGTGCAGCCTTCCCCAGTGTCCATTCCAGCCTTGCCCCAGTGCAGCCTTGCAGCCTTCCCCAGTGTCCATTACATCCTTGTCCAGATTTAAATATGGCGCCGCGGAGATCGCAGAACCTCCAAACATTGAATTTTTTTTTCTAACACCCTAGAGCAATACTTTCTGTCACACCGTATTTGGACAGCGGTCTTACAAACTTATTTTTTTGGGAAAAAATACACTTTTTCAAATTAAAAGAGACAACAGTAAAGTTAGCCCAATTTTTTTATATTGTGAAAGATAATGTTATGCCGAGTAAATTGATACCCAACATGTCAAGCTTCAAAATTGCGCCTGCTCTTGGAATGGCGACAAACTTTTACCCTTAAAAATCTCCATAGTCAATGTTTAAACAATTCTACAGGTTGCGTGTTTTGAGTTACAGAGGAGGTCTAGGGCTGGAATTATTGCTCTCGCTCTACCGATCGTGGCGATACCTCACATGTGTGATTTGAACATTATTTTCATATGCGGGCGCTACTCACGTACCCACTTGCTTCTGCACATGAGCTCGGCGGGAAAAATGGCCCTTTAAGAGCTATGGGCGGAAGTGACGTTTTGACGTCACTTCCACCCTGCAATGATATGGAGATGGTTGGGGGCCATCTTCCCCTCACTTGTCTCCATACCAAGCCAGGAGAAGGATCCGATCGCCTCCGCCGATCCGCTCGCTACCATAACAACGACGTATAACAACAGTGGGCAGTCCGTAAGTGGTTAACCTCCATCCCTATATTAATGTACAAAGAGCAAAGAGAGCGGGACTTTATATGAAGTGCGCGAGGGATATGGTTTAGTATTAAATTGTTGTAATAAACATATCTGTGATATATAATATATGGTACTTTATAGCACATTGTTGATTAATAATAATTATATTCAATTTTCGATAAAACTCATATACTGTATATACACATAAATGGGTACCTGCATAATTAGAAATTACTCTAATCCCTAACATTGAAGAGGGATGAGAAGGTATACTAGATAAATACTTTATTGTACATTGATAAATACACAATTCGTAAAAAATCACCCATAAGAGATTTGGCAAACATATGATGGATAATGGAACCCAACGTCTTTAGGCTAAGAACAATTGGTACAGAATAGAATACACTGATATGACACATAATGAAACACAACATCTGTTGGATCAGGAGCAAGTGTGTAATGTGTTTCTGCAATGACATAGGTAAATTTCTAATTAATCCAGTATATTTATGCGGTTTCTGGTATCATTCTCACTTGTTCACCGCCCGATGCCTGTCCGTCCTGGGTGTGGAATGCAGGTACTTATTTATGTGTATAAATATGAGTTTTATCGAAAATGGAATATAATTATTATTAATCAACAATGTGCTATAGATTACCATGTATTATATATCACAGATATGTTTATTACTACAATTTAATACTAAACCATATCCCTTTGCACTTCTTATAAAGTCCTGCACTCTAATAATATGTTATTATTTATGGTATTGGGGTTTGAACATGAGCTACAGACACAGATTTAACCATTGTGATATATAACAACTTTATAAATAAAGCCAAGTTTCATAAACAAGCAAATACATTGCTTTTTGACAAGCAGAAGTACAACTTGAAAATATAAAAATATAAAAAACTGTAAACTCTTTTAGCTTTAATGCCATTGCACATAGTACCTGAATATATTACCAACAATAAATATTAAGAAAGAAAAAATAAGAAAAGCCTTTTTCTTACTTTTTTTATTCTTTTAGCAGCTTATTAGATGCCACCTACATATTCTTATGTAGTAGTGCAGTGTTAATTTTTACGTGAAGTTTCAATTTCGTTTTAACCACTTGCCAACCGGCCCATAGCCGAATGACGGCTGCAGGGCGGTTGGATAACTCTGGAAGGGCGTACTATGACGTCCTCCCAGAATTCCCCTCTCACACGCCCCCTGGGGCGCGCACCCGAACACATCCGTGACCGCCGGGTCCAGAGGACCCGGCGCATCACGGATCCCGGTAAATGGCCGCTGATCGCGGCCGTTTACCATGCGATCGCGCCATCAAATGACGGCGCGATCACATGTAAACAGACACATGTAAACCGATCGGTACACTGTGAGCGGAGAGGGGGATGGATGGATGGCTGCAGCGCTGTGGGCTGGATGTGTAGTGCCCACAGCGCTGCACAGAGACATCCAGCCATCCATCCATCCATGCTCAGCCATCCCTAATGCTCTGCAATGCTGTGCAATACTCTGCAAAGCCCCACATTACCCTGGAATACCCCACATTACTCTGCAAAGCCCCACATTACTCTGCAATACCCCGCATTACCCCGCCATACTCCGCCATACCCCGCCATACCCCGCCATATTCCGACATATCCCGCCATACTCCGCCATACCCCGCCATACTCCGACATACCCTGCCATACTCCGACATACCCCGCCATACTCCGCCATAGCCCGCCATACTCTGCCATACCCCGCCATACTTCCCCATACCCCGCCATACCCCGCCATACTCCGCAATACCCCGCCATACTCCGCAATACCCCGCCATACTCTGCAATACCCCGCCATACCCAGCCATACCCTGCCATGCTGAGCCATGCTCGGCTGTATACTCGGCCTCTGTATGTGGCCAGGCTGTGGAAGTCTCACACATGTGGTATTGCCGTACTCAGAAGGATTAGGAGAATCTATTTTGGGGTGTCATTTTTGGTATGTACATGTTATGTGGTAGAAATATTGTATAAATGGACAACTTTGTGTTAAAAAAAAAAAATGCGTTTTAACCACTTCCCGCCCGCCGGCCGTCATACAACGTCCTTGACTTTGTGCGGGGATATCTGAATGATGCCTGCAGCTACAGGCATCATTCAGATATCAGCTTTTTCAGCTGGCGATTCCCTACACCATAAGAATGATCATAGCGGCTGTTCCACTGCTTGATCATTCTTACGGGAGGCTAGAGGGGATGTCCCCCCTCCCGCGCTTCGACCGACTCACCGCTACGATCAAAGCCAGGATCGTTTTTTTTTTTTTTTTTTTAATTGCAGGCTTCCCAGCCTAGAGGTGAGATGTGGGGTCTTATTGACCCCATATCTCACTGTAAAGAGGACCTGTCATGCCATATTCCTATTACAAGGATGTTTACATTCCTTGTAATAGGAATAAAAGTGGTCAAATTTTTTTTTTTTTGGAAAAAAGCATCAAACTAAAATAAATAAAGTAAAATGAACAATAAAAAAAAAAAAAAAAGTTTAAAGCGCCCCTGTCCCTGTGTGCTCGCATGCAGAAGCGAACGCGTACATAGGTCCCGCCCACATATGAAAACGGTGTTCAAACCACACATGTGAGGTATCGCTGCGATTGGTAGAGCGAGTGCAATAATTTTGGCCCTAGACCTCCTCTGTAACTCAAAACATGTAACCAGTAAAAAATTTTAAAGGGTCGCCTATGGGGATTTTTGAGTAGCAAAGTTTGGCACCATTCCACAAGCGCGTGCAATTTTGAAAGGTGACATGTTGGGTATCTATTTACTCGGCGTAACTTCATCTTTCACATTATGCAAAAACATTGGGCTAACTTTACTGTTTTGGTTTTTGTAAAGCACAAAACAGTTTTTTTTCCAAAAAAACGCGTTTAAAAAATTGCTGCGCAAATACCGTGCGAGATAAAAAGTTGCAACGACCGCCATTGTATTCTCTAGGGTCTTTGCTAAAAAAAACATATATAATGTTTTGGGGTTCTATGTAATTTTCTAGCTAATAAATGATGATTTTACATGTAGGAGAGAAATGTCAGAATTGGCCTGGGTTCTCCAGAACGCCTGAAGGTGCTCCCCTGCATGTTGGGCCTCTGTATGTGGCCACGCTGTGTAAAAGTCTCACACATGTGTTATCGCCGTACTCGGGAGTAATAGCAGAATGTGTTTTGGGGTGTAATTTTCGGTATGCATATGTGGTGTGTGAGAAATAACCTGCTAATATGACAATTTTGTGGGAAAAAAAAAAACCTTGATTTTCCAAAGAATTGTGGGAAAAAATGACAACTTCAAAAAACTCACCATACATCTTTCTAAATACCTTGGGATGTCTTCTTTCCAAAAAGGGGTCATTTGGGGGGTATTTGTACTTTTCTGGCATGTTAGGGTTTCAAGAAATTAGATAGGCTGTCAGTTCTTCAGGTGTGATCAATTTTCAGATATTCGCACCATAGCTTTTGGACTCTATAACTTTCAAAAAGACCAAATAATATCCACCGATTTGGGTTATTTTTACCAAAGATATGTAGCGGTATAAATTTTGGCCAAAATATATGAAGAAAAATTACTAATTTGCTAAATATTATAACAGAAATGAAGAAAAATTTATTTTTTTACAGATTTTTCGGTCTTTTTTCTTTTACGGCGCAAAAAATAAAGAACCCAGCGGTAATTAAATACCACCAAAAGAAAGCTCTATTTGTGTGAAAAAAAGGACAAAAATTTCATATAGATACAGTGTTGCATGACTGAGTAATTGTCATTCAAAATGTGAGAGCACCAAAAGCTGAAAATTGGTCTGGTTAGGAAGGGGGTTTAAGTGCCCAGTTGTCAAGTGGTTAATCATAGTCTTTTGACTAAAATGCCATTTTAGTTTTAGTCGTATTTTAGTCATCTCAATTGTTTTTGTTTTAGGTGTATTTAGTAGACTAAAATAGCATTAATTTAGTCTACGAGAAAATTTTAGTCGACAAAATTAGCACTGTTTCCAGCCTATATTTTTCTCTCTTTATTCATCTCTCTCTTTAGGTCTTATGTACAAAAGGCTTTGTATGTCAAGCTTCTGTAATGTGGTAGTGATGAACTCACCCATGGAATTGGCCAAACTGCTATATTATTGTATTACCTAGCACAGGGCTTGACAAATTTGCTTTGAATCTAGGAGCCAGCTAAAAAAGTTAGAGGAGCCCTTTTTTTTAAACTAACAAAGCTTACAAAGAATATGTAACATGTTCCAAAAGGTGAACTTATCCTTTAACCCCTTCACAGCCATTTTTGCGTTTTTTTGCACATGTCTAAAACATTATTTTAGGCCTGAAGATTACATAAAACCCCCAAACATGATATATTTCTGAAAGCAGACACCCTAGAGCAGTGGTTCTCAACCTCAGTCCTCAAGTACCCCCAACGGGCCATGTTTTCAGGTTTTCCTTCACTTTGCACAGTATCTTTAAATCAATATCAATGACATGATGGGGTAAACTGCTCTATCTCTGTATTTGAGGACGGTACTAAGCTAAGCAGGGCAATAACTGCTCCACAGGATGTGGAAACCTTGCTAGAAGATCTGAACAAATTAATGGGGTGGGCAACTACATTGCAAATAAGGTTTAATGTAGAAAAATGTAAAATAATGCATTTGGGTGGCAAAAATATGAATGTAATCTATACACTGGGGGGAGAACCTCTGGGGGAATGTAGGATGGAAAAGGACCTGGGGGTCCTAGTGGATGATAGGCTCAGCAATGGCATGCAATGCCAAGCTTCTGCTAACAAAGCAAACAGAATATTGGCATGCATTAAAAAAGGGGATTAACTCCAGAGATAAAGTGATAATTCTCCTGCTCTACAAGACTCTGGTCTGGCCTCAACTAGAGTATGCTGTCCAGTTCTGGGCACCAGTCCTCGGGAAGGATGTACTGGAAATGGAGCGAGTACAAAGAAGGGCAACAAACTAATAAAGGGTCTGGAGGATATTAAAAAGGTTGCGAGCACTGAACATATTCTCTCTGGAGAAGAGACACTTGAGAGGGGATATGATTTCAATTTACAAATACCGTACTGGTGACCCCACAATAGGGATAAAACTTTTCAGCGGAAGGGAGTTTAATAAGACTCGTGGCCACTAATTAAAATTAGAAGAAAAGAGGTTTAACCTTAAACTACGTAGAGGGTTCTTTACTGTTATGCCCCGTACACACGGTCGGATTTTCCGACGGAAAATGTGTGATAGGACCTTGTTGTCAGAAATTCCGACCGTGTGTAGGCTTCATCTCACATTTTCCATCTGATTTTCCGACACACAAAGTTTGAGAGCAGGATATAAAATTTTCCGACAACAAAATCCGTTGTCGGAAATTCCGATCGTGTGTACACAAATCTGACACACAAAGTGCCACGCCTGCTCAGAATAAATAAAGAGATGAAAGCTATTGGCCACTGCCCTGTTTATAGTCCTGACATACATGTTTTACGTCACCGCGTTCAGAACGATTGGATTTTCCGACAACTTTGTGTGACCGTGTGTATGCAAGACGAGTTTGAGCCAACATCCGTCGGAAAAAATCCTAGGATTTTGTTGTCGGAATGTCCGAACAAAGTCTGACCGTGTGTACGGGGCATAAGAGCGGCAAGGATGTGGAATTCCCTTCCACAGGCGGTGGTTTCACCGGGGGGCATCAATAGTTTCAAAAAACTATTAGATAAGCAACTGAACGTCCGCAACATACTGAGATATACAATGTAATACTGACATATAATCACACACATAGGTTGGACTTGATGGACTTGTGTCTTTTTTCAAGTCTTTTTTCAAGCTCACCTACTATGTAACTATGTAACTTTGATATTGATAAGAGCTATTTTATCTAAGGACAGTTCCCAAAACATGATCCCTTGGATCAACTTGTGGACTGAGGTTAAGATCCACTGCTCTAGAGAATAAAATAGTGCTAGTTTCAATTTTTTTATGTCACATGATATTACCGCAAAATTTCAGTTTTTTGATAAAATGTAAAAGTTGAAGTTGCACTAGATACCCAACATGTCAATCCTTTTTGCGTGCGTCCGTGAAATGGCAGGATTTTATGTGCTTGGGTGTAACTCAACATTTTTATAATTAAAAAATATATATATTTTTTTTACTACAATTTTATTTTTTTGGTGACAGGTTCTCTTTAATGAGACATCCACGGTCTAAAAAACCCTACATGTCTCCTATGTGCTCCATTGAATGTAATGCAATGCACATTGCACTGCATTACATTCTGTCCCTGGCCCCATATCAGTTCTGGGTCAACAACAAGAAGGGGAGGAGAGCAGATGTATGCCCGCTTTCTCCCCTCCCCTCTACCCGGCAGATGGGCAAGCAGAGCCCGGGGCACATAGCGGGGAGGAGGGGGGGGTTTGCGTACAGCATTTGTGCGCCTGGGGTTTTTCGAGCCCTGAACTAGCAAGCTTTTACAGTATAGGTATTTAACATAGCTATGGCCTTTTCTCCAAAAACTGCAGCTTGGTGCTGCCAATCATTTATTGGATGATGGATTGCTATTTTTTGGTTTGGCCTGCTTGGCATTTGAGATTGTTTTTTGTGTGTTACATGACATCCTTGCTGTAAGAATCCCTTCAGATAGAAAGTGAGATAAGGGCTGGGAGAACTTAGTGCAGTGTACCCAATATCATACCTTCCAACTTTCTGAGATGGGAATGAGGGGTTACTATTAGCAAAAGTACGTAGGCTTGTAGGTATAGGACCCCCCCCCCCCCAATCACGCTACCCCTTAAATGAGAATTGTACAAAAAAAATGATTGATTAAACCCACAAGTGCTTTTTCACCACTACTATTCATTTATATTGGCTTCTGGAAATTACAAAGCAGCAATTTAGAAATCAGATGAAAGGTTTAGCACTGGGAAACACTTTTTGAAAGATAAAAAGTGTATTTTATACACATCTATATGGATCAGACCAAAATGAGGGACAAATGAGGAGGAAAGAGGTACAGAGGGACTTTGTTCTGAATGAGGGACAGTCCCTCGAAATCAGGGACAGTTGGGAGCTATGCAATATCTTTAGGCTAGACATCACAAGCAGGCGCTTCAATATGACCATCTCCAGATAATACAGATTGCAAAGTTCATGGGCTTCCTTTTACCTTTGACTAAAACCACCTGATAATTAAACAGACTTTTTAAAGAGTGCATTAGGAGATGTTTAGGAGGAGAGTATTATGCACCCTATTGAAAATATTGTGTTGGAGGGTCTACAAGTGAATGATTGCCCTTGTAGCACCAGGATCTCCCAATGGTTGAGGCAATCATACAGATACCAAGTCTTGCACTTACAGTAATAGCACATTACTGAACTGCTAATAAGGGAGAGAGCATACAGTAGTTTGAAGGGTGGCAGCCATCTGAGAAGTCAAACAACCATCCCCACACTTAGGAAACATCATAAGCAGGCTCTCCTCTTTGGCATTCTTCCATCTTACTGTGAGCTTGGCTAAAATACCAAGCAGACAATGGCACTATTTATTTATTTCAGGAATGTAGCTAAAAATCACAGGCAAATTACTGAAGAGGCCTTCTGAAAAATGCTCTTTGCGTGGTGCCTGTAACTTTGCATTGGTAGCACAGTGATCCTAAGGGGTGGCAGTCTTGCCTTGCAGCGCTAGGTTTAAATACCTCCAAGTTCACTATCTGCATGGGGTTTGCACCTGTGTTGAGCTCTTTTCAATGATGGAAGCTATAATACAACCTCTTTGAATGGAGGAGGAGGCAAAAAGGGCAGGCATAGTTGATACTCTTGATGAGGGTCTATAATATGTCCAGTGTCTATATTAAACCCTGCAACATTGGAAGATTACCATTGTTGGGGGAGCAGAGGTTGGACGATTTCAACTAGGATAGTCAGCATCAGCAAAAGGACCCTTCTCATTAAATGTAATTGCTGACTTTTTTTTAATATGCCTTTATTTATTGTTACTCAAGTCAACCAGAAACCAGAGAAATTACCTGACAACCAGGCAACTAGAATTTTAAGAAAGAAGTCAGCAGTAAAAACACATATCTCTGTGATGTTCTGTTTCTTTTAACTTCCCTGTATGTTTTAGAGAGTAAAATGGAACTGCTTGAGAGTACCCACACAAGCACAAGAAGAATGTACAAGCTAGCGGCAGAGCGAGAGACCTGGTGGGAATTAGGAATTAGGAGCACCGCGTTAAAAGACCACCGTGCTACTAAGACACCGTAGTGTTCCAATCATCCATTTTTAGTGGTCACATTCTCAGCCCCACAGCAGAAGCGGTGAGAACAATGCCTTCAATGAAGACACTTTTTTTTTTTTTGGCTTTCTGTCTCTTAAACATGCATTGTGAACGGATTCAAGATCGCTTTTTTCTTTTGTAGTGAAGGTCTTAGGAAGTTTCTATAAATTAATAAAATCCTGGACTCTATGAAGCCAATCTAGCTTTGAACAAGCTGTTATTGATCTTTCAGGTGAATCTACTGTGAATGTTATTTGGCAAACCTAGATCACTAACATCAAACAGAATTAAAGGTACCTGTGGAGACTTAACATTGGCAGCCTGGCTTTTACTAAAGCCAGCAAAGCAGAGGTGAGGAGAGAAAAAAGTTACTTAATTAACATTTCAGATGTATTGCCGGTTGACTGATTTAAGGTGGCTTAAACTATCCCCGATGTATTAAAAAGTGATTTTTCTTTTCCCGGCATTTGTAATCAATATTGCGTTTGGAAAGAAATGTTCTCTTCATCGTAGAGTACAGATTGTCAGGGTTCGGAGTAAACACCATGCCCTGTAATTAAATCACTTGGGCATCTCAGAATTAAAGGGTCAAGCCAACCAAAACTAGAAGTTTAAAGGATAAGTTTAGTTTGCCCAAAAAATGTATAATTTGCTGCCCTACCCATCAGTATTTTTTAAAACATGCCAACCGCCAGGCAATTTTAATCTCTTGCTACTAATAGAATTAACCATTTGTTAGCAGACACCTCATTAAACTAGAGCTACACAGGGGATTTTCTACTATAATTCCTACTGATTAATTGCTAGAAAACCATGTATACCTGAACTCCAGGAATTAGACAAAAATTTACTCTTGGCGTGGGGCCGGCCTGGCACTTGCTGTTGTGATCCGACTTCCTGTTAGAGGGGGGCTACATTCATTCTCTATAGTCTTCTCTTTCTCCCTCCTAAGATGGACTATGAGATTTGTAATGTGCATAGAGCAGTGCACATGACCCCAACTAATGTGCACTGCTCATTCCAAACAAACGTAACTGAGGTGCAAAAGGAGAGGTTCTGGGTGAAGGATGTAACAAGAGGCATAAAAACACATTAAGAAACAATTTTGTGAATAATAAATTACAGTCTATTAGGTAGTGGATGTGCATGGATTATTTTTTGGAGATGAAGAGCATTTGTTCCTCTAGTCTAGGGGTGCAGGAATAAATGTGTAGTACTTACCTTATTCTTGACTCCAGCAGGGTCCCTTCAGCTGTCCAACTGGCCACCTCACTAAGATGCTTTGGGGCCTGGTCGCATGCTTGCGTCCTCATGTACTATCCTGACTGAGTTTATAGCCCGGTACTGCAAACAATGATGCCGAAAAACGGCCTACAGCCCAGAGCCTGGTGTAGAAGAGAACACCAGTGGAGAGACAGATAGGGTAAGTAATTCACCTTATTCTGTCATCCTTAGACTAAAAAGTAGGGATGGGCGAATGGTTCGGCCCGAGCATAAGTTCGGGCCGAACTTTGGTTGTTCAGATGTTTGGCGAAAAACGAACATTATGTGGTTCGCTGCAAATTTGAAAGCCACGGAACCCCGTTAAAGTCTATGGGACACTAGCATGAAAAGCCAAAAGTGCTAATTTTAAAGGCTTATATGCAAGTTATTGTCAAAAAAGGGTTGGGGGACCCGGGTCCTGTCCCAGGGGACATGTATCAATGCAAAAAAAAGTTTTAAAAACTGCAGTTTTTTCAGGGGAAGTGATTT
This sequence comes from Aquarana catesbeiana, assembly GCF_042186555.1. Taxonomy (NCBI): domain Eukaryota; kingdom Metazoa; phylum Chordata; class Amphibia; order Anura; family Ranidae; genus Aquarana; species Aquarana catesbeiana. Next base: position 48,978,914 of record NC_133327.1, on the reverse strand, counting down.
TAGTAATGCTTAAAGTGAAACAATAAAAATTAAATATTCCTTTAAATATCGTGCCTGGGGGGTGTCTATAGTATTCCTGTAAAGTGGCACAGTTTTCCAGTGTTTAGAACAATACCACAGCAAAATGACATTTCTAAAGGAAAAAAAAATCATTTAAAACTGATTGCGGCTGTAATGAATTGTCGGGTCTTGGCAATATAGATAAAACTCATTGAAAAAAACGGCATGGGTTCCCCTCCATTCCATTACCAGGCCCTGGTATGAATATTAAGGGGAATCCTGAACCAAATTGTAAAATTTAAAATGTAAAAAAAAATTGAGTGGGGGTTGCCCCAAAATCCATACCAGGCCCTTCAGGTCACATGGCATCGGGGGGGCGGGGTCACCCGTTTACGTCACTGAGTGGCCCTGCCCTTAGCCATATAACAGCTGTCAAAGTGAGAAGCATGCAGTGTGCGGGAGCCTCCCATGGAAACGGAGCTGTTGTGGGTTTTTTTTTCTTTTTTTGGTTCGTCTGGTGGCGTGAGATGGATTTACATTGCGCAACATTATTTTTTTTTTATTTTTCAATAATGGACTTGTTCCAAAGTGTCTCCTGGCATTTTTACTATTTTTGACACTTTTTTTGTGAATTGGTAGAGGTACAATGTACCCCTACCAATGCACATGGGGGGTGGGATCTGGGGGTCCCCTTGTTAAAGGGGGCTTCCAGATTCCGATAAGCCCCCCACCCACAGGCCCCCATAGCCACTGGGCAAGGGTTGTGGGGATGAGGCCCTTGTCCCCATCAACATGGGGACAAGATGTTTTGGAGGGGACTTCAAAGCATCCTCTCCATGTTGAGGGCATGTGGCCTGGTATGGTTGAATGTGGGGGTGCTCTCTCATCCCCCCTCTTTTCCTGTGGCCTGCCAGGTTGCATTCTCGGATAAGGGTCTGGTATGGATTTTGGGGGGACCCCTATACCATTTTAAAAAAAAAATTGGTGCAGGGCTCCCCTTATTATCCATTCCAGACCTGAAGGGCCTGGTATGGATTTTGGGGGGATCCCCACGCTAATTTTTTTTAGATTTTGGTTCTGGGGGGGCCCATGCCATTTTTTTCAATGGGTTTTAGCTATATTGCCGAGACCTGACAATTCATTACAGCCACTATCAGTTTTAAATGACTTTTTTTCCTTTAGAAGTGTCATTTTGCTGTGGTATTGTTCTAAACACGGGAAAACTGCGCCATTTTACAGGCATACTATAGACACCCCCCAGGCATGATATTTAAAGGAATATTTCATTTTTATTGTTTCACTTTAAACATTATTAAAATCACTGCTCCTCAAAAAAACTAATGTTTTTAAAACTTTTTTTTTTTGCATTGATACATGTCCCTTGGGGCAGGACCCGGGTCCCCAAACACTTTCTATGGCAATAACTTACATATAAGCCTTTAACCACTTACGGACCGCCTGCTGCAGTTTTACGTCAGTAATTTGAGGAGGAAAATGGTTGTTATGGCAGCAGTTAGCTGCCATAACCCCGGTATCCTCTTCTTAAGCTGGCGGTCCACTTTCAAATAAAAGTGGTCTCTGCAGCAGATTCACCGCAAGATCACTTTTATCGGCGGCGGGAGAGGGGCCCCCCCCTTCCGCCGCGCTCCAGTGCCCTCCGTCGCTTACCGGAGCCATCGGTAGCGGCATAGGCGATAGGATCCTTCTCCTGGCTTGGTATGGAGATGAGTGAGGGGAAGATGGCCCCCACCCGTCTCCATATAATTGCAGGGCAGAAGCAAGGTCAAAACGTCACTTCTGCCCATAGCTCTTAAAGGGACTTTTCTTTTTTTTATATTGCATTTTAGTGTAAATATGAGATTTGAGGTCTTTTTGACCCCAGATCTCATATTTAAGAGGTCCTATCATACTTTTTTCTATTACAAGGGATGTTTACATTCCTTGTAATAGGAATAAAATTGACACATTTTTTTTTAAAGAACAGTGTAGCAAAAAAAAAATAAAAGGTAAAATAAATAAGAAAAAAAAAAAAGAGAACGCATATGTGAGTAGCGCCCGATCGGTACGATCGGTAGAGCAAGAGCAATAATTGAGTGACACAAAGAGCCCACCCTTTTTTGAAGCCTATTAGAGCCTCTGTCTATAATCAGGTGCTTCAAAAAACCACCCACCCCGCATTGAAATCCATAGTCCATAATCTAATGATATGTATATCAGTGGGCCGGACGCATAGATAGGGGGGGCGTCGTTCGTGCATCCTCTGTGGATGGCCGCCACTGGATGGACTACTGAATGGGATGTGAAGTTTGTGTAAGATACAGCTCTTTACTTTACTCTAATGCCCCGTACACACGATCGGATTTTCCGACAACAAATGTTGGCTGTGAGCTTGTTGGTGGAAAGTCCAACCGTGTGTATGCTCCATCGAACATTTGTTGTCGGACTTTCCGCCAACAAATTTTCGCAAGCAGGTTCTCAAATTTTCTGCCAACAAATTTTTGTTGTCGGACTTTCCGATCGTGTGTACACAAGTCCGTCGCACAAAAGTCCACGTATGCTCAGAAGCAGCCAGTCTTGTAAACTAGCGTTCGTAATGGAGAATTAACATTCGTGGCGTGGCAAATTAGGAAATCTCCAAATGCAGCGCACAATTCTCTTCTTCTTTAATGGGATAATAATGAAGTTGCTTTGCTGCTGATACTGATGGAGTTATTGCAAACAAATTTTCAAAGGCTTTTTATTTGATGAAGTGATATCAAGAATAATAATAATAATATTAGTGCAAAATAAAAAACGCAAAAAGAAGAGCGCAAATCAACACTCGCCAGACTTCTACTAACACCAAATTAGCAGAAGGACCCAAAAGGGTGGCGCTAAAGAGCTGAAAAACCACGTAGTATGTCTAGTACATCACTACGTTCGTAATTGTTGGCCAACATTTGTGTGACTGTGTGTATGCAAGACAAGTTGGAGCCAACAATCTTCGAACAAAATTCCACGGTTTTGTTATCGGAAAGTCCAATTGTGTGTACAGAGCATAAGGGAGTGAGGAAGCAAACGTATATGTCTCCTTACTTATGACTTATCTACTATTAACCATAATTACACCCTTAAAGCGGAGCGCCGCCGAAAATTTTTTTTTTAAAAGTCAGCAGCTACAAATACTGCAGCTGCTGACTTTTAAAACATGGACACTTACCTGTCCAGGGTGCCCGCGATGTCGGCACCCGAGGCAGAACCGTCTCTCCGTCCTTGGGTGCTGCCGCCTCCATCTTCGGTAAGGGAATCAGGAAGTGAAGCCGTGTGGCTTCACTTCCCGGTTCCCTACTGCGCATGCGCGAGTCGCACAGCGCAATACGGATGGTCCCTCTGGGACCCGTGTGTTTCCCAGCAGGCAGCGGGGAGGGAGCAGGAAGTGGCGTAAATAACCGCAGATTATGCGGCTATCTATGCCGGAAGTGAGTACAGATACCTGTAATATACAGGTATCTGTACTCCCCTCCCCCCTGAAAGTTGCCAACTGTGTCACCGGAGGGGGTAGGAATCTGATGAGTGGAAGTTCCACTTTTGGGTGGAACTCCACTTTAAATGCTATAGAAAGGAGAACCACGTCGTTACATGTCAATCCCCCAACCATCCGAGGAAGAAGGGAATGAAGGCCCATGATTTCATTGGACCCAGCCAAAGAAATGTGTAGAAATGGTAAAAATCTTTTGTTATTATCTAGTGACTGCAAAAAAGCTCATATGGAGTGGCAAAGGTGGTGGGGAAGGGAAGGTGGGGAAAGGGGGGGATGGAGAGCCCAAGTCTGGAGTTGGTCCTTAAACTTTAAAATGTAAGTGCTCCCTGATTACAAAATGTCTCACCCTTGTGTAAAGAGTGAACCTATAAATGTTTAAATGTTTTGCAGCAGTATCTGCTACTTTACTTAAAAGTGGAACCCCACAATTTTCTTTTTTGGTTTTGGTTAAAGTAGATTTAGAACTGTGGTTATTATTATTATTATACAGGATTTATATAGCGCCAACAGTTTGTGCTGTGCTTTACAAATTGAAGGCAAACATTACAGTTACAATACAATTTGGTACAAAAGCAGAGAGCCCTGCTCGTTAGAACTTACAATCTAAGAGGGAGGGTCAATTGATACAAAAGGTAATAGATGTGGGGGATGAGCTGATGGAGAAAGTAAAACAATGAATTAGTTAGAAGCAGGATAGGCTTTCTTTAACCACTTAAGGACCAGAAGATTTTCCTGCTTAATGACCAGGCCATTTTTTGCGGTGCAGCACTGCGTCACTTTGACAATTCGACAAGTCGTGCAACGCTGTACACAAACAAAATTGACGTCATTTTTTTCCCACAAATAGAGCTTTCTTTTGATGGTATTTGATCACCTCTGCAGTTTTATTTTTTGCGCTTTAAACAAAAAAAGAGCGACAATTTTGAAAAAAAACAATATTTTTACTTTTTGTTATAATCAATATCCCCAAAAAAGTTTTTAAAAAACAAATTTCTTCATCAGTTTAGGCCAATATATATTCTATTTTTGTTAAAAAAAATCACAATAAGCGTATATTGATTGGTTTGCACAAAAGTTAAAGTGTCTACAAACTATGGGAAAGATTTACAGTATGGCATTTTTATGGCATTTTTTATTATTTTTATTTTTTTTACTAATATTGGCGGTGATCTGCAATTTTAAGCGGTACTGCAACATTGAGTTGGACAGATTTTGACACATTTTTGGAACCATTGACATTTATACAGCGATCAGTGCTATAAAAATGCACTAATTACTGTGTAAATGTCACTGGCAGGGAAGGGCTTAACACTGGGGGGCGATCAAGGGGTTAAATGTGTTCCCTAGGTGTGTTTCTAACTGTGAGGGGATGGGAATGACTAGAGGAGGAGCCAGATCATTGTTCCTACTTAGTAGGAACAGATGATCTGTATCTCCTCTCCTGTCAGAACACTCCCCTGTCAGAACACTCCCCAGCGATCGCAGGTGGCCGGCAGCGATCGCACCCGCAGGCCACACGCATCAGGTCCCACGCGTGCGCACGTGCCTGCTATGGTCTTAAAGGGAAAGACGTACCCATTCGGCGGCCAACGTATATTGGTATGAGCCAGTACGGAAGTGGTTAAATAGAAGGGTTTTCAGGGATCGTCTAAAGATAGATAGATTAGGAGAAAGTCAGACAGATTGGAGTAGGGAGTTCCAAAGGGTGGGGGAAGCTCTGGAGAAATCCTGGAGGCGAGCATGGGAGGAGGTGTCAAGGGAGCTAGAGAGCAGGAGGTCTTGGGAGGACTGAAGGGAGTGGCTTGAATATTTTGAGATCAGGCTAGTGATGTACCTGGGGGCAGAGTTGTGAATGGCTTTGTAAGTTATTGTTAGAACTTTACATTTATTTGTTGGATGAGTGGAAATCAGTGGAGGGATTGGCAGAGAGGGGTAGCAGACACTGAACGGTTGGTAAGGTGAATGGTTCTTGAAGCAGCATTCATGATGCACTGAATGGGGGATAGCCTGTGTAAAGGTAATTGAATGAGGAGAGAGTTGTAGTAGTCGAGGCGAGAGATAACCGGGGAGTGAATTAGAAGCTTTGTGGTGTCATTGGTTAAAAAGGGGCATATTCTGGAGATGTTGCGGAGGTTAAGGTGGCATGATTTGGACAGGGTTTGGATGTGGGTCTGAATGGAAAGTTGTGAGGACGGACTGATAATTGTGCCACTGATCTTGACAGAGAAATCAGGGGAAGAGGCATGTGAAGGAGGAAATATTATGAGCTCAGTTTTAGATAGATTGAGTTTGAGGCTGTGGTAAGACATCCAGGGTGATATGTCTGTTAGTAAATCAGTGATGCGTGAGGAGACTAATGGGGTGAGCTGCAGGGTAGAGAGATAGATTTGGGTGTCATCAGCAAAGAAATGGTAGTGGAAGTCATCTTGCTGGGACTTATTCTTACGTCACAGACACTCAAGAGTGCGGCTACGTTTTTTGAGACTTCTGGCATTGCCTGTTTGCCAGGGTTCTAGCGGTCGGGGCCTGATTCTACTTTTGTTGGACAGAAGTGGCAATGTTGGTGCAAGACACGGATGAGATTTTGTCCTGGAGAAAATTTGTAAAAGAAAGAAAAGAGAAGGGTTAAGATGGCAAAGGTTTCTACGGGTAATTGTTTGGTAGTTGAAAGCCAAGGAGGAGGAAGATAAGGAGAGAGTGAAACTAATAAGGTAGTGATCAGAGAGAGGAAAAGGAATGTTGGAGAGGTTGCGAGGAGTGCATAGGTAGGAGAATATGAGGTCAATGCAGTTGCCATCAGATTGAGTAGAAATGTGTGTCTATTGTTTCAGGTCAAAAGAGGAGGTTAGGCTCAGAAGTTTACAAGTAGCTGGAATGTTAAGATTAATAGGGATGTAGGAGAGGGCAACAGGAGGGGGAAAGTCCAATTCTTGAAGCCAGGTAATTGCAAGTCGGTTGAAGGAATGTGTGTATTAAAAAGATCATGGATGGAGGTGAGTTTATTACAAAGAGAGCAGCCATTCCAAAGGGCACAGGAGAAGGGGAAGCTGGTTCTAGGCAGAAGAGGAATAGAAACCAGATTGTAGTTGCTGTCAGAGTATAGGGGGTTCCAGGTATGTTAGCCAAAGATAAATGATGGCAGTCCAAGATTTGGGGAAATATCTCCAAAAGTTAGGAGAAGCAGAAGGGAGAGAGAGGTGTTATGGGAGTGTGACTTATTTGGGGGGACCCGTCCCAGTGTCCTGGAGATTTTATTGGTGTGTGGGTTCTGAATTAGCAAGAGTTGATGGGTGCAGTAAAAGGGTGAAGACAGGAGTGAGGGTGATTTATATAAGCTGTGGGGTAGAGAAGAGAGGTGAAGGAGAGAGAGTTTGAGGAGAGAGGATACAACTGTGAAAGGGATTAGTAGAGATTGGAAGCAGATTGGATGAGAGATGAAAAAGTTGGATGGGGAATCAGGTCATCTGTAGTCTGTTTAGTGTTTTGCAGTTGTCTGCTGTGGATTTTTGCTTTGTGCATTCGCTGTAGTGCTGAGCCGTGTAATACGTAATCCAATATTAATACCTTATCCAAGATGATAGTTGCCAATGCAATCCCTGCCTGTGCAACCCTTGCCTGTACATTCCCTAGAGAAGGCCTTAATTTATACTGAGTTGGGTAGGGGTATTGGCAATTACTCAGTTGGGAATGCATTGGAGGAACACATGGCTAACAGAAGACCTAACACTAAAGGCAGACTACAAGAAACTGCATGAGAGCAGAAGCCAGGTTGTAAAGACAAGATCTGCTCATAATTTAGGTATAGGCAATAAGAGAGCACAATAAACATCACAGTGATATGGACAGGGGTTAAGATTTTTAAAACACCATAATTTACCATTAGGCACATTGAAAACAATTAATCAGTTGCAGTTGCAGTTAAAGGAGGAATTTGAAAGCAGCATAGATTACCATTAAGCACATTGAGGGTTAGGGTTAGGTTAAGCAACTTCTCTAATCTTTCTCTAATGGGGACAATGACTGTATTTTAACACATTTTTTTTTAAATCAGAAAGGTTTAAACCTTTGTCAGGTTTTTACTTACCGTGTCTTTATTGGAACAATTCCTTGCAGTCACCAGGACAGGAATTGAGGAAAAATCTCTATAATTAGTGTCTAGACAGCAGAACTAACTTTACAGAGGTTCCAATCATTTTCCACTGTATCAAAAACTAAAGGTTACCACAGTGTGGCAACCTGCAGCTGTATTGGAGGAATACCGCTACAGTGGAAAAAGCCTCGCCCTCTGATTGCATGACACAAAGCAGAAGTCGTAGTATATGGTTTATGCTGACTGCATAGCCAGCATCCACTAAAATGAAGAGAATAACTACTGTGTAATTTCTAACACACTGGAATGGCATATATTCCAGGGCTGAGAAACAAGGCCTCAAAGGTTTTGGAATGTCAAGTTTCTTAAAGCCCCACTCCAGGCCACTGTGAAATTTACCTATGCAATGGCCGCCCCCCTTTCCCCGGACAGCATGGGTTAAACCCTTGCTTGGCTGGGTGGGGGGATTAATAATCAGTCTTGAATTGCCATAAGGGCAGCAAGGGCCCCCAACATCCTGGGAGTGTCAAACAGCAAAGGAGAGCACCAGCTTCAAGGGGAGAGAGGAATATGCAAGTATTTCTACTAATTAATTTCCCCTATAGTCAAACCAGCATTTAAACCATTCAGGGAGGGGGGTCAGTGATTTATTGTTTTTGTCTGGTCATGGCTTTCTAAGCTGGGTGTTTGATTTCTCCTACTTTCTTTTGGGAGAAGCTTCCAAAATATAGGGCAGGGAGAGTATAATATCCAGTTATAAATGTCTATCATGCCTCAGCCCATCCCTAGAATGGGGCATCCAGAAGTTGGGTGGGGAGGTGATAAATGTGTTCTTCCTCTGCTAGAAAGGTTCCAGTTCTCCTGGGGCTGATGCCCCTGGCAGGCAGCTAGAGTGTGCTGAAGAAATGCAGTTTGGGCCTCAGCAGGTGCTGAGCTGAGGGCCTGGGGAAGATTGCTAAAATGATTTTTGTTGGATAACACAGTTCTGAAGTCCTGGTCTGGAGAAGGATCTTTCATCTCCCTCACTGAGGAACTACTTGTGGAAGCAGGGTGGCAGTCAGTTTCTGGGACATTGTACTGTAAGTTCTACTGTAGGACTTTCTTGTATGTCTGCAATCTGTAAAGATTTGTACTAAACGTTTGTCCTCCTATTGATCATTTTGGACTATGCTAAACCCCTGAACCCTACTCCTGTTTCAAGTTAACAGTAATACATTCTAAAAAGACATCCCCTAGGCCTAGACTGAGCCTGTGTAATCAGTGTGCATGGAACTGTGCTTTTGACTGACAGCCTCTGTATTAGCAAAGGGAGACCTGGGCATATTCCCAGCAGCAGCACCCCCCCCCCCCCAGTAAATTTAACAGCAGCTCAGAGCTGGCCTTTAAATTTAGTTGACAAACATTTGACAACAGCACAGTGCGCGGTGTTCAAGACCATTGATATTTTAAGGAGTGTTGTCTACTAGTGACTGGTTTTTGCAATGTCCTAAGTCATGTCATATGTCTCACATTTTTGGGACTGCACCAGAGGGGCGCTCATTTTGCAAGCTTACATTTTTGTTGAGGAGCGCATTACAGACAGAATCATCAGTATCTCTGTTAAGAGGCATCATGCAGCAAAGTTTTATACCATCACGTCTGCTTCTATTAGTTATTCCTGGGAGAAATGTGACACCAATTACATCCATATAGGTTGTAGGAAGGCATGTGTCCAGTCACCTGGCTTCTTGAGTATTTCATTGAAAATAACATTACTCCTTTTCACATATGTGCAATGCTATCACTGAAAACCTGTAATCACTTGTTAGGAACTGATACCCACCCTTTAGGATAGGTTCTACTGTAGCTAACAGTTAAAGGCAAACTAAAGGTTCCTGTATGACAGTCTAAATAATTACCAAATCCTTTAACTATGTGATGCAAAAGCCTCATAAAGTAAACCAAAATCTTCCCTTATCTTTCCTGACTGAGCCAAATCCACCTTAATTTGTGTCCCTGCTAGAACTTCTGTATATAGCCCTACAGAACAGATATTACACAGTCCACATGGGCTTTGCTGCTTAACTGCAGACAGGAAACAGGAAACTTTATTACATTATTACAGAGGAAAGACAAAGAGCATACCATAGATGCAAACAACAAACTTATAAACACTGCCATCCACTGACTGAAAAATATATCTCTCTAAATACTGATATTGATGTAGTTGATGCACAAAATCCGCACACAATGTATGCCAACATTCCCCCCCCCCCCCCCCCCTCCCAGACACTGCATCTTATAGTGGGAGGGTTTCAAAAACAGGTGCAGTGCTCTCAATCCAGAAAACTGTGAGTGGGACTAGGTATGGCTAGGTGCTGATTAACATGCTACAAGTTTGTGAATCAACAGAGACATTGCTAATAGTGAGCCCCCCCCCCACAGCATTTCTTTCAGCCCACTGTCATGCAAGCAGACACAGCCTACATGAGAGTGGCAACTCTGCTCTGAAGTCAGGAGCAGTGCAGCATTGTTGGCACACCATCACAGGAAGCTGCATTAGGAGAATTTCTTTAGCAGGATCAGTTGGTATTTGTGGGACTTTGCAGGGGTACTAAAGGTGCCCATGCATAGCTGAACAATAAAAACTGAGCCAATTTCCCCACCACACATTCATTGTATTCGGACAGCAGGACTCCCCCAACGTCAGAATACAATCATCAGTGCTGCAGGCGATTTGCTGAAAGCTCTGATCAAAGCAAAATTTTCCAGCAGGACCATTCATGAAAAGTTGATTGATAGATCAGCTTCTCGTGAACAGGAATGGCAATATATGGTGTAAAGTTCAGGGTTATAGCACCTTTGGACCATGTGCAGCCATTTGTCTTAAACATAAAGGTGCTTGGTTTTCTTTCAAAACAAAACAGCACTTTCAGCAGCAACACGGAGCTGACTAATTTTCCAGAAAACATAACACAAAAGTCTGCTAAACTTCAGCACAAATATAAGAAACCTAAAATTCATATACAGGATTTACCCCAAGGTTAACAGAGTCCAACTCCAGATGTTTGCCAGTTTCCAGCACACGTGCTGCCCTCAGACAGGTCCCTCTCTCTCAAACTCCTACTCCACCACACCCAGCACTGGAAGCTTCCTGTCTTATGTGCTGCTTCCTTGAGGCTGCTTAACCCTGCAGGGAGTCCTCACAGTCAGGGGTGGTTCTTTCCCACCCGAATTTTACTCGAAACCTCCAAAATTCCAGGTCCTAAATAAGCCATTATCAATGCAGAGAGGACTGCAAGTCAGTCCTTTCCTTATGCCTGACTGTCCCAGAATAACCCACCCTGTACGAGACCCTTGAGTCCTCCAAACATTTCCCTTAATAGGACCATAACCAAAATATTGGTGACACGTAGCAGCCATCCAGGACCCATCCTCTGTGTCCTGTACATTGGATCTAAATTCAGACAGTTCCTGCTCCTCCAAATGTCAATCCATGTAGGGCCAGCTTTGAGAAAACTGAAAGGGCGGATACACTTATAATTAATGAAATTCAATAGTTGTACTATAGAGAAAATAGAAACACCCAGAGCATATACCCTGATATTATTTACATTTTAAATATTTTTTTTTATCCAATTTGGAGTTGTACTTTGAACTACTTGCTCGTAAGGAACTGGAAAACAAGTTGCTAGCTGAATGAATTATGAGGCAAATGAATGAATAATTAAAGAAAATAATTTAACATTGTTTTTCAATCCTTATTTCTAAACAACTTTTTCTTCTTCCCAAATCATCAAAACCTGTCAACACATGTTATATTACATTGTGTGCATACTCACTCATCCACCAGGGCAGGGGTTATCAAACCTGTCCTCAGGGCCCACTAACAGGCCAGGTTTGCAAGACAACTGAAATACATCACAGGTGATATAATTTGCTGCTCAGTGATTGCAGTATTCTAGTCTGCATCTCCCCAAGGTAATACATAAAACCTGGCCTGTTAGTGGGCCCCGAGGACAGGGTTGATGACCACCACTGCACTAGAGCATATGTTTTCTGTAGACTGAAAAAATCATGGTTGATCTTGCTGTTCACTGTCCCTCCCTCCTTGTCTGTGTCCCCGCTGCAGCCTGAGACTGTTAAGAACAGCTGCTGACATCTACTGAGCATGCTCCAGTTTCACTTCCCTTCTAAGCTATTCATTTCCTCCTTTTACTTATAGTTTTTCACAACTATAGAGTCACACATGTAGGCGTATACATAGTAGTAAATGACACTCCCATTTCTTCCTTCCTCCTCCATGTCCTCTTATTGCTAAATACTATGGGGTGTAGTATAAAATGTTGATTGATGGAGGCTTCCCCATGCACACCATAGACACAGGCCAAAGGAGCGAGACGCGGCCTGATTTTTATTAAACACATAGAATCCACTTACATATATGAGAAAAGGCAATGCACATTATAAAAATCAATCCGGACTGACTCAGCTCCACTCTGGGAATGTAGTGATGTCAGCATGTAGCTTCGCCCAGCTACATGATATCCGTGGGCTTTTCTTATTAGTGGTGTATCCTGCCAAAGAGGGCCAGGAACCTTACCTTTGGGTGACCAATATTTCCACATGCTATATACAGTATGTCCTTTCTTTTGTAAGTGACTCATGCATTTTCAGTAAGCCTAGAGAGAGGTGCAGTCTATTTTCTTCCCTGCAGGTGACTCTCATCTGCAGCGGCAATGCAGGTGGAGGAGGAAGACGAGAGGAACCTAGTTCCTCTATGGTTTCCTTGGTCCAATTGGATGCTGGCACCCCATGTGACTTTGGTGGCTATCTTGGATCAGGCATAGCCTTTTTAAGACCCTGGCTCCAGGGTTTGGCGCACATTTTGGAGTAGTTAGAGAAGGGAAAGGAAATGCTCCCATCAGGGACTGTGCTTAACATTTAGGGACAGTGCTTAGCATCTAGGGTAAGTGCAGGGGCACACCATCCTTCCTGGAAACCTCCCCTGGTCGGGTTGCCTTCCCGCTGGGCCTGTTTGTATTGATGGACTTATGTTACAAAATTTTCCTGTTTTTGCACCTAGACTCTTATGCCGCATACACACGATCGGAATTTCCGACAACAAAACCGTCTTGCATACACACGGTCACACAAATGTTGTCGGAAATTCCGAACGTAAGAGCACGGTGACGTACAAGACGTATGACGAGCCGAGAAAAAGAAAGTTCAATAGCCAGTGCGGCTCCTTCTGCTTGATTCCGAGCACGTGTGAGCTTTTGAGCGACTGACTTGTGTACACATGATCGGACTTTCCGACAACAAGTGAAGTTGGTGGAGAATTTGAGAACCTGCTCTCAAACATTTGTGGCCGGAAATTCCAACAGCAAATGTTTGATGGAGCATACACACGGTCAGACTTTCCAACAACAAGCTAATATCGAACATTTCACTCCGGAAAGTCCGACCGTGTGTACGCGGCATTAGTGTTTTTTGCCCACTGCACCATGCCGCCCCTCCCCTCAAGCCTTCATTTGTGACCATATGGTGGTGGAGATCTCTTTTGGAGTGGGATACACTATTCAAATGTTCTTAGACACTTGGAGTTTTGAATAATTCATGGTGTAGACTGTTATCACTGAATTGGACTACTATTTTGATTTTTGTTTTATTTTCTTCTATGTATTTTTGCAGTTTAGCGCAACCCAATTTAATTGGATGTTGTGGTTACTGTAAAAACTACTATAGCTACAGCTGATGGCACATTGGTGGGATTGTGAGTGGGAAGAATGCTCCTTACATATTAGGTCATTGAGAAGAATCCCCCACATACAAATGGTTAAAAAAGATGAATGTTGTCATTGTTTACTTGGCTAATTGGCTGAGTTTGTTTATTGCTCAAGGAACCTTTCGAGAAAAAATAGGGTTCTATTGAACCTTAATTGCAAAAAGGCTGTTCTAGGCTGTATCTTTTTAAATCATGTGATCTGATTTCCGAAATGACCGTTTTGGAACTTTTTCAGTTCAATTTCCTAAGTGAAGGATTTGAATGTGTGTACTGGGGTTTTGTATACTAAACTATGTCTTTATTCTGATACCTTGACATCTGCTTTACACCCACCCTGATGACAGCCAGAGTACTTTCATATCAGCATTGATGGCTTGTGAGTTAACCTCTGCTCTATAAATTATGCAGGTTTTTTGATTAAGCCTTCAGGCATGTGCAGCAATGAAAAACCCAACACAAACAGGTAGATAAGATAATGTTAATTTACTGAATGATGAACTGCCATAATCAATGAGGAAAGCATTTACAGGTACAAGCAATGATAGCAGTTATAGATGTAGATGGTTGGTCTTCAGTCAGAATCATTTCAGGAGGTCTCACTTTCCCCAAGGTGTCCACCAATTCTCTACAAAATCAAAATAATAACTTTTTACACACAAAATAGGTTCTCCTTACTTAAGTAAAGCACCTAAACCCAAGATACAAAATGTAACATTTTGCAGCTTATTAGTCTTAGATGTGGTGACTGCATTCGTTTTTTCAAGCTTTTCCTTTATTTTCACCTGGTAATCCCACCAGTAACTTGCTTCGTGTCCTAGGATGACAATGTTCACTTACACAGATGTATATAGGGAAGAGCACTAATGTCACTCTAGGACAGGACTACAGAACGCTTTCCCCTCTAATTTTCTCCCTAAAACGGGAGAGGTGTTCTGTTGTTCTTAGAGACAAACGTACACCATGAAAAATTACAGAGTAACTGTTCTCCAGTTAACTTTCGTTCCCCCGCGACAATGTAAACCCTCTCTGTAATGTGCATTTGATAGGCAATGTCCAAATCCACTGGTCCAGCGTTTTCCACTACTAATCCCCATCATATGTTAAGTAAACGAAAGTGACTTTAACTATACTGTATAACTCCAATGATTTTACAAATGAAAAAAAAACATCATTAAAAAGTCATACATTTTTATTTATATGTTAAAATATACAAATCTTTAAAAATCTATTTGACACCAATTGATTGGTAAATGGTAGGGACTGTAGGTTCCCCGGAGACCATAGAATGTTGGTTAACGCGTTTTGCGGGATAACTTGCTTCCTCAGGACATTGGATCTCCACCAATACAGTAATTACTACAATAATTTTCAAAAACATATATTAGGCATTTAGCAAAGATGTATAAAAAAACACATTATTTTTCACATAACTAAAATATATGTACATTATTTGAATTTTATTGACATAAAGTAAATCCAACATCCTAACTCCTACTTGAAGAAGGGGAAACACATACACAAAAACCCGCCCCCACCTTTCCATGTATAGCAGATAGTATACATAAATATGTATGGCAACGTTAATATGAGCCTCTACCCCCCACATATGCATTCGATATACTAAAAAGCAACATCTACATGCCTTAGTATGCCTGTCAATTCTAGTCACATCCATATTTTCCTATTCCTGTCCATATTGAGTATCCATCACAAACACCAAAAAGATTGGGGAAGGGTGGGTAGGGGAAACAATCCTGCTAAATCCCCACAGGCTTGGGGATTTTTCAAATAGGGGAGGTCACCAAATAGGGGACTTCACACAAGCACATGGCACTATGGATAGAAAAGGATATATAGGAACGACCAATTGGGCCATAAAGGCCCAAAGAGATCAACATTGATCAACACAACATACAGTATCTCACAAAAGTGAGTACACCCCTCACATTTTTGTAAATATTTTATTATATCTTTTCATGTAATAATACTGAAGAAATTACACTTTGCTACAATGTAAAGTGGTAAGTGTACAGCTTGTATAACAGTGTTAATTTGCTGTCCCCTCAAAATAACTCAACACACAGCCATTAATGTCTAAACCACTGGAAACAAAAGTGAGTACACCCCTAAGTGAAAATGTCCAAATTGGGTCCCAAAGTGTCAATATTTTGAGCATGGAGTTCACCAGTGCTTCACAGGTTGCCACTGGAGTTCTCTTCCACTCACATCGACACCTGATCGATGCTCATCCACCTTTCGTTTGAGGATACCCCACAGATGCTCAATAGGGTTTAAGACTGGAGACATGCTTGGCCAGTCCATCACCTTTACCCTCATCTTGGAGGTGAGTTTGGGGTCATTATCATGTTGGAATACTGCCCTGCGGCCCAGTCCCTGTAGGGAGGGGATCATGCTCTGCTTCAGTATGTCACAGTATCTGTTGGCATTCATGGTTCCCTCAATGAACTGTAGCTCCCCAGTTCCGGCAGAACTCATGCAGCCCCAGACCATGACACTCCCACCACAATGCTTGACTGTAGGTAAGACACACTTGTCTTTGTACTCCTCACCTGGTTGCCGCCACACACGCTTGACACCATCTGAACCAAATAGGTTTATCTTGGTCTCATCAGACCACAGGACATGGTTCCAGTAATCCATGTCCTTAGTCTGCTTGTCTTCATCAAACTGTTGGTGGGCTTTCTTGTGCATCATCTTTAGAAGAGGCTTCCATCTGGGACGACAGCCATGTAGACCAATTGGATGCAGTGTGCGGAATATCATCTGAGCACGGACAGGCTGACCCCCCCACCCTTTCAACCTCTGCAGCAATGCTGATATATGGATATGACACTGAACATGTGCACTCAACTTCTTTGGTCGACCATGGCGAGGCCTGTTCTGAGTGGAACCTGTCCTGTTAAACCGCTGTATGGTCTTGGCCACCGTGCTGCAGCTCACTTTCAGGGTCTTGGCAATCTTC
Organism: Aquarana catesbeiana; assembly: GCF_042186555.1. Lineage (NCBI taxonomy): Eukaryota > Metazoa > Chordata > Amphibia > Anura > Ranidae > Aquarana > Aquarana catesbeiana. The sequence goes on along the minus strand of NC_133327.1, from coordinate 48,962,554 downwards.
TTATAGCATTGGCCATCTTTATGTAGAGCAACAATTCTTTTTTAGATCCTCAGAGAGTTCTTTGCCATGAGGTGCCATGTTGAACTGCCAGTTATCAGCATGAGAGAGTGAGAGCGAACACACCTGCTTCCCATTCACACCTGAGACCTTGTAACACTAATGAGTCCCATGACACCGGGGAGTGAAAATGGCTAGGTGGGCCCAATTTTGACATTTTTCCTTAGGGGTGTACTCACTTTTGTTGCCAGTGGTTTAGCGATTAATGGCTGTGTGTTGAGTTATTTTGAGGGGACAGCAAATTTACACTGTTATACAAGCTGTACACTCACTACTTTACATTGTAGCAAAGTGTAATTTCTTCAGTGTTGTCACATGAAAAGATAGAATAAAATATTTACAAAAATGTCACTTTTGTGAAATACTGTACATGGCTGAGGGTATATCCCCTTCCTGTATCATGAAGGGACAGCTTACCTCACAATAAGGTATTAGAAGAAACAGTGCACCTAAAAAGCTTAGGATTCAGGAGAAAATCGGTACTTAGAATGCAGGAAAGCAATGTTTGGGCGTCTAGAACTAAGAAAAGAAGAGAACGAAATAAATAATCTAAATCAAATACTGGCTACAAACTCAAGTTACAGAATACGACTCCAAAAGGGTTCATAAAATGTATCCTGCACACCAAGCGTGTGATCTACCACACGCTCGCTTCAAGATGGCGTCCAAACAAATCAGTCCATGTGGCCTCCATAAATGTCCCCAATTAAAGGTGGTGCCTCCCAAAGGCTGCCCACATCCTCCGGGGAACACCTAGTGTGGTTCTCTACACCTGGATGGTGTGGGATGGCTATAGAGACCACATGGACTGGTTTGTTTGGCAAGGACAGATTTTCAAATGGTTTACTTAAGTGCAAAATAGACATCTCACAGTCCAACAGGTCAAGGCATTATTCTTCCTATTTCCTAACTCTAGCTACAAGCTTGAGTTCTCCCCCAGCATACATACTAAGTAGAGATGGGCCGAAAACTGCCACCCCGTTCGGTTCGCACCAGAACATGCGAACAGGCAAAACATTTGTTCGAAGACGCGAACACCGTTAAAGCCTATGGGACACGAACATGAAAAATCAAAAGTGCTTATTTTAAAGGCTTATATGCATGGTATTGTCTTAAAAAGTGTTTGGGGACCTGGGTCCTGCCCCAGGGGACATGTATCAATGCAAAAAAAAGTTTTAAAAACGGATGTTTTTTCGGGAGCAGTGATTTTAATAATGCTTAATTAAAGTGAAACAATAAAAGTGTAATATTCCTTTAAATTTCATACCTGGGGGGTGTCTATAGTATGCCTGTAAAATGGCGCATGTTTCCTGTGTTTAGAACAGTCTGACAGCAAAATGACATTTCTAAAGGAAAAAAGGCATTTAAAATTACTCGCGGCTACAATGAATTGTCGGTCCGGCAATACACATAAAAGTTCATTGATAAAAACGGCATGGGATTCCCCCACAGGGGAACCCTGAACCAAAATTTTAAATAAAATGTTTGGGGTCCCCCCAAATTCCATACCAGGCCCTTCATGTCTGGTATGGATATTAAGGGGAACCCCGCGTCAAAATTTTTAAAAAAATGGCGTGGGGTCCCCCCAGAAATCCATTCCAGACCCTTATCCAAGCACGCAACCTGGCAGGCCGCAGGAAAAGAGGGGGGATGAGAGAGCGCCCTCCTCCTGAACCATACCAGGCCACATGCCCTCAACATTGGGACGGTGCTTTGGGGTAGCCTCCCCAAAGCACCTTGTCCCCATGTTGATGGGGAGAAGGGCCTCATCCCCAAAATCCTTGCCCAGTGGTTGTGGGGGTCTGCGATCGGGGGGCTTATCGGAATCTGGAAGCACCCTTTAACAAGGGCATCCCCCAGATCCCACCCCCCCGTGTGAATTGGTAATGGGGTACAAATGTACCCCTACCATTTCACAAAAAAAGTGTCAAAAATGTTAAAAAAAGACGGTTTGTGACAGTCCCTTTATTAATGTCGTCTTCTTTTCCCACTTCTTCTTCCATCATCTTCTGGTCTTCCTTCGGTGTTCTTCTTCTTCCTCCATCTTGTTCTTACCCCGCTTCTTCCTCTATCTTCCTCTGCTTCTTCCTCCGGTCTTCTTGTCCGGCATCTTCCTCCGTCTTCTTCTTCTCCGCTTCGACCTCCGATCCGCCTCAATGGAAGTCTCCTGCTGTGTGACGCTTCTGTTCAGGTGACAGCTCTCATATAAGGGAGGGCGAGGCCACCCAGTGACCCCGCCCCCTCTTCCCAGGGGAAAGAACAAGATGGAGGAAGAAGAAGAACACCGAAGGAAGACCAGAAGGAGATGGAAGAAGAAGAGGGGAAAGAAGACATTAATAAAGGAATTGTCTGGAAGGGTCTGGTATGCATTTTGAGGGGGACCCCCACACCATTTTTTTTTTAATTTTGGCACGGGGTTCCGCTTAATATCCATACCAGACCTGAAGGGCCTGGTATGAAATTTGGGGGACCCCACACATTTTTTTTTTTTTAATTTTGGTTCGGGGTTCCCCTGTGGGGGAATCCCATGCCGTTTTTATCAATGAACTTTTAAGTGTATTGCCGGACCGACAATTCATTATAGCAGCAAGTAGTTTTAAATTACTTTTTTTCCTTTAGAAATGTCATTTTGCTGTCAGACTGTTCTAATCACAGGAAACATGTGCCACTTTACAGGCATACTATAGACACCCCCCAGGTACGAAATTTAAAGGAATATTACACTTTTATTGTTTCACTTTAGGCATTATTAAAATCACTGCTCCCGAAAAACGTCCGTTTTTTAAAACTTTTTTTGCATTGATACATGTCCTCTGGGGCAGGATCCAGGTCCCCAAACAGTTTTTATGACAATAACTTGCATATTAACCTTTAAAATTCGCACTTTTGATTTCTCCCATAGACTTTTAAAGAGTGTTCCGAGGGCCTTCGAATTTGCCGCGAACACCCCAAATTGTTCGCTATTCGGTGAACGAGCGAACAGCCTATATTCAAGTCGAACTCATGTTTGACCCGAACATAAAGCCCATCCCTAATACTAAGGTGTAGTCTAAGCACAGATAAGTCAATTACAGGCATCTCCATATAGCTACAAGGCCTTCAGAGGCATACTTCAGTGCTGATGTCTTCAAGGCGAACCCCAGGTTCAAATGACTTTACATTCTAATCAGTGGCAGCTGGTGAAGTTTTAGAATGGGGGGCACCAGACCCGCCCTTACTTTTGACCCCTCACACTTATAAGCCCCACCCCTTATAGAATCCACCCACTCCGTCCCCTGTATTCCACTTGCTTCCACCCATAGTGTCAGGAGTATACAGCTCAGCATCACAGGACAGAGTATACAGCCCCAGCATCACAGGACAGAGTATATAGCTCAGCATCACGGGACATAGTAAATAGCTCAGCATCACAGATCAGGGTATATCGCTCAGCATCACAGGACAGAGTATATAGCTCAGCCTCACAGATCATGGTATATAACGCAGCCTCACAGATCATGAACACTGTGGATGAGATGAGTGGTGTTCCGATCAGATTGCTCCTGTCACCAGTCACCATGCTCATGTCACCCCATCCCAGCAGCTTACAATCAATCTCTCCTGTCCGGATGGAAATGCTCCCTGTCTCTGTGCAGAGCTCACCTGGTAACAGCACACAGAACTTGGCTGGACAGGGGCAGCCGGGGGCTTGCGGCACTGACTGACCCCCTCTGAAGGCAACTACCACACCCTCCCTGCCACAGGGCTTGTGGTTCTCTGAAGTCAGCCACCCCCCCAGCCCCCGTGCATGGCTCGTGGTACTCGCGGTACTCTGATGGCAAACAACCCCCCCACGGGACTTGCGGTACTCTGGCGGCAACCACCCCCCCATGGGACTCATGGTACTCTGACGGCAACCACCCCCCCACAGGGCTCACGGTATTTGCGGTACTCTGAACTTCTGAAGGCAACCCCCCGAGGTCCAGCCCTTCACTTACCGGGCTGTGGTGTCCTCTTCTCTTGTTTCTCCTCAAGAGTGCAGGCGGCAGAGGTGTCCATGTGTCCATTCCTCCAGCACGTGTATCCTCTGCATGTCTCCTCTTTCTAAGCGCTGGGCATCCAATAGGACCGCTCAGCGCTTTGGCCAATCGGTAAACAAGTCTCACTGACCTGCCTCCTGATTGGCAGGGAGGCACTGTAGTGTGAAAATAGCGAAAATTTATTTGCTATGGTCACACAATTGGGTGGCTCGGGGCGCATTCTCTGAGCCCTGAACCCACCCTATTTTGAAGCCTATTAGAGCCTCTGGCTCTAATCAGGTGCTTAAAAAAAAAATCTCCACCCACCCCGCCATAGGAGTCCATGCATCCGAGATCCTGAAAGGGCCGGGCGAATGGATAGGGAGGGCGGCGGCAGGAATGGGGGGGCAGCGCCCGTGTGCCCACAATGCACGGGCCGCCACTGATTCTAATGCTGATACATGGAATCCTTCTGCTCATCATAGGTGTCAATCTCTCTCTCTTTTGCAAGGGGAAACCTTCTCTCTGGGGCTTTCATAGGGGGAAAACCAGAAAACTCCGTCTGTATCAGACTACTGTCCCTTTTTTTATGATACAGGACCAGTGGGCCAGACCCGAAGAAGAACTCGCCAAACCGGGAAAGGCATAAACTCCTACCATCCTGGCCGGTTCAGTATCTAACTAACTATTTCAAACTGCCCACAAACAGATATAACAAAATATTGTCAACAACAACAATGATATTTTAGGGCAATATTGAACAGAGGGAGCAAATAAGAGAAGTTAATTTTTAGTGTTAATTTAAATTTGAAGTTTAGGTATAAACTATCTTACATATTTTCAAAGGTCCAGCTTGGACAATGTAAGCAAGAGTGTGCCATACCTGGCCAAAACCCTTGGAAGCTGGTAGTCACTGGAGTAGCAGTGCCTACTTCAGTGATTTCCAGCTTCTACAGGCTTCGGCCAGGTATGATACATATTTACTTACATTGTCTGGACCATTGTAACTATGTAAGATAGACCATACCTAAGTTTCAAATTTAAAGTGCAAGTTTAGCAAAAACCTTTTAGTTTTGAGTAGATTTAACTTAATTTAATTTACAGTGACAATGGCTTTACCAAACTGGAAGTTGGGGAAAATCTACCAACAAGGATACAGACAGCAGTAAAAGCTGTTTGTGGTTTTTGGGTTCGAGTTTTCCCTACTCTACTAAAACAATGTGTAGAGTATCCAAGGCATGCAAGAAAATGTAAATATTTTTGGGTGACCTGGCTCTTTAATGCCGATTCTCACCTGCTTCTGTTCTGGAGCTATGGATGCACCTTGTCGTTTTTCAAACTGACTGCTAAGTGAGAATGTCTCTTAACAAAATGTGTTGCTAAAACAGTACATTAGGTGTAGCATTTCATCTTCAAAATCAGCAACCTGCTAGAGAGGAGCATCATCCGGTATACACGGATTTTCCACAGACATGTTGCAGAGAGAGAGGTCCTGTGAACAGTTCCATCTCTCACATCTGACATGCTATCATCCAGTAGCAGTACGCCTGCTTATCTCAGGCTAGACAGTAATAGAATCACATCAGCTGTCTAATTCCACCTGTCACTTTCCTGGGCTCACACCGCAGGGGCTCTCTTCAACTACAACAAAGTCAATGCAAATGTTTAAAGGGGCCAGCAGGAAGAAAACGTATATCAGAAAAATACCACGGCAACACGAACTGAACTACGTAACCTTGCAGTATCTTTCTTTGTGATGGTTTTTTGTTCATTTCAAGATGCAATCCTTCAACATTGGCTGACAGGCTTAAAGTGGAACTTCACTCTCCCAATCAACATTGATTATTTTTAATCCTCATGATGCCAGCATTAGTAAATAGATAGATAAAGAATATCATATTTACTTGTTTTAAACTTTTTTTTTACATTTCTTCAGTTACTTCCTGGTTTCTTGCCTAGACAAATGATGTCATACATCCGAGTAGTCTTCAGGAGGGAAGGAGAGGAGGAGAGGAGGAGGAGTTTTCTCAGCACACCCTCCTGCATGCTTGCTTGAGCTAAGGGCAGAAGGATTCCAGGAAGTAGATGCTACATGAATCATCTGCCCTTACTCAACATGGCCATGTCCAGAAATGCTATGGGGGTGTTTTTCAAAGTGACTTCTCAACAAAATAAAGCATGGAAACATGGGTGGATGGGTGAATTTTCTTTAAATAATAAAAATGAATTAAATAGTGTTTTTTGTCTGTGGTGTTTAGATGCAGTGAAGATCCGCTTTAACCCCTTCCCGCCCAGTCTATAATAAAATGATGGCTGGGCGGAAGCACTGTTGTTCTAGGAGGACATCATATGACCACCACGAACTAGGACACGGCCGATGACAGATCACTGTACCGGCCCACTGCCAGTACCATGTGATTGCTGTGGCCAATGTCACAGTCATCACATGGTACAGACAGGACCAATCACAGCCCATCTGAACAATGTGATTAGCTGTGGCCAATCACAGCTCTTCACAATAATAAGCAGTTAGTAGTTTTCATTCAGAAAAAAAATGGTTGCTTATAAATGTAAAATACACAGTTATGAGCAGTCATGTAAAAAAAAAAAAAAAAAAATCCCGATCACCTCCCCAGAGTAGTACAGTCAACGGTGTATCCTGGCCTAGGCCGACAAGGCCCAGGCCTAGGGCAGCACTTTGCAGGGGGGCAGCACGGAAAGAGTCCCTGCCAGCTTGCGCTACACTGTTAGTGTAGCGCCAGTCTTATGGGGCGGGCTGGGCTGAGAGGCAAATTTAGTCTAGCGGCCGCACTGCTTCTGGTATGCGGGAGGCCAGCATTCCGTAACTTCGGCAGAGGGGGGGGGGGCGCTTCTAATTTTGACTACCCTATCATCCCGGACTACAAACCTTCCTCACTGTGCTTTGTTTGCTGCTGCACCTTTAGCATGTTTATATCTTCTTAGTCCTCTCCATAAAATTATCATAAATTTGTGTGTAAAGTAGAACTATAGGCCACACTTTTTTTTTTCCATTTTGGATAGAGAAAGGGAGGGTTATAGCCCCTGTCAGTTTATTTTTTACCATCCCTGTCCCATTGCAGAGATTTCCCTTCACTTCCTGCCCCTTAGCCAAACAGGAAGTGAGAGGAAATGTATGCAATTTAAGGGAATCCATTGCTCCCCCCAGGCCCTCAGAACTAGTGTCTCCACTCGAAAATTTTAGGGCGGATCTTAAACAGCAAGGGGTGTGGCCTTGATAGGAAGGGGTGGGTCATATTGGGGGGGTGCACATGTTTTATCAGGCCTAGGGCAGCACAAAACCTAAATACACTACTGAGTACAGTATTGCTCTGGTCACTGTATGTAAAAAAAAAAAAAAAAAATGTAAGAAAAAAAAAATTGTAAGAAAAAAAAAATGTAAGAAATATATGAAAGAAATTGAAAAAAATATATACAGTATATCTTTTTTAATTACATACTGTCACCAGTCAGTGTCCCTGATCACCGCCACACCAGTCACATGATGTACTGCACAGTATGGACAAAATTGCGAAAATTTTTTTTTTTTAATTTCTTAATTTTCCAAATAATTGTGACAAAAAATTACAACTTCAAAAAACTCGCCATGCCTCTTACTAAATAACTTGGACTGTCTATTTTCCAAAAAAGGATCATTTTGGGGATATTTGTACTGTTCTGGCATTTTCGGCTTCGAAAAATGAGAAAAGCCGTCAATATACAGTAGATAGATACAGTGTATATAGATATATACTATAGTTTGTGAACTCTACAACTTTTCTTCTTTATTTCTTAATAATATACATTGATTTGGGTTATTTTCACCAAAGAAATGTAGCAGTATAAATGTTGGCCTAAATTTATGAAGAAAGATTATTTATTTGCAAAATGTATAACAGATACAAAAATCGCTTATTTTTTTTCAAAAATGTTGGTAATTTTACAAAAATAAAAAACCCAGCAGTGATTAAATAACACCAAAAGAAATCTCTATTTGTGTAAAAAAAATGCCAAAAATTTCATATGGGTACAGTGTTGCATGACCGCGCAATTGTCATTCAAAGTGTGACAGCGCTGAAAGCTGAATATTGGCCTGGGCAGGAAGGGGGTAAAAGTGTCCAGTATTGAAGTGGTTCAGCAGGAAGCATTTACATCGAGATGGATGCCAGGAAGACATGGCCTGTCTGTTTCTTCTCCACAAACCTCGGCACATTGGTGTTAAGTGTAATGCTATCTTACACTGATGGCTGATGTAGTATCTCCTTACACTGGTGGTCAGGGAAGTACTCCCTTACATTGGTGGTCATCGTAGTACCCCCTTACACTGGTGGTCAGTGCAGTGTACTCTTACATTCATGGTCAGTGTGGTACCCCCCTTAATTTGGTGGTCAGTGTAGTGACTCCTTTTTACTGGTGGCCAGTGTAATACCCCTTTGATTAGTGGTCAATGTAGTTCCTTTTTACGCTGGTGGACAGTGTAGTACCCCCTTACATCTGTGGTCAGCGCAGTGCCCTCTTACATTGGCAGTCAATGTAGTGTTGCCACTACACTTACTTTGGTGGTCACTGTAGTACCCTCTTATATTGGACAAACAGTCTAGTACCCCTTGCATTGGTAATAAGTGACATGTCCCCTTATATTAGTGATCATTGTAGTACTGCTTACATTAATGGTCAGTGTAAGACCCCTTAGATTGGTCATCAGTGTAATAGCCATTATAGTGTCGGTCAGTGTGTGCCCTATTACATTGGGGGTCAGTGTAGTGCCAATCTAATATCATTGGATTGATTTCCGCTTGGTCTTTTTTCTTTTTCCGCAATCACTCTTCTGCACCTTCCTTCCTTCTGTCCCTTTCTTTTCCCTTTTATTGGTGGTCAGTGTGTGCTCTCTTACATTGGTGGTCAGTGTAGTGCCCCTTATGCTGGTGTTCACTGATGCCCTCCTTACACTAGTGGTGTAAGTAACCATTATAAGAAAACTTTACAGTTAATAAAATTGATATAACATACAGTATATATATATGCAAAACTATTTTCTAAATAAATACCATTGGATTGATTGGCCACTTGGTCTTTTTTTCTTTTTCTGCAATCACTCTTTTATGTTTCCACTGCTCAGCACATTTCTGGAAGCTAATCCAAAGACAGATTCAATGCATTTGTACTTGTCGTATTTAAATAATTCCTTTCTTTCTACCAAAAGAAAATATCCTTTGCGATGGGGGCTGTGAATTACTCATTTTTGCCTAAGGCAACAGTGTCTGCACCCCCATGCTCTAGTTAGTGGTCAAGGGTCCTGATATCATCAAGAGAAGAACAGGATCCATAGCCCTGCTCTAGACATGAAGATGCCTAGGGACAGTCCTCCCCCGGATTGTCCGGGAGCAATGTCTTCCAGGGTTACAGAGGTACAGAGGTAAGTTAACCTGCTTCTCCTCTCCCTTAGACAAAATTAGCTATTCACCCTTACAGTGGGGGCACAGCCCCGCTGCAAAGGATAGTTTTTTTTCTGCCCAAAGCTGAGCATTAACTTGCCCATCCTGCCACCAGTCATATCCCTTACTCCCCCCAAATTCATAATTTTTTTTGGCACTTAATATAAATAAAAGTCTAGTCTATTTCTGGTGATCTTGTATGATTCAGGGAACATTACTAATGACATCAGAAAGAGTGCCACAGTCATAACCCTCCAGGGGGTGGGTCAGTGACACCTTCCATTCACAGGAAGTGAGTTGACTTTGGGCAGCATTCAATGACAAAGGGTCAAAGCTGGATCACAATACAGGTGAGTCTATGAAGGACAGTGCTGGAGAGGAGGTAAATATAATCGTCCGAGCTTTGGTTTTTATTTTTTTATAATGGGTGGACTATCTATTTTTTAAATGTACTAAAAATAGATTTTTATTTAAAACATTTTTCAATACACTCTAGGAAGTGACAAAAGTTTAAAATGAAACTGGGATTTAAAACATTACCATGTACACCAGTGTATATCGTACAACAAAACAGAAAATCAAATCAACTTATAGAATGTAAGCTGCTACAAAATATGCAAAGCAATTAAAAATAAACAAATGATTCCAACAGCTGAAATTAATATTCATAAGGGGGATTAGAAGAGATAAAGCCCGTATTTCCTCCATATTTTTGACATTTCTTAAACCGTACTTCCTCCAGCTTTTGAGTGAAGGTTGAATGTTCTAATTAATTGGCCATCTTATTACCAAAAGTCATTTTTTTAAGCAAAGCTAACCTTCTGCCAAATTATGATTTAAACTACAATTGGCACAAGCAGACATTTGCACATGAGCTTGTAACACATCTGGTCCACAGCAAACAAACAGAAGATTTCTTCTGTCAAAGAGATCATTTGCCATTCCGTTTCAAGCTTCAGAAGGAGCCTGTACCTGTCACTCACCAGAGCACTAGGCTTTTGGTGACTGGGCTCTGTTGCTCTCACTGACTAGCCTTGATCTAAGACTTCTAAGAAGGCTTGCTTTCACCCGCTCCACCTGGGAGTCCGGTACCCATGCCAAGTTGATTTCCATAGTCTTATGAAAAAACAGGAAGCGCTCCTTGAGGAATTTAAACATCTTCTCATGAGTGAAGGAACACTATCTTGAGATATGGAAAAGGCCAAGTATCTGCAAATGCATTGTATTGTGTTTAGCATAGGACTGTGTTCGGTAGTAATTATTCACATTAATATGCACAAACATTTCTTACAATTAGAGATGAGGTAATTTTTAAACGCTCGTTCCGCCCCAGTTTGTAGAAATGTGAGTCGGGTTAATCTAAAATAAATTATAAGCGTGTAGGAAGGTGGAGTAAGTGGTTGGGAGGCAGCTTCTGCTATACCGTAGGAGTGCTGGTATCTCTCCATCTAGAGGTTAAAGGTACTGCGTAATGATGCGGTGATCCTTTGATCACTAAACCACTTCCACCTTGATTCTTGGTAGTAAACAATGAGCACTGCTTACTACTGGTGCTAGAAGGAGTTTGGCAAAGGATTAATGTGTCCTCTGCCATGGGCTCTGGGCACCGTCTAAGAAGAGCCTGTGTCTGAATTTGGCAAAGAGTTTTCACAAGGGTTCATAGAATATATTTGAAAAGTACCATAAATAGCATGGTTTTTTTTTTTTTTGGTGGAACGCAAAAACACACACAAAAAAGTGCGCTTAAAGGTGCTTGTCCACCCCCCCTGAAGGAGTAGAACTTTACCCTGACCCCCTGGGGCACAAGAATCCTGGAAGCGGCAAGACTTAACTTGGTCCAACTAGCCAAATAAGGCCTGGTGGACCCCTCTCCTCATAGTCAGTCAAAGCCAACTAACAAGTACTAAGTGAGGGGCTCTCCCAAAGAGCGGACTTCCCCCCTTTTCCCAGTTCAGGGGAGGAAAGAACCTAATGACCACATATCCTTCCCCTAGACTTAAGGGTAGGCCCGAGGAGCCACAACTTTCATCCTATTGAGAAAACAAAGCACAGATAAAAGTGCAGTGACAAAGAAAAAATCAATTAAATAAATAGTGCTGGTGCAGGTGCACTGGCTAGGCCCTGAGGCCTGGTAACAAAAATTGTCCCGTACTTAAACAAACGGCCTAACCCATAAAGCATAATGAAGAAAAAGCATTAGTGCCATGGCCATGTGCTTGAATCTCACAGTGGATTTCCTATGCCCAAGTGATACTAAGAGCACCCAGCTCCTACGGGACACAGCACAGATTTTTTGCCTTCCTAGCCCTTGGTCAGACAAGATAGACCCATTGAAATCAGGAAGCATTGGGCCCCTCCAGTTTTCCCAGGGGAATTTCTGTTTAAGCCGATACTAGCCTTCAAAGCTTTCATTATACCAGTAGAGACACTATACAGCCAGCTATTCCTACCAAAATGCCAGAAAAGTGCACTGATAAGAACAGATACTACACTCTTATCCAAAAGGCCAAAAAGATATCAATAGCATGTACTGTGTCACCAAGGGCCCCTTTTGTAGGAAATGTTATTAGGAAGGTACGGGGACCTATTTATTATGGACAGCCGGGGCTTTATTTCAGTGGTAACGAGGGGGAAAGCCAGCACTGAATGTATGCAAGGAGTGCTGAGGTGTGCTGGAGGGTCTATTGATACTGGCTGCTTTGGGGATCTATTTTTGCATGCGGGTGTCTATTGTTGCTGGGTAGGTCTATTGTTGGTGGGGGGCTTATGTTACTGGGGGGGTCAATTGTTGCTAGAAGGGATCTACTGTTGAGAGAGGTCTATTGGTGCTAGCTGCTGGAGGGTCTATTGATGCTGGCTGCTGGGGGATCTGTTGTTGCTGCTGGGGGTCTATTGTTGTCAGGGTGATATTTTGTTTTGGGGGGTCCATTGTTGCTGCCGGGTCTATTATTGTGTGGGGATCTATTGTTGCCGAGGGGTCTACTGTTGCTGGGGTGGGGTCTATTTTTGCCCACTGCAGGGGATTTTTTTTTTAACCATCTTTCTTGTTATCATTCATAAAATCCATACAAATTTGTAGCAGAAAATGATACTTGGTTCTGTATTCTCAAAAATGGCTGGTCATGGCAGGTGGGTAGGGGCTGGAACCAAGGGACACTTCTCAGAGGTGGGTAGGGGGCAGAGATGAAGGGTGGCTCAGAAGGGAGGAGTTCCTGCACCTATTCTCTGAGAAAAAAAAACTGGGGACAGTTGTGTCTTACCCCTCAACTAGGAGTGGATTGGAGACTTGGGAGAACTGCTAAGCCAAGAAACCTGAAGATACCAGGATAAAGATACAAGTTATCCTTTCAGAGAGGTGTTCAATAGTTGAATGGGTTTCTGCTGCAAACAGAACACAACAGTCTCCCAGGAACTTAAGAACATGCTTTGTAAAATCTCCTGTGTATAAGAACTGTACCTGTCCTAAACTCAAGTCTACTGTTGACTATACGTTCTGTAAAGAAATTCACTTGAAGAACTTTGTCGCAGTATTTGCTGGTTTATTAGATAAAAGCTGTCTTAATGGAACACTAGTGTTCTTTGTCCTCTTGATACCTCATCTGCAAAGGAAACATCTGCCACAAGTTACTGTGAGTATACTTTGTGGAGGGTCTAAGTTCTCCTAAGTTACCTGTAATGAAGGATGTCCTGAATGTCATAGAGCCTTCTGTGAAGGGTTCCCAGTCACCTTCCTGGCACTGATTGTCCAGTGCTGAGGGGCTTCAAAGCTTTGATTCTCTGGGCTGAACTCAGCACAGTACACCTGCGGTTTTCATGAGTGATAGCTGCACTTTCCCATAGACTTCTTTTATGTCCTGTGGCTTTGGTATGTTTTCTGACAGCGCACCAAAACCGCAGGATATTATAGAGGAAAAGTTAACGTGCACCAAAACCGCGGGTAAAAGCACTTTTAACTTCAGCTTTAAGTGTTTTTAAGTTACCATAACCACTTGAAGTGAGGATTTGTATAATGCTATCATATCATCTCTCCAGGGAGAATACTGTATGTTTAAGGTCTGTAATTGTTCCTCATAACTGAGGTCCTCCAACCCTCTTATTAGCTTTGTTGCCCTTCTCTGGAATCTCTCCAGTTCAAGGACATCCTTTCTGCAATTTAATGACCAGAACTGGACGATATACTCAAGATGCGCCGAACCACAGTTTTGTAAAGTGATAGAATTATAATTTAATCTCTTGAGTAAATACCCTCTTTTATGGCTTGCTAGTAGCCTGCTGGACTTGCTTGTTGAAGCTTAAATTGCATGCTATTGCTAAATCTGTCATCTACTAGGCCCCCAGGTCTTTTTCCATCCAACCTCAATTCCCCCTAGAGGTTCTCCCTGTAATATGTAACTTACATGCATAATTTTTAGTCTCCAAGTGCATTACTTTACATTTTCCTACATTGAGACTCATCTGCCATATACTGCAACTGCCAACTTCTCTATTTTTAACTAGGTCTTCTTGTAAAGTTACTATATCCTTTTGTGAAGTTAGCTTAGTTTGGTTTTGTCAGCGAACACTGAGATTGAACTATTTATTCCAACCTCTATATCATTTATGAACAAGTTAAACAGAATTGGCCCCAGGACAGAGCCCTGGAGCGCCCTACTCACAACTCCAGACTATTCAGAAAATATGCTATTAATCACCAACTTATGGGCGCACACCTGCAACCAGTTTTCTATCCAGGTACATACAATATCATCAGTGCCAAAAGACCTTAATTTGTAAATGAATCTTTTGTGGGATAATACATCAAATGCCTTAGCAAAATCTAGATGTCCACAGGCCTTCCTCTGTCTAAATCACAGCTCACCTCCTTATAGAATTCTAAAAGGTTGGTCTGGCAAGAACAGTTCTTCACAAATCCATGATGGTTACTAATAATTATACTATTTTTTATCAGCAAATTCTTGAATACAGTCCCTTATTATTCCTTCCAATAGTTTACATACAGTACTATTGACTGATTTGTAGTTTCAAGGTATATATCTCTGCCCTTTTTTGATTATTGGTGCCATGTTGCTTTTTGCCAATAAGCTGTTATCATTTCAGTCAGTAAGCTGTCCTTAGAAATTAGGAAGAATAGTCTGGTTATAACATGGCTAAGTTCTTTGAGAACTCTCGGGTGTAAGCTATCTGGTCCTGGGAATTTGTTCACAATAAAATTTTCTAGTCTTATTCAAACACTGGTCTCTGTCAGCCACAGAATTACAATCAATATCATGTTTTTAACCTTACTGTCTTTTTTATTTTACCCCTCCTTTTTCATTGTATAAACTGACTTACAGAATTTGCCTTCTCCCTGTCACTAGTGACCAACTTTCCCTGCACATGTTTTATGGGGCCAATATATCCCAACCTTGTCTTTTTACCATTATTATATTCAATTTTTTTTCTATTCTACTCCACAATGTGTCTATTTTAGCTGCCTGATCGCACTCTTGCATTCCTGTGCAGAATGTGATCAAGTGACGATGTAGTAGTACAGGTGGGAGACAGGGACAGTGTACATCAAGCAGTACCTTAACAAAGACCTTCATGTAAGATTCACCAGGTATTATTTTAATAAATAAGTATAAAGTAATATCTGCGCTTAGTGAATAAAGAATGAATGATATTAAATAATGAAATGTGACCTGCAGCTGAACACTATAACCCAGATATTGGGCACCAAACAACAATGCAAATATGAAAAGTGCAGCGCTAGGTTATGTACAAAATAACCCCATGTATGAATAGCATGTGTTATTAAAGTGCAAATGTGCAATTCAGTGCAATAAATGTGCAATAGTACACAAAACGAAAAACATATGAAACAATGCAAATGTGTATGGAAATGCATAGAAATGTATTTAAAGTGCAATATAAGTGCAAAACAAACAGAGCTGATATCAAAAGTTCATGTTCAGCCGAAATCCCGTGAGGAGGATCTCAAGTGCAATATGGAGTGTAGATCAAGTGCTTGACATTGTGATACCCGTCACCCTTATTAAGATAAAAGGCTTACCAGAAATCCTGCGACCTCCCTTAGCCTCGGTTCACACCAGAGGCGGCACGACTTGCAGGTTGCCTCACCGAGGCGATCTGCACACGACTGCCCGGGCGACTTGCAAAACGACTTCTGTATAGAAGTCTATGCAAGTCGCCCCAAGTCGCCCCCAAAGTCGTACAGGAACCTTTTTCTAAGTCGGAGCAACTTGTGTCGCTCCGATTAGAACGGTTCCATTGTACTGAACGGGACGCTACTTGTCAGGTGACCTAGGTCGCCTGACAAGTCGCCCTAGTGTGAACTGAGCCTGACTCAAGGCGGTCAAACAGCGCTTAGTAGGATCGAGGATCCACTGATGAGATACTCAGGTGTCCTCCACACACACACGCTAGCCTTTTATCTTAATGAGGTGACGGGTATCACGGTGTCAAGCACTTGATCTACGCTCCATATTGCACTTGAGATCCTCCTCACGGGATTTCAACTGCACATGAACTTTTGATATCAGCTCTGTTTTTTTGGCACTTATATTGCACTTTAAATGCATTTCTGTGCATTTCCATATATGCTTATTTTATTGCACATTTATTGCACTTAATTGCACATTTGTACTTTATTAACACATGTTATTCATACATGGGGTTATTTTGTACATAACCTAGTGCTGCACTTTATTATTTGCATTATTATTTTAATGAAAACTATATTATATATATAAGATACTGAGAATAACTTTTGAATTTGCGTTAACAGATTATGTGAAATTATAGTAACTGAATTTAGATCTACTTTAACCAGATCAACATTATGTTTGTTAGTTTGAATGGGAGGTGGGTTGAGAAACAACGACCAAGGACTTCTTTATACTATGAACTGCTTTTGCATTATTTTTGTTCTTGATTCCTCTGGAAAAATTTCAACTGGCTAAAGTTTGACCTTAAAGAGGGACTTCAGTCTTAGTAATGCTGGCCCAGAATGCCCTCCGACCACACCTCCTTTGAAAATTCAGTGTTTGCGCAGATGTGCCAAATGGCTTCGCACCCAGCCTTTGGGACCTAGCAGAGACCTGTGTCATATCTGTGCATGCTGAATTTTCCCATGCATACACAGGCAAGCTGAGATCCAGGACCTCCACACCCATATAGTCTTCACACGTGCATGGAAAAACCCCATGCATGTGTAGATGTTCTGCGGGTGTCTGCAGGGTCCGGAAGTTCTGGGGCACATCTGTGCATGCATGGAATCCAGCGATGTACTTGCTCCATCAGAGGAGCAAAAAATATCACAAACACTAATTATGGGAGAGAGAAGGGGAAGGAGCCAGGTGCCAATAACTTGCTTTATTGGGCGAAGGTCTGCTTTAAATTGTATCTGTGGCCAAAGCTTTCTTTTTAAGTTTTGATGAGTGATGAGTTATTCCTCCTGTTGAGTTTTTACTGCTGTCTATGTCCTTGTTAGGGAGATGTACCCTCTATTTGTCCCTGTGACTTTTGTCATAAGAAATTGAAGTAACATTTTACAGTTGTCACCAGAACAGGAATAGAGGGGATATTTTCTAGTGGGCATACTAGTTCTGGTGACAACTATCTAAGAGCTCATGTCTCTCTGTCTTTGGGGAAGTTTCCTCTTACTTCATGTAGTACACCCCCTAAGGAGCTGCAAGTAGAATGGGATCCCCCACCCTGCACAGTCAGGCACACCAAATTTCCACAGGCACTCAGAGCCAGAGAATAATCCAGTACTTTGTTTTTGTTATTTATTTGAGGGATTAGAACTTTAGAACAATTCCAGGGACAACTTTTTCTATATACAGTCTATATACACTCCTCTGCTTCCTTCAGCACTCACTTGTCTGCAGTACTCCACTGGTACACTGATAGATAATCTAACCCGAGGCCCCTTGGTGTATAGCAAAAAGGTCAGTGTCCAGCATACATCCCTGAGGCTACTGATCCCAGCACCACCTCTTCAGTCACTGCCAACCCACCTGGCTGCAGCTGCCCCTTTCACTAGCCCTCCTGGCTAACTTCTCCACAGTCCTCCCAGACTGATCAATCACCAGCCCCCTGAGTGGACTTCTCAGATCTCCCAGGCGTGCTGACCTGCTCCCGCTGTCCTTTCCTTGCTCCTGTGCCTCCAGGAAGGGGTTCCTCGGTGTGTTGTGGGGGGATCCTTCCAGCAGCCGAGCACCAGGCCTGAGGTCATCCCCCCTGACTAGGAGACTCCCTCAAGGGCCACCGACAGTCTCCTCAGCACTCCATCTTCCACCCGACTGCCCTTGCTGTCATGACTCATGCCTATCGATGAGAGGGTCTGCCCCCTGCCAGCCCATTTGCTTTGGATTGGCTGGGGGCCTCATAAATAAGCCAATCAGCTCCCCCTAGCTTCCTCCCACTACATCTGGAAGCTTCTCCAAGGTTCCAGAAAACAGGGGGAGGCACCAGAGATGCTGCTTGCTGAATCATCCAGCCTCCCTGAGTCACTCAACCCTGACCCAGATTCAACCCAGGCCTGACTCTCAGCCAAACCAATTTGCTTACACTACACCTAGCACACTAGCTAGAAGTTGCTACATTCTTTTTGCATCTTTATGTTTAAAGGACAGATAGTGAAGTGAAATCTCACTATTTGGCAAAGTGACATTGTGGGGCCATTAAAGACCTTGTCCTCAGGCAGGTAGCCACTATCTGTGTAGGCAGGTCCTCTAGTATGCAACAGCAACACCACATGCTGGCCTAGGGACCCCTTCCTGCAACCACATGGAACTTGAGGTTTTTGGGGTGTACAGACTCTCCTACATTCAGGGGAAGCTCCACCAACCTTTGTGCATACACAGCAGGCCTAAGGCCCTGAAACAGGAATCAATATCCCTCTCCCCAATAAAGAGTGTCCTGTCAGATCTTGCTTTTCCAATGGTTTATTGAAATAAAGAATACAGCAAACAGCATACATTGCAGACTAAGGCTGGGTACACATTAATCAGAAAAAAAATTCCGTACAAGGCACAATCTTTCGATTTTCGTACAGCGAGTGCAAAATTTTCGACATCCGATTCAGACTTTCCAAAAGAAAATTTCCTAAGGGACAAACTCCAAAAATGTTTTCGTACGTGAAAAGAACTATGATTTTTTTTAAATGTGTACTGTTTTCATATGGTTTTCGTATAAGAGAAAAATTGGATGCAAAAGACCGTGCATGATCAGAAATAATAAACACCAAAAAAAATTCCCTTGTTGTATGAGATTTTTTTATACAATTAGTACCATCCTTGATTTTGCCCGATTTTCTTAACGTGTGTACCCAGCCTTGTGTGCCTTTTTTGTTTCAGCAAAGATCCCACCCCCAAACAACCTGAGCACTATCCTCCATAAATTCCCCCTCCTCCCAATACAAATTTTTGATCCCCCACCAAAAAAAAATCACCCCTCCTAGCACAAATCCTCTACCCCTAAAACTTCCCCTGCGAGTACACATCTAGAAAATAAAGGGATAGAATAGAAAAGAATAGAATAGAAAAAAAAGAACAGAATAAAATAGAATAGAAAACAAAGGAATAAAATAGAATAAAATAAAAAATAGAATGGAATAAAAAAGAAAGTCTATAACCATCATCTGAAATTCAGATTTCAAATAGAATACATTTGAATTCAAAAAGAAAAGAACAGAATAAAAAAGAATAAAATAGAAAATAAAAGAATATAACCATTTCCCAGAATTCAAATAAATTTGAATTTGAATAGAATAGAAAAGAATAGATTATAATTATTATTATTATACAGGATTTATGTAGCTCCAACAGTTTGTGCAGCACTTTACAATATAAAGGGAGACAATACACCAACAGTACAATTCAAAACAAGTAGGTTAGAGGAGACCTGCTCCTGCAAGCATACAATCTAAGAGGGAGGGGCCGGTGAAACAAAAGGTAGGGACTGTGAGGGATGAGCTGATGCGGGGAGTAGAATATTCAGTTGATCGCCTAAAAGTGGACAGAGTAGGAGATAACCGGACAGATTGGACTGGAGTTCCAGGATAGGAGAGGCTCTGGAGAAGTCCTGGCGACGACCATGGGATGAGGAGACAAGGGAGCTAGAGAGCAGGTGGTCTTGGGAGGAGCAGAGAGGATGGTTTAGGTGAAATTTAGAGACAAGATTGGTGATGTAGCTCGGGGCAGAATTGTGAATGGCTTTGTATGTTATTGTTAGTGTTTTGAATTTTATTTGTTAGGCAATGGGAAGCCAGTGGAGGGATTGGCAGAGAGGAGTGGCAGACACTGAATGGTCGGTAAGGTGGATGAGTCTGGCAGCGGCATTCATGATAGACCGAAGAGGGGATAGCTTGCGGAGAGGCAGGCCAAAGAGGAGGGAGTTACAATAGTCAAGGCGAGAGATAACGAGGGAGTGAATACGTTGCTTAGTGGTGTCCACGGTTAGATTCTAGATTCGAATAGAGTAGAAAATAAAGGAATAGAATAGAATGGAATGGAATAAAAAATTTAATAGAATAGTATAAAATAGAAAAACTATAACCATCTTCTGAAATTCGAATTTCAAATAGAATAAATTTGAATTCAAATAGAACAGAAAAGAACAGAATAGAAAAGAACAAAATAGAAAATAAAAACATAAACAATAGAATGGAATAAAAAGATTATAACTATCTTCTGAAATCTGAATTTCAAATAGAATAAATTGGAATTCAAATAGAATAGAAAATAACAGAATAGAAAAGAATAAAATAGAAAATAAAAATATAACCATTTCCCAAAATTCGAATAAAATAAATTTGAATTTGAAAAGAATAGAAAAGAATAGAATAGAATAGAAAATACAATAATAGAATTGACTAGAACAGAAAAGAAAAGCATAGAATAGAATAAAACAAAAAATAGAACGGAATAAAAAGATTATAACCATCTTTTGAAATTCGAATTCTGAATAGAATAAATTTGAATTCAAATAGAATAGAAAATTATAGAATAGAATAAAAAAGAATAGAATAGAAAATATAAGAATAAAATAGAAAATAACAGAATAGAAAGAATATAACAATATAACCGTTTTCCGAAATACGCATTTCAAATAGAATAAATTGGAATTTGAATAGAATAGAATAGAAAAGAATAGACTATAATAGAGAATAAATAAAAGAATAGAATAGAAAAAAACAATAGAATAGAATGGAACAGGAAGAATATAACCATCTTCCAAAATTCGAATTTCGAATAGAATAAATTAGATTTCGAATGGAATTCGATTCAAATGCAATTTGAATAGAATTCGATTCGAATTAGAAAAATTCAAATTAATTCTAATTTTAATAAATGAAAAAAATTCTGAAAACGAATTAAACAGATTAAACACATTTAACTAAACAAATTTATGTAAATAAATGTGCAAATTCGCACGGGAGCCGCAGCGGAGATACTGTATGTGAACCGGCTCTCTAAAAATCTCCTGCTATTGCGAATTGGATGTGGCGAATTGGATGTGGCCAAACCACATCCAATTCACAATAGTATGAACCCAGCCTTAAAATAAAATCAGGATGTAAAAGTGCGAGAGCAATCAGCCCACGAGAAGTTCCCCCACTGTCAGTTGGTGGATGTTGGTTTGAGACAGAAGGGCGTGTTTTGAAGTTTAGATAAGGATGTGAAGATGTGTGGGCTAAGAAGAGAGAAAAGAAAGAAAAGAAGACAAAAAAAGAGGTGAGTGCCATTCATTTTGAATGACTAATTCACTAATCTTAATTCACTCTTACAGTAGAGGGCAACCCACCCACACTATGCTCCTGTGGAGTGATCAATAGGCTGGATCCACCTTCTAGTGACCATGATAGTCACTGACAGTTGGTGGTTCCAGCACTAAAGCCTTCCGGAGCCGCTGTCGCTCCATGTGCAACCCACTGTGTACCGGTTGTTGGAGCACAGTGGGTCAAACACTGATTGTTGGAGGGCCGCATGTAGCCCATGTTTGCTTGTTGGGCACCAAGACTCCAGCTAGTCAATCCAGAAGGCAGAGGACATCTAGTAAAAGAACGTAGTTACTGATGAGGGCAGATTTGGATTGGATGCGAGTATTTTTATTATTATTACTATGCAGTGCTTATACAACCCCAACAGTAAGCACAATGCTTTACAAAATACAAAATTACAATACAATGTGACATGAGAGCTAGGAGGGCCCTGCTCATGTGAGCTTACAATCTAAACAGGAGGGGCAAGTGATACAAAAGGGTGGGATAAGTTGATGGAAAAGTTAGAGGTGGGATGGGCTTTGTCCTTCAAGGTAACAAATGAGAATAAATGATACCTGTTTTTAAAATTAAAAAAATGTAGAATTAACTGAAAACTATTCTAGTCTCCTTTTAAGCATGGTTCCTTCACTGCTTCCATTACTTTGGAGTGTGGGTGATGAGAAGGTCTTCCTCTACTCTCCATATTGCTGCTATCATGTGCTGCTCTACCTCCATCATATGTTTCTTCTAAATGAAGCAACAGGTGGCTGCGATTCATCTGTCACCTACCAGCTCCTTCCTTTCCATTTTTCTTTTTACCTTTGAAGTCTGATTTTGCTTCTCAAGCTTTTCCTGGAGGACATCACTTTTCACGCTGACGATGACCTTTCTCTACCTTGAGCTGCTTAATTCACCAGACCTAATCCTGTATGCTGCAATGGCACCTGGAGTCAAGTTAGTATTCATAGTTTCAACTCAATGCTCCAAAAGCACAGAGGAACTTGCTGGAACTTAACTTGCAAAACAGTGCAGGTACTGGAAAGATAGCATGTAGAACTTGAAGGAAATTGTTGATGGTTGTCAGTTCACATGGCACTGAAGAAAACTGTCAATGTTTGTCATTGTGCATTATGTCCCAGTCTCAAGCTGACCATAGATGAGTCTGTTTCTCTCAACCAACCGGTTGAGAAAAAAAAGTGACCTGATTCTCCCATTCACACACTCAAGGTGGATGGGGGAATCACTCCCGCTGAGATTATGGGGTAGATATACTAAAACTGGCACACCCAGAATCTGGTGCAGCTGTGCATGGTAGCCAATCAGCTTCTAATTTCATCTCATTCAATTTAGCTTTGGCAATAAAACCTGGAAGCTGATTGGTTTCTATACAGAGCTGCACCAGGTTTTGCACTCTCCAGTTTTAGTAAATCAACCCCATTGTGTTCTGCTGGTGGAGAGACGTCCCTATAGACTTCGGCTATAGCTGGCAGCGCTGATTAAACATGTGCAATTTGTTTCCTTACGAATCAAAATTTTGACAAAATTTTCGTTATTCAAAATAGTAACGAATTTTAACTAATCTGAAATAAATTATAACGAAACAATGTATTCAGATTCATTTGTTTCATTCAGACATTTTGTTAATGTTTGAAGCATCTGAAATAACGTAATGGCATAACCAATGATCCAAATTGATTTGGATCTGTTTTGTTTTTATGTTACATTAACATTTTTCAGTATTATAAAAAATGCACTACATATGAAATGGAAACATATTGCAATAAATTCAGTAAGATATAAGGATGATTCCTACTTGTGTTTGGGTTGGTTGGAGGTGGATCCATCAGAATCCCCGAATCATAGCATAACAAAGGAATTAGAAATTAATTTCATTCCATTCGCTATGTTATAATTTGGAGATTCTGAAGGATCCACCTGCATCCAACCCAAACAGAGTGCATAAGCAATCTCCCGAAATAACGAATGAACATGTTAAAATGAATATAGCCAATCTTCCGAAATAATATCCGAATCTATTTGGAACAGCGAAACTAAAAAGAATTCCAATATAAGAAACAAATCTGAATATACAAAATTTATCCAAATATACATAAAAAAAAAAAAAAAATTAAGAAATTAAATGATTAACGTAACGATTGAATCCAAAATGAAACAAAACACATTTTCACATCTCTAGTGCTGATCGAGAGTCATTTATCCAATAAGATGGTTGTACAAGTCATTTGGTAGATCAATTTCTGTACAACCAGAGTCCCTATACATTGACCAAATTCTGATCCATTTATGGCCAGCTTGAATTTTATTTTTCTAGCAACTGTAAGGGCTCTTTCACATTGGCGGCCATGATCACCACCCACACAAAAAGTAAACATGGTGGACCGCTTTTCAAAGGGCAGTAGAGCAGCGGCTGACAATCAGTCAGTAAGCAATCCTGCCACCCCCTGAATGTCCGTGTATATATTTTTTTTATCCCAAAGGGGATCTTCTATCATAATGCCACACCTCAAAACAGTGTTTGTGTGAATTATTTCAAATATCCATATAAACATAAATTTAGAAAGTCCTATTGAACCAAAACATTGTGCAAGATTTCTCCTTCCATGCAGCAATACCGTGTCTACCACCACCAGCTGTGCATGCAAGATTTTCTCCAGATTTATCAACAAATGGTCATCAGTCTTCTTCCTCTGGTTAGCACTCTCTCCAGCAACAGTCACTCCAATAAGAACAGACGGCCTCATAGTGTAGTATGTCTCAAATATTACATCCCTTTATTGCAAACCCTCATACAACACTCACAAAATCAGTGTCCTTCCATCAATTGCACACAGAATATTGCCTCTTTTACCAATAGAGCATTGCCCCTTAAGGAATAATTTCAACCTCGGTGTATGTGTATGACTTCGACTTACTTCTGGTTCCAGGAGTGATGATGTCACGTGGGTCCACCTTTGATGCGTTTCGTCTCCTGACTCGTGACTTTATCAAAGTGTGAATTTCACATTGATTGGGTAGAGGATATACCCAATCCTATACCCACAGTTGATCCAGAGGAAGGCGAAAAACCCCCCAAAAAAGCATGATCCAATTTGCTACAGCAGGGGAAAACATTCCTCCTCGATCCCAGAGAGGCAATCGGATTTTCTCTGGATCAACTTTACTTATAAATGTTAGTACCCAGTTATATTAAGTACATTTAGGAAAGAATCCAGGCCCTTCTTAAAGCAATCTACTGAGCTGGCCAAAACCACCTCTGGAGGGTTCTTTGGGCTGCCCTTTGCGCATGTTGCGCAAAGGGCAGCCAATTCGATTCAATGGACTGCCCCATGCGCATTTGTGGCCCAAAATAATCTTCTGCTCCTTTTCAGGTGACAAGCTTCACGCGATTTTTAAAGGCAAGTTTTGCCATGGCTGCAGAGCGATTCTGTCATTAAGAGTGAATGGTACCCAAACGCGCCATGTACGTTTTGCAGTGATTGCCACACAATTTGGAATTGGGGCAGTTCCTCCTCCGAATCCTAAGTGTGAACAGGGCCTTAGGGAAGTATGTGCCCAGGGATTAATGATAGAAATGCAGACTTCTAGCATTTTGGGCATTTTTCCCTGTCCACCTACTGCCCTAAATGTTAATAACACTGGGTGCACTGTCAAGTCCCGTCCAGCCACAGCAGCCACATGGATTTTGAATGGGTCGCAGCGCACATAAAAGTGTTTAACGTACTTAACCCCAATGGTTAGGTGTGAACCAAGTTTAAAGCTGGCCATAATCTGATTGAAGTTTGGTTTGTTCAGCAGGGACCGGTTGAATTTCAATCAGTGTGTGGCCATCCCCATTTGAGAGACGTCACAGGGACAGTGTATTCTGCTCAGGGCCGATCCTAGGGTCACAGACACCTGTGACCCTAAGAAATATTTTTGGCGCCCCCACATGGGCATGGTCATCTTACTAACTCCTCCCCTTTACAAATGTTTCTATGGCAACGAGTCAAACACAGAGATGCTCCCCGAAGAAGTCTTCGTTACTCTGGTATCCTCCCATGATCCCTTAACAATAAACAAAATACAGGAGGAGAAGCAGACAGAGGGGGGTCTTTCTAATAGACACAGGAAGGGCCTCTCTGTTAGAGAGACTGTTAGAAAGAGCCCTCAGACATACTGCAGACATAATACAGGAGATGGTCAGAGACTGCAGATATGATACAAGATATAGTCAGAGACTGCAGACATGATACAAGATATAGGCATGAGACTGCAGACACGATACAATTATACAGGAGATGGTCAGAGACTGCAGACATGATACAAGAGATGGTCAGAGACTGCGGACATGATACAAGAGATTGTCAGAAACGGAGGAAATGATACAAGAGATTAATACAGCCTCACCAGTGCCCACCAAATGCAGCCTACCAGTGTCCACCAATTACAGCTTACCAGTGCCCACCTATTGCAGCCTTATCAGTGCCCACCAAATGCACCTTATCAGGGCCTACCAAATGCAGTCTACGAGTGCCCATTGAATACAACCTACCAATGCCCACCAAATGCAGCCTACCAGTGCCCACCAAATGCAGCCGTATCAGTGCCCATATACTGCAACTTATCAGTGCCCACCAAATGCAGCCTACCAGTGCCCACCAATTGCAGCTTACCAGTGCCTACCAAATGCAGCCTACCCGTGTCCATCAAATGCAGCCTACCAGTGACCATCAAATGCAGCCTACCAGTGCCCACCAAATTCAGCCTACGAGTGCCCCTGGATCACACAGAGCGGCAATCTCCTGCTGTCACAGAGCTTGTATTTGAATCGCCTGGGCGGCCACTGTAACACAGTCCTGCCTCCTAGACTGGCTCACGGCTCTAGGATTGCCACCTCATCCCTTTAAAACCAAACACATATTAATTACACAGTTTCTGTGGCTGATTAAGGTGGTAATTAAACTCACTTGGTGTCTTATCTGCATTACATTAGCCTCTGTAGCCTCTAGAACCTGTGTAATTAATATGTGTTCGGGTTTAAAGGGATGAGGTGGCAACCCTACACAGCTCCTATGGTACAAGTCACACTAATTCAATTTTGTGGCACTGGATCAATGTTTCGTCTATCACAGGAGCCGGTCTAGGAGACGGGAATTTGTTACAGCACCGCTGGGCTTTTCAGACCAAATCTTGTGCGGTGTGTGTGACATACACAAGGAGAGAAAGAGGGAGGAGAGCACTCTGGCACTCAGGGAAGGTGCATGGATTTTTGACTACATAGGCGAAGATGCAATTTGCCACCCATCCGCACCATCCTCTTGCTACTCCCTGTTTAAAACCGAGCTGGTACCTCCTTCACAGTGCGCCTGTAGTGTGATGGGGAGCAATGTGAAGGACATCACATACCACTGAAAATGGAGCTGTGCTGAACTTCCACTAAATGGCAGTGTGTAATGAGGGGGTGGGATTATGCATTCCTCGCTTACCCTCACTGGCCACAGGCAGCTGAGGCCAACTAATACTTCCAATGGCTGGGTTTCCCCCATAAGCAAACTCCCAGATCACACCCCCTAAATACTCCCACTTTGATCACACCTCCCATATAGTAAATGGTATACCCCCATATACCCCCCACCCTGATCACACACCCCCAGATACCCCTACCCTGATTGCAACCCCAGGTATCCCCCAATCTGATCACACACACTCAGATACCCCTACACTGATTACACTCCCAGATATCCCCCCCTCTGATCACACCCCCAGATAACCCACCCCACCCTGATCACACCTTCCCATATACCATTACCCTGAATATACCCCTAGATACCCCTCCACTCACTGCAGAGCACTCCATCTCTAATAGACAGAGGGGGCTGAGGGAGAGAAGGGGGGCTGAGAGAGAGGGGTGGGCTGATAGAGAAAAGGGGGGCTGAGAGAGAGAGAGAGGGGCTGAGGGAGAGGGGTGGGCTGAGAGAGAAAAGGGGGGCTGAGAGAGTAAGAGGGGCTGAGAGAGAGGGACGGGCTGACAGGGGGACTGAGAGAGAGGGTGGTGGACAGAGAAGTGGGCTGACAAAGAGAGAGCTGAGAGAGTGATAGGGCTGACAGAGAGGGAGCTGAGAGAGAGGGTGGTGGACAGGGGGGGCTGACAGAAATAGCAGGCTCAGAGAGAGCATGGCTGAGCGAGAGAGAAGGGTCTCGGAGAGAGGTGGTGGTGAGAGAGAGGGAGGCTGGTGTACAGAGAGTGGACGGCTGACAGACGGGGGGAGATGAGAGGGAGAGAGGGCGGCTGAGAGAGAGGGGGCTGACAGACAGGGGGAGATGAGAGAGAGGGGGCGGCTGAGAGAGAGGGGGACTGAGAGAGAGGGGGGCCAGCAGACGGGGGGAGATGAGAGAGAGGACAGCAGAGAGAGAGAGGGGCTGAGAGAGAGGGGGCTGACAGATGGAGGGGGAAATGAGAGAGAGACCTCTAGCCCTGTCCCCTGTCCACAGTCCCTCCTCTGACCCCCCCATCCCAATCTGTATCTGCAGGTAGGACTGTATCAGTGTATGATGCCCAGTACCTTCTTGATCCGGGAGGTGCTCTGTTGCTTCTTCCAGCAGCTCCCTGGCAGTTTGAGCCTCCCGCTCGTCCTTGTCCTCCAGGCCTCACTGCTGATGCTGGAGCAGAGAGGAGGTTGGAGGAGACGGAGTCCAGGCTTTGGGACTCCGGGGATGCTTCTGAGCGGCACTTCGGGGGTCAAGGAGTCTGTGAAGCTCTTCTCTCTCCTGGGCTCCTAGCTGCCCTCGGTGTTCACCTTCCATACGGATGCAGCCTCCTTCTGCTGGGCCACCCACTCGCCATGTGGAGATGCCTGCACCCAAAGGACGCTGCCGTGCCATTCTCCCGTTGCCACCCATCGCCACCCACCTGACATTGCAACAGGCCTGGTTTTTGACACCCTAAGCACTATGGCACATGGAAGGCTGGAAGACTAGGGCACATGGAAGGCTGGAAGACTAGGACACATAGAAGGCTGGAAGACTATGGCACATGGGAGGCTGGAAGATTGGCACATGGGAAGCTGGAAGACTATGGCACATGGAAGGTTGGAAGACTATGGCACATGGAAGGCTCACACATGGAAGGCTGGGTGACTGGCACATGGGAGGCTGGAAGACCATGGCACATGGAAGGCTGGCACATGGAAGGCTGGAAGACTATGGCACATGGAAGGCATATTTAGGGAAGAGAGAGGGGGGAGAGATCACTCACCCCGGGCCTGCAATACTGCATTGTCTTCAGAGGCACACTCAGGCAGCGACATCAGGACAAGAGCACTGGCTGCTTTGAAATCTCCCGCAAACAACCCCTTTCAGGCACAGATTGGCTGCAGAAAGGGGTTGTGGGCGGGCACATGGGTAGGAGGTGGGGCAGACCTAGCCTACCTCCTCTTCCCTCCTTGTACGGACTATACATCGGGGCAGGGGATGTGCACACTGCAGCGGTGGATGTTTAGCAGGCAAGAAGGCAATGTGCACACTGCATCTGGTGTGCTGGCAGGCGGGTGAGTGGGCGGTGATCGTGCACACTCGGAACTGACAGTGCACTGGTACTTCAGTGCCCCCTCCCCTGCAGCGCCTGGGTGCAGAACACCCTGAGCACCCACCTAGGATCGGCCCTGATTCTGATAACAACGAGTCCCTCTGTCAGAATACAATGTCTCAGTGGCAGATTCCTCCATCTACCTCGTTTTTTTTTTTTTTTTATTTTAATTCATCCCCATGCATCTATGGCCCACTTAAAGTGGTTATAAACCTCAGACATACACTATATTGTCAATAGTATTGGTACACCTGCCTTTACACGCACATGAACTTTAATGGCATCCCAGTCTTAGTCCATAGGGTTCAATATTGAGTTGGCCCACCCTTTGCAGCTATAACAGCTTCAACTCTTCTGGGAAGGCTGTCCACAAGGTTTAGGAGTGTGTCTATGGGAATGTTTGACCATTCTTCCAGAAGTGCATTTGTGAGGTCAAGCACTGATGTTGGATGAGAAGGTCTGGCTCACAGTCTGCACTCTAATTCATCCCAAAGGTGTTCTATCGGGTTGAGGTCAGGACTCTGTGCAGACCAGTGAAGTTCCTCCACCCCAAACTCACTCATTCATGCCCTTATGGACCTTGTTTGTGCACTGGTCAAAATCATTTGGTGGAGGGGGGAATATGGTGTGGGGTTGTTTTTCAGGGGTTGGACTTGGCCCCGTAGTTCTAGTGAAGGGAACTCTTAAGGTGTCAGCATACCAAGACATTTTGGACAATTTCATGCTCCCAACTTTGTGATAACAGTTTGGAGATGGCCCTGTTCTAACATGACTGAGCACCGGTGCACAGAGCAAGGTCCATACAGACATGGATGAGCGAGTTTGGTCCTGACCTCAACCCGATAGAACACCTTTGGGATGAATTAGAGTGGAGGCTGCACACCAGGCCTTCTCATCCAACATCAGTGCCTGACCTCACAAATGCACTTCTGGAAGAATGGTCAAACATTCCCATAGACACACTCCTAAACCTTGTGGACAGCCTTCCTAGAAGAGTTGAAGCTTTTATAGCTGCAAAGGGTGGGCCAACTCAATATTGAACCCTATGGACTAAGACTGGGATGGCATTAATTCATGTGTGTGTAAAGGCAGGTGTCG
Organism: Aquarana catesbeiana; assembly: GCF_042186555.1. NCBI lineage: Eukaryota > Metazoa > Chordata > Amphibia > Anura > Ranidae > Aquarana > Aquarana catesbeiana. The sequence goes on along the minus strand of NC_133327.1, from coordinate 48,932,593 downwards.
CAATACTTTTGACAATATAGTATGTATATGGAAATATGAACAAAGCATATCCCTCTATAGTGTGTACTTTGTCTCTTAAGCCTCGTACACACTATCGGATTTTCCAACGGGAATTGTGTGATGACAGGCTGTTGGCGGTAAATCCGACGGTGTGTATGCTCCATCGGACAATTGTTGTCGGATTTTCCGCAGACAGCGATCTGTTGTGGGATTTTCCAAGCATGTGTACACAAGTCCGTCGGACAAAAGTCCAAAGTACAAACACACATGCTCAGAAGCAAGGAGGAGCCAGAAGCGGTCGGTCTTGTAAATTAGCGTTCGTAATGAAGAATTAACATTCGTGACATAGGAAATTATGAAATCTCGAAATGCAGCGCATAATTCTCTTCTTCTTTAATGGGATAATAATGAAGCTGCTTTGCTGGTGATACTGATGGATTATTGCAAACACATTTTCAAAGGCTTTTTTTTTCTAGTGATATCAAGAATAATATTATTATTCCGTAGTTTTTAAGATCAAAGATACAACTATGTTGGTGTCCCTTGTCAATTTTACATTGTATTTTATAAAATGTAACTGCCTACTTCCAAACTGTCATTTGAAGTAAAACACATAGCCAAGTATTATTCTACACATTTTTTGTATTGTGCATTAAAAAAAGAAAACAAATAAAATTAGATATGCTATCTGCCAATAGAACTTAACCAAAAAGTGCATTCTATGGATCCAAAAATATAGAAAATATAACAAATCAAATCATTATTCAACCAAAAAATAAAATAAAAGCCTCATACATGTGTCCTGCTTCTTAATATAGGGGGTCAACAATGCCAAGAGTTGGTGAAAGCAGGGGTCCGTCATCCAGAGATAATTCCGAAAAACATCTGGATTATTCTCCCGGAGCTCCCGCAGCAAAGGCATATGACATAATTGGTCAGGATTAATAAAGCAACCAATTTTTGGTCCAAGAACTCCTCCTCATGTTCCAGGACTGGACTTGGGTTAAAGCAATAACTCCAAGGCCAAAAATAAATAGCACGTTATCTCCTCCGATTCCGCAACATGTCTGGTTCAGAAGCGAACTGAAAAGGGCAAAATGAAAAGCATGAATCAACACTCACCAAACTTCATAGTTATAGCACAACAACAAGTCCCAGAAAGTAATTTTGAGTAGAATAATAAGAGAAAGTCCAGAGAGTTGATGGACAACAAATCCCAGGAAAACCTTCACCAGTGATGATAAAATCCACATTAGGTGACAGTCCCTCCACCTCCGGTCTTATTTTCTACTCTCACCTCAGGGCAGAGACTATTGAACTAGCAGGTAGTCATGCAAGCAGATCCCAATATACCAAATGGGTTGAAGCGGGTCACACAATCATTTCCAGACTCCTCAGAAATAGATACGGACGCCAGAACTACACAGATACTATGACCCCTGTTATAACCTCCTGTTTTCAACTCTGGTTTTTAACTCACCACTTAGACCAGACCCACTTGGACAGAGTTCCAGCAAGCTCAAAGATGAGCAACTCACCAAACTTCTACTAACACGAAACTAGCAGAAGATCCCAAAGGGTGACACTAAAGAGCTGAAAAACCACATAGTATGTCACTACGGTTGTGATTGTTGGCCAACAATTGTGTGGCCGTTTGTATGCAAGACAAGTTTGGGCCAATGCCCTTCGGACAAAAGTCCACGGTTTTGTTGGCCAACAATCCGATCGTGTGTACGAGGCTTTAGAGTCAGGAAAACTTGTCAGAAGTGACTCATGCAGGTAGTAGAGGAACAAGAAATTACACTTAGAGGTTGATTTACTAAAGGCAAATAGACTGTGCACTTTGCAAAGTGCAGTTTTACTCTGAGAGGACAGTTGCTCCAGAGCTTAGTAAATGAGGTAACGATTTGCAAAGAATGTCCAATCACATGCAAGGAAAATGAAAAAAAAAAACTGCATATTTGCTTGCACATAATTGGATGATGGATGTCAGCAGAGCTTCTGCTCATTTACTAAGCTCTGGAGCAACTGCTCTTGCAGAGAGCAACTGCACTTTGCAAAGTGCACAGTGTATTTGTATTTAGTAAATCAACCACTAAGTGTCATTTCTTGTTTCTCTACTATCTGCATGAGTCACTTCTGACAAGTTTTCCTTACACTAACAGACAAAAAGGTGACAGGGGAGGGGGCTACAGCACACAGCCAGTGATTGACAGTCTCAGCTCCGGTCCTGAGTGCTGTGTGAAAGGGAGTTGGGTGTCTCTTCCCTCCAATCAGCTGTCCGAGCTCTCCTCACTGAGCTCTGCAGCTCTACAGCTCAGACAAGCTTTATAAATTCTGGACTTTGAAGGGATGTAGAGAAGAGATGGCTGCAGATAAACAGGTGCAACTTATGTAGGAAGATTTGTTTCATCTCTGTGTATCACCTGCGGCCAGTCACCTCACTGGGTATATGCGAGGGTTTACAATCACTTTTAAGTCCTTGCTGTGACTTCTGAAAAGCAGTGACATGGAGAAGATATCTACGGTGGTTAGTTGGCTGAGATAAGATGGCACAGTCAGCAGAAAGCTGTCAAACCGTCTTGAATTTTTAATGAGTCCTTCTAATTCATCCAGACTGTTGGGTGCACACCTTCTGTTATCCCGGTACTTTCCGTTCAAGAACATTTTGCCAGACTTAGACTTTCCAATCCAAAAAAATGACCCAGAGAAGGCATCCGTATCATGCCTGCCAGCTGATTATGCAGCCGCGGTTTGTAAAGCTTGCATAATTCACATTAGCATCCCTAAGATGTCAGGTGACTGCGTTTTGGAGGCCAGCATGGTAGCCCCAGTGGACAGAGATTTGATATGCTTTCCATTATTGGACCTTTTTTTTTTTTTTTGCTTTTTTAATTGCAAGTGTTTTTATATCTGGCTGGGTCTAGATCTGCACCTGTTTTTCGTCTCTGAGCAGCTGCTAACTAAGAGGAGAATGATGGGTTTAGAAGAACTGATTGTACACGCTTCAGTGAGCTATTGATCATATTGACAAGACGTGTTCATGCAAAAAAAAAAGAGTCCCACGCAAAAAAAAAAATGTTAGAAAACTGTGCTTCATAGACTATAAAGTTAAAGTAGATATAAACCCTGAGGAGCATATTTATAAAGCAGTAAGGGCTCGTACACTTTGTCGCTTTTCGTATTTGACAGGCGACTGGGAGGCCTTATGTTATTCCTGTATAGCCTGAACTTCTATGGTTTTCATTTAAGTCAATGGGGATGCATATGGCAGTGCGCTTCCATTTACCTGAATGGGTTGCGTTTAGCAGTGGTCCTGCCTTCCAAGAGCAACAGGGGGGTCAGATTGTTGTCGCTGGTTGCCTTTTCCGCTTAAAGCGACAGTGGTAAAACTGTGGCTCAACTATTTAGTTTTACCACCATCCCCGACAGCAAGTGTAAACTTGACTTCAGGCTTGTTTCACATATATGCAAATTTGATGCATTTTTAACCACATCCAATTTGCATAAGATGTGAATCGGACCAGCTTTCCATTAAAGCCGGTTCACACATGTCTGTGTAGGGAGGCCGCGGTGCGGTTTTAACTCCTTCAGCCCCGGAAAATTCTCCCCCCTTCCTGACCAGAGCACTTTTTGCGATTCAGCACTGCATCAGTTTAGCTGACAATTGCGCGGTCGTGCGACGTTGCACCAAAACAAAATTGACATCTTTTTTTTCCCCACAAATAGAGCTTTCTGTTGGTGGTATTTGATCACCTCTGCGGTCTTTATTTTTTGCGCTATAAATAAAAAAAAATAATTTTGAAAATAATGCAATATTTTTTACTATTTGCTATAAAAAATATCCCCCAAAAATATATAAAAAAAACTATTTTTTTCCTCAGTTTAGGCCGATATGTAATCTTCTACATATTTTTGGTAAAGAAAATTGCAATAAGCGTATATTGATTGGTTTGCGCAAAAGTTATAGCGTCTACAAAATAGGGGATAGTTTTATGGCATTTTTATAATTATTTTTTTTTTTTACTAGTAATGGCGGCGATCTGCGATTTTTATTGGGACTGCAAAGTTTTTCCCCACAAATAGAGCTTTCTGTTGGTGGTATTTGATCACATCTGCGGTCTTTATTTTTTGTGCTATAAATAAAAAAAAAAAAAAGACCATTTTGAAAATAATGCAATATTTTTTACTATTTGCTATAATAAATATCCCCCAAAAATATATAAAAAAAACTTTTTTTTTCCTCAGTTTAGGCCGATATGTAATCTTCTACATATTTTTGGTAAAGAAAATCGCAATAAGCGTATATTGATTGGTTTGCGCAAAAGTTATAGCGTCTACAAAATAGGGGATAGTTTTATGGCATTTTTAAAATTATTTTTTTTTTTAATAGTAATGGCGGCGATCTGCGATTTTTATTGGGACTGCAACGTTTTTCCCCACAAATAGAGCTTTCTGTTGGTGGTATTTGATCACATCTGCGGTCTTTATTTTTTGCGCTATAAATAAAAAAAAAAAAAGACCATTTTGAAAATAATGCAATATTTTTTACTATTTGCTATAATAAATATCCCCCAAAAATATATAAAAAAAAAAACTATTTTTTTCCTCAGTTTAGGCCGATACGTATTCTTCTACATATTTTTGGTAAAGAAAATCGCAATAAGCGTATATTGATTTGTTTGCGCAAAAGTTATAGCGTCTACAAAATAGGGGATAGTTTTATGGCATTTTTATAATTATTTTTTTTTTTACTAGTAATGGCAGCGATCTGCGATTTTTATCGGGACTGCAACGTTATAGCAGACACATCGGACAATTCTGACACATTGGGACATTGGGAAATGGTTTGGGACCATTGGCATTAATACAGCGATCAGTGTTATAAAAATGCATTGATTACTGTAAAAAATGTCACTGGCAGTGAAGGGGTTAACACTAGGGGGCTAATTGTGTTCCCTAGTGTGTGTTCTAACTGAAGGGGGGAGGGGACTGTGTAGGGGAAGAGATAGATCGCTGTTCATACTCTGTATGAACAGACAACCTGTCACTTCTCCCTTCAGAGAACCAGAAACTGTGTGGGTTCACACTGGTGCGACACGACAGCCGTCCTACTTTGGATCCGACTTTGCCCTGCGACATGAAGCCGGCATGTGTCCGACTTTCAATGAACGGGGATCCGACTTGGATCCCCGCCAATGCCCGGCACTGTGTTTGGTATGAATCTTTAGGGGGAACTCCGCGCCAAATTTTAAATAAAAAACCGGCATGGGTTCCCCCTCCAAGAGCATACCAGGCCCTTGGGTCTGGTATGGACCTTAAGGGGAACCCCCTACGCCGATAAAAACGGCGTGGGGGTCCCCCCCAATCCATACCAGACCCTTATCCGAGCACGCAGCCCGGCCGGACAGGAATGGGGGTGGGGACGAGCGAGCGCCCCCCCTCCTGAACCGTACCAGGCCGCATGCCCTCAACATGGGGGGGTTGGTGCCTTGGGGGAGGGGGCGCGCTGCGGCCCCCCACCCCAAAGCACCTTGTCCCCATGTTGATGAGGACAAGGGCCTCTTCCCGACAACCCTGGCCGTTGGTTGTCGGGGTCTGCGGGCAGAGGGCTTATCGGAATCCAGGAGCCCCCTTTAATAAGGGGGCCCCCAGATCCCGGCCCCCCACCCTATGTGAATGAGTATGGGGTACATGGTACCCCTACCCATTCACCTAGGGAAACGTCAATAAAAAAAACCACAGTACACAGGTTTCAAAATTAATTTATTGGGCAGCTCCGGTATCTTCTTCCGACTTCTCCCGGTGTTCCGCCTCTTCTCCCGGGCCCCGCCGCTATCTTCTTCCAGCTCTATTGCCAGCGAGGGGCCCGGTCTGCTGCCGCTGTCTTGTCGCCGCTGTCTCGCCGCTTCTTCTCTTCATCTCTTCTTCCGATGTTGACACGACGCTCTCTGGAGCTGGAATGCACTCTGTGCGCTCTGCTCTGACTTATATAGGCGGTGACCCCGCCCCCTTATGCCGTCACAGTCTCTGGGCATGCTGGGACTGTGACGGCATAAGGGGGCGTGGTCATCGGGTGATGACCACGCCCCCTGAAACGTCACAGTCCCAGCATGCCCAGGGACTGTGACGGCATAAGGGGGCGGGGTCACCGCCTATATAAGTCAGAGCGGAGCGCCCAGAGTGCATTCCAGCCCCAGAGAGCGTCGTGTCAACATCAGGAGAAGAGGGCAGAAGGCAGAAGATTGAAGACCGGGCTCCTCCGCTATAGCAAAAGAGCGGCAAAAGAGCAGAAGATAGTGGAGGAGCCCGGCAGAAGACCCGGAGAGCGCGGAGAAGAACCGGAGAGACCCCCGAAGTCGGAAGAAGACCCCCGGAGCTGTCTAATAAATTACTTTAAAAATCTGTGTAGTGTTTTTTTTTAATTGACACTTTTTCCCTAGGTGAATGGGTAGGGGTACGATGTACCCCATACTCATTCACATAGGGTGGGGGGCCGGGATCTGGGGGCCCCCTTATTAAAGGGGGCTCCCGGATTCCGATAAGCCCCCGCTCGCAGACCCCGACAACCAACGGCCAGGGTTGTCGGGAAGAGGCCCTTGTCCTCATCAACATGGGGACAAGGTGCTTTGGGGTGGGGGGCCGCAGCGCGCCCCCTCCCCCAAGGCACCAACCCCCCCATGTTGAGGGCATGCGGCCTGGTACGGTTCAGGAGGGGGGGGGGGGGGGGGCGCTCGCTCGTCCCCACCCCATTCCTGTCCGGCCGGGCTGCGTGCTCGGATAAGGGTCTGGTATGGATTGGGGGCGACCCCCCACGCTGTTTTTTCGGCGTAGGGGGTTCCCCTCAAGGTCCATACCAGACCCAAGGGCCTGGTATGCTCTTGGAGGGGGAACCCATGCCGGTTTTTTATTTAAAATTTGGCGCGGAGTTCCCCCTCAAGAACATCTGAGCACAAGTCGCGTGCCGAAGTCGGATCATGCAAGACGGCAATCCGACTTTGATCCGACTTCAATGATAGTCAATAGGCTGAAGTAGGATCAAAGTCGGACCAAAGTAGTACAGGGAGCATTTCTAAAGTCGGAACGACTTGTGTCGGACCAGTTAGGACGGCTCCCATAGGGAAACATTAAATTTCACACGTCATGCGACATGAGCTCCCAATGTCGGAGCGTTTGTCGGACCAGTGTGAACCCAGCCTTACACACACACAGATGCCGGTTCTCTGTGTGTCAGCAGCGATCGCTGGAGCCCGGCGTTGATCGTGACCACCGGGCACTTGCATCGGCTCGGGGGGTGAGCAGCGGGTGCGCACCCCTAGTGGCCACAGGGCGAAGCGACGTAACATAACGTTGTTTCGCCCAGCCCTGCCATTCTGCCTCAGTACAACTCCGGCGGCTGGTCGGCAAGTGGTTAAAGGGTAACTCCACTTTCATGGGAAAAAAAAAATTAGCAAATACAATTGGGACTCAAGTCATATTGTAATTGAATGTTATTAAAAATGACCTTTCCATTTCAGTCTGCAGATCTGTAATTTTCTGTAAAGAGCAATGTAATATGGCTACCTGGAGGAGTCCTGTACACAGATGGTTTACAGAACGTCCCCCCAGAAAGATAATTTCCCACTTGTGTGATTGGCTCACTGATTTTCCCAGAAGTCTGCACTAAGATACAAGTCAGATTTTTGGCATTCCCTGCAATTCCCTTCCAATAGGAAATCACGTCTAAAGTGATGCAGATCCTGCAGCTTTCCTCATTAGAGCCCTAATTCCGCAGCAGCTGGTTGATAATTATGAAGCCACTCCCATTAGACTCACTGTGCACATGGACACAGAGGAACACAGGGATTTCTTCAGAATAACAAAAGGTAAGAATCTTACAAAGTTTGTTAAAATCCTTGCAATGTACTGTACATAGACCACCCAGAGGGGAATGTTTTTTTCCCCCAACAAAAGTGGAGTTATGCTTTAAGAAAAAGATTTGTTTTCACCTTTTTTTCATCTATTGTTGCATCTGAGTGCTGCTGATCTCCTGCAGTCTCTTTGCAACCACTTTTGGTCTATATCTACTCCAGCAATAGCTGCATGCCATTTGTCAGGGCTGGTTTCCTGATATTGACACCAGCTGACCATGTCTGTGTAATGTGCGTTGAAACGGCCACTTGTAATCTCTATTGGACACCTGTGTGACAGGGTGACAATGCAGGAGCATTGACAGACAGAGCATTGTCACCTTATAACAGGAAGTGCTTGAAGGACCTCATTGTTAGGGTCACCAGGCAGAGGCGTAACTACAGGGGTTGCAATTGTCACCCGGCCCCATGTTCCACAGGGTCCATGTGGCTCCCCTGTATACCTGAATAGGAGGGGCAGTGGGGGCAGCATTTAGAGGAACTGATGCCTTCCATTTTCCTCCTGCAGCTGCTGAAATCCAGATTCTCCCCCTCCCTCTCCCCCCAACAGGGATTCAAAGGCTGCAGAAGGAAAATGAAGGGGATCAGTTGCTCTATATGCCGCCCCTGCCACCCCTCCTACCTAGCTTCCTCTTATCTCTGCTGTGCCCGGGCCCTTGTGTGCTCTCTCCTGGCCCCCCCCCCCCTCGTCCCCTAGTAGCGCTGCCAGCTTCCCTCCTCTCCTGCCAGTTGCTGCGGGAGATGTGTAAGGATGGGTTGGTCTCAGCCCTTTCTTCTCTGAGCTGGCCGCTCAGCTGTCGGCTAATTGCCAGCTCCCATTCCTCTCCACAGTCACCCAGCTGTTGTTGATTCTGCTCGTCAGTCCTGCCTACTTAAAGTCGTCCAGCTCACTTGATCTCTGCCTTCACCTTTGTCAACATCACAGAGACTTTCTCCTGCGTTCCTGTTGAAGACTTGCTCAGCTGACGTTCCTTCTGGCTCCTGATCCTGCTTGCTGTACTCTTACGTTTATCTCTCGTTCTCTGACATTTGCTTGGCTGACTAGCGGATCCGGTTGCTGAACTCTGGCTTGTTTTGACTACGCTTACTCTGTTTACCTTATTATTATTATTAGTATTATTATTATTATTATTATTATTATTATTATTATTATTAAACAAGTGTGATTTAACTTTACTTCTGTCTCAGTCTGATTCATGCTTCCTGATACATGGCCATCTTGGTTTTGGAATAATTGACCATACACGTGATTCAAATTTGTTTGTCCACCCATAGTAAGTGCATTCACCTCTATTAAACATTGCTTAACCTATGGATTTACACTATGGAGGGTGTTTTTTCCTTTTTTCATGATATTGTTCTTGCATGGAGCTTCGTTGCGTATTGAATTGTGGGACACATTGTGGCGTAATTGCCTGGCAATACTCCTGATGGAGGTTGGAGGCTCTGTGGATTATTCAAGTGTTACTAAACCCAGTACCCTGCATTCACTATTTCTGGTCTCCCACAGTATTTTTGCAAATATAAACGGCTAAATACCATTTCTCACCAGCAGTATATAACAGTCTTGTGACTTCCTTCAATTCCAGCTTAAAGCTTATAGTTTTCATACTGCACTGGCTGACCTATCAGGATGAATGACCCCCTGACCCTTTGTCTGGACAGTGCTGATTGGTCCTTTCCCTAGTGAGGGTCATTTGAATATGGTAAGCCCCCACTTTTCACACACTGTGATGGTTTGCGTGGTGATTCTAGTGTTGAGAAGCTTTGAGGTGTTTTGGGATTCACATGCTTCTACTATGCACAGAGAAGATTTTTCAATCATTTGCTGGTTCTTTATTGGGCCTTTTTTTTATATGGATCTAATAAATGTTTCTATTTATGGTCACAATTTTTTTGCATTATACCTATTGTTAATTACTCGTAAGTAGTATTTATGTGATTTTCACAAACGCTGCACTGTTGTTTACAGGTTGTTACCTATTACTCACTGTGTCCATTCATAACAGAAGCATAGTAAACTGGGTTTACTATGCTTCTGTTTGTGAATGAATGGAAAGCTTTGTACAGAGCTACATTATTGTCCATTCATTTAGTGCAGCCGAGGCTGCAAAAATTGAGATTGAGGGCTTTGTCCTCAATCTATTTTCTCTATCTCACAGCAGAAACATCAGAGGTCTATTTAGATATTTCACCAAAGACCCCCAACGTGGCTCCTAAAAAATTGTAAAAAATAATAAAAAGTACAATTGTAAATAAAGTACAAAATAATAATAATAAAAAAAAAATAACACAAATAAAAAAAGAAATACTGACACCAGTGGCAGAACTACCAGAGTTGCAAGTGTACTTGCGACTGGGCCCCGGCGTTCCGCCACTGAATTCGGAGGGAAGGGCCCCGGCCGGGGGTCAGGGGGGACTTTCATGGTTTCTTGCACCATTTTTTTTTATGGTCACTTTTTTTTTGCATTATAAATATTGTTGATTACTTGTAAGTAGTATTTATGTGATTTTCATAAGCGCTGCACTGTTGTTTTCAGATTGTTACCTATTACTCACTGTTTCCATTCATAACAGAAGCATAGTAAACTTGGTTTACTATGCTTCTGTTTGGGAATGAATAAGAAGCTTTGTACAGAGCTATTGTCCATTCATTTAGTGCAGCTGAAGCTGCAAAAATGGAGATTGAGGGCCTTGTCCTCAATCTATTTTCTCTGTCTCATAGCAGAAACATCAGAGGTCTATTTTGATGCCTGATATTTCACCAAAGCTCTCAACGTGGCTCCTAAAAAAATTGTAAAAAATAATAAAAAACACAATTGTAAATAAAGTACAAAATAGTAATAAAAAAAATAACACAAATTAAAAAAAACTACTGACACCAGTGGCAGAACTACCAGAGTTGCAAGTGTACTTGTGACTGGGCCCTGGTGTTCCGCCACTGGGTTCGGAGGAAAGGGCCCGGCCGGGGGTCAGGGGGGACCTTCATTGTTTCTTGCACCGGGCCCTGATGGTTCTAGTTACGCCTCTGTCACCAGGTATTACTTCAGTGAGCTCTACAGATATAATAATAACAATAATAATAATAACATTTAATCACTTCGGCCCCGGAAGGATTTACCCCCTTCCTGACCAGGCCATTTTGTGCGATACAGCACTGCGCTGATTTAACTGACAATTACGTTGTCGTGTGATGTTGTACCCAAACAAAATTGACATCCTTTTCTTCCCACAAATAGAGCTTTCTTTTGGTGGTATTTGATCACCTCTGCGGTTTTTATTTTTTTGCGCTATAAACAAAAAAAGAGCGGCAATTTTGAAAAAACACAATGTTTTTTACTTTTTGCTATAATAAATCATTTCTTCCTCAGTTTAGACCAATATCGGGTCGCAAAATGTCATTCTCTGCTGCAGTTTACCATCATATTTCTGTGTTTTCTGGTCCAAAAAATATGGTTCCTTTAAAAACACTTATAAACGCAAATGCGTTACCAGCGTTTAGCCGCGTTTGGCGTTTGAAACGAGCAAACCTTTTGCATCTGAACCCATTTTTTTGCTTCTGGAAAAAACGAGGTTAATTGCAACTGCCTAAAAACACCAAAAAACAAGACTGTGTACATGGACACATAGGATAACATTGAATGAGTTCAGGGGCAGTTGAAAAAAGTGTCCAACTGCCTCTGAACGCGCGTTTAACAGCGTCTCGTGTGCATGAGGCCTTAATGAGCCCTAAGAACAAAAATAAATCCTTGTTGTGTTCTTTGTATAAAGTAATTTATAGTATTAAATATAGAAAAACATTTACAATCAATAAAGAACTAGAAGAAACTGGAATGAAGATTCAAAAATGATCTAGATGAATGAAAGGTAGATTCTGTTGAGTTTTTAAGCGTTCGCTAGTTAAAAAGTCTGTTGTTGACCCTTTTGTTAAATATAAAATTATTATAGGCCATCCCCACTGAGTGGGATCTAGATTTGGCTTCCAAGATTTTTTTATGAGGTTGCACCAATTCGGGAACTATGCTTTTGCATAGGCATTATGCCGCGTACACACGAGCGGACTTTACGGCAGACTTTGCTCGGCGGTCTTTTCAACGGACTTTACGACGGACTTTCTGAATGAACGGACTTGCCTACACACAATCCACCAAAGTCCGTCGAATTCGTACGTGATGACGTACGACCGGGCTAAAACAAGAAAGTTCATAGCCAGTAGCCAATAGCTGCCCTAGCGTGGCTTTTTGTCCGTCGAACTAGCATACAGACAAGCAGACTTTTCGACTGGACTCGATTTAGACGGATTAATTTAAAACATGTTTCAAATCTAAGTCCGTCCAACTTTTGAGAAAACAAAGTCCGCTGGAGCCCACACACGATCGAATTGTCCGACCAAATCCCGTCCGCCGGGCAAAGTCTGCCGTAATGTCCGCTCATGTGTACGCGGCATTAGAAGACAGTGAGGTTGATTGAAAAATTCTTGAGGAAATAATAATTTTCTGAAAGGAGAAAGGATCAGCTACAGACACAAAACTGAGGACTTATGGAGCGAGGTTGGGTTATAGGGGAGCTTCCTCAGGTGGGTAAGTCTTTAAAAGCTTCCCAGTGTCCAATCACCTGAAGTTATATGCCTAGAACTCATTGCGTATGAATAAGATGTCTGTGTCCTGTACTTGACTAAGGTAGTTCAGATAACTTACTACCCCAACTCAAAATTGTACTTACTGTACCACTCCCACTTATTACTAAATAAGGACACTAACACTGTATTGGATTTAAATGGCCAGTTCGGCCTTTATTAACTTACAATCAAAATAAAATATAAACATTATTAAATACTTCAGCTCCGATCTGAATAACTGGTTGCCGGTCCCTGACGACCCCATCTTCCCAACTTTGAAATCTGTGGTACCTCTAAGTTAGGTTCTGTCCCCAGCCGCCAAATACCGCCTCGAGGACTCGCTAATTGACCACAGACCCCTACCACCTTACTAACCGTTAGTCTAGACTGAACCAGACCAACCGGGAGGACTCCACACCTGAGATGGGTCCCACCATTTTCTCAAATACCTCATATTGTATACCCATCGCCAAGGACCCAACCGCAGACTCCGTCTTCTTCACCACAGCCAAACCACTTCCACTAGGGCGGGAGGGAGGGACGTTCCACCACGATTTCTGCCTCCGACTGATGTTCCTCTGCTCCACCCCCACCCAATTATCACACGGCTCCTCCCCGTCTCCCCGCAACTCCTCGAATCCGGTGAGAGCAAGTTCTTTTTTTTTTATCTGACCAGCACCTGACTTAACCTATTCCAGTCTGGTAGTTACTTCCACCCCGTCATGTATGTCCTGCGCTTACATTTCTTTCCAGCTGTGTACATGCCTGTATGATTTAGATAAAAAAATTACACTTCCTACAGGATACAGTTTAACATGCTTCCCCTGTCCCCTACCCTGTTCATACATTCCCTTCACAAAAGTGGACTAGCAGCTCAAAGAGAATAGAGGTGATTCAGCATTTTTTTTTTGTATCCCTAAAGTATACCTGCAGGAACATCTCACTGATCATGATGTTGTCTCTCACAAGCCAGAAATATAAACCAAAACTCTGTATTGCAGGACTTATGGTACAAACAAATAGCCACTGCCCTCACCTATAACTGGCCTTTGCGGCAAGGAGTACATGGAAGGGCAACGCATGCAAAACAAATCCAAAGAAATTCCCGGCTTAACTTACTGACCTGACCAGCTTGCTAACCAATCAAATTGTCCTGTCTAACAGCTGTTAAACACAGGTGTTTAGTTTGCACACATTTGCAAATACATGCATAAGTTACATAAGCCCCATCAAGGCACCCCGGTATGTTTAGTCCTAACTCTACATTTTGAGAGCATCCACAGTGAAAGCACATGTATTATAAAGGATAGGCAGAGGGCAGGTGAGCCTGATCTGGTTGCTTGCAGACTGGCAGGTAAGTTGAGCTGGGAATTTTCTTTGGTTTTGGTTTTGCATGCTCACTAAATTCCCTACATGACTATTTACACAATATGCAACTGCCTACCCTGTAAGAACAAGATAGGCGCATGCTTAAATCCCCAATAATTCTGGAGGAGTTGCAGAGAGTGACCATCTCTTTCTCCAATAGCAAGGCATCGGGGGATGATGGCTTGCCTATGGAAGCATTTAAACAATATGCTGAACTTGTGCTGAATTACTTACTAAAAGTCTTCAATGCTGCCCGTGAGAATAGATGGCTACCTCAGTCGATTACCAAAGCCAATATCATACAAGACCTCACAGACCCAAGCTCATACAGGCCTATTTCACTCCTACAAAGTGATATCAACATCCTGGCCAAAGTCTTAGCGTTTAGACTTAATAAGGTCCTCTCCTCCATCATACACCCTGATCAATCCAGCTTTATACCCCAGAAGTCTACAGCCGTTAAAGTGATACTAAAGTCTCATTTTCTTTTCTTTAAAAATAACAAACATGCTATACTTACCTGCTCTGTGTAATGGTTTTGCACAGAACAGCCCAGATCCTCCTCTTCTCGGGTCCCTCACCGGCTCTCTTGAACCTATCCCTCAGCTGAGTGCCCCCAAAGCAGCAGCTTGCTATGGGGGCACCCGAGCCGAGCTGGAGCTCTGTGTGTCCATTCAGACATAAAGCCACAGTTCAGCTCCACCCCCTCTCTCTCTCATGATTGGCTAACCGACTTTGATTGACAGCAGTGGGAGACAATGGCGCCAATCAGGAGGGAGAGTTCCGGACGGCTGAGGCACTAGTGCACATCGCTGGATCGAGATGGGGCTCAGGTAAGTATTAGGGGGCTGAGAGGGCTGCTGCACACAGAAGGTTTTTTTTTATCTTAAATAGAATGCATTAGGATATAAAACATTCTGCCTTTAGAATCACTTTAAGCTCCGTAGGTTATTTGTCAACATCCAATCCGAGGCAGGTAACAGGGGTGAGAGGGTTCTACTGTCTTTAATCAAAGCATTTGACATTCTAGAATGACAATACTTGTGGGCCATCCTGTTTAGATTTAGGTTTGGGACAGTCTTTATATCCTGGGTCAAATTGCTCTATGACTGATCAATGGCTATAAGGAAGGCTGGCAAACTGTCACCTATGCTCTGTGTGGACAGGGGCCCCCGACAGGAATGCCCACTGTCCCCATTATTGTTTGCCATGGCTATCAAGCCCTTGGTGGCATCAATCAGTCGGAACACTGACATAATAGGTTTTAAATATGACCTGATCCTTGGTATAGGATGTCAAACAAGCGTGGTGGTCAGGTGTTCACAAACCTTTGGCTAAATATTGAACTTTGAGTTAATTGTTGTTTAACCTAGCTTGTATCTTTTAGAGCAGCCATATTAAAACAGGGTTTTGTGGAACCCAAGGGTTCCTTCAGGTGTTGATAGGGGTTTCATTGCCCATGGCTGATTAACCTCCCATTTGAAGGTGCCTGTATAGTAGGGATGAGCCGAACACCCCCCGGTTCGGTTCCTGCTAACGGACCGAAAATTCGTACGAACGTTAGAACCCCATTGACGTCTATGGGACTCGAACATTCAAAATCAAAAGTGCTCATTTTAAAGGCTAATTTGCATGGTATTGTCCTAAAAAGGGTTTGGGAACCCGGGTCCTGCCCCAGGGGACATGTATCAATGCAAAAAAAAGTTTTAATGATGCTTAAAGTAAAAAAAAAAAAAAGTGAAATATTCCTTTAAATATCGTACCTGGGGGGGTGTCTATAGTATGCCTGTAAAGTGGCGCGTGTTTCCCATGCTTAGACCAGTCCCTGCACAAAATTAAATTTTTAAAGGAATAAAAGTCATTTAAAACTGCTTGCGGCTTTAATGTAATGTCGGGTCCTGCCAATATAGATGAAAATCAGTGAGACAAACGCCATGGGTACCCCCCCCAGTCCATTACCAGGCCCTTTGGGTCTTGTATGTATATTAAGGGGAACCCCGCACCCAAATTAAAAAAAGAAAGGCGTGGGGCCCCAAGGTCCTATATACTCTGAACAGCAGTATACAGGCGGTGCAAACAAGACAGGGACTGTAGGTTTGTTGTTAAGTAGAATCTGTTTGTAATTTTTAACGGGTACATTTTTAACGTGTTTAGCTCCAGCCAAAAAATCTATTTTAAGCTTTTTGGAAAACATAGGGAAGGGTTATCACCCCTGTGACATTTGTTTTGCTGTCTGTGCTCCTCTTCAGAAGATTTCACCTCACTTTTTGTCCCAATGACAAATGTTTTTTGAAAATGTGGGGTTTTTTGTGAAACAAGGATTGGTGATAAAGCATCAGTGTAAAGGAGAAAAGTTTTTCCCATATTAACTCTTACAGGAGAGAATTTCCCTTCCTAGAGGTAGATTTCATCTCACTTCCTGTTGTCTCCTTCCGTTTGCAAGTAGGAGTCGTTTGTAAGCTGGATGTTTGAAAGTAGGGGCCTGCCCTATATACTCAGCAGAAATTTGGGCCTTAGGTGTTGTTGTGGCCACAACACTGTAAGCCCTCACAGGGCCCTGCTGTGAAATATTAGATCAAGAATTGTAATTACATGCCCTTGTTGAACAGGGGCAGAAAAATTGGGCCTTTGGTGGTGGTGGTGATGCTGGTGCCACAACACTGTAAGTCCTCACAGTTACTCTTGGTGGGCGCAGAAACAGGCCCTGCTGTGAAATATTACATCAAGAATTCTAATTACATGTCCCTGTTGAACAGGGGCTGAAAAATTGGGCCTTAGGCACTGGTGCCACAACACTGCAACCCCTCACAGATACTCAAGTTGGAGCGCAGGAACTAGCCCTGCTGCAAAGAATTGCATCAAAAATTGTAATTACACGCCCCTGTTAAACAGGGGCTGAAAAATTGGGCCTTAGGCACTGGTGGTGGTGCCACAACACTGCAACCTCCCACAGATACTCTAGTTGGAGCGCAGGAACTAGCCCTGCTGCAAAGAATTGCATCAAAAATTGTAATTACACGCCCCTGTTAAACAGGGGCTGAAAAATTGGGCCTTAAGCACTGGTGCTGGTGCCACAACACTGCAACCCCTCACAGATACATTAGTTGGAGCGCAGGAACTAGCCCTGCTGCAAAGAATTGCATCAAAAATTGTAATTACACGCCCCTGTTAAACAGGGGCTGAAAAACTGGGCCTTAGGCACTGGTGGTGGCGCCCAGAACCAAAAATGTTCTTACAAGTTATCAGCATGATCATTGAGGAGGAAGAGGATAATTACTCAGCATAACAGGATAGTCACTCAGCATCAGCATAGGCAGTCTTTGAAGGGATCTGACATTTCAAAAAAAATTATTCGGTTACATCAGCATCAGGTGCTTGGTAGCTGGTGGTGATCCAAGACTGATTCATTTTTATGAAGGTCAGTCGATCGGCCGAGTCGGTGGACAGACGCACCGTGTGATCGGTTACAAAGCCTCCAGCAGCACTGAATGTGCGTTCCGAAAGAATGCTGGATGCAGGACAGGCCAGTAGCTCAATTGCATACTGTGCAAGCTCTGGCCAGTGATCCATCCTTAAGACCCGGTAACCCAGAGGATTTTCAGTGGGAAAGGTGTCCAAGTCAGATCTTGCCCCTAGGTATTCCTGCACCATGTAAAACAGACGCTGGAGATGGTTGCTGGAACCAATCATACCTTGGGGCTGCGGACTAAAAAATTGTCTGGACGCATCAGTCAGATGGCCACCTTCTCCACCGCTCCATCTTTGACTGACCGAAGCCTCAGTAACACGTTGTGCAGAAACAGGAGTTTGTAACCTCCCAGTCTCTGGGAACGCATTGCACAAACCTTTCTGCAAGGCCTCCCGAAGATGTTTCATCCTCTGCTCCCTCTGCGACGGAAAGATAAGGTCCGCAACCTTACCCTTGTAACGTGGATCAAGGAGAGTTGCCAGCCAGTATTGTTCCTTCTCCTTGATACCACAAATACGAGGATCCTTCTGCAGGCTTTGCAGGATCAGGGAGGCCATGCAGCGTAGGTTTGCTGAGGCATTCGGTCCGGAGTCCTCTGGGTCACTAAGGACGACATGATCCGCAGCCACCTCCTCCCAGCCACGTACAAGTCCATGAGTTTCTTTTTGGAGGTCTGCCAGCCGAGCACTGGCATTATATGACCGGCGGAAATGCACACAGACTTTCCTGGACTGCCTCAGGACATCCTGTAAGCCCGGGTACCTGCCCAAGAACCGCTGCACCACCAAGTTAAGGATGTGAGCCAAACAGGGCACATGGGTCATTTGTCCCTGTCGGAGGGCGGAGAGGAGATTGGTGCCATTGTTGCAAACCACCATTCCTGCCTTAAGTTGGCGTGGCGTCAACCACCTCTGAACCTTCCCCTGCAGAACTGACAGAACCTCTGCCCCAGTGTGGCTCCTGTCCCCCAAGCACACCAGCTCAAGCACCTCATGGCATCTTTTGACCTGCGTACTTGCGTAGCCCCTTGAACGCCTATGGAGCACCGCTGGTTCCAAGGACAAAGCACAGGAAGAAGAAGAGGAGGGGTGGAGGAGAGAGGTGTGTCAGAATCACTAGTAGTGGCATTTTGGAGGCGTGGTGGCAGAACAACCTCCAACACTACTGCCCCTTATCCTGCATCCTTCCCAGCTGCCAGAAGAGTCACCCAATGCGCCGTGAAACTTAGGTAACGTCCCTGTCCATGCCTGCTGGACCATGAGTCAGCGGTAATATGCACCTTACCGCTGACCGCCCTGTCCAGCGAGGCCAAGACATTGCCTTCCACATGCCGGTAGAGAGCCGGAATCGCCTTCTGTGAGAAAAAGTGGTGTTTGGGAACCTGCCACTGAGGAACCGCACTTTCCACAAACTCACGGAAGGGGGCAGAGTCTACCAACTGAAAAGGTAGCAGTTGAAGTGCTAGCAATTTTGCCAAGCTAGTATTCAACCGCTGGGCATGTGGATGGCTGGGAGCGAACTTCTTTTTGAGGTGCAGCAGCTGGGGCAGGGAAATTTGCCTGGTACAATCTGATGTCGGTGTACCGTTAGCAGATTGCCCACAAGTACTTGGCTGTGACATACCTAATTCCACACCTTCATTCCTCTCAGTGCAGGTCTCAGAGAGGACTTAAGGTATAGTGGGGTTGGAGATCCCAGCTGATGAGGAGTAAGGAGAGGCCCTCTTTGTGTTTTGGTGTGGGTCTTTTAGGTATGCTTGCCAACGAACTGCATGGCAGGTCAACATATGTCTGGTCAAGCATGTGGTGCCCAAGCAGGAGATGTTTTGGCCACGCGAGATACGCTTGAGACATATGTTGCAAATAGCAGCGGTGCCATCTGATGCACTCGTCTCAAAAAAGGCCCACACCAAAGAACTTTTGGAACAACGCGCAGAGACAGCAGCGCCCTGCACATGCGGAGCTCTGAGGTGTGATGCAGTCAGTGTGCTGCCCCTGAAGGGCATCCTGCCTCATCGGTGATTTGCCTCCTCCTCTTCCTCCTCTCTCCTATCAGGCACCCACGTTGAGTCAGTGACCTCATCATCCCCTCCCTCCTCATCACTGAAGCAAACCTGGCAGTATGCTGCAGCAGGGGGAACATGACTGCCAGATTGCTGTCCTTCTTGGGCACCCCCTCTGTCCGTGCTCACGTTACTGCCTTGATCTAGCTCAGTATCATCATCAGAGCCTTCTAAACGCTATATATATATACTGATACTGCATCTAGCAAAATCAACTGCCTGCCTGTAGTATTATTAATATGAGAACACCACCAATCTTCTACAGGTAGCTTTAGCTGAACACTGTGCAAAGGTCGCACTACACTAACTTGTAGCTTTAGCTGAACACTGTGCAGAGGATGCACTACACTAACGTTTAAATAATGTAGCTTCCTGCCGTAGTGATAGGACCAGGAAAACACCACCAACCTTCTACAGGTAGCTTTAGCTGAACTCTGTGCAGAGGTTGCACTACACTAATGTGTTAATAATGTAGCTGCCTGCAGTAGTGATAGGATCAGGAAAACACCACCAACCTTCTACAGGTTGCTTTAGTTGAAAACTGTACAGAGGTCGCAATACACTAACGTGTAAATAATGTAGCTGCCTGCGGTAGTGATAGGATCAGGAAAACACCACCAACCTTCTACAGGTTGCTTTAGTTGAACACTGTACAGAGGTCGCAATACACTAACGTGTAAAAAATGTAGCTGCCTGCGGTAGTGATAGGATCAGGAAAACACCACCAACCTTCTACAGGTAGCTTTAGCTGAACACTGTGCAGAGGTCGCGCTACACTAACTTATAGCTTTACCTGAACACTGTGCAGAGGTCGCACTACACTAACTTGTAGCTTTAGCTGAACACTGTGCAGAGGTCGCACTACACTAACTTGTAGCTTTAGCTGAACACTGTGCAGAGGTCGCACTACACTAACTTGTAGCTTTAGCTGAACACTGTGCAGAGGACGTACTACACTAACATTTAAATAATGTAGCTGCCTGCGGTAGTGATAGGATCAGGAAAACACCACCAACCTTCTACAGGTAGCTTTAGCTGAACACTGTGCAGAGGTTGCAGTACACTAACGTTTAAATAATGTAGCTGCCTTCGGCAGTGATAGGATCAGGAAAACACCACCAACCTTCTACAGGTAGCTTTAGCTGAACACTGTGCAGAGGTTGCACTACATTAACTTGTAGCTTTAGCTGAACACTGTGCAGAGGTCGCACTACACTAACGTGTAAATAATGTAGCTGCCTGCGGTAGTGATAGGATCAGGAAAACAACACCAACCTTCTATAGGTAGCTTTAGCTGAACACTGTGCAGAGGTCGCACTACACTAACTTGGAGCTTTAGCTGAACACTGTGCAGAGTTCGCACTACACTAACTTGGAGCTTTAGCTGAACACTGTGCAGAGGTCGCACTACACTTACTTGTAGCTTTAGCTGAACACTGTGCAGAGGTCGCACTACACTAACTTGTATCTTTAGCTGAACAGTGTGCAGAGGTCGCACTACACTAACTTGTAGCTTTAGCTGAACACTGTGCAGAGGTCGCACTACACTAAAAAAAAATGTAGCTGCCTGCGGTAGTGATAGGACCAGAAAACACCACCAATCTTCTACAGGTAGCTTTAGGTGCACACTGTGCAGAGGTCGCACTACACTAACTGTAAATACTGTAGCTAATAGGACTAATAGGATCAGAAGAACACCAGCAGTTTTCTTCAAATACTGTAACAACACCTGCCTGCCTGTCAGTAGGAAGATAATAACAGGAACGGATCTAGCTAAACTGAATACAGTGTATATATATATATATATATATATATATATATATATATATATACATAACACCTGGGATGCATATATATATATACACAATACACTGTAAGTGCAGCTAACTGACTGACTGTCCTGCCTAATCTATCTAACTTAAATCAAATGACACTGTCTCTCTGTCTCTGTCTCTCAACGCCGGAACACACTACACAGGGCCGACGTGCAGGTGGCCTTATATAGTGTGGGGCATGTACTAAACCCCCTGAGTCATAATTGGCCAAAGCCACCCTGGCTTTGGCTAATTACAGCTCTCTGTACAGACGGCGCTGTGATTGGCCAAGCATGCAGGTCAAAATGCATGCTTGGCCAATCATGAGCCAGCAATGCACTGCGATGCCGCAGTGAATTATGGGCCGTGACGCGCCACTCGAATTTGGCGCAAACGGCCCATATCGTTCGCAATTCGGCGAAAGATCGAACAGACAATGCTCGAGTCGAACATGGGTTTGACTCGAACACGAAGCTCATCCCTACTGCATAGTACCAGGGATAAAGCCACTTGGCAGACATCAATGATCTTTTTAGCTGTCTGTAAGGGTAGCAGTCTGACTACGACTGTAAAGAGGACATTTTTCCCACTGACCACCAATAAAATGGTTTTAGGAAGAGTTCCTCTGGGGTAAAAGGATTGTGAAAGACTGTTTTAGAGGGCCATGCACTAACCCTTCTACCTGTAATGTAGGAGTTAACCAAAGTGACAATCCTGACCTGAGAATTTTGCTCCTCTTCTTATAGCTTGTGGGTTCCACCATGTATATGACAATTATATGCCTACTTTACCCGCCAATTACTTCAAAGAAGGAAATATTGCCTTTGTTGACATTTTTTTTCCTGTTAGTTTAACAATACAACAAGAATAGCACAACTTTTATTTTCTGTTAGATATCTTTTTTTTTTTAAAGGAAGTCTATTTAAGAAATCCACCAAGACAAAGTGCAATTTTAAAGTCATTTGGCAAACTGATTCTGCCACGAGGACTTAGTTTCATTCAGCTTGCTGCAGAAGCATTTTTTTTTTCCTTAACGTTACTGTTCTTGTTCTCTTAATACATTTGGGAGGCCTGTCAAGGCCTATACGCTCTCTAAATAGCTTTGCAGATTAAATTTTTAACTCTACTCTCTTCATGCAGATGTATATTTTTGACAAAGCATTGCACTGAGTTGTCAGCTTCCATCTTCCTCACTGGAGATAAGTCATGGAAGCAGAGCCTCTAAACTCCAGATTGCTTCAGTTAAACCAACTTCAAGAATGTTGTTTTTTTTTGCATTGTGGAAGGCTTGTTAGCAATTTCATTTATTGTTACCGAAATCTTCATGCTCCAGAAAAAAAAAAAAAAAAACGCTGCTAAGGAAAAGGCTTCATCAACAAAAGCTAAATGTATGTGCTGACACATACCGGTATACTGTTTATTATGAAAAATTGATGCGATACATAGCGCAAAGTTTGGTGTTAAAACCCATTTCAGGACAAAATGGTAGCTGGAGCAGCATTAAAGTATAATCAATCACTAAAATCTCACTAAAACCTCTTATAAACTGTACTTTAAAAAGACAGTTTAATATGTTAAATGTATTTAAAATAGTGCTTGGTTACTATGCCATGAAGGTTCTTGCTCAGACCACACCCTGTTTTATTGCTCTAGCAGAGGGGCAGTAAAAATGGGCAGCCTTTAACAACTGTTGAAATAAACTATAAGCCATGCTAGAAGAGCATTGGTTCTAAACATAGATATCTATTATGAGCACAGCCATTTTTTAGCATTCTGAATGCAGAAATGAGCAGGTGTATCATTGCAGTCAATTACTGTGCCTTGAAAAGGTATTCATACCTCTTGACATTTTCCACATTTTGTCATGTTACAACCAAAAACGTAAATTTATTTTATTGGGATTGTAAATGATAGACCAACACAAAGTGGTACATAATTGTGAAGTTGAAGGAAAATGATAAATTGTTTTCAAATTTTTTTACAAATAAATATGTGAAAAGTGTGGCGTGCATTAGTATTCAGCCCCCTTTACTCTGATACCCCTAACTAAATTCAATACTTTGTAGAACCACCTTTCACTGCAATTACAGCTGCAAGTAATTATGGGGATGTCTCTACCAGCTTTGCACATCTAGAGGGTGACATTTTTGCCCATTCTTCTTTGCAAAATAGCTCAAGCTCTGTCAGATTGGATGAAGAGCGTCTGTGATCAGCAATTTTCAAGTCTTGCCGCAGATTCTCAATTGGATTTAGGTCTGAACTTTGACTGGGCTATTCTAACACATGAATATGCTTTGATCGAAACCATTCCATTGTAGCTCTGACTGTAGGTTTAGGGTCGTTGTCCTGCTAGAAGGGGAACCTTCATCTCAGTCTCAAGTCTTTTGCAGACTCTAAAGCCTCGTACACACGATCGAATTGTTGGCCAACAAAACCGTGGACTTTTGTCTGAAGGGCGTTGGCCCAAACTTGTCTTGCATACAAACGGCAAGAAATTGTTGGCCAACAAATACGAACATAGTGACGTACTATGTTGTTTTTCAGCTCTTTAGCGCCACCCTTTGGGCTCCTTCTGCTAATTTCATTTTAGTAGAAGTTTGGTGAGTGTTGATTCGCGCTGTTCATTTCGCACTTTTCATTTCGCACTTTTCATTTTGTACTTTTCAGTTTGTTTCTGAATGGCCGTTCATCAACCAGCCATGTTGCGGAATTGGAGGAGGTAACGTGTTATTTTTTATTTGCCTTGGAGTTATTGCTTTGACCCAAGTCCAGTCCAGGAACAGGAGGAGGAGGAGTTCTTGGACCAAAAATTGGTTGCTTTATTAATCGTGACCAACTATGTCCAATGCCTTTGCTGCGGGAGCTCCAGGAAAATAATCCGGATGTTTTTCTGCTTTCACCAACTCTTGGCATTGTTAACCCCCTATATTTAGAAGCAGGACACATGCATGAGGCTTTTATTTTATTTTTTGGTTGAATAATGATTTGATTTGGTATATTTTCTATATTTTTGGATGCATGGAATGCACTTTTTGGTTAAGTTCTATTGGCAGATAGCATGTCTATTTTTATTTGTTTTCTTTTTTAATGCACAATAAAACAAATGTGTAGAATAATACTTGGTTATGTGTTTTACTTCAAATGACAATTTGGGAGTAGGCAGTTACATTTAAAAAAATACAATGTAAAATTGACAAGGGACACCAACATAGTTGTATCTTTGATCTTAAAAACTACGGGATAATGGTGTTGTGGTAACTTGCCCAAATAAGAAAAAAAAAAAAGCATAGTAATATTATTCTTAATATCACTCATTGGAAATGTTTTTTCAATAACTCCATCAGTATTACCAGCAAAGCAGCTTCATTATTATCCCATTAAAGAAGAAGAGAATTGTGCGCTGCTTTTCGAGTTTTCATAATTTGCCGCATCACGAATGTTAATTCTCCATTACAAACACTGGTTTACAAGACCGACCGCTTCAGGCTCGTCCTTGCTTCCGAGCATGTGTGTTTGTACTTTGTACTTTTGTCCAATGGACTTGTGTACACACGCTCAGAAAATCGGACAACAGACATTTGTCCGCGGAAAATTTTAAAACCTGCCATCCAACATTTGTCCGTGGAAAATCCGACAACAATCGTCCAATGGAGCGTACCAACGGTCGGATTTTCCGCCAACAGCCTGTCATTACACATTTCCTGTCGTAAGATCTGATCGTGTGTACGAGGCTTAACAGGTTTTTTTCTAAGATTGCCCTGTATTTGGCTTCATTCATCTTCCCATCAACTCTGATGTTCCTGCTGAAGAAAAGCATCCCCACAACATGATGCTGCCACCACCATGTTTTACAGTGGGGGTGGTGTGTTCAGGGTGGTGTACACAGAGCGTTTTGCTTTTCTGCACTTCATAACTCCCCCTCAGGGGGCAAAACCATGACCCCATGCACATACAGTATATCTTCAGTCTTCCAGGTTGAATGATGCTGGGTGTCAACCTTTTCAAATGTCCCCTTGCTTTCATAATTCAACCTCAGAACAGAAGGTATTAATATGTCTCATTCTACCACATATCCAAAAAATTTAAGGACTCATCCTCATTTGAGTGAGTGGAGTCATGCAATAAATGGTTTATGCTCAATCAGCCAAAATCTCTGGTGTGTGGTGCAAATATAACCTAATATCACAGAGCTACATACAGCTGTTTCAGGCCTTTTGTCCATCAACAGTTCAGTGTATGGATACCATGGCTTCTATAGAATAGGGCTTGGGGACCAACAAGACAAAATATCCATATGGGTATGGTGAGAAGGGACTAAAGCCATTAAAAAGCCCGCCAACTGAATCCATGCAAAGCACAATAAAGCCTTCTTAGAACAGAAAGCATTCTCATGTCTCATTCCATCACATATTCCAAAAAAATGTGGATTAGTGGGCAAAGCCATGCAAACCATTCCTTTACACCCCAAAAGCCAAATGCACATCCTGATCTACTGGTATACAGTATATTGTATATATAGCCTATTATAGGGCCATTCAATCCAAATTGCATAAAGCTTTGAAAACCTGACCATCATCAGTGCAGTCTATGGACACCATGGCTTCTATGGAGTGGGGCTTGGAACCCAGACAGCATAACCATGCAGGTTATGGTGAACAGAGGACTCCAATCTGTGGCCAGTTACAAAATTTTATCTGGCCTGCAGCTAGGGTCATCGGCGCATCCTCAAAGTGCTCAGTTTGGGGATTTAGGTCAACACCCCCCCCCCAACCCACGCAGTACCCCCCAACCCGATTCCAGCACAGCACCCTCCTGTTGCACTGTCATAATCCCTTTTGTTGGTTTCCAGGATGACCAGCATCCTAGCAACCAATGACGAGCTTGCCCCAGCATTCACATGAGGGCAGAACTTCGTCTGTCCAGACCTGCTTTAGCTCCCGGATTCCACCCTGCTGCTACAGCTGATGGGAACACGGATATAAGGGGGGCTGTGATGGGGACCCTGATGTATGGGGGGACCCTGATGGTGGGTATCTGATGTAGACTTTGATGTAAGGAGGGAATCTGATGGGAACACTGATTTAAAGGGGGACTCTGATGGAGACCCTCATGTAAAAGGAGAGTCTGATGGAAACACTGATATAAGGGGGGGCTCTGATAGGGATCCTGATGTGGAGGGGGGGTGCTGATGGGGACCCTGATGTAAAGGGTGACACTGATAGACGGTAATGTGATGGGAACTCTGATGGGGACCTTCATGTAATTTGGTCACATGTCTGATGAAGGGGTCCGGCAAAGCTCTAAAATGTTGCATTTGTAACTATAATGTGATCGCTTAATAAAGCTTGGACCTGTTCTGGAGATCCTTGGTGTGCTGGTGACATACTTCTCACTCTGATGTAAGGGGGGACTCTGATGTGGACCCTGATGTGTGGGGGGGGAGACTGTAATTGGGACCATGATATATGAGGACGCTAATGGGGACCTTAATGTACCTTAATGTAGGAGAGGGGGTCTCTGATGGGAACACTGATGTAAGGGGGGCTCTAGGGAGGACCTTGATATAGGGGGAACACTGATGGGGACCCTGATGTGAATGGGGACTGTGAAGAAGACCCTGATATAAGTGGGGTCTCTGATAGGAACCCTAATGTAATAGGGGGGCACTCATGGGAACCCTGATATTAAAGGGGAGTCTGATATAAGGGGGTCTATTATTATTATTATTTCTCTCTCTTTTGTTCTTAATCATATAACTGCCGATTACAAAAAAAATCCAAGAAAAACATATATGCATTCATTTAAATTTTATTTATTTCGTTTTTTCGGTCCGCAAATATTTGTAAAATGTATGATGTGGCCCTCGTACTGAAAAGTTTGGAGACCCCTGGACTAAAGAAATCAAAAAAACCTTCAACCAAATCAATGCCATCAGTTATAATTTAGCTGTGTAATAGCCCTGATAAGAGACAAAGTATCAGTTAGAAGTTCGGCTACTACTAATGAAAAACAAATCAGTCAAGAGTGGACTAACTTTTTAATGCTAGCAATAAAAATAACCATGAATTACTTTGAAATGAATTGTATTCTTCTCTGCAGAGGTTGAAATGACATCACACTACCTTTCGAAACAAGACAAGGTCTTAAACACACTAAAAATGAATGCTGGAAACACAAAGCGTAATACCACCAATTACATTATTTCCAAGCATAAAATAATTAATCAGTCTTGACCCTGGTCTTGAAAAAACTTTACACACGCTTTCCTTTACTAACCATATTTTTTTTTTCTCTTTCAGGGATATAGCGCTGTTGATTTGTCGGATAATGAAAAGCAAATTGTTCCCGGAAAAAAGGTGCAATTATCCAGCCCATAATACACGAATAAATTGGCTTAATGTAACATTATAATGAAAACTGAGCAAAAATCCTCTACACAAGCACAATAAAATAATAAAAAGTAATAGAACAGGTAATAGATGTAAAATAAATGCTAAAAAAGAAGTTCAAATCATTTTCATACCAGTCAAAAGACACAGAAAAGGGCACATCCAATCACAATAAAACACGAGAATGAAACACTTTTAAATAGTAATATAAATTTTTGAGGACACTTCATGTCCCGTGATGTGGAATTGACATATAGGCTGATTTTCCTTCTCCTAATATAAGCTGGAGCTTTACAGTCCTAGTGAAACCATTTTATTGCCGGAGATATATTAGATATGGTTCATTTCTTTCTTCAATATGGCTCTAATTTTCCACTTCCGTGGCTTGACACAGACCCAAACACCAGAAGATGGTTCGCTGCTATAAACACTTTGGCTTTCTTTTGATTGCTATACAATTTAGTCTGTACAGTTCTTTCTGTTAACCCTTTGCACGGCAAAGAGTAGGAAAACTGAGGGACTTAAAGCTTATCGAAACCAAAGAACAAAAATGTCATATGTTGCAACATACTAGACCTTAGATGTGGTGGCTGCATTAGTTTTCTTTTTTCACCTTTCTTTTCACCTGGTGAGCCTCCCAGTAACACACTTTCAGCCCTAGGGTAACAAGGCTCACTCAGTGAATCTGAATTTGTACTGTACTGAATCTATGGAGTAGCAGCGTTGATGCCCTAGGGCAAGACTACTGAACACCTCCCTTTCCTCTCTTGTCTATTACATAGTGCCGGGGTCTCCAAACTGTAACCCAGGGGCCAGATGTGGACCTTTGATTGCCTTTTTCTGGCCCTTGGGACCCTATTCAACCTACTGACATCATCAATGGGGCACTGTTCTTCTCATTGATATCAACAATGGGGAACTACTCACCCCATTAAACACCAATGGTGTGGCACTGTTCCTCCCATTAAAACCAATAATGAGGCATTATTCCTCTCATTAATACCAATAATGCGGCACTATTCCACCTATTAAAACCAATGATGGGGCACTATTCCTCTCATAAAAAAACATCGATAGGGTACTACTCCTCTCATTAAACCAATGATGGGGCACTATTCCTCTTATTAAAACCAATGCTGGGGCATTATTCCTCTCATTAAAACCAATAATGTAGCACTATTCCTCCCAATAAAACCAATGATGGGGTACTTTTCCTCCCAATAAAACCATTGATGGGGCACTATTCCTCCCATTAAAACCAATGATGGGATACTATTCCTCCCATTAAAACCAATGACGGGGCATTATTACTCTTATGACAACCAATGATGGGGCACTATTCCTCCCAATAAAACCAATGATGGGGCACTTTTCCTCCCATTAAAACCAATAATGTGCCAGTATTCCTCCCATTAAAACCAACGATGGGGCATTTTTCCTCCCAATAAAACCAATTATGGGGCACTATTCCTCCCATTAAAACCAATGATGGGACACTATTGCTCCCATTATAACTAAGGTTGAGGCACTATTCCTCCCATTTAAACCAATGATGGGGTCCTTTTCCTCCCATTAAAACCAATGCTGTGCCAGTATTCCTCCCATTAAAACCAATAATGAGGCTCCATTCCTCCCATTAAACCAATGATGAGGCTCTATTCCTCCCATTGAAACCAATAATGGCCACTATTCCTCCCATTAAAACCAATAATGGGGCACTATTCCTCCAAATAAAACCAATGATGGGGCACTTTTCCTCCCAATAAAACAATTCATTGGGCACTATTCCTCCCATTATAACCAATGATGGGACACCATTCCTCCCATTAAAACCAATGATGGGGCGCTATTCCTCCCATTAAAACTAATAATGGGACACCATTCCTCCCATTAAAATCATTGATGGGATACTATTCCTCCCATTAAAACCAATGATGGGACACCATTCCTCTCATTAAAATCATTGATGGGATACTATTCCTCCCATTAAAACCAATGATGGGGCATTATTACTCTTATGACAACCAATGATGGGGCACTATTCCTCCCATTAAAACTAATAATGTGCCAGTATTCCCCCCATTAAAACCAACGATGGGGCATTTTTCCTCCCAATAAAACCAATTATAGGGCGCTATTCCTCCCATTAAAACCAACGATGGGACACTATTCCTTCCAGTAAAACCATTGATGGGACACTATTTCTCCCATTACAACTAAGGATGAGGCACTATTCCTCCAATTAAAACCAATGATGTGGCACTATTCCTCCCATTAAAACCAATGCTGTGCCAGTATTCCTCCCATTAAAACCAATGATGGGGCACTTTTCCTCCCAATAAAACCAATGATGGGGCGCTATTCCACTAATTATAACCAATGATGGGACACCATTCCTCCCATTAAAACCAATGATTGAGCGCTATTCCTTCCATGGAAACCAATGATGGGACACCATTCCTCCCAATAAAACCAATGATGGGGCACTTTTCCTCCCATTAAACCAATGATGGGGCACTATTCCTCCCAATAAAACCAATGATGGAGCACTTTTCCTCCCAATAAAACCATTGATGGGGCACTATTCCTCCCATTATGACCAATGATGGGACACCATTCCCCCCATTAAAACCAATAATGGGGTGCAATTCCTCCCATTAAAACCAATGATGGGACATCATTCCTCTCATTAAAAGCATTGATGGGATACTATTACTCCCATTAAAACCAATGACTGGGCATTATTACTCCTATGACAACCAATGATGGGGCACTATTCCTCACAATAAAACCAATGATGGGACACTTTTCCTCCCATTAAAACCAATAATGTGCCAGTTTACCTTCCATTAAAACCAATGATGGGGCATATTTCTTCCCAATAAAACCAATTATGGGGCGCTATTCCTCCCATTAAAACCAACGATGGGACACTATTCCTTCCAATAAAACCAATGATGGGACACTATTCCTCCCATTAAAACCAATGATGGGGCACTATTGCTCCCAATGAAACCAATGATGAGACACTTTTCCTCCCATTAAAACCAATGCTGTGCCAGTATTTCTCCCATTGAAACCAATGATGGGGCACTTTTCCTCCCAATAAAACCAATGATGGGGCACTATTCCTCTATTTATAACCAATGATAGGACATCATTCCTCTCATTAAAAGCATTGATGGGATACTATTACTCCCATTAAAACCAATGACTGGGCATGATTACTCTTATGACAACCAATGATGGGGCACTATTCCTCACAATAAAACCAATGATGGGGCACTTTTCCTCCCATTAAAACCAATAATGTGCCAGTTTTCCTCCCAATACAACCAATTATGGGGTGCTATTCCTCCCATTAAACCCAATGATCGGGCACTATTCCTCCCAATAAAACCAATGATGTGCCAGTATTCCTCCCATTAAAACCAATGATGGGGCACTTTTCCTCCCAATAAAAGCAGTGATGGGGCACTATTCCTCTAATTATAACCAATGATGGGACACCATTCCTCCCAATAAAACCAATGATGGGGCACTTTTCCTCCCAATAAAACCATTGATGGGGCACTATTCCTCCCATTAAAACCAATGATGGGGCACTTTTCCTCCCAATAATACCAATGATGGGGCACTATTCCTCTAATTATAACCAATGATGGGACACCATTCCTCTCATTAAAAGCATTGATGGGATACTATTACTCCCATTAAAACCAATGACTGGGCATTATTACTCTTATGACAACCAATGATGGGGCACTATTCCTCCCAATAAAACCAATGATGGGACACTTTTCCTCCCATTAAAACCAATAATGTGCCAGTTTTCCTCCCATTAAAACCAATGATGGGGCATTTTTCCTCCCATTAAAACCAACGATGGGACACTATTCCTTCCACTACAACTAAGGATGAGGCACTATTCCTCCCAATAAAATCAATCATGGGACACTTTTCCTCCCATTAAAACCAATGCTGTGCCAGTATTCCTCCCATTAAAACCAATGATGGGGCACTTTTTGTATTTTGGGGGCTGGGGGGGTGAACTCTACCAGAAAGGTTTTTTACCTTAAAGTGGTTGTAAACCCCCCTTCCATGTGCCCAGTGAAGTGACTGGCCACATCTGATACACAGAGATGAAACGAATCCTCCTACATAAGTTGGACCTGTTTATCTGCAGTCTTCTCTTCTTTACAGCCAGTCAAAGCCCACAATATATAAAACTTGTCAAAAAAAAGGGGGAGGAGAGCTGAAATTACATACTGCAGAGCTTAGTTAGGAGAGTTCGGAGAGCTGATTGGAGGGAAGGGACACATCCCCCTACACACGCAGGAACACAGCTAAGGCTGTCAATCAGCTGGAGATCCCTCCCCTGTCACCTTTTTTCTCTTGGTGTCAGGAAAATGTATCAAGTGGGATACACACTGTAAGAAAACCGGCCGAATGATCGTCTGATTTTCCTCGTTTTCACATCAAGTCAGAACCGAGGAAGGAAATAATGTACGATAATTCTTGCACGACAAAGGCTTTTTTTTATGTTTATTGTTTCTAATCATGTGCAGTCTTTCATTTCTGATTTTTCTAGTCTGAAAATCGTCCGAAAATCATCCGAAAAAGGTACACATTTTTAAACGAAAATTGTTTGTTTGGTTGCTGTGCGAAAAGTTTTTTGGAGTTTGTCTCTTCTAAAATTTTCATTTGGAAAGTTGGAATCGGCTGTGGAAAGTTGTGTTCACACTATCAGCAAATTGTACGATCGCTCCTTGGACGAAAATGTTCGCCTGATTTTTTTATAGCGTGTATGAGCCTTCAGAAGTGATTCATGCTGATCGCGGAGGAACAAAGAAGAAGACCGAATGTACACTTACTGCTCTGGATTGAAGCAAGTACAAACTATAGAGGGATATATTTTGTTCATATTTCATTTCTGAGGTTTACAAGCGCTTTAATGCAGAGAATGCATTAAGTTAAAAAAAAAAAAAAAACCTTACAATCACTTTAAAGCTAAGTTGAATAAGTTTAGGATTTTTTTTTTAAAGTGATTGTAAAGGCTTGTTTTTTTTTTAAATAACAAACATGTTATACGTACCTCCTCTGTGCAGTTGGTTTTGCACAGAGCAACCCAGATCCTCCTCTTCTCGGGTCCCTCTTTGGTGCTCCTGGCCCCTCCCTCCTGTCAAGTGCCCCCTCAGCCAGCAGCTCTCTATGGAGGCACCCGAACCATTCAGACACGGAGCCCTGACCTGGCCCCACCCTCTCTCCCCTGATTGGCTGACTGACTTTGATTGACAGCTGTGGGAGCCAGTGGCGCCGCTGCTGTGTCTACGCCAATCAGGAGGAGTGTCCTGGACGGCTTAGACATTCGTGGACAACCTTGGAGAGAGAAGGGGCTCAGGTAAGTAATTGGGGGGGGGGGGCTGAGGGGGCTACACGCAGAAGGTTTTTTTATCTTAATGCATAGAAACCTTCTGCCTTTAGAACCCCTTTAAGATCAGAACATAGGGAAAGTACTGAAAGAAAGGGTGAATATCTAAAAATGGGAGAAATATATATATATATATATTTTTAATTAATAAAAACAACTGAGGATCTAACCTATCATTACTCTTGGCAAAATTTAAAGAAAAAAAAATCCAAAAAATGAGTACAAGGGACATTACATACAGTTTCGAGGGGAACACCCCCTCTTCCTCAGAGCACTGCAGTGCTCTGAGGAAGAGGGGGTGTTCCCCTCGAAACGCGTCAGCCAGCAGTGATTCTTGTGAGCTCTTCCAGCACCTCTGGTGGGCTCTGCTGCTCTTTCAGCACATGCTGTGATTTGAAGATTATTCTACACTTCTGAGATCTTCTACTACTTTTTGTAAGTAGTTACTGTTATAAAGCTCTGACCCACAATGCTGTAAAGTAAGAATGTTTTCAAAAATATATATTGTAATTATTTCTTTTTATCAATTACAAAATTCAAAGTGAGCAAACCTGTTGGCTTCAAACCAGCATCAAATCAGAGATTTTAGGGGTTTAAAGTCAGGTGTATGATTTACCAATTATACCAAGCAGGTGCCAATTTCATATGTAGGTTGAAACACAGTCATTAACTGAAACAAATAACTGTGTAGGAGGCTTTAAACTGGGTGAGGAACAGCCAAACTCTGCAATTAAGGTGAGGTTATGGAAGACAGATTCATTTCACAGGTCATACACCATAGCAATAAGACACAAGGTAGTTATACTGCATTAGCGAGGTCTCTCCCAGGCAGACTGGGTTTTTAAGATGTGCTGTTCAAGCTTTTTTGAAGAAGCACAAAGAAACGGGCAATGTTGAGTAGCATAGATGCAGTGGTTGGCTAAGGAAATTTAAATCAGAGTTCCACCCAAAATGAAACTTCCGCTCATTTGTCTCCTCCCCCATCCGGTGCCATATTTGGCACCTTTCGGGAAGGGGGGAGCGGATACCTGTCTTTGACAGGTACCGCTCCCCACATCCGGGAGACCGGGCCACGGCAAATGACATCCCCAG
Source organism: Aquarana catesbeiana (assembly GCF_042186555.1). NCBI lineage: Eukaryota > Metazoa > Chordata > Amphibia > Anura > Ranidae > Aquarana > Aquarana catesbeiana. The sequence goes on along the minus strand of NC_133327.1, from coordinate 48,898,440 downwards.
CTCGGCTCTCTCCTCCTCCCTCCTCCCTCATCCTTCCCCCACTGCCGGGCCAATAGGAGAGCGCAGCGTTGCTTCACACATGCACAGTAGGGACCCGGCACGAAGCCGTAATGCTTCAGTACCGGGTTCTGTTATCTGCAATTTCGGCGGCAGTACCTGACATCTGAGGGAGACATCAGCTGCAGTGCCGACATCGCTGGACATCAGGACAGGTAAGTGTCCTATGATTAAAAGTCAGCAGCTACAGTATGTGTAGCTGCTGACTGAATTTTTGTAGGGGTGGGCAGACCTCCGCATTAATGCAGCAGATGAAGGACACATTTTGGCTACTTACCTTCAACATAGGAAGAAGTCCAGCAGTGCCATCAGCATAGAACTGTGGTCAAAAAGCCATACCTTCAACATGTAAACAACGGTAAACGACTCAACTATGCACAAAAAGGAAAAAAGTTGCAGAAAAATAGCAGCAGGTTCCATGGATTGATGAGTTTTGGCTGTACTTGGAGGCAGTTTATTGGCGAAGGGCTGGAGAGCGGTACAATAAGTGTCTGCAGGCAACAGTGAAGCATGGTGGAGATTCCTTGCAATTTTGGTGATGCATGTCTACAAATGATGTTAGAGATTTGGTCAGGATCAGTGGTGTTCTCAATGCTGATAAATACAGGCAGATACCTTTCCATCATGCCATACCTTTAGGGGGCGTGTGATTGGCATCAGATTTATTCTGGAACAGGACAGCCACCCCAAACATACAGCCAATATCATTAAGAACTATCTTCAGTGTAAAGAAGAACATCGGTGCTGGTAACCGTGCGGTGGCGGTTCTCCCAGCCTAGACAGGATCCTGCGGTAACCTTGGAGGTGGCCCTTTTGGGAAGCTTTAAACTGGGTGAGGAACAGCCAAACTCTGCAATTAAGGTGAGGTTATGGAAGACAGATTCATGTCACAGTTCATACACCATAGCAATAAGAGACAAGGTAGTTATACCGCATCAGCGAGGTCTCTCCCAGGCAGACTGGGTTTTCAAGATGTGCTGTTCAAGCTCTTTTGATGAAGCACAAAGAAACGGGTAATGTTGAGTAGCATAGATGCAGTGGTCGGCTAAGGAAATTTAAATCAGAGTTCCACCCAAAATGAAACTTCCGCTCATTTGTCTCCTCCCCCCTTTTGGGAAGGGGGGAGTGGATACCTGTCTTTGACAGGTACCGTTCCCCTCTTCCGGGAGACCGGGCTCCGGGGAATTACATCCCCAGCTCTGCTCTCTCCTCCTCCCTCATCCTTCCCCCGCTGCCGGGCCAATAAGGGAGCGCAGCGGTGCTTCACACATGTGCAGTAGGGACCTGGTGTGAAGCCGTAATGCTTCAGTACCGGGCTCCGTTATCTGCAATGGCGGCCGCAGCACCCGACATCTGAGGGAGACATCATCTGCAGTGCCGACATCGCTGGACTCCAGGACAGGTAAGTGTCCTATTATTAAAAGTCAGCAGCTGCAGTATGTGTATCTGCTGACTGAATTTTTGTCGGGGATGATGGAACTCAGGAGTTCCATCATCCCGGCACACAGACACAATATCAGAATGCTTGCAACTCAGTGTACATTCTAAGGCCCTTTGCACACGGGCTTTCCGATCAGGTCCGCCTGTCAGTTTTCCAGGCTTACCTGATTGGACGCTCCATGCACCTCTATAGAGCAGTGGATGTCAGTGGCGCCACTATCCGATCCGATCCTGTCTGTGAAATCCAGACCGATGGAAACTCTATTTTCCATCCATCTGGAGAATTGGATCGGATAGGATCGAATGAAAACGGACAGGCAGTCTGTTTTCATCCGATCTCCATAGAGGACAATGGGGCTTTGACAGGTCCATCTCCACACAGTGAGCGGAGACGGACCTGTCATCTCCCTGCTCAGCGGGAATCAGCGGATCGATCCCTGCTGAGAAAAGCGGAGTTCGTACACAGACAAGCCCGTGTGAAAGGGCCCTAAGGAAGTCTACATGTAGCTGAGTAGGTTTGTTTTATAGTAGAAGGGACAGCCTGGCTGCTCACAATTTCTTTTAAAAGATTTTAGTTCTACTTTAAATTTAAAGTTGAACTCCAGCCACAGAAACTTTCATTTAAATATATTCCTCTATAGCCACACAGGATATAAATCCACAGTGTATGCATCAGGTGTTTGGAAAACAGTTAATATTGTTACTCTTTATATATATTATTATACTTACGCACTATGAATCTTGTACTATTACTTTGTTTTTCTTTTGTTAATAGAATTAACAGCCTACCTCAGCTCAGCCCCTGAAGAAGGAAATAAATACCATATTTTTCCGAAACATGTTGGGCATACTGTTAACACATTTTGGTCGACTACAGGTCTAGACTTCATGTGCATATCAGTGAATTGTTGCTGTTTATTATTTGTGTCGTTCATTATTGTTTTATGATTAGTTGTACATTCTTGTATATCTTAATGTTTCTCTATATGTTTTTTCAATACATTTTGTACTTTTCTATACTCTTTGTATGGTCTGGTTTCACCTCCCATGCCTATATTATCCCTGGGGCAATTTCTATTTGCATGCATCAGAAGCCCTAGCAAAATCAGATATCATTTGGTCAAATTATGACATCATCACTGTGTTGGACAACATATAGATAAATAATGAAGAAACTCCTGCGCTGTCAGAAATACGCTAAGGGACACTGCTGCAACACCTAAAATGGCTGATCCAAACAGACAAAAGTGGTATGAATAAAGTGAGTGTTGATTGCGCTGTGATAAAAAGGGGAAGGGGAGAGGAGGAAGGGGAAGGGTCTAACTCAAATGTATAGAGAGGTGAGTGGGCTCATGCTCATCATGCTCATTATACCTTTTGGAAAAAAAATTTTTTTCACTCACCTCTCTATACATTTGAGTTAGCCCCTTCCCCTTTTTATCACAACGTTGGACAACATAGCTTGTGCAGAAGGCAGAGGTGTGGGAGGGGTCCAGCAGGCCACACCCACTATAGGCTGCCTGCAGAAAACTATAGGCGGGGGCGGAGACAAGACCAGTCACCCTGAATAATGAGACAGAACAGTAGTGACCGGTCTTTATTACAGGAAGCTCCTGCACAGAGGTAAAGTGTCACATTAAATTACTGCACAGATTTGAAAGAAATACACAAAGCACACCAAGATTTCAATAAGAATACACGCGACTCTTGTCTTTAGACAATGCTAGCTTATCCTGGAGTTCAGCAGTTGCTTTTAAAAAAATACATGTAATGATTTATAATATATTCATTTGTATATTTTATATCTCTTTTGGAATTCAGCGTTTAGACAAAACCCATTCTAACTTTTTCTTTTTTTAATGAAACCTGATGCAACCGGAATGTCACCTGTAATCAACTGAATAAAAATTCCAGCGCTGAGCTGGTTAAAGACTTAGGTAATACAAAAAAAGAAAAGAGACAGAAATAAAGACAAAAATATTCCTTTGTCGGGGGAACGCGTCTCTATAAATTCACCGTCGACGTCTCCTTCCCTTTCATCTGGCGGTAATCGCAGCTGTTTATTTTTATTTGTTTTGTTTTTTGTTTTTTTTTGCGTTTTGCCGAAGTCAAGACATGCCATCTCTGCTCTGGCTTCCTCTCCCTTTGCCGATCTTCAGGGGGAAATGAAATTCCTTTGCCGTGTTCGGTGTCTGCACCGTTGTCACATCCGATATCCAGTTCCTTATGGCAGTGAGAGTGTATTTGGGAGGGTCACTAGATCAGCACAGCCTCGGGGCTCCTCGCCTCAAGTACAAAAGACTCAACTCAACTCACGTTAGTCATCTAGGTGGCCTATCGGTGATGACGGAGCGGCAGCTCAGTCTGTGGGCTAGCCGTGATAACTGCCTTGAAATGTTAAGTGCTTAATTAACGACCTTTCATATCAGTTATTGAGGGCTCCATCTCTTCTTGCCCAAGGCAACTGTACTTTACAGAAAATCTCCCTGGAGTCAGAACCAACTTTATTACAGTGACATGCCGAAATGAAATAAATATATACAAATAATAATATAAAAAAGATTTTTTTTTTGTCTTATTTTCTGTCCTGTTTTATTACTAACAGTTTTTATGTTAGTCTCTTTGCTGATGCATCCAAGACTTGCAAACCCTTGTTGCGTAAAGGACAGATGGAATTATTTAATGAGGTGTTGGAAAGTATAACCATCAGTGAACAATTCATCAGTTTAGAGCACGCAGACAATCCCCATGGTCGATCGCGGCCCTGTGACAGGTAGATTGGGACCCTGCTGTGTCACCAGTTCCTGGCATTACCTGCTGTCTCTCAGGCCTCAGATCAGAATGGCAATAGAGAAGTCCTACGTTTCTCCTCAGGTCTGACATGTCATATGAAACGCACGAGAGGAGATCGGGGAGGATTGCCTTTACTCTGCTGGGTGCTGCTGCAGCTGAGGTCTGGTGAGTAAACTTTACAGAGGGAGGGGGGATTTGTGCTGTGGCTTAGCATAGGGTGGTAGATGTTTGCACTAGAAGGGGAGCGTTTTTGCTTGTAGGGGGATGTGTGTTAGGTACTCCTGAGCTGCACTGTGTGTTACATACTACTGACCTCTGCACTCTGCCTTATATACTACTACTACTACTGACTGCTGCACTCTGCCCTACATACTACTGAACTCTGCACTCTGCCTTACATACTACTGAACTCTGCACTCTGCCTTACATACTACTGAACTCTGCACTCTGCCTTACATAATACTGACCTCTGCACTCTGCATTACACACTACTGACCTCTGCACTCTGCATTACATACTACTGACCTCTGCACTCTGCCTTACATACTACTGAACTCTGCACTCTGCCTTACATACTACTGAACTCAGCACTCTGCCCTACATACTACTGACCTCAGCACTCTGCCTTACACACTACTGACCTCTGCACTCTGCCTTACACACTACTGACCTCTGCACTCTGCCTTACATACTACTGACCTCTGCACTCTGCATTACACACTACTGACCTCTGCACTCTGCCTTACACACTACTGACCTCTGCACTCTGCCTTACATACTACTGACCTCTGCACTCTGCCTCACATACTACTGAACTCTGCACTCTGCCTTACATACTACTGAACTCAGCACTCTGCCCTACATACTACTGACCTCAGCACTCTGCCTTACACACTACTGACCTCTGCACTCTGCCTTACACACTACTGACCTCTGCACTCTGCCTTACACACTACTGACCTCTGCACTCTGCCTTACATACTACTGACCTCTGCACTCTGCATTACACACTACTGACCTCTGCACTCTGCCTTACACACTACTGACCTCTGCACTCTGCCTTACATACTACTGAACTCTGCACTCTGCCTTACATACTACTGACCTCTGCACTCTGCCTTACACTCTACTGACCTCTGCACTCTGCATTACACACTACTGACCTCTGCACTCTGCCTTACATAATACTGACCTCTGCACTCTGCATTACACACTACTGACCTCTGCACTCTGCCTTATATACTACTGAACTCTGCACTCTGCCTTATATACTACTGACCTCTGCACTCTGCATTACACACTACTGGCCTCTGCACTCTGCCTTACACACTACTGACCTCTGCACTCTGCCTTACACACTACTGACCTCTGCATTCTGCATTACACACTACTGACCTCTGCACTCTGCCTTACACACTACTGACCTCTGCACTCTGCCTTACACACTACTGACCTCTGCACTCTGCCTTACATAATACTGACCTCTGCACTCTGCCTTACACACTACTGACCTCTGCACTCGGCCTTACATAATACTGACCTCTGCACTCTGCCTTACACACTACTAACCTCTGCACTCTGCCTTACATACTACTGACCTCTGCACTCTGCCTTACATAATACTGACCTCTGCACTCTGCCTTACACACTACTGACCTCTGCACTCTGCCTTACACACTACTGACCTCTGCACTCTGCCTTACGTAATATTGACCTCTGCACTCTGCATTACACACTACTAACCTCTGCACTCTGCCTTACATACTACTGACCTCTGCACTCTGCCTTACATACTACCGACCTCTGCACTCTACCTTACATAATACTGACCTCTGTGCTAAAACATGGTTAAACCATCCATACAATTTCCAAATGATGGTGAGTAGTGGGAATGTCCAACGCGTTTCAAAATGTGTATCAATTCAAATCTTCTTCAGGGACTAATACCACTTCTGAAAGTATAGAGTACAAATGCAATTTACATTCCAAAAAAATACCATATAAACATTTTAACAATTATAAAATGTCAAAACTTACATAGCCACTATATTATTGGAGAGAGCATTCCCTTGACCTCCATGGTTATCATTCAAATCCAAAAAATAGCCATTCACCATATAAAGGGACCACTAGAAAAGCAGGACGGGGGGGGGGGGGTCAATGTTCAGATTGCAAAAACTAAAAAGGGGAAACAAACACAAAAGAAAGGATTGTATCTATAAAAACACTCTCCAATCAAGATTTGTGCTAAAGGTTAGCCTCACAGATGATCCCAAGATTCCCCCCAGAACGGGAGAAGGCCAGGAGGTAAAGCAAAAAAATGTACTGACAATCAAAAAAATACTTTCTGGGCAAATCCAGTGTAACCTCCGCCAATTGTTCAAATCATATGGCTAAAGTAGATTGCAGCCAGTAACTTGCCCCCCTGGAAGTAGAAGTACCCTCACTGTAGAGCCTTAAACAGTGTGATGAGGAAGGAAATGGCGACAATGTGGTCCCCAGCATTCCCTTACATATCCCAAGAGGCTATCATATCCGCCACACGCCGCACAGGAGGTGACGTAATGACGTCATCCGTTGGATGAGATGGAATGGCGTAAACACGTTGCGCCAGAGTGCGGCAGCTAGCATTGCAACAGAAGGAGACGCGGGAAACTCACTGCGTTTCCAGTGCCACACAATGCACAGCATAAAACATGGAGAAAGGGTGCATGAAACAAAAACAGCACCCAAATGGGCAGCACTCCGTATCAAAAACCAGATATACACATCCAGGGATAGGGAGGTTACCCTAGGGGAAAACTAAAAAACCCCAGCACACAAAAAAAACCCCTATATCCAGTTGGGGGGGGGGGCACTGAACCCCCGTCCCATTAGAAGGACCTGGAGTGGGATGAGGCCCCTGAGTGCATGATATGCATGCAGAGGCCTTGGTGTGCCGGATATATGGTGAGGCCTACAGATCTTGATCCCCATATTGTAGAGGAAAACTAATCCTAAACCTAATCCTACTAATGACCTTTGCACTTTACCTTACATACTACCAGCCTCTGTACTGAGTATTGTGTAAAACTGACCTCTAAACTCTGCATTACTATTGATGTCTGCACTCTACGCTACTTATTTGTGACTCCTGCAATGTGTACTACTTACTATTAATTCCTGAACACTGTGTTACTTATTTCTGACCTCTAAACCCCATTTTACTTTCTACTGACCCCTGCACTCTGCACTCTGCATTACTTACTACTACCCTCTGAAGTTTGCGTTACTACTGACTTTTGCATTATTTACTACTGACCTCTAAAATCTACATTAACCACTTAGTGACCGCCCGCGCAGGGCGGCCACTGTAGGCAAAGCGATGTACTGGCACGTCTCTGCCTACTTACAGGTTTAGGGTGCGCCCCCCCCGACCAGCCCCTGCTGTGATTGTACACAGCGGCAGCCTGTTAGGAAGTCCTGGACATTCACAGCCGAGAGCTCTGTGTTGATATTTAACATAGAGCTTTGTGCACAGGGAGGGATCTGTCAGTTTCTCACCCCTGCATTGCAGGGACGAAAAACTGAGAGATCATTAGTAAAAAATCAGCACACTTTACACAGATTACACATAGTTAGGCACATATTCAACCCCTTGATCGCCCTAGATGTTAACCCCTTCCCAGCCAGTGTACAGTGACACTGAATATTTTTTAGCATTGATCATTGTATTAATGGCAGTGGTGATGTCAGTGGAAGGTATTCAGTTCCCCCCTAGTGTCAGTTAGTGTCAGTTAGTGTCAGATTACTGACCCTGCACTCTTCCTTACCTGCTACTGAAATTTGCACTCTGCATTACTTACTGCTGGTCTTTGCACTCTACATTACTTAATTGTGAACTCTGCGGTACTTACTACTGATCCCTGAACTCTGCGTTACTCATTCCTGACCCCTGCATTCTGCTTTACTTACTACTGGTCTCTGAACTCTGTGTTACATACTACTGACCCCTGCGCTCTGCACTACATACTACTGACCACTGAACTCTTCATGACTTACTACTAAACTTAATTTTATGGCGGTGTTCCATCATAAGGCATGTTTTTGCTTTCTTTCATGGCGGTAATAACGAATTGTTCGTATGGGAAAGCGTGGGCTCTTCCTGAATGTATTGGACCCGCAATGTGGAGGAGATTACCGATTTATTTATTACAAGCTAGTATGACCTCCTATAATCTAGAGGTATGTATGGTAAGAAGCATGTGCACTAGGAGGTGTGAGAGCACAGGATTTGCAGTGGTTTGCCACAACACTAATTTAGAGGTGTTATATTAACTTTTTTGGCATGAACTTTTGGTTATTTTATATTATTTAATATTTGTAGTATTAATCATTTATATTATTTAATATTTATATTCATGCATTATGAATTTACTTATTTATTTGACACTGATGCACTTTATTTATGGTTGGTTTGTGACATGAAATAATATCTATCATGCACATGATTTTATATTTATTTTTTGTACTGGAGTGTGAGCATTTAAAAGGACAACGCACCTATTTTTGTATTCAAATTAACATTCTGGCCAATGGAATCCAAGAACTCTTAACCACTTTTTGTGCCTGAATGCGTCTAAATGCATGTGCAGAACTTGATTTTAGACGCATTTTTATAGCTGTTTTTTTCCTGCCAAAAACAGAAGGAGGAAAAAAAATGCCCTATGTGAATGAGACTTATTATCTTTAGTAACCACTGCCACTGGGACAGAAAGTGATGAGAAATCCAAAAGTTAGCAGTTGTCCCAGGAATAGAAGGTGAGGGTAAATCTTTCAATGAGGACTCCTGACTATACACTAGCAGAATTTTGTTTGAAATGTTTTAATATAAAGAATATTTATTTGATCACCTAAACTGAAGCTGTTATAGCTGCAAAGGGTGGGCCAACTCAATTTTGAACCCTATGGACTAAGACTGGGATTCCATTGAAGTTAAAGGGGGCTTCCAGATTCCAATAAGCCTCCTGCCTGCAGACCCCCACAACCACTGAGCCAGGGGTTGTGGGCACAAGGTGCTTTAGGGGGGACCCCAAAGCACCCTCCCCATGTTGAGGGCAAGCGGGCTGGTATGGTACAGGAGGGGGGGGCCCCCTTTCCTGGCCTGCCAGGCTGCTTGCTCAGGTAAGGGTCTGGTATGGATTTTGGGGGGGGGACCCCATGCCATTTTTTTGTAAATTTTGTCGTGGCGTTCCCATTAAAATCCATACCAGACCTGAAGGGCCTGGTATGGATTTTGGGGGGGACCCCACACTGTTCTTTTTTAAAATTTTGGCATTGAGTTCCCCTTAATATCCATACCAGACCTGAAGGGCCTGGTATGGACTGGGGGCGGGGGGAGACCCACGCTGATTTTTTATCTATATTGCTGGAAATCGGCAATAAATTACAACTGCGAGCAATTTTAAATGACATTTTTTCCTTTAGAAATGTCATTTTGCTGTGGCACTGTAAAACACATCAGACAGATGCGCCACTTTACAGGCAGACTAAGGGGACCCCCAGGCATGATATTTAAAGGAATATTTAATTTTTATTGTTTCACTTTAAGCATTATTAAAATCACTGCTCCTGAAAAAATAGTTGTTTTAAAAACTTTTTTTTGCATTGATACATGTCCCCTGGGGCAGTACCCGGGTCCCCAATCAACTTTTATGACAATAACTTGCATATAAGCCTTTAAAATGAGCACTTTTGATTTTTCATGTTCGTGTCCAAATGGCTCGTCAAAATTCTTTCCCTCCACAAACTGAGTCATATGGAATATTCAAATCTTGAAGTCTCTAAGGACACATCAAAAATGTGAATAAAAAGTTAAGCACGTAATTCTTCTCCACAAAACCCACAAATTAAAAGAAAAAGTTTTAGTGTTGGGCTTTATAACAATTCATTGGTGTATGAACTGCAAGCAGAGGAATGATCTAGTACAGTGATGGTGAACCATGGCACCCCAGATGTTTTGGAACAACATTTCCCATGATACTCAAATACAGAGTGCATGGGCATCATGGGAAATGTAGTTCCAAAACATCTGGGGTGCCAAGGTTCGCCATCACTGATCTAGTATCTAAGTGTATCTAAGCTGAAAGCCAAAAATATAATATATTGGAGATTACTAGTCCTTGGTGTGATGGCTGCATATGTTTTCTTCTTTTAAGTTTCTTTTGCTTTATTTTCAACTGTTAATTGTCACATACCTGGTTGGTGATTCTGACCTGAAGAGGAAGGCCCCTCATACAGCTCTGACCTGGGGGGCACTGATAGTGGAACAGTAGCTGCAAGAGCACCAAGAGCATAGCGATGTATGAGTGCCAGTGATCAGTTCGGTAGTCTGCCCTGGTAGTAGCCGAGACATTACTGGGAGAACGCTAGGAAACTGGAGCAGCTGACAGCAGGCAGATGTAGTAGGCTGGACAGGCCAGTGACGGACAGACTGGCAGGGAGCTTGGGTTGCAGATGCAGGGCAGCGTCCAGGACTGAAGGAGATGTAGCAGGATGGATAAGCAGAATACAGGGTCAGGCAAGCCGGGTCGGTAACAGGCATAAAAATCAGGCAGAAGAGTCGTCAGGTCACAGGCCAGTGTGAGCAGGGTGAGGCAGATCAGGCAGGAACAGGAGCCAGAAGCTGAATACAGGGACAAGCTGAGGTCAGGACAAGTTGCAGGAAAACTTAGTCAGGAGCAAGCCGTGTCAGGCACAGGATTCAGGAACAAGCACACAGAATATTGTAGACCAAACAGCAATTAGCTTGGCACCAGTGTTGGTAACGTCTGTGCTCATCTGTTCAACCAGTTCCCGGCTTGTGCATGCACACACTTATGCATCTGGGAACTCCATCTGTACTATGGCTTTCCCTAATAGTAATCCTGCAAACAACACCCTTCTTGTCCCTGGTTGGCTACATCACTCCTCCACTGTATCTATGGGGGAAGCCATGGTTGTCACCCTAGGCTGCTCTCCTGATATGGACTACAAACATGCTCATTTCCCTTCATCTCCATTACATCATGGGGCAAGGCAATCAATAGCTTACAGAAGATACCTAGGAAGCAAGAGATATTCTTCTGTGCAGATTACAGGAAGTGACAAGGACACAGCATTTCTGGCAAAATCAAGAGGTATTTTTTGTATTGGCTGAAAATGCTTTTACCTTAAGCAGGAAGGCTAGCCGCAGGCCAGCCTGAATTTGTAGGAGGAGGCTAGCTCTATAAATATCTGCCCCATTCCTCCCCCTTCCATCGGCGTTTCTCTTCAAGTTATCCCACCCAATTACTTGTTGGGTATGCCCTCTTTTCGGCATACTGACCACGTGACCATGGCACACTCCTGGTCACTTTCCCTCTTTCCTCCATTACCTTTCCTTGATTATCTTTAAGCGACTCCGAGTACAAATAAAAAAAAGCTGATGCAGCCCCCACATCTAAGGACTATAAGATGCAATATGTTACATTTTTGTTCTTGGGTTTAGTTAATAAAATTGAATTAATGTCCAGACACAAAGGAATTAAATCATACTTTGTGTCTACGTCAAATGCCTATACAAACCCAGTGACATCATCACTGGTTTGCACATAGTCTATGCAGAGAGCAGAGCTGTGGGTGAGTCATAGCAGCTACCCCCACTACAGGCTTCCTGAAGAAAACTACAGGGGGAGGGGGCGGAGACAAGACCAGTCACCCTGCACAAGGAGAGGGAACAGCAGTGACCGGTCTTTATTAAAGAACTCCTGCACAGAAGCAAAGTGCTGTAGTAGTTTTATGCTGGATCTGGAAGAAAGAGACAAAGGTGACCGAGGAGCAAGAATACACAAAATAATAGACCTACCGTATATACTCGAGTATAAGCCAACATTTTCAGCACATTTTTTATGCTGAAAAAACCTCCCTCGGCGAGGGTCTTCCGCTGTGTCATGCAGTCTTAACTGTTCGGCGGTCGTCCACTGTAACAAAGTCCTGCCTCCTCCTCGTCCATGATAGATGAAACACTGAACACTTATACAATGCTGGGAAACTGAATCAGTATTCCGTCTGTCACAGACGGGGAGGAGGCGGGGTTTTGTTACAGTGGACGGCCTCCGAACAGTTAAGACTGCATGACACAGCGGAGACACCCGCTGTTTTGGTTATTAAATGTACAGGTGGGCACAGTGAGGCTGCAAATGGGCACAGTGAGGCTGCAGATGGGCACAGTGAGGCTGCAAATGGGCATAGTGAGGCTGCAAATGGGTACAGTGAGGCTGCAGATGGGCACAGTGAGGCTGCAAATGGGCACAGCAAGGCTGCAGATGGGCACAAAGAGGCTGCAGATGGGCACAGTGAGGCTGCAGATGGGCACTGATGATACACGTGGGCACAGTGAGGCTGCAGATGGTCACAGTGAGGCTGCAAATGGGCACAGTGAGCCTGCAGATGGGCACAGTGAGGCTGCAGATGGGCACAGTGAGGCTGAAAATGGGCACAGTGAGGCTGCAGATTGGCACAGTGAGGCTGCAGATGGGCATTATTTACCCAGTAGCTGCTGCATTTCCCACCCTAGGCTTATACTCGAATCAATAAGTTTTCCCAGTTTTTTGTGGTAAAATTAGGTGCCTCGGCTTATATTCGGGTCGGCTTATACTTGAGTATATATATGGTAACTCTTGTATTACGTTAATATATATTGCCAGCTTTAAAGGACAATGGATAGGAGCTCATCCCATTTGACCCATTTGACGCACTTTGCATGATTGCAGAACAGACCTAGAACAAATTTCTGAACATTGCTCCTCTCTACTTATTGAAAGTTCCCCTGTAGTGAGCAGATCTACCCTACCGGTACTCCTCCTCCTTTCTCTATATGTGCTCTAACCCAAAATCAGACGCAAACCAATAAATATACAACAGCCTAGCAAAAAAAAAAAAAATGGGTAAAAAACAGATCTTGTTGATTTTCTTTATAAACGGTGCTTGACAAATAGCCAAAAACAAATTTGTCACACAAAGTGTTGTGCTCTAATCTTTATACAACAATAACTGTATTGCGACAAACAGGTAATTATTGGCAAGGGGCACTGCTAATTTATCCCCCCTGCCACTACTTTTCCACCACTTGTGCATTGTTAACAGAAGTTCCTCATGTGATGTTCAGTATTCTGTTTGAAATTTTTATCAAATATATTCCCTCAGGCAAGAAGAGTTGTTAGCAAGAATAGTTTGTGCCACCTCAGATTTTTTTCATCCCCCCCAAAAAAAGTATAAAATGTGATATATGAAAGTAGAGTTTGATGTATAACACGGCTTGCATATTGTACTTCCTCTGCATAAGTTTTGTTTATATAGAAACAACTTTATGTGGCTATAAAGTATCCTCATGTGCCCTAACTAACGCCTGGAAAGACCATTTTAGACTTAGAGTAGGGAATGGTTAAAATTGGTTAACCAATGCAAAAGGGCTAGTACCATACTAGCACATATGTTGTAACTCAGCAAATACTTATCAAAAGAAAAATCTCAGTGCAAAAGGGCTAGTACCATACTAGCACATATGTGGTAACTCAGCAAATACTTATCAAAAGATAAAACTCAGTGCAAAAGGGCTAGTATCATACTAGCACATATGTAGTAACTCAGCAAATAATTAATGGTGACTCCAAGTAAATAACTAAATGGTGAACAGTCCCACCGCCTTGTAGTACAAAGTGCTCAAACAATGAGTCATCAGTTCCAAAAGGCAAAATGGAAAAATTATACAAAATATAAAAGTGTGATGAAATGTAATAAAGTGCAGTCTAATGAGCACTAAATCCGAATAAACTGAAGAACCAAAATAGTCTAAAGCGTATAAAAAGCTATGAAATGAGTGACAGTACAGAGGAAGTCTGATGAAGTCACGTGACGTGACGATACGCGTGAGGTTTGGAGCACGGGAACTGTCACAGACTGATGATAGGATATGAGTTTGGCGCTCGTGGATGTTTTTTACTATAGCCTTCTGCTAAATGTAAGTGTACCATGTTGTTTTTAAGCTAATAAACTGATTTATATACGGGATCACGCTATGTGTACTCTCTTCCAATACTCTACATATATGCATCCCATTGTGACGAGCATTGAGGAAATGGGGACGGTTTGAAGACCCCCTTTTTGAGGTATACGAACTCGGCGTTCGTTGGATTGACGCCCACACTCATTTTACAAAAGTGAGTGCATCCCCCTTCTGTGTCCTGTCCCTTTTTTCCACTTTGGCCGCCACGGAGTTATACTATATACTGTCTGCCTATGTTTTTTATATACCATCCTGCACACCCACCACCCGAATCGCCTGAACTACTGGATGGGACCCTTGCTTGCTGGTGATTTGTTACTGGATTACAAGCTGTTGTCTTGCAGCAGTAAGGTGAGCTGCTTGCGAGCACAGAGGTGTCCCCACTGAAGACTTTGTTTCCCTTTTCCTGTGGCTTGTGGACTTGCCTTTTTGGAACTGATGACTCATTGTTTGAGCACTTTGTACTACAAGGTGGTGGGACTGTTCACCATTTATTTATATATATTTATTTTTCTTGGAGTCACTAATAAGTATTTGCTGAGTTACCACATATGTGCTAGTATGATACTAGCCCCTTTGCACTGAGATTTTTTCTTTTCTTTTGTGTCAGTATTTACAATATTTTTATGTGCTAGTATGATACTAGCCCTCATGCACATGGACTTTGTTTGATTTATATATTCTATTTTGTTCAATTTTTTTGTACCCACACTGTATTTGTCACTCATTTCATAGCTTTTTATACGCTTTAGACTATTTTGGTTCTTCAGTTTATTCGGATTTAGTGCTCATTAGACTGCACTTTATTACATTTCATCACACTTTTATATTTTGTATAATTTTTCCATTTTGCCTTTTGGAACTGATGACTCATTGTTTGAGCACTTTGTACCACAAGGCGGTGGGACTGTTCACCATTTAGTTATTTACTTGGAGTCACCATTAATTATTTGCTGAGTTACTACATATGTGCTAGTATGATACTAGCCCTTTTGCACTGAGTTTTATCTTTTGATAAGTATTTGCTGAGTTACCACATATGTGCTAGTATGGTACTAGCCCTTTTGCACTGAGATTTTTCTTTTGATAAGTATTTGCTGAGTTACCACATATGTGCTAGTATGGTACTAGCCCTTTTGCACTGAGATTTTTCTTTTCTTCTGTTTCAGTATTTACATGATATTGTTTATGTGCTAGTATGATACTAGCCCTCATGCTCATTATACCTTTATATTTTGTATAATTTTTTCATTTTTCATTCACCTCTCTATACATTTGAGCTAGCCCCTTCCCCTCCCTCCTCCTTCCTTCCCCACTTATCACAGCGCAATCACCACTTACTTTATTCACACCACTTTTGTCTGTTTGGATCAGTCATTTAGGTGTTGCAGCAGTGCCCCTTAGCATAGGTATTTCTGACAGCGCAGGAGTTTCTTCATTATTTATAAAATTGGTTAACAACTTCAGCCCTGGAAGAATTTACCCCCCTTCTGACCAGAGCACTTTTTGTGATTCGGCACTGCGTCACTTTAACTGACAATTGCGCGGTCGTGTGACGTGGCTCCCAAACAAAATTAACGTCCTTTTTTTCCCACAAATAGAGCTTTCTTTTGGCGGTATTTGATCACCTCTGCGGTTTTTCTTTCTTGCGCTATAAACAAAAAAAGAGCGACAATTTTGAAAAAAACGCATTATTTTTTACATTTTGCTATAATATATATCCCCCAAAATATATTAAAAAACATTTTTTTTCCTCAGTTTAGGCCGATATGTATTCTACACATTTTTGGTAAAAAAAAATGCAATAAGCATTTATTGATTGGTTTGCGCAAAAGTTATAGCGTTTACAAAATAGAGGATAGTTTTATGGCATTTTTATTAATATTTCTTTTTTTTACTAGTAATGGCGGTGATCAGCGATTTTTATTGTGACTGTGACATTATGGCGGACACATCGGACATTTTTTACACATTTTTGGGACCATTGTCGTTTATACAGCAATCAGTGCTATACAAATGCACTGATTCCTGTGTAAATGACACTGGCAGTGAAGGGGTTAACCCCTAGGTGGCAGTGTAGGGGTTAAGTGTGTCCTGGGGAGTGTTTCTAACTGTGAGGGGCATGTCTGTGTGTGGCACGTCACTGATGTCTGCTCCCGATCACAGGGAGCAGAGATCAGTGACAGTGTCACTAGGCAGAACGGGGAGATGCTTGTTTACATTAGCATCTCCCCGTTCTTCCTCTCCGTGAGACGGTCGCGGTTATCCCCGCGGACTTCGAGTCCGCGGAACCTGCAACCCGACTCACGGAGCTTGCTGGCAGCGGCGCGCCCGCAGGCCGCCTCTTAAAGGGCAACGTACAGGTACGTGATTCTGCCTGTACGTGCCATTCTGCCGCAGTATATCTGCGTGAGGCGGTCGGCAAGCGGTTAAAATGCTTCTTTTTCTTTCTTTTTCTTTTTTCTGTCTGTATCCTCATTAAGAAGATATTCATTCACTTCCTGTATAAGAGACACAACAGAAAGTGATATAAAATCTCCTTTAAATTTTAAGTAAACCTGTCATGAACCTGGTATCAGACTGAATTGACAAGGTTGGCCTCTCTTGTATCTCCAGCCCAGGCTCCACTGAAGGTGGAACAGATGGTGTCGAGGGACAGGAGCAACAGTGGGTGTTGATAGCAGAACTTGCAGCAGGAGATGCAGGCTGGAAAAGTCAGGCAGGACATCAGGCCAGGAGCAGATGTGATGCACGCTGGACCAGCCAAGGTAAAAGGGGCACTCCGCATGTACTGCAGGTTCTGGAAGTGTGGCTTGTCGAAGCTCTCAGCAGGCTTTAGGCACTGCGATGACTGGAGAAGTTATGAAGGACAGCCGAAGCAGACACTCAGAAGTTGGAAGCAGGAGCGAGGTCACAGAGGTAGCCAAGGTCAGTAGTAGGCGGGCAATGAGGTACAGAAGCGTAGGCAGAAATGTGGTCAGGAACAGAGCCAAAGTCAGGAACAGGTGGGCAGAGGTACAAGCTGAATCCAGAATCAGGTCAGTAACAAGCCGGGTCAATCAACAGAAATCAGATACACTCGGGACAAAGGGAAAAGCTGAAGACCAGTCAGCACTGACAGTGAGCAACATCATTCCTTAAATAGCCCATCTGGTAAGAAACTGTGGGCACACTCCCGCGTGCGCGCACACGTGTGCTCGCATGCGCATTCCTATGAGTAATGCGTCCACGTGTATTTCTGTTAGCAATGTGCCTATGCTCTTTTCTATGAGAGATGCTATACGGAAAGGAATTCCCTTACAAAACCCTAACAACGAACTCATCTTATAGTAAAAAATGTACCCTGATTCTCAGCGCCAAGACCTCATCCTCATGCTATCCATGGAGAATCTGGGTGCAGATTCCTGTAGCCTGTCTCTGCTCACCATCAACAAACTGTAAAGATGAAAGGCACACTACAGTATTTTAACTGTATTTATTGAGTAGTCAGCAAAATGACTGCATACAAAATATCTCATCCAAAAAAAGAATTTCTTTGACGCGTTTCACCACTGCTGGGTTGCTCCTTGTGAAACGCGTCAAGGAAATTCGGTTTTGCGTTGATATATTTCGTATGCAGTCATTTTGCTCTGAGCTGACAACATCCTATGTACATAAAGGGGTTATGGAGATGGGGGGAGAAGATGGGGAGGAGATGAGGAAAGGGTTATGTCCTTTGTAATCCATCAGAAAGGAAGTAGACAGGGCTAAAGACCACATGCTTATGATTTTAGAGCTCAGAAGCCACTGGGTTGTCAGTTCAAACAGGAAGTTAGGAGCAAGCTATTTTTCTGGCACATGGACAGTTATTTTAACTGGATAAAACATTGAGGAATGTGCATGTCTTCCAGAAATGTATGAAATATGTTCTGTTTTTATTTTGCCTTGACATACATTATAAGTGAGGGAAAATTCCCTTTTAGATTTCCCCTCTATTGACTTCCATTGGCAGCTTTCAAATGTTGTTTTCGTTATCACCTTCTATCCTGATAATGATAGTTGCCAGGACAAATAGAGAGGTAATCTCACCATAAGTGCACAGACAGCTATGAGAACTTGACAAAGGATCGAAATGTTCCCTGCTTTATCTAAAACTAAAACAAAAAGTTTTTTTGTTTTTTTTTTTAGTTAGGCCCCTTTCACACTGGGGCGGGAGGTGCGTCGGCAGTAAAGCGTCGCTATTATTAGCGGCACTTTACTGTTGTTTTAGCGGCAGTATTTGGCCGCTAGTGGGGGCGGTTTTACCCCCTGCTAGCGGCTGAGAAAGGGTTAAAAACCACCGCTAAGTGCCTCTGCAGAGGCGCTTTGCCAGCGGTATTACCGCGCTGCACCATTGATTTCAATGGGCAGGAGCGGTGAAGGAGCGGTGTATACACCGCTCCTTCAATGCTCCGAAGATGCTGCTAGCAGGACTTTTATTCCCGTCCTGCTAGCGTAGCGCTCCAGTGTGAAAGCCCTCGGGGCTTTCACACTGGAGACACTGCAGCAGCTGTTTCGGGTCGGTTTGCAGGCGCTATTTTTAGAGTTTATTCCGCCGGGAAAACCGGTCGTATGTACAGGGCATAAGCCTTAGAAGGGGACAGAAAGGGAAATCTCCCAATGGGAGACAGACAGCAAAAGTTTGGTCTAAGTTTGTGCTTTACCTACACCATAGGCCAGGGGTCCCCAACCTCCCGACCGCAGACCAGTACCGGCCCTTGGCCTGTTGATAACCAGGGCGCACAGCAGAGGTGAGCAGTGACCACGGTCCATAACAGTCCTGTCCGGACCGTGGCCGTGTCATCTAGCAGCCTGTGTGTCCTTTCCCGAGTCTCCCACCCCAGCGACTATGTCACCCTATCAGCAGGGCAAGGGGCAAGAGGAGAGGCAGATCGGGACAGAGAGTGTGAATCTTTTTATATTAACAAATGGGTAATCACCCTCTTGTTAACATGATAAGTTAAGCAGGTCCCGCCCTCCATCCAGATCTGCAGCTCCTCCTGCCCCCCGCCCCGCTGATAGGATGATATTGTCAGTGGGATGGGAGACCCAGGAGAGGACACACGGGCTGATAACTGCCTCTGCCCTGCTGAAGCTAGGACTATGGAGGGGAACTAGAGATTGAAAGGGGGCAGTGATGTAAGAGAGGAAAGGGGGGTCATGACTGCAAGGGGCACTGTGATGGGGGGGTATGATTGCTAGGGGCACTATACTGTAAAGGGGCACTGGGATTAATGTAAAGGGGACTACACTGTAAAGATACACTGTGATGTAAAGGGGACTGCACTGTAAGGTTGGATTCACACCTATGCATTTTTAGTGCTTTTTACAATTTGCAGATTTGCACTATAGTCCATTTAACATGGTTTCCTATGGAACACGTTCTGTAGTGCAAATCTGCAAAATACACTAAAAATGCATAGGTGTGAATCAGGCCTTATGGGGTACTGTAATGTAAAGGGGACTGTACTCTAAAGAAGTACTATAATGTAAAGGGGACTGTACTGTAACGGGGTACTGTATTGTACCTATTGTACCTATTGTAGGACTGTGATTTGTGATGTGAAGGCTAACTGAGGACCAGTGGCGGCTGGTGCTCAAAATTTTTGGGGGGGGGCGCAAACATTTTTTGAAAAAAATCATTAATTGCAGCCACTGTGCCATCAAATGCTGCCACTGTGCCCATTAAACACTGCCACTGTGCCCATCAAACGCAGCCACTGTGCCCATTAAACACTGCCACTGTGCCCATCAAACGCAGCCACGGTGCCAAACGCTGCCACTGTGCCCTCAAATGCTGCCACTGTGCCATCAATTGCAGCCACTGTGCCAAACGCTGCCACTGTGCCCATTAAATGCTGCCACTGTGCCAAACACTGCCATTGTGCCCATTAAATGCTGCCACTGTGCCAAATGTTGCCACTGTGCCCATCATACACTGCCACTGTGCCTAATGCTGCCAGTGTGCCCATCAAATGCTGCCAGTGTGCCCATCATATGCTTCCAGTGTGCCCATCAAATGCTGCCAGTGTACCTATTAAATGCTGCCAGTGTGCCCTTGAATGCCCCCAGTGTGACCCCCGCCCACTCGCCACCTGCCTGGCACTTACCCTGTCTTGGTGGGGCAACGGGTGACAGCGACGAGCGGGGTCCTCCATGAATCTCCTGCCGTCCTCATCTCTCGTCCTCTCCTCCTGATAGGTGTCCAATAGTGACGCCTGTCGTTTCAGCCAATCAGGTGACAGGTAACAAACCCGAGCACCTGAGAGGCGGTTTAGTGTTAGGAAAGCGAATAGTCATTCGCTTTTCTAACACAGTTGAGTGACCTGTGAGCGCCCAGCATGGCGCTCGCAGGTCACCTTTTTTGAAGCTATTAGAGCAAACATCCCCCTGCCGCTGTAATTCAGACGCCTGGCGCCCGAAAAGGGGCCGGGCACCTGAATAAGGGGTGGCTGCGGCGGCTATAGATAGATTTATGCAATGCATGAACCTATCTATTGGTGATAGAGGGGGTGGCAGGAGAGAGGGGCCAGCGCCCGTGCGCCCTTAATGCACTGCTGAGGACACCGTGCTGTAAAGTGGGAAATGTGATGTCTGTTTGCTTGCTGAGCTTCCATAATTCCAATGAATGAAATGGGTGGGACAGGGACAGTCGGGCTGATAGGAGGAAAAGGATGGATGACCCTGGATGTCCTATAGGCAGAAAATGAAATGCACTGCCTGTTGCACTTTCTAATGCACACTGTGAGAATGGCTCACAGTGTGCAGTGAAATCAGAGTAAGCCATTTCAGTACAGCATATGAGCCCGTACAACTGTGCAAGACTGAACGGAAGGCTGGCGCTCAACTTTAACCTTTCCTTGTCTTCTCTCACAAACCGTTCCAAGCATGACACCCGCTCATCAATGGGCCCGCGGATTAATGTGCCCTGGCTTCCACATCTGAATATGCTAATAACTGACCTTTGCAGACAGATCAGATCAGTGTTTATTATTCCCTCCAGATGTTCTGTCACTGGAAAGGAAAGGTTCTGCTCTTCGACGGAGCCACGCTCTTCATTTTGTTTTTCTATAAGCAAAAAAAAAAAAGTGTTAATGCTGTTTTTTTTTTTCCACATTAGCTCCCATGCTCCCTTCCCTGTGCCAGTGACTGTAGAGACATCAGGATCCACTTCCTATCACTTCACAAGCTGGAAGGTGACAGTTTCACCAGGGACTAATACAGTCCGACATAATTGAGTGTGGCCCCGAGCTAAGCAGCTGCCTGCAGCCAGTCTTGATTGTAGCTGTCATCAGGTAGAGCCTGGCGCATTAAAATACATTCCAACAGAATACTGTTGGAGCATGTATCTCTATAATTATAGATTATTTATCCGTTTACCACTACAAGAGTGGCTGAGTCGTGCTGTTTAATAGCCCAAGCCGCTGGACGGAGTTAGATTGAATCCAATAAAAACGGCGTGTTCTGTACACAGGGTGTACCCGTCCTAATTTTATGGATTTTTTTTTTTTTTTTTTTTTTACTGCCTGCCAAAATAAATATATTTAACTAGAATTAAGCCACCCGGAGAGTTTGGAATATCAGGGAAGTGTACATTAAATTCTAATGTTGTGGAGTGTGTTTATTTTTTTTTGGTATTAAAGGAGAGAAAAAAAAAAAAAACATTTAAATTTCAAATTGATTTTGAAAGATGGGAAGGGTGGCAGGAAGGATTAGGCAGTTACTTTATATGGGAGGTGGAAGAAGCCAGATTTTATTGGGTGTAATCAGTTTTATATTAGACTGTTAATCCTAAAACAAAAGACTTACATGAAAAGCTGAACATTTTATTGTGTTAACATTTTATATATTTATATATACTTTATATATAAAAATTTATTTTAAAATTATACTTTATTTTTTACATTTTATCCTTATTTTTTCAATTAATAGGGGGTCTGGAACTGGTTAGTGGAGACTGGATCTAGACCCTCGATGATTATAAGTATATATATATATATATATATATATATATATATATATATATATACATATATATATAGATATCTCTCTCTCTCTCTCTCTCTCTCTCTCTCTCTCTCTCTCTCTCTCTCTCTCTCTCTATCTCTCTTTCTCTCTCTCTCTCTCTCGCTCGCTCTCGCTCTCGCTCTCGCTCTCTCTCATATATATATATATATATATATATATTTTTTTTTAAATAAATATATAAAGCATATATATATCGATAGATATAGATATATCTATCTATATATATACAGTCTCACATAAGTGAATGCGCCCCTCAAATTTTTGTAAATATTTTATTCTATCTTTTCATGTGACAACACTGAAAGAAATGACACTTTGCTACAATGTAAAGTAGTGAGTGTACAGCTTGTATAACAGTGTAAATTTGCTGTCCCCTCAAAATAACTCAACACACAGCCATTAATGTCTAAACCACTGGCAACAAAAGAGAGTACACCCCTAAGTGAAAATGTCCACATTGGGCCCAATTAGCCATTTTCCCTCCCTGGTGTCATGTGACTCGTTAGTGTTACAATGTCTTAGGTGTGCAGGTGTGTTCAATTTGGTGTTATCGCTCTCACTCTCTCATACTGGTCACTGGAAGTTAAACATGGCACCTCATGGCAAAGAACTCTCGAAAGGATCTGAAAAAAAGAATTGCTGCTCTACATAAATATTGGCCTAGGCTATAAGAAGATTGCCAAGACCCTGAAACTGAGCTGCAGCACAGTGGCCAAGACCACACAGCAGTTTAACAGGACAGGCTCCACTCAGAACAGGCCTCATCATGGTCGACCAAAGAAGTTGAGTGCACGTGCTCAGCGTCATATCCAGAGGTTGTCTTTGGGAAATAGACATATGAGTGCTGCCAGCATTGCTACAGAGGTTGAAGGGGTGGGGGGTCAGCCTGTCAGTGCTCAGACCATACGCCACACACTGCGTTAAATTTGTCTACCTGGCTGTCATTCCAGAAGGAAGCCTCTTCTAAAGATGATGCACAAGAAAGCCCACAAACAGTTTGCTGAAGACAAGCAGACTAAGGACATGGATTACTGGAACCATGTCCTGTGGTCTGATGAGACCCACATAAACGTATTTGGTTCAGATGGTGTCAAGCGTGTGCGGTGGCAACCAGGTGAGGAGTACAAAGACAAGTGTGTCTTGCCTACAGTCAAGCATGGTGGTGGGAGTGTCATGGTCTGGGGCTGCATGAGTGCTACCGGCACTGGGGAGCTACAGTTCATTGAGGGAACCATGAATGCCAACATGTACTGTGACATACTGAAGCAGAGTATGATCTCCTCTCTTCGGTGACTGGGCTGTAGGGCAGTATTCCAACATGCGAAGGACCCCAAACACACTTCTAAGACGACCACTGCCTTGCTAAAGAAGCTGAGGGTAAAGGTGATGGACTGGCCAAGAATGTCTCCAGACCTAAACCCTATTGAGCATCTGTGGGGCATCCTCAAACAGAAGGTAGAGGAGCGCAAGGTCTCTAACATCCACCAGCTCTGTGATGTCATTATGGAGGAGTGGAAGAGGACTCCAGTGGCAACCTGTGAAGCTCTGGTGAACTCCATGCCCAAGAGGGTTAAGGTAGTGCTGGAAAATAATGGTGACACAAAATATTGACACTTTGGGCTGAATTTGGACATTTTCACTTAGGGGTGTACTCACTTTTGTTGCCAGTGGTTTAAACATTAATGGCTGTGTGTTGTGTTATTTTGAGGGGACAGAAAATTTCACTGTTATACAAGCTGTACACTCACTACTTTACATTGTAGCAAAGTGTCATTTCTTCAGTGTTGTCACATGAAAAGATATGATAAAATATTTACAAAAATGTGAGGGATGTACTCACTTTTGTGAGATACTGTGTATATATATATATATATATATATATATATATATATATATATATATATATATATATATATATATATACGGTATATGATTTTTTTTTACTCTGGCTTTATTTTATATATAAAATTGTGCGTGTGCGTATATACACAAAAAAAATATTATATATATATATATATATATATATATATATATATATATATATATATTTTTTTTTTTTTTTTTTTGTGTATATAATATGTTTTTGTTTTTATTTTGCTCAGTCAGCAATAGCTTACTAGAAGATTGATCTGTTGTTGCAGGGAAAAGCTGATTGTTTCAGATCTTGGATTTAAAAGGGGAAAGAGAAGGGAGGAACCAGGTGAGTGTAGTATTAAGGTACCAGCATTTTTTTTTATGTGTTTAAACTCTTTTTATTAAATTACATAGTTACATAGTAGGTGAGGTTGAAAAAAGACACAAGTCCATCAAGTCCATCAAGTAAAATAAAAACATAACAATATAAAACAATCAAAAACACAACCCCCCACCAAAAAAAAAGTATCAGCATTTATTGCACAAGATTAAAAGCACTTACAAGATGTAAGAGATTGTCATGCTCATCACAATGTCACCAATCCTGTGGCATCCGCCATCCTGCAGGCTCCGCCGCCTACACCGCTGATACCTTAATACTACTCTCAGGTAGCGCCTCCCCTCTCTTTCCCCTTTTTTGTCTACCTTACAGAGTTTGGACACACTCACAGGATGGCTTCCTCCTTTAGCTTTTATCCATTTATGTACTTGGACTAATGGACTATACTGTATATACTCTCTAAGTCAGTGGTCTCAAAACTGTGGCCCAGGGGCTAAATGCGGTCCTTGGCTTGCCTTTACCTGGCCCCTGGGGCACTATTCCTCCTATATTTTACCAACTGATATCAACAATGGGGCACAATTTCTCCCACTGACACCGACATCGGGCCACCATTCCTTACAATGACACCAACAGTGGGGCATATTCCTCCCACTGACATCAACCATGGGGCACTATTCCTTGCAATGATACCAATAATGAAGCACTATTCCTCCCCTTAACACCAAATGTGGTGATGTTTACTCCTGCTGATACCAGAAAAAATTCCACTCCTGCTGGCCACAGTCTGGCCCCCCTAAAGCCTGAAGGACAATGAAGTGGCCCTTTGTTTAGAAAGTTTGGAGACCCCTGCTCTAAGTAGTAGCTAAGTGGAATTTGTTACTTAGGGGCATACCCTTTCTGTGCGCCAGTGCTGAATGCCAAGACCCATCCGAGCTGCTGACACCCAATGCCATTTTAAAACGTCACGCAGGACTCAAATGGTTATTAAAACTTAAAGTGGAACTACACTTCATCTTAACACCACAAACCAAAAATGCTATATAATTCATGTTCATATTTAAAGCAAACGCCCCCATCCATCCATGTCTCCGTGCTTTATTTTGTTGAGAAATCACTCCCTATCATTTCTGGCCATGGCCATCTTGAGTAAGGGTGGATGATTCATGCAGAATTTACTTCCTGGAATCCACCTGCCCTCAGCTCAGGCATACAACCAGGAGAGTATGTGCTTAGCTAAGAAAGCTCATCCTCCCCTCTCCCCCTAGTGGGATGTATGACGCCATTAGCCTAGGCCAGAAACCAGCAAGTAACTGATTTATTCCAGTAATGTATTCATTAAAAAATCATTAAATGTATTATTAAATAGAACTAACAAAGGTATTTAAATGTGTCTTAAAGTTGAACTAATGTCAGACATGTTTTTTCATGTTAAGTGCTGCATGCTAAGTAACACATTACTAATGCAGCCAACACGTCTAATGATTGGTGAGCTGCAATATAATACATTTTTTGGTTTTGGGTGCAATACCGCTTTAAAGCTTATAATAAAAAACTGCAAGCACAGTACAGACAAGGTAAATTCTGTTAAACATTACTCCCCACCCCCCTCCTAAACATCACAAAGCATGGAAAGCATGGAAGGATTTTATGCAAATTAAACAGCACTTTTAATATTTTATATATATATATATATATATATATATATATATATATATACAGTGGGGCAAAAAAGTATTTAGCAAGCCATCAGTTGTACAAGTTCTCCCACTTAAAAAGATGAGAGAGGCCTGTAATTGTCATCATAGGTATACATCAACTATGAGAGACAAAATGTGGAAACAAATACAGACAATCACATTGTCTGATTTTTGAAAGAATTTATTTCCAAATTATGGTGGAAAATAAGTATTTGGTCAATATCAAAAGTTCATCTCAATACTTTGTTATATATCCTTTGTTAGCAATGACAGAGGTCAAACATTTTCTGTAAGTCTTCACCAGGTTGTCACTCACTGTTGCTGGTATGTTGGCCCATTCCTCCATGCAGATCTCTAGAGCAGTGATGTTTTGGGGCTGTCGTGGGCAACACGGACTTTCAACTCCCTCCAAAGGTTTTCTATGGGGTTGAGATCTGGAAACTGGCTAGGCCACTCCAGGACCTTGAAATGCTTCTTACGAAGCCACTCCTTCGTTGCCCGGGCGGTGTGTTTGGGATCATTGTCATGCTGAAAGACCCAGCCACGTTTCATCTTCAATGCCCTTGCTGATGGGAGGAGGTTTGCACTCAAAATCTCACGATACATGGCCCCATTCATTCTTTCATGTACACGGATCAGTCGTCCTGTTCCCTTTGCAGAGAAACTGCCCCAAAGCATGATGTTGCCACCCCCATGCTTCACAGTAGGTATGGTGTTCTTTGATTGCAACTCAGCATTCTCTCTCCTCCAAACACGACAAGTTGTGTTTCTACCAAACAGTTCTACTTTGGTTCCATCTGACCATATGACATTCTCCCAATCCTCTTCTGGATCATCCAAATGCTCTCTAGCACACCTCAGACGGGCCTGGACATGTACTGGCTTAAGCAGGGGGACACGTCTGGCACTGCAGGATCTGAGTCCCTGGCGGCGTAGTGTGTTACTGATGGTAGCCTTTGTTACGTTGGTCCCAGCTCTCTGCAGGTCATTCACTAGGTCCCCCCGTGTGGTTCTGGGATTTTTGCTCACCGTTCTTGTGATCACGGGGTGAGATCTTGCGTGGAGGCGCAGATCGAGGGAGATTATCAGTGGTCTTGTATGTCTTCCATTTTCTAATTATTGCTCCCACAGTTGATTTCTTCACACCAAGCTGCTTGCCTATTGCAGATTCAGTCTTCCCAGACTGGTGCAGGTCTACAATTTTGTTTCTGGTGTCCTTCGACAGCTCTTTGGTCTTCACCATAGTGGAGTTTGGAGTGTGACTGTTTGAGGTTGTGGACAGGTGTCTTTTATACTGATAACAAGTTCAAACAGGTGCCATTAATACAGGTAATGAGTGGAGGACAGAGGAGCCTCTTAAAGAAGATACAGGTCTGTGAGAGCCAGAAATCTTGCTTGTTTGTAGGTGACCAAATACTTATTTTCCACCATAATTTGCAAATAAATTCTTTCAAAAATCAGACAATGTGATTGTCTGTATTTGTTTCCACATTTTGTCTCTCATAGTTGATGTATACCTATGATGACAATTACAGGCCCCTCTCATCTTTTTAAGTGGGAGAACTTGCACAATTGGTGGCTGACTAAATACTTTTTTGCCCCACTGTGTATATATATATATATAAAATCAGGGACCCTAGAGAATAAAATGACGATCGTTGGAATATTTTATGTCACACTGTATTTGAGCAGCGGTCTTTCAAAGGCAATTTTTTGGAACAAAAAATACTTTTAATTATTATAAAAAAACAAAACAGTAAAGGTAGCCTAATTTTTTTGTATAATGTGAAAGATGATAGTACGCCGAGTAAATAGACACCTAACATGTCATGCTTTGAAATCGCGCATACCTCACATGTGTGATTTGAACACTGTTTACATTTGCGTGGGCGACCTACGTTTGCGTTTTCTTTGGTGCGTGAGCTTGCGAGGACGGGGGGGCGCTTTAAAATTTTTTTTTTTTTCTTATTTATCTTTTAGTTTTTTTTACATTCTGATCACTTTTATTGCTGTCACAAGAAATGTAAACATCCCTTGTGACAGTAATAGGCAGTGACAGGTCCTCTTTATGGAGGGATCAGGGGTCCACAAATCCCTCCTTTGCACTTAAAAGTATTCAGATCACCAAAATCAGCGATTATGAATACTGTCATTTTTTTTTAAATCGGTGCCATTGGCAACCAAGTAAACCGGAAGTGACGTTGCTTCTGGGATTTTACATCAGTGACCCGATCAGAGCCGAATCTCAGCCTAGTCGGCAGATGAGCCGGCTGGTGGATCGGGTCTTCCGGTGGGATGGGAGGCCCGGGAAGAACGGCGGAAGGCGGCGGGAGGGGGGGGGGGACATCCCCTTCCTCTCCTTTAGAATAACAGACGAGCAGCTTTTAACCTCATTGGTTGTTATCACTAAAAAGCCAATCAGTGGCTCTAAAAAACGGTACCGGGGTGATGCCATCAGCCGCACGCATCACCCCAGTATGACCCCTTCGAACCATGAGCGCAAATTTGCATATTGGTCGGCGTGAAGGGGTTAAGTTATGCTAAGTCAATATGAATTAAGTGTCATCCCAATTTGGCGTAAGGAATGGAAATATACTTTAAAAAACAATAACAGGTTCACTTTAACATACAGTACATTTAGGAGACTTTCTGACATCAGCACAGTTGCAGTGTTTGCTGGCTAGCATCATCGGCTTGGTTTCACTTGCAGTTTTAAGTTTATAGATAAAGTCAAGGCAACAGCTAGTTACATAATATAGATCTACACTCACCGGCCACTTTATTAGGTACACCTGTTCAATTGCTTGGTGACACAAATTGCTAATCAGCCAATCACATGGCAGCAACCTAATGCATTTAGGCATCTAGACATGGTGGAAATGACTTGCTGAAGTTCAAACAGAGCATTAGAATGGTGAAGATTTTAGTGAGTTTGAATGTGGCATGGTTGTTGGGGCCAGACGGACTGGTCTGAGTATTTCAAAAACTGTTGATCTACTGGGATTTTCACACACAACAATCTCTAGGGTTTACAGAGAATGGCCTGAAAAAGTGAAAATATCCAGTTGTGTGGAGGAAAATGCCTTGTTGATTTCAGAGGTCAGAGGAGAATGGGCAGACTGGTTCCAGATGATAGAAAGGCAACAATAACCCAAATAACCACTTGTTACAACCAAGGTATGTAGAATACCATCTCTGAATGCACAACACATCCAACCTTGAAGCAGATGGGCTACAGCAGCAGAAGACCACACCAGGTGCCACTCCTGTCAGCTAAGAACGGGAAACTGAGGCTACAATCTGCACAGGCTCACCAAAATTGGACAATAGAAGATTGGAAAACCGTTGCCTGGTCTGATGAGTCTTGATTTCAGCTGCAACATTCAGATGGTAGGTTCAGAATTTGGTGTAAACAACATGAAAACATGGATCCATACTGCCTTGTATCAACAAATCAGGCTGGTGGTGATGGTGTAATGATGTGGGGCATATTTTCTTGGCACACTTTGGGCCCCTTAGTACCAATTGAGCATCACTTAAATGCCACGGCCAACCAGAGTATTGTGGATGACCATGTCCATCCCTTTGTGACTACAGTGTACCCATCTTCTGATGGCTACTTCCAGCAGGATAATGCACCATGTCACAAAGCTCAAATCATCTCACCACTGGTTTCTTGAACATGACAATGAGGTCACTGTACTCCAATGGTCTCCGCAGTCACCAGATCTCAATCCAATAGAGCACCTTTGGAATGTGGTGGAACGGGAGATTTGCATCATGGATGCACAGCCGACAAATCTGCAGCAACTGCGTGATGTTATCATGTCAATAGGAACCAAAATCTCTGAGGAATGCTTCCAACCCCTTGTTGAATCTGTGAAGAATTAAGGCAGTCCTGAAGGCAAAAGGCAACCCGGTACTAGCAAGGTGTACCTAATAAAGTGGCCGGTGAGTGTATATGTGCATTCTTTACCTGTCTAACACTTGTAACTCTGTTCGGTCTGTCTTGTGATTTCGGCACCCTGCCAGACTGGTTAACTAGGTCAGGGACCTCACTTTGCTCCCCCACAGTAAAGCTTAGTCACTGAGCTACCTCCATCTGATTAGCCCATCCAGGGTGGGTACAAGGTACAAGGGGGGGCAGGAGGGACAGGTGCCCCGGGCCTCTGTAGCATGGGAGGTGGAGCTGCCAGGAGAGTTTCTGCGACTATTAGCTGACAGGAGTAGTGACAGCGGCATCACTACTTCTGTTAGCTTAGTGTTGTATGATATGTGCCAAGTCTGGAAAGGAGGAAAGAGCGGGCTGTGCTCTCCCGCTCCTCTCCAGCTTCACACTCCTGACACTGTGGCGCTCTTCCATCTGGACTGTAAAATCGGGGCTTTACAGTTTATTTACCCGCCCCCCATCTCCTCCCAGCAAACAACGTGGGTAGGGGGTGGGTAAACAAACTCTGTATAGTCATGAGCTAACATCCAGTGGTGGCATCCCCGAGCTGCGATCACGCCCCCCTTCAGAAGCGGTATCTCTCCCGAGTCCCCCCAGCTGTCTGTGAAGAGGTTTAGAAATCAGTGACTCTGACATGTGAAGATGAGGAGGAGCCTCGGAACAAGAGCATTACAGAGTGATGTGCCATGCTGTATCTGAGATCTGAGGGCCAGAAAAATTGGACCTTTGGTGGTGGTGGTGGTGCTGGTGGCACAACACTGTAAGTCCTCACAGTTACTCTTGGCGGGCGCAGAAACGGGCCCTGCTGTGAAATATTAGATCAAGAATTCTAATTACATGTCCGTGTTGAACAGGGGCTGAAAAATTGGGCCTTAGGCACTGGTGCCACAACACTGCAACCCCTCACAAATACTCTAGTTGGAGCGCAGGAATGAGCCCTGCTGCAAAAGAATTGCATCAACAATTGTAATTACACGCCCCTGTTAAACAGGGTCTGAAAAATTGGGCCTTAGGCACTGGTGGCGGTGAACAGAACCAAAAATGTTCTTACAAGCTATCAGCATGATCATTGAGGAGGAAGAGTATAGTCACTCAGCATAACAGGATAGTCACTCAGCATCAGCATAGGCAGTCTTTGAAGGGATCTGACATTTCAAAAAAAATTATTCGGTTACATCAGCATCAGGTGCTTGGTAGCTGGTGGTGATCCAAGACTGATTCATTTTTATGAAGGTCAGTCGATCGGCCGAGTCGGTGGACAGGCGCACCCTGTGATCAATTACAAAGCCTCCAACAGCACTGAATGTGCGTTCCGAAAGAACACTGGATGCAGGACAGGCCATTAGCTCAATTGCATACTGTGCAAGCTCTGGCCAGTGATCCATCCTCAAGACCCAGTAACCCAGATGATTTTCGGTGGGAAAGGTGTCCAAGTCAGATCTTACCCCTAGGTATTCCTGCACCATGTAAAACAGACGCTGGCGATGGTTGCTGGAACCGATCATACCTTGGGGCTGCGGACTAAAAAATTGTCTGAACGCATCGGTCAGATGGCCACCTTCTCCACCGCTCCTTCTTTGACTGACCGAAGCCTCAGCAAAACGTTGTCCAGAAACAGGAGTTTGTAACCTCCCAGTCTCTGGGAACGCGTTGCACAGACCTTTCTGCAAGGCCTCCCGAAGATGTTTCATCCTCTGCTCCCTCTGCGACGGCAAGATAAGGTCTGCAACCTTACCCTTGTAACGTGGATCAAGGAGGGTTGCCAGCCAGTATTGGTCCTTCTCCTTGATACCACGAATACGAGGATCCTTATGCAGGCTTTGCAGGATCAGGGAGGCCATGCAACGTAGGTTTGCTGAGGCATTCGGTCCAGAGTCCTCTGGGTCACTAAGAACAATATGGTCCACAGCCACCTCCTCCTAGCCATGTACAAGTTTATGTGCTTCTTTGGACTGATCCCTTAAAGACTGCTGCTGATGCTGAGTGCCAGGCTCCACCTCCATACTGACACAATCCTCCTCCTCCTCGTCCTCTTTCTGTGTAATCGGCGGGCACGCAGGAACACTGTCTGGATAAAGGGGGCCTTGAGAGCTAAGGAAGTCCTCCTCTTCCTGCCTCTGTTCTGCCTCAAGTGCCCTGTCCATTATTCCATGCAGCGTGTGCTCCAACAGGTGGACAAGGGGGACAGTGTCACTGATGCATGCACTGTCACTGCTCACCATCCTCGTGGCCTCCATTTGAGGTGACAGGACAGTGCATGCATCCCTGATCATGGCCCACTGGTGTGGGGAAAAAAAAACAAGCTCCTGGTGCCATAGTCGCACAGGTACTCATTGATGGCCCTCTGCTGCGTGTGCAGCCGCTGCAGCATGGCCAACGTTGAGTTCCACCTGGTGGGCATGTCACAGATTAGGCGGTTCTTGGACAGGTTAAATTCCTTTTGGAGGTCTGCCAGCCGAGCACTGGCATTATATGACCTCCAGAAATGCACACAGACTTTCCTGGCCTGCCTCAGGACATCCTGTAAGCCTGGGTACCTGCCCAAGAACTGCTGCACCACCAAGTTAAGGACATGAGCCAAACAGGGCACATGGGTCAGTTGTCCCTGTCGGAGGGCGGAGAGGAGGTTGGTGCCATTGTCGCAAACCACCATTCCTGCCTTAAGTTGGCGTGGCGTCAACCACCTCTGAACCTGCCCCTGCAGAGCTAACAGAACCTCTGCCCCAGTGTGGCTCCTGTCCCCCAAGCACACCAGCTCAAGCACCGCATGGCATCTTTTGGCCTGCATACTTGCGTAGCCCCTTGAACGCCTACGGAGCACCGCTGGTTCCAAGGACAAAGCACAGGAAGAGGCCATGGAGGAAGAAGAAGAGGAGGGGGTGGAGGAGAGAGGTGTGTCAGAATCATTAGTAGTGGCATTTTGGAGGCGTGGTGGTGGAACAACCTCCAACACTACTGCACCTTGTCCTGCATCCTTCCCAGCTGCCAGCAGAGTCACCCAATGCGCGGTGAAACTTAGGTAACGTCCCTGTCCATGCCTGCTGGACCATGAGTCAGCGGTAATATGGACCTTACCGCTGACCGCCCTGTCCAGCGAGGCCAAGACATTGCCTTCCACATGCCGGTAGAGAGCCGGAATCGCCTTCCGTGAGAAAAAGTGGCGTTTGGGTACCTGCCACTGAGGAACCGCACATTCCACAAACTCACGGAAGGGGGCAGAGTCTACCAATTGAAAAGGTAGCAGTTGAAGTGCTAGCAATTTTGCCAAGCTAGCATTTAACCGCTGGGCATGTGGATGGCTGGGAGCGAACTTCTTTCAGCGGTGCAGCAGCTAGGGGAAGGGAAATTTGCCTGGTACAATCGGTGTACCGTCGGTGTAAAGCAGATTGCCCACAAGTACTTGGCTGTGACACACCTAATTCTACACCTTCATTCCTCTCAGTGCAGGTCTCAGAGAGGACTGAAGGTATAGTGGGGTTGGAGATCTCAGCTGATGAGGAGCAAGGAGAGGTCCTCTTTGTTTTTTGGTGTGGGTCTTTTTGATACGCTTGCCAACGAACTGCATGGCAGGTCAACATATGTCTGGTCAAGCATGTGGTGCCCAAGCAGGAGATGTTTTGGCCATGCGAGATACGCTTGAGACATATGTTGCAAATAGCAGCGGTGCGATCTGATGCACTCGTCTCAAAAAAGGCCCACACCAAAGAACTTTTGGAATAACGCGCAGGGACAGGAGCGCCCTGCACATGCGGAGCTTTGTGGTGTGATGCAGTCAGTGTGCTGCCCTTAGGCTGGCCCCTGGAGGGCATCCTGCCTCGTTGGTGATGTGCCTCCTCCTCCTCTCTCCTATCAGGCACCCACGTTGAGTCAGTGACCTCATCATCCCCTCCCTCCTCATCACTGGAGCAAACCTGGCAGTATGCTGCAGCAGGGGGAGCATGACTGCCAGATTGCTGTCCTTCTTGGGCACCCCCTCTGTCCGTGTTCACGTTACTGCCTTCATCTAGCTCAGTATCATCATCAGAGCCTTCTAAACGCTGGGCATCCTCCTGGAACATGTACCCAACACTGTGGTCAAACAGTTTGAGGGACTCCTCAGGAGGACATGGTGGGGCTAGGGAAGGAGTCACTGATGCCATTGAGCCGAGGGAAGAGGCCACGTTGGCAGCTGCTTTGCCAGACAAAGTACTCTGAGCATGGGTGGGAGAGGATGAGGAGGATGAGGACGGCTTGGTCATCCACTGGACCAAGTCTTCTGCATGTTGCGGCTCAACATGGCCAGCTGCCGAAAAAAGGCCAAGCGTGTCCCACGGCCAAGTGTTGATGAGGATGCACCCTCTCCACGACCAGCACTGTTGCCTCTAGACACAGAGCCTGCTTGCCCTCCTTTATTGGCTTATGACTGTCTGCTTCTCCTTGTTGGCCTTCCAGACATACTAATGGCCTGTAGCTGCACTAAGCTGGGGAATATATATATATATATATATATATATATATATATATATATATATATACACTGATACTGCAGCTAGCAAAATCAACTGCCTGCCTGTAGTATGAGAACACCACCAACCTTCTACAGGTAGCTTTAGCTGAACACTGTGCAGAGGTCGCACTACACTAACGTGTAAATAATTTAGCTGCCTGCGGTAGTGATAGGATCAGGAAAACACCACCAACCTTCTACAGGTAGCTTTAGCTGAACACTGTGCAGAGGTCGCACTACACTAACTTGTAGCTTATTTAGCTGCCTGCGGTAGTGATAGGATCAGGAAACCACCACCAACCATCTACAGGTAGCTTTAGCTGAACACTGTGCAGAGGTCGCACTACACTAACTTGTAGCTTATTTAGCTGCCTGCGGTAGTGATAGGATCAGGAAAACACCACCAACCTTCTACAGGTAGCTTTAGCTGAACACTGTGCAGAGGTCGCACTACACTAACTTGTAGCTTATTTAGCTGCCTGCGGTAGTGATAGGATCAGGAAAACACTACCAACCTTCTACAGGTAGCTTTAGCTGAACACTGTGCAGAGTTTGCACTACACTAACTTGTAGCTTATTTAGCTGCCTGCGGTAGTGATAGGATCAGGAAACCACCACCAACCTTCTACAGGTAGCTTTAGCTGAACACTGTGCAGAGGTCGCACTACACTAACTTGTAGCTTATTTAGCTGCCTGCGGTAGTGATAGGATCAGGAAAACACCACCAACCTTCTACAGGTAGCTTTAGCTGAACACTGTGCAGAGGTCGCACTACACTAACTTGTAGCTTATTTAGCTGCCTGCGGTAGTGATAGGATCAGGAAAACACCACCAACCTTCTACAGGTAGCTTTAGCTGAACACTGTGCAGAGGTCGCACTACACTAACTTGTAGCTTATTTAGCTGCCTGCGGTAGTGATAGGATCAGGAAACCACCACCAACCTTCTACAGGTAGCTTTAGCTGAACACTGTGCAGAGTTTGCACTACACTAACTTGTAGCTTATTTAGCTGCCTGCGGTAGTGATAGGATCAGGAAAACACCACCAACCTTTTACAGGTAGCTTTAGCTGAACACTGTGCAGAGTTTGCACTACACTAACTTGTAGTTTATTTAGCTGCCTGCGGTAGTGATGGGATCAGGAAAACACCACCAACCTTCTACAGGTAGCTTTAGCTGAACACTGTGCAGAGGTCACACTACACTAACTTGTAGCTTATTTAGCTGCCTGCAGTAGTGATGGGATCAGGAAAACACCACCAACCTTCTACAGGTAGCTTTAGCTGAACACTGTGCAGAGGTCGCACTACACTAACTTGTAGCTTTAGCTGAACACTGTTCAGAGGACGCACTACACTAACTTGTAGCTTATTTAGCTGCCTGCAGTAGTGATGGGATCAGGAAAACACCACCAACCTTCTACAGGTAGCTTTAGCTGAACACTGTGCAGAGGTCGCACTACACTAACTTGTAGCTTTAGCTGAATACTGTTCAGAGGACGCACTACACTAACTTGTAGCTTTAGCTGAACACTGTGCAGACTACACTAACTTGTAGCTTTAGCTGAACACTGTTCAGAGGACGCACTACACTAACTTGTAGCTTTAGCTGAACACTATGCAGAGGTCGCACTACACTAACTTGTAGCTTATTTAGCTGCCTGCCGTAGTGATAGGATCAGGAAAACACCACCAACCTTCTACAGGTAGCTTTAGCTGAACACTGTGCAGAGGTCGCACTACACTAACTTGTAGCTTATTTAGCTGCCTGCAGTAGTGATAGGATCAGGAAACCACCGCCAACCTTCTACAGGTAGCTTTAGCTGAACACTGTGCAGAGTTTGCACTACACTAACTTGTAGCTTATTTAGCTGCCTGCGGTAGTGATAGGATCAGGAAAACACCACCAACCTTTTACAGGTAGCTTTAGCTGAACACTGTGCAGAGTTTGCACTACACTAACTTGTAGCTTATTTAGCTGCCTGCGGTAGTGATGGGATCAGGAAAACACCACCAACCTTCTACAGGTAGCTTTAGCTGAACACTGTGCAGAGGTCACACTACACTAACTTGTAGCTTATTTAGCTGCCTGCAGTAGTGATGGGATCAGGAAAACACCACCAACCTTCTACAGGTAGCTTTAGCTGAACACTGTGCAGAGGTCGCACTACACTAACTTGTAGCTTTAGCTGAACACTGTTCAGAGGACGCACTACACTAACTTGTAGCTTATTTAGCTGCCTGCAGTAGTGATGGGATCAGGAAAACACCACCAACCTTCTACAGGTAGCTTTAGCTGAACACTGTGAGGAGGACGCACTACACTAACTTGTAGCTTTAGCTGAACACTGTTCAGAGGACGCACTACACTAACTTGTAGCTTTAGCTGAACACTGTGCAGAGGTCACACTAAACTAACTTGTAGCTTTAGCTGAACACTGTGAGGAGGACGCACTACACTAACTGTAAATAGTCTAGCTGCCTGACTGTGGTACTAATAGGATCAAAAGAACACCAGCAATTTTCTTCAGGTAGCTGTAAATACTGTAACAACACAAGCCTGCCTGTCAGTAGGAAGATAACAGGAACGGATCTAGCTAAACTGAATACAGTGTATATATATACAACACCTGGGATGCATATATATACTTAATACACTGTAAGTGCAGCTAACTGACTGACTGTCCTGCCTAATCTATCTAACTTAAATCAAATGACACTGTCTCTCTCTCTCTCTCTTTCTATGAACGCCGGGAACACACTACACAGGGCCACTGTGCAGGCAGCCTTATATAGTGTGGGGCGTTTACTAAATCCCCTGAGCCATAATTGGCCAAAGCCTCCTTGGCTTTGGCCAATTACCGCTCTCTGTTCAGACGAAGCTGTGATTGGCCAAGCATGCGGGTCATAGTGCATGCTTGGCCAATCATCATCCAGCAATGCACTGCGATGCTGCAGTGAATTATGGGCCGTGACGCGCCACACGAATTTGGCGCGAACGGCCCATATCGTTTGCAATTCAGCGAACGGGCGAACAGGCGATGTTCGAGTCGAACATGGGTTCGACTCGAACACGAAGCTCATCCCTATCTAGAAGTATATAATGTTTGGCAGTTCTAAAGAATTAATGCATTCAAATTTAACTAAACGCATCCCATTTTAGTCGACCAAAATGTACTGGAGATTTTTAGTCAACTAAAATACGACTAAAACTAAAACGCATTTTGGTAAAAAGACTATAACTGAAACGAAATTGAAATTTGATGTCAAAATTAAAACTGGGTTTAATACTTATTTAAGTATTGCATTCGGTTGGTGTGTAATTATGCCTATAATCTTTATTGCTGTGGCTTCCTGTTATGTCTATAGATTTTGAATATAAGATTTCAAGTCCATAATAACTACTGCTCCCATGTATATCTGTAATTAATTACAAACTATATATAGAAACAATGTTTTTAACAGGTTAGCACTCATAGATTATTAACATCCAGCTTATCTTTTTTATGTATATCTAAATTATGCCCCCCCCCCCCTTCTGATAAATATGCTAATGAAATTTGTTAAATTAAACTTTTCCAATGTAGCCACCTCTAGGTGGTAAGGTACTAGAGTTAGATTTTTCTCTGGCAGTGTAGGTAAATTTAGGCAGGCCTGGCTGGTTGCTAGGCCTGTTTGTTTCATTCTGGGCTGGGAGTGGTTCAGGAAGCAGCTGATGAATCACAGGCAGCATCACTTCCCTGTCACCTCCCTCTTCCTTCTAGAATGTGCTGGAAGGAGAGGAGGGGGAAAGAGGTGGAGCTGTCTGGGATATCTTAAAGCGGTAGTATAGTCATTTTTTTTAACTTTTACCTACAGGTAAGCCTTTAATAAGGCTTACCTGTAGGTAAAAAGAATATCTCCTAAACCTGTAGGTAGATATTCCCCTCGCAATGAGCCGCTGACTTCACCGGTGCATGCGCTCCGGCGATTCTCGGCTGAAAGTCCGGTAGACGCTGGACCTTGCCGGAAAGAAGCCTCCCGCGCGAATGCGCGGGAGTGGCGACATCGCGGCTCCGGCCACTCACAGCGCCGGAGCCGCGATACCCGGAAGGCACGCTGAGGGAAAATGTCAACTCCCTCGGCGTGGATCAGGTGAGATACCGGCGCTTCGTTCTAAGGTAAGTATTTCATATTGAGCTAGTATGCAGTGCATACTAGCTCATTATGCCTTTTCCCTTACAGGTGTAGGAAAAAAAAAGTCAGCGGGTTTACTACCGCTTTAAGGAGCCCTGACCGATCCCAACTTGGATTGGCAGGGGGGCAGTCCTCCCCAAATTCCTGGGGTCAGCCCAGCTGGGGAGGAGTTTTTGGGTGGAAGAGCTGGAGTGAGAGAGTGTAGAGGCTGTCGGGGCCCACGGGGAGCTCCCCAGTCTGGGGGTGGGGGGTGACCCTGGGCTGGGGCATGGGTGGATCCGAGAGGAGTATAGAGATCCCGGAATCGGAGGCACATGAGAGAGCAAGGAGAGGACAGTGGGAGAGCACACTCTAAAAGTCTCCAGGAGGACTACTGTTCACAGCCAGGAGTGCTGGTGAGTGAGCACAGTTGGGAGGACTGGGGGGCATGACTGAGAGAACTGGGAGATTGCAGTTTGAGATGGGTGCAGAACCAGAAGAGAGGACTGTGGAAAGGGCAGTGGGAAGAGGTCTCTGCAGCCAGGCTAGCTGGCAGGGCCTGAAGAGAGCTATCTGGGATTATAGCTGAGTAGAGGACAGTTATCACCTGAACTTTTTCTACACCACAGGGGCCCGGAGGTCCCTGCCCGCAAAAGGCAGGTCATTGAGGCCTGACTGAAGCAGTGTGGTGCTAGCTAGCCTGGAGGAGTAACAGTCTGCAGCAAGTGAAGTGCTGGAGGAGGAACGGTGTGTAGCAAGTGTTTGTGCTGGAGAGAAGATTGAGGTGTGTATATTAGAGTGTATATAAAAGTCCCAAGCATGTTTGCACTGGAAATTCCTGGGCATCCCATAATTCCCAAATCGCCATCCAAGTTTAATCCCCGCAAATAAACAAAAAAGAAACAAGCTATGTCTGAGTGACTGAGAAATGGATGTCGGGCTGGGTAGGGTGACAGGTGAAACACAAAATTCACCAACCCCTACGGGGGCATGGCTACACCAATTTCACAGCACACCTAGACCCAGTGATATCATTACAGGGTCTCTGTGCTTCTTTATATAATGTGGGCAGATCATGGCTGGTGGGAGGGGTGGGTACTATACATAGCTTCTTGAAGAGATCACAGCACCCTGCCTCCACCCCTCAGCCCTGCTGTGAGCAGTGGGTTGGCTTTTGAAAGGGATTATGCAGATGTAGCACCCTTCTAGTTAGGTGCGAGGCTGCCAGGTAAATCTAATTCTTTTTGAGCTCCTCTGTAATCAGTGGAGCAGTTGTTGATTGCTTTGGACTGATCAGGGTCTCACAGGCTTCAGACTTGACTGTTTCTCCCTGTCTTCTGGAAGGCCCAAGAACATAGGAGTGGAGCAGGTCAAATGAGGAGCTTGACTGTTTATGGGGTCTCAGCCAATCCCTGGGGAGGTGTGCTCAGTATGTGGCTGCAGAGCACATAAATGGTCTGGGACTCAAGCAGCCAGGCTCTGGTCCTGGAGGAGAAGTTCCCAGCTAGTAAGGCTTCTGCCCTCCCAGGCAGCCCAGCTGATACTTGCCAAGAGCTCACTAAGGTCCAAACTATGCTAAAGCTGAGGAAGGCTAGAGTTCAACTTTAAAGCAGAACTCAGTCTTTCCACCCACCCCCGCCTCTCCCCCTCCCAGAAGACCTCTTACCCCCCACCAATATACTTTATTTTTTTTTCATCTGTATGCACATTCGATTCACTGAAATATCCAGGTTGATCTGCTAAAGTAATGGGTCCTTGCTTAAAAAAAACTGGAAAAAAAATGTATTTTTATTTTTTTTTGTACTGTCACTAGTTAGGGTCTCTTTTCAATTTCTTCATTTTCCAAAACATTCTGACAAAAAATTACAACTTTAAAACCACACCATGCTGCTTACTAAATACCTTGTCTACTTTTCAAAAAGGGGTTATTTGAGGGGTATTTGTACTGTCCTGGAGTTTTCAGGCCTCAAGAAATGAGATAGGCCGTCAGTATCAGGATTGATCAATTTTTATATATATATATATATATATATATACTGTATATAATTATTATTATTATTATGATTATTAATAAACAGGATTTATATAGCACCAACAGTTTGCGCAGTGCTTTACAATATATATATCTATAGATATATATCTATAGATATATATCTATATATCTATAGATATATATCTATAGATATATATATAACTTTCCTACAGACTAAATAATATTCACTGATTTGGGTTATTTTCACCAAAGAATACAGAATACATTTTGGCCTAAATTTATGAAAAA
Organism: Aquarana catesbeiana; assembly: GCF_042186555.1. Taxonomy (NCBI): domain Eukaryota; kingdom Metazoa; phylum Chordata; class Amphibia; order Anura; family Ranidae; genus Aquarana; species Aquarana catesbeiana. The sequence continues at coordinate 48,857,277 of NC_133327.1, read as the reverse complement.
CAATTACTTATTTGCAATTTTTTATAACAGAGATGAAGAAAAATGCATTTTTTTTTTCAAAATGTTCCATCCTTTTTCATTTATATAGCAAAAAGTAAAAAAAACAAGTGGTGATTAAATACCACCAAAAGAAAGCACTATTTGTGTGAACAAATTGATAAATAATTTTTATGCGTATAATGTTACATGACCGCCGAATTGTCATTCAAAGTGCGACAGTGCTGAAAGCTAAAAATTGACCTGGGAGGAGGGGAATAAAAGTGCCCGGTATTGAAGTGGTTAAAGGATAAGCAAACCCAGAGACAAATATTTAATATTTGGCAGCTTAACAGTTTGTAGATGTGGTGGCTGCATTCGCTATCATTTTTCAGGCATAGTACATTTTCAGCGATAACAGAAATTGCCTGTTGATCCTGCAAGAAGCTCAGTGTTCTTGTCACTTCCTGTCACAGATGGACACTGAAGACATTTGAAGTCTAGCCTGGGTCACAGCTTTGGCTCCCTCCGTAGATACAGTCTATTACTGAGTGTTGACACAAATGAATGGGAAGTGTGTTATTGGCGGGATCAGTGGATGAAAATAAAGGGAAAAAGTCTGAAAGGTCCACTTTACACTTGCTTCGACTTCAACACAGATTAAAGCACCTACAGCTTCAACATGCTTTTTTGATGGGTTTTTGATGCTTCAGTGATGCTTTGATGATGCTTTTTGAAGCTTTAAAGTATAACTAAAGGCAAAAAAATGTTTTTTATTGTTTTGGATAGAGTGGAGAGGGATTAGAAAACCCTTCACTTTTTACTGCTGTCTGTGCCCCCATTAGGGAGATCCCCCTCTCTATTTGTCCTGTTTACCATTATCATTGAAAGCAAAAGCAAAATCCCAAACTTTAAGTTATCTCTAGAAAAGTAATAGAGGTGAAATCTTCCAATCGGGAAACAAGTTCTGGTGACCTGGGGGGGCACCAAGAGATTCCCTTTTGCAGGGATTCTTCTCACTTCCTGTTTTGGCTCTGGGACAGGAAGTGAAGGGAAATCTCCACAATGGGACACAGATGGCGAAAAAAATATGACAGGAGTTATAACCCTCCTTTGCTCAATCCAAAATGAAAAAAAAAAAATAGTTGTGCCTATAGGTCTACTTTAATTAAGCTTGGCACATGCCCTGTGTGTACTGTATGCTGAGTTTATATTTTGTTTTAAAGGGGCCCAGTAACATCCCAGCTCAGGAGTAGACCCACTCAGCAGATCCCCAGCTCATTAGTATCCTTGTTCAGCAGATCCCCAGCTTATTAGTACTTTCGCTCAGCAGATCCCCAGCTCATTAGTACCCTCGTTCAGCAGATCTCCAGCTCATTAGTACCTTTCACTCAGCAGCTCCCCAGTTCCTTAGTACCCTCGTTCAGCAGATCCCCAGCTCATTAGTACCCTCGTTCAGCAGATCCCCAGCTCATTAGTACCCTCGTTCAGCAGATCCCCAGTTTATTAGTACCCTCGTTCAGCAGATCCCCAGCTCATTAGTACCCTCATTCAGCAGATCCCCAGCTTATTAGTACCTTCGCTCAGCAGATCCCCAGCTCATTAGTACCCTCGTTCAGCAGATCTCCAGCTCATTAGTACCTTTCACTCAGCAGATCCCCAGTTCCTTAGTACCCTCGTTCAGCAGATCCCCAGCTCATTAGTACCCTCGTTCAGCAGATCCCCAGCTCATTAGTACCCTCGTTCAGCAGATCCCCAGTTTATTAGTACCCTCGTTCAGCAGATCCCCAGCTCATTAGTACCCTCATTCAGCAGATCCCCAGCTTATTAGTACCTTCGCTCAGCAGATCCCCAGCTCATTAGTACCCTCGTTCAGCAGATCCCCAGTTTATTAGTACCTTCGCACAGCAGATCCCCAGCTCATTTGTACCCTTGTTCAGCAGATCCCCAGCTTATTAATACCTTCGCTCACCAGATCCCCAGCTCATTAATACCCTCGTTCAGCAGATCCCCAGCTCATTAGTACCCTCGTTCAGCAGATCCCCAGCTCATTAGTACCCTCGTTCAGCAGATCCCCAGTTTATTAGTACCTTCGCTCATCAGATCCCCAGCTCATTAGTACCCTCGTTCAGCATATCCCCAGCTTATTAGTACCTTCGCTCAGCAGATCCCTAGCTCATTAATACTCTTGTTTAGCAGATCCCCAGCTTATTAGTACCTTCGCTCAGCAGATCCCCAGCTCAATAATACTCTTGTTTAGCAGATCCCCAGCTTATTAGTACCTTCGCTCAGCAGATCCCCAGCTCATTAGTACTCCCAGCCCTACTGATGCCCCACTCAGTAGTATGCCTAGCTTTGCCGATCTACCACTCCAGCTCCAGCTCTGCTGATCCTCTGCTCAGTAGTGACCCCCAGCTCTACAGATCCCCCACTTATTAGTAACCTCCAGCTCTGCTGATCTCCCACTCAGTAGTAACCCCCAGCCCTACTGAACCTCTGATTTGCTGACCCTCCTATCTCTCTGGTCCCTGCTCACCTACTATTATATTGCTTCCACTTTGCGCACTACGTATGACATTGCTAGTTTCTATTTCTCTGGTTCCCCAGCTCTGCTGATCCTCTGCAGCTCAGTCCTCTCTCCCGAGTCCCCACTAACCTTCCACTATAGCATTCCTATGCTGCACACCATGTGTGCCGTCTGCTAGTTGCTCTACTCTAGACTCTGCTCACTTTCCTGCTGCTCCTCACTGCACACCAGATGTGACGTCTGCACCAGACACTTCCAGAATATATACACATGAACCAGAAGTGACTGCTGATGACGTCTTTTCGGTTCACTTGTTGGTTTCCCAGTGCATTCTGGGATAGCTCATACCTGCATTACCTCCAAAACAAGGTGAAGCTAATGCTGAATAGTAGCCCTCAAAAGCTTCAGGTGCTGCTAGCTAGCTATGTCATAGACTTCAATGGAGGCTTTGGAGATGCTTTGAAGCACCAAGAAAGCGACATGGGGTAGGGGTGCTGAAATTAATCGTTGCATCGCGATTCGGGTGTCCCCGATGCGGCATCGATGCATAAAAAACGGAAAATCGATGTCTGGTGACGTCATTATTAGTAGCCCCGCCCCTCCCGGGAAAGCGCTCCGAGCATATTTTTAAAATGTCTTTATTTTAATAAATGTATTACAATGGATGCTGTGCCCCCGCTGTATGTGCTTTTTAAAAAAACAATGTCACTTCATACCGAATTTCGCCAGTATACGATCATGTGACTCCCGGCCCGTCCCGTCCCGCCCCTCTCCGCTCTCGGGACTGAGAATTCCCCGCTGACGTCAGGACTCAGGAGACACGTGAGAGGAGAGCAGAGAGGAGAGGGGCGGGACGAGCCGGGAGTCACATGATCGTATACCAGCGAAATTTGGTATGAAGTGACATCGTTTTTTAAAAGCACATACAGCGGGGGCACAGCATCCATTGTAATACATTTATTAAAAGAAAGTAATTGTGGGGGGTTAGTGATGGCTGCATTTAATGGGCACAGGTGGCTGCGTTTGGCGGGCACAGGTGGCTGAGTTTGGGCACAGGTGGCTGCGTTTGGGCACAGGTGGCTGAGTTTGGGCACAGGTGGCTGAGTTTGGCGGGCACAAGTGGCTGAGTTTGGGCACAGGTGGCTGAGTTTGGCGGGCACAAGTGGCTGCATTTGGGCACACGTGGCTGAGTTTGACAGGCACAAGTGGCTGCGTTTGGGCACAGGTGGCTGAGTTTGACGGGCACAAGTGGCTGCGTTTGGGCACAGGTGGCTGCGTTTGGACACAGGTGGCTGAGTTTGGCGGCACAAGTGGCTGCGTTTGGGCACAAGTGGCTGCGTTTGGGCACAGGTGGCTGCGTTTGGGCACAGGTGGCTGAGTTTGGGCACAGGTGGCTGCATTTGACGGGCACAGGTGGCTGCGTTTGACGGGCACAGGTGGCTGAGTTTGGGCACAGGTGGCTGAGTTTGGGCACAGGTGGCTGAGTTTGAGCACAGGTGGCTGAGTTTGGCAGGCACAGGTGGCTGCGTTTGACGGGCACATGTGGCTGCGTTTGACGAGCACAGATGGCTGCATTTGACGGGCACAGTGGCTGCGATTGATGGGCACAGTGGCTGCGTTTGATGGGGGAGGTTCAGTATTTTTCAGTTTGTTTGCGCCCCCCCAAAAAATTTTGAGCACCAGCTGCCACTGGTCAGCACAGAGACAGTACAGGGAACTTCACAGGGATGTTTGTCATCTGTGGATTCTATCCCTTCTGACCTCCAAGCAGCCGTGTGTGTGTGAATGTCTGTACCTTGTAGTGCACCGGATTAGTGCAATTTTTAAGGGAGTGAGGTTATTTTTAATTCAAAGCGGAGTTCCAGTCAATTTTTTGTTTATTAGAAGTCAGCAGCTACAAAAAAAGTGCATCTTCTGACTTTTAATAAATAGACACTCACCTGTCCCACAATCCAGCGATGTGGCCACCCAAACCCTCCATTCTCTCCCACAGCGCTGGCAATACTACTGTGGGCATCCGGCTGTGACAGCTTGCAGCTTCATAGCCGGGTGCACATGTCTCACTGCGCTGTCCTGCATAGTCGGGCAATCTTTTGGGAACTGTGTCCCAGAAGATTGCAGGGTGGAAGGGCCGCCTAGGCGGCCCAAGCGGAAGTGGGAGCTTGTCGGTAATCGTGATGCATCGTGATGCATCGCGGAATCGAATCGAATCGTTGACCAGATAATCGTAATCGTAATCGAATCGAATCGTGAGACCAGTGAAGATGCGCACCCCTAACATGGGGTATACTTTTTTAAGCAAAGCAAGTGCAACATGTAAATCGGACTGAAAGCTTACCGTTTTATTTAGCAGCAGATGCTTTGATTGGCATTTAAAGCATGTCCAGTCGCCATTGTCGCCATTCCACGATTGTACGCAATTTTAAACCGTGTCATTCTAGTTAACTATTTACTCGGTATAACACCATCTTTCACAATATACAACACAATTTGGCTAACTTTACTGTTTTTCTATTTTTTAATTTTAAAAAAAATGTATTTTTTCCCCAAAAAATTGCCTTTGAATGACCGCTGCGCAAGTACCATGTGACATAAAATATTGCAATGACCGCCATTTTATTTTCCAGAGTCTTTGCTAGAAAAATATATATAATGTTTGGGGGTCCTAAGTAATTTTCTAACAAAAAATACTGATTTTAACTGGTCCAGAAGTGGTTAAAGTGCCCCCGCCCCACAGCATTCGTGCAATGCATGCATCGGTCCCATATGTAAACGGCGATCGCACCACACATGTGAGTTATTACCGCTAACAATACAGCAAGAGCAATCATTTTAGCACCAGACCTCCCGTATAACTACAAACTGGTTACCTGGGCTTATAAATTGTCGCCTATGAAGTTTTTAAGTACCGTAGTTTGGTGCCAATCCACAAGCGTCCTGCAATTTCGTGACATGCTATGTATCTATTTACTCTGCGTAACATCATCTTTTATTTTTTAACAAACAATTTTATAGTATATTGTGGGGTTTTTTTTTTTCATTAAAATTCACTAAAGTGTTTTTTTTTTCCCAAAACAAATTGCGTTTGAAAAATGGCTGACATAAACAATTGCAACACTCGCCATTTTATTCTCGAAGGCTTCTGCTTAAAAAATTTATAATGTTTGGGGGTGATAGAAAGTAAATTTCTATAAAAAAAAAATGTAGATTTTTACATGTAGGCATGAAGAAGTGTCAGAATAGGCCCGGAGTTGAAGCATACCTCCCAACATTTTGAAATGGGAATGAAGGACACCTAATAGCAAACCTACCCAGTTTCCCCGAAAATAAGACCTAGCGTGATTGTCGGTGATGGCTGCAACATAAGCCCTACCCCCCAAATAAACCCTAGTTAAAGTCCTTGTAGGTCTTATTTTCAGGGTAGGGCTTATTTTCAGGGAAACAGGGTAGGGCTTATTTGGGGGGTAGGGCTTATATTGCAGCCATTACTGACAGTCACGCTAGGTCTTATTTTCGGGGAAACAGGGTATTTAGGCATAGGATATGCCCCCTGCCACACCCCTTTAAAGGAGAATTAACCAAAAAAAAAGGTTAATTAAACCCACAAGGACTTTTTTTTTACCACTACTATTCCTTTATATTGGCTTTTAAAATTTACAAATGCAGCAATTTAGAATTTGGATAAAAGGTTTAGCACTGGGAAACACTTTTTGATAGATAAAAAGTGCATTTTATATACATCTATATAGATCAGACCAAAATGAGGGACAAATGAGGGGGGAAAAGGGACAGATGGACATTGCTCCAAATCAGGGACAGTCCCTTGAAATCAGGGACAGTTGGGAGCTATGGTTGAAGTGGTTAAACCAGAGTTTAGTGTCACTTTAAGCATCCCCCATTTCTAGGGGGCGCTCTTACAACCTGCCTAATACTACATAGGAAAATGTACCACTACACACACATATAGGTCTAAATTGGCCTTGAAAAAAATAATGGAATGCAGCCACCACATTGTAAGCTGCACTATAGTAGTGTTTCGTTTTGGGGTTTAGATATACTTTAAAAACAAAAAATATGATTTTACCTTTCTCAAGGCCGGTTGAAATCTTAACATTGACTTTGCTAAGTGAACAGTTTCTACACTTTTAGTAAATCAACCCAGAGGGGTCTGTTCAATTTTATACATCCAGAATTGGTAAGATATTTCATTTTTTTTTTTTTTTAAAGGCAGCGAGTTGTTCTGGAATTGTTGCTTGTTTTTCCTTGAATAAGGTCAGTTCTCAAAATAATATGTATGGATTTATTCTACGTCCACACTGTATGATAAATGAATTCTGTTTTGTGGTTTCAGCGCTGTGTCTGTGCATTCTGTGCAAAAAAAAAAAAAAAAAGAAAAAAAAAAAAAAGAATTGGCATTAGCACATTTACTTATTGCTAAACATTTGCTCCCCCTAGTGGCTAAGGAGAAAATGACAGTCGCTCCTATGTATTTTTCTAGGAATTATATACTTAAAGATAATAAGTATAATAAACAAAGGTAAGTGCAAGAATTCTACTTTGGATCCAAAGAGCATTAGAGGCATATAGATGTCATTGGATACAGTGGTGGATTATGGTAGAAATTGAATTGACAAGTTTTGTTTTGTTTTTTATTTTATTTGCAGAAAAACACATTAAAAAGTTATACTAGTATGAGTATTCTATAAACACTTACTCGTGTAGATTTTATATTAATTTAAGGCAGATTTAAGGTTGTGTCTACCATGATATTATAACGATTGACTTGGTCATATATAGTTAGACTTTAAATTTAACGCCGTTAATCAATAATTTAAATAATTGAATCTAAATAATATTTTTTTTTTATTATTATTTTAGTTCCAGCTGGGCAGTTTCCCAATCTTAGTTCACAATGATAGAAAAAGGAAATTCATATTTATAACCTTAAAATCCCAGCTGTCAGTTATTTCTGCTCTTTGCTGGATAATAGAGACCCGCACTGGTGTAAGTCAGCAGCAAAGTCAATGGAATTTTATTTAAAACATTATATTATTTGGTTTACAGTTACACAAAGGAGGGATGGTTTGGTAAAGTTTTTACATCACTTGAAGCTAAACTTTAAATTCACAGTTCACGTATATATATATGGGCTTTGTTGAACCTGCCAAAGGATTTGAAATTCTGTGCATCCAGTTTTGTGATCCAGGCACAGTGTAAATAGATCCTCCACAGCCTGATCAAGAACATACCTCCAGCTTGCTGATTGAATAATGTAGAAGCAGCAGAACGCCCAAAAAGTCATCCCTCTGCTCTCTTCTCCTGTCAGCGTGCTGTCTGTTTGCACATGTGCACTGCAGAAAAGGAGGAATGGCTTTTATTACTGGCTTTCCCTCTTCCAGACAGAGTTCTGCTGTGCACGGGGAATAAAGAAGACTAATATCAAGACAGATTAGGATACTAAAAATGGGTATACACTGAAGTTTTTTTTTTTTTTTTTTCGTTCAACCAGCAAGCTGATCGAAAAAAAACTCACAGATTCCTGCATCCACTCAAGCAATGTGTGCTATTGTATTCTGACATTGTAGACTGCTGAACCGGCTGAATTCTGATACATGTATTCCCAGCTTTATACTTGGTGCATTTAAACATACACTGAATGAACTTTAAGGCTTTTTGCAGATTTGCACTACAGTACATGGTTTCCTATGGAACACGTTCTGTAGAACAGATTTGCAAAATGCAAAAAGCACTAAAAATGCATAGGTGTGAATCAAGTCTAATACTTAGATGCATTACTTGGTGTATTCGATAAGAAATAACAGATAGCTAAATAAGAAAGAAAGAAAGAAAGAAAGAAAGAAAGAAAGAAAGAAAGAAAGAAAGAAAGAAAGAAAGAAAGAAAGAAAGAAAGAAAGAAAGGAAAAATTGATGGACAAAAGAAAGAGGAAAGGGGAGGAGGAAAGACAGACAGAGGGAAAGAAAGAAAGAAAAAAATGATGGACAAATAAAGAAGTAAGTAAAGAAGGAAAGAAAGAAGGATCAATAGATAGATAGATAGATAGATAGATAGATAGATAGATAGATAGATAGATAGATAGATAGATAGATAGATAGAGAGATAGAGAGATAGATAAAAGAAGGAAAGATAGATAGATAAAGGGAAAGAAAGAAAGAAAGAAAGAAAGAAAGAAAGAAAGAAAGAAAGAGAGAAAGAAAAAAAGGAAGAAAGAAAGAAAGAAAGAAAGAAAGAAAGAAAGAAAGAAAGAAAGAAAGAAAGAAAGAAAGAAAGAAAGAAAGAAAGAAAGAAAGAAAGAAGAAAAGAAGGAAAGAAGGAAAGAAAGAAGGAAAGGAGGAAAGAAAGAAAGGAAGAAAGGAAGAAAGAAAGAAAGAAAGAAAGAAAGAAAGAAAGAAAGAAAGAAAGAAAGAAAGAAAGAAAGAAAGAAAGAAAGAAAGAAAGAAAGAAAGAAAGAAAGAAAGAAAGAAAGAAAGAAAGAAAGAAAGAAAGAAAGAAAGAAAGAAAGAAAGAAAGAAAGAAAGAAAGAAAGAAAGAAAGAAAGATGATGGACAAATAAAGAGGAAAGTAAGATAGGAAAGAAAGAAGGATAGATAGATAGATAGATAGATAGATAGATAGATAGATAGATAGATAGATAGATAGATAGATAGATAGATAGATAGATAGATAAGGAAAAACAGATGGACAAAATAAAGAGAGAAGGAAAGAAGGATATCATTATTATTATTATTATTATTATTATTATTTAAGGTACTTCTATAGCGCCATCAATTTACGCAGCGCTTTACATATACATTTTACATTCATGTCAGTCCCTATCCTCAAGGAGAAGAAAGAAAGAAAGAAAGAAAGAAAGAAAGAAAGAAAGAAAGAAAGAAAGAAAGAAAGAAAGAAAGAAAGAAAGAAAGAAAGAAAGAAAGAAAGAAAGAAAGAGGGAAATAAATAAATAAATAGGGCAGGTAGAAAGATGAAGCCATTTACTTTATTCCTGTGTGTCACAAGAGATGATGAATATTTCAGATTCATATAACATATTAGTATTATTATATGTTTAGATAAATAATATAGATACTTATTATTATCTATGTTTATTTCAGATACATCAACTTATTCTAAACTAAAAAATCACCTTCTAAGTAAGTTTATTTTCTGATTGTGTAGTTTTCACTCTTCTATTTTCCCTGTTTGTTTATTGTGCTGCTATTTTATGTACTTTTTCCATGTAAAGAAGGAGAGAATGTTTTGTAGTGATACAAATGATCCGTCAGTAGATTTTGCAGGCACAGACTAGAGCGGATAATAGTAGACTTTGTGCTATTTTGTTGGTTTTTCATTTTGTTCTTGTTTGTGGAGTAAACACAAAGCTGACCGTTGTGAGTGGTGACATGCGGGAGGATTTAGAAGACGGTACATTGCTCCTTGTTCTACAGGGATCCCTGTCAGGTTCCTTTTTTCTGCATTAAATGTTCCTCCCCAGCGATAGCCTGAGGGGGCTTCCACTAAACAATTAATGCCAGGCGTCTCCGGAGATCTTAATGGGTATTTAGCAATAAGTTCACTTCCACCGCATTGCATAATGTGATATTTTGACAATCCCATAATTTAATGAGCTTCTGGAAAATCATTTTTTATTTTTTTCCAAGCCTAGTTTACACAAAAGTTATTTGTAAACTGTTTACACATAAAAGTTTCTTATCAGCTGTAGACATAAAAAACATTGCAGGTATTGATTGTGAATTAGGAATTAGTAGTTGAAGGGTGATGGATGAGTGAGTGTCCCTATCACATGAAATAAAGGTCTCTATCAGATCTTCTATACACAGCATGTTCTGGGGAGGGAATAGCTAGTTTTATTTATTTATTTTGCAGATTATTGTTTATTTGTGTCTTTGTTTTTTTAATGACATCATATAGTCGGGGCACATTTAAAGGATAGGTTTATATTTTACAGAAGTGTAAAAATGGTATGGTCTGAGCTTATATCATTAATGACCTTTGAAATAAGAATAAATTAATAAAAGTATACAATTATCAATATGGTACGAATTTTCAGATTTTTCAAAAGAAAATTCTTTCGAATGTCGACCATGTATGGCCAGCCTTAAAACCAGCAAACACTATATATAGATATATATAGATATATCTATAGATATATCTATATATATCTATCTATATATATATATAGATATATATCTATATATATATATAGATAGATATATATATATATAGATAGATATCTATATATATATAATATTCAGACATCCTAGAGAATAAAATGGCGGTCGCTGCAATACTTTATGTCACACCGTGTTTACGCAGCGGTCTTACAAACGCAATTTTTTGGGAAAAAATACACTTTTTTGAATTAAAAAATAAGAAAACAGTAAAGATAGCCCTTTTTTTTTTTACATTGTGAAAGGTAATGTTACGCCGATTAAATAGATACCCAACATGTCATGCTTTAAAATTGCGCCCGCTCGTGGAATGGCGACAAACTTTGACACTTAAAAATCTCCATAGGTGAAGTTTAAAAATTTCTACAGGTTACCAGTTTTGAGTTGAAGAGGAGATCTTTTGCTAGAATTATCGCTCTCACTCGAACGATCGCTGCGATATCTCACATGTGTGGTTTGAACACTGTTTACATATGCAGGCGCAACTTACTTAAATGCGTTCGCTTCTGCACGCGAGCACGGCAGGACAGGGCGCTTTAAATTATTTTATTTTTTCTTCTTTATTTTACTTTTTATTTTTTTCTTTACACTGTTCCTTTAAAAAAAAAATTTGGGTCACTATTATTCCTATTACAAGGAACGTAAACATCCTTTGTAATAGAAAAAAAGCATGACAGGACCTCTTTAATGTGAGATCTGGGGTCAAAAAGACCTCAGATCTTATTATTACACTAAAATGCAATAAAACATTTTTTAAAAAAGTCTTTTTTTTTTAAATAAAAAATTTCCCTTTTAAGACCATTGGGTGGAAGTGACGTTTGACGTCGCTTCCGTCATCCAATTTTATGGAGCCGAGTTAGGGTCATCATTCCCTCACTCAACACAGTGCCTCTGAGGGGAAAGGATCAGATCGTCTCCGCCATTAACGACAGCCGCGGTAAGCGGCGGAGACGACCGGGACGTGGCGGGAGGCGGATTGGCACCTCTCACGGTGCTGATAAAAATTATCTTGCGGTGGTCTCCCGCCGTTTTTAAAAATACCAGGGTTATATGCTGCCATAACAATGGTATTTAGTGTAAAAGTACCGACGTATAACGAAGGCAGACGGTCCGGTAGTGGTTAAGCATGGAATATCTACAATTATCTATCTGTTTAGCTCTCCATGTATTATCCACTAATCTTGCTATAAATACATTTAATAGTGATAATTCTATATTGTCTATCCATAATATCTAAGGTTCGGGTTGAGGTCAGGACTCTGTGCAGGCTGATAGCGTGAGTAGAAAAAAAAGCCAATCACCGGCTCAGATGCGAGGGACAAAGGTCCCGAAGTGGAAGAGGCACATCTGCCTCATCTGTGCCACCTAACAGTGCCACCTAACAGTGCCCACAGTGCCACCTAACAGTGCCCACAAGTGCCACCTATCAATGCCCACAAGTGCTAGCTATCAATGCCCACCAGTAGTGTCCATCAGTGCCACCTAGCAGTGCTGCCTATCAGTGTAACTAATCAGTGCCCATTATTGCCACCCATCAGTGCCCATCACTGCCGCCTATCAGTGCCCATCAGTGCCGCCTCATCAGCGTACATCAATGAAGGAGAAAAATTACCTGTTTTAAATTTTTTATAACAAAATATATATATATTTTTTTTTTAAATTCAGTCTTTTTACATTTTTTTTTAACAAAAAATAAAAACCGCAGAGGTGATCAAATACCACCAAAAGAAAGCTCTATTTGTGGGGAAAAAATGATAATAATTTCATATGGGTACAGTGCTGTATGACCGCGCAATTGTCATTCAAAGTGCGTCAGCGCTGAAAGCTGAAAATTGGTCTGAATAGGAGGGGGGTTTAAGTGCCCAGTAAGCAAGTGGTTAAGTAAACTTATATTGGATTGTCAAATATAACTATTGTTTGTATTGTTATTACAATTGCAATGTTATACAATTAAAGTGTATGCTGTGACCATAGATCTCCTTTAAAGTGTTACCAAAACACAACAGTACATTCAGTCTGTATATGCAGTAAAGCATGCTTGTTATACTCACTGTGGAACCTAAGAGGTTAATTCTCTGCGTTGTGTAAAAAGGCTGCTCCTGTCTTCTCTGCTCCTCCCCTTCTTCCACTGCCCCCAAACCATCTCCTGATAAGACAGAGCCTTGCAGGAACTCTGCACAAGCTCAATTTGGTGTGTATTGTTAGAGATGTTTTTTTTTCTTGGGAGAGTGCATGCGATTAGCACAGGGCCAATCAGCACTGTCCTGACAGAGGGTCAGGGGTCCTATGGCCTCATTGGACAATCAGGGGAGAATGAAAACTCCTCCTACAAGCTTTAACCGGACACTGATAGAAGTCACAAGACTGCTACTGTATATACTGCTGATTAAAAAAAAGATATTTAGCAGTTTATATTTACTAAAACTAATGCATTTCCATGGTCTGTGTACTGTGGGAGAGCAGATATAGTGAATGCAGGCTCCTGGGTTTAGTAACACTTTGATTATTTGTAAAGGAAACCTAATTTTACTCATAAAAAAATATTTCAGGAGCCAAGCATGTGACCCAACTTGCAAAGCATACTGGGCTCTTTTAATGAGAAGTTCCAGCATTGCCTGCATGCATAGACACCAAATAAACAAATGGGTGATTCAGCTGATCTAGTCTGCTAGTCTCTGCTAAGTGACAAGGAAGAGGAGGGTGACTCTTGTGTAACTCACTCTGTGTATTCTGATCTCCCTGCTTTTGGGGTCTATTTAACAGAACAACTGCAGGATGAACTGAATAGAGCTTCTGTTGCTGCTTGAAGCTCGCCACCTACTGGAAGAAAGTGATAAATAGTATGTAGTACAAAAATCTCCAGCACTCGCTGCATGATGCAATAGTGCCATAACACAGTTTGCAGCTCCAACATATATTTGTACATGTATACCACTGAGACCATTTTTGTATTAGAAACTGGTCCTTTCCACTAGCTAGCAGGGCTGAATACATTTGTTCCATCTATTGTCCATATAACAAATGCCTTCCTATTTGCACCATTCATAGATTTGAATTGATTAAGCATCTGCCAGTTTTTTTTTAAACAAACAAGAGAGGACTTCTGCTGCTGTAGACCAGGCTGGCCTGCCCTTGTTGGACTGGGGTAGACCACAGGTAAGTCTCTTCTCAATTCACCATCATGTATATTCCAGCGTTGATACAGTTGTAGATTGGATCAATACCACCCAACACAGCACGATAATACCTTGACATTAATATTACAAATACATACAACTGAGACCTGCTCTTATTTGGAATTAGAACCCAGTCTCCTATTCAGGATCTACACCTCTTCCCTGGATCAGTTGATTGACTCCCATGGCTTCCCATGGCATTTCGGATGACACCCAAATTTATCTCTCTACCCCTCAGGTTACTCCATCAGTATCCTTGCGTATCGCTAATTTACTCTTCAGCTTGGATGTCTGACCACTTCCTCAAACTCAACCTGTCCAAAACCAAGCTCATAATATTTTCTCCCCCGCGTGCCCCCTCTCCTGACTTCTCTGACAAGATCAATAGCTCAACTATCAACCCGTCCGCACATGCCAGGGTGTTAGGTGTTATCCTGGACTCTGAACTCTCTTTTTAGCCCCACATCCAATCAATGTCCAAAGCCTGCCGCCTGAACCTACACAACATCTCCAAAATACATCCTTTCATAACCATTAAAACTACAAAGCACCTAGTTCACTCTCTGGTTATCTCTCGCCTCTACTACTGCAACTTCTTCCTCATTGGCTTACCTTTCAGTCCATCATAAATGCCAGACTCATCCATCTTACAAACCATGCTGCTACCCCTTTTTGCCAATCCCTCCACTGGCTTCAGCTCACCCAACAAATTCAATTCAAAATACTAACAACCAACAAAGCCATCCACAACTCGGCCCTGAGCTACATCACTAGCCTAGTCTAAAAATACCAACCTAATTGTTCTCTTCATTCCTCCCAGGACCTCCTGCTCTCTAGCACCCTTGTCACCTCCTCCCATGCGCGCCTCCAGGACTTCTCTCAAGCCTCTCCTATCCTCTGGAACTCCCTACCCCAATCTGCCCAACTATCTCCTACTCTGTCTACTTTTAGCTGATCCCTGAAATCCCTTCTCTTCAGAGAAGCCTATTCCAGATAGCAAGCAATTGTGCTGCAAGTTTGAAATTGACTTGCTAAGCTATTGATAGACTTGCCAGGCTTCACAAGTTTGTTGCACAACTGCAGCAAGTCTGCATCGCATGACTCCAGATCAACTTTCTTTTCAAACATTCTGCAAGTCTGCTGCAAGTTCTGATTCAGTTATGCTGTGCTATAGTCCTCCCACCACAGGCGTCACTGTGGCTGGATTTTCATGCTGTAGACTTGCAGAGCTCTTGCTGTAGACTCACCACTGCTACTTTGCTTTTGCTAGAGACTTGTAACGCAAATGTGCTACAAATTGGAAAAGTGTCAACTAGAACTTGTACCTCTAATGCTCTGCAAGTTTACAACTTGCCAGTGAAAATGTGCAGCAAGTTAACAGGCTTACAATTCAACACTGCCACAAATTTGTGGCAAGTTATCCTGGCTATCTGGGTATCCCGCCTCCACCATCTGTACTTTTATTTGCACCATCAGCTTATCCCCCACAGGTATTACCTTTAGTATCACTTGACCCTCCCTCCTAGATTGTAAGCTCTAACGAGCAGAGCCCTCTGATTCCTACTGTATTGAATTGTATTGTAACTGTACTGTCTGCCCTAATGTAGTAAAGCCCTGCGCAAACTGTTGGCACTATATAAAATAATTACATAGTTAGTCTGGTTGAAATAAGACACAAGTCCATCTAGTTCAAAATATCCTCTTAGATTGTAAACTCTAATGCCCCATATACACGAGCGGAATTTCCATAGGAAAAATCTTGGATGGTTTTTTCGATGGAATTCCGCTCAAGCTTGGCTTGCATACACACGGTCACACAAAAGTTCGCTGAACTTTTGACCGTCAAGAACGCTGTGACGTACAACACTAGGACGAGCCGAGAAAATGAAGTTCAATGTTTCCGAGCACGCGTCGAATTGTTTCCGAGCATGCGTAGGAATTTTGTGCGTCGGAATTGGTACAGACGATCGGAATTTCCGCTCGAAACTTTTTCCGACCGAAAATTTGAGAACCTGCTCTCAATCTTTTGCTGGCTGGCATTCCACCAGCAAAAGTCCGATGGAGCATACACATGGTCGCATTTTCTGACCAAAAGCTCTCATCGGACTTTTGCTGGTGGAATTTCCGATCGTGTGTACGCGGCATAACAAGCAGGGCCCTCTGATTCCTCCTGTATTGAATTGCATTCTAATTGTACTGTCTGCCCTAACATTGTAAAGTGCTGCGTAAACTGTTGGAGCTATATAAATCCTGTATAATAATAATAATATCAATAAATCCTGTATAATAAGAATAGTTTTGCATTGTTCGCTGGACTGTGCTAGGCCTTTGATTCAATGCTTCTAATCCCTGCTTCAAGCAAATGTGCAAAAAAAAGGAAAAAAAAAAAAAGGTATCACAATAGTTTGCAACAATTTAAATCAGGACTATAGGCAAAACATTTTTTTTTTTTTTAGCATTTTGAATAGAGTAGGGTAGGTTTTCTTTTTTCACCATCTGTGTCCCATTGCAGAGATTTCCCTTCAATTCCTGTCCTAGAGCCAAACAGGAAGTGAGAGAAAACCCTGGCAAATTAAGGGAATCTCTTGGGATTCCCCAGGTCACCACAACTAGTGTCCCCATGGGAAAATTTCCCCTTTATTACTTTTCTGGGGACAACCCAAAATTTGTGATTTTTTTTTTTTACTTTCCCTTTCAATGGTGATGGTAAACAGGACAAATAGAGAGGGTGAATCTCCTTAACGGGGCACAGACAGCAAAGAAAAACTGACTCCCCTCTATCCAAGAAAAAAAAAAAGATTTGCCTTTAGTTATACTTTAACAATGAACATACAGTATAAAACTGTAGACTTTTAAGTATTTGACTGATCACTGGGTTCCTGTACTGAGCTGCATCTGCTGCGCTGAAATCCCAAGCGGTGTTGTCAGCCTTTCTTGAATTTTCCTCTGCCGGACTACAGGGCACCTCCCCTTATGTTTTGAAGGTGAAAAAGAGAGAAGTGTTTTGTAGTGCGGCAGAAAAATAGCTGGAGAAAGCTGATAGCAACCTGACATTAGGAGTACACTGGATTTATGGATCCACAGGTATTTTTTATATTTGCAGGATTGTTAACCACATCCTGCCAGGCCTATAGCAAAATGACGACCAGGCAGTAGCTCTTCCATTCTGTCTGGATGTCATATGACGGGGGGGTGCACAACGCGGCGATCTGTAGTGCGGTGTGCCGCTCCAACATACTGCATCTCTGATCACAGTAAAGAGCCTATGACGTAGGCTCTTTACCACGTGATCAGCTGTGTCCTATTCACAGCTGATCACAGCGTAACTAGGAAGTGCTGATTATCGGCAATCCTCTATTCACACTGATAGCGCGTGAGTAGAACGCTGATAAGCGGCTCTCCTGACAGGGGGGGTCTGCACTGATAAACAGTGCAGTGATTATCAGTGCAGCCCCATCAGTGATGCCCACCAGTGATGCCAATCAGTGCCCATCAGTGATGCCTTTTAGTGCCCATCAGTGATGCCTGTCAGTGCCTCCTCATCAGTGTCGTCTATCAGTGCCCATCAGTGCTGCCCATCATTGCCCATCATTGCTGCCCTTCATTGCCCATCACTGACGCCTATCAGTGCCCATCAATGCCGCCTATCAGTACCCATAAAAGCTGCCCATCAGTGCCACCTATCAGTGCCCATCTGTGCCTGTCAGTGCAGCCTCATCAGTGCACATCAGTGAAGGAGAAAATACTTATTTACAAAATTTTAAACAGAAACGAAGAAAACTTTTTTTTTTTGATTTTTGGTCTTTTTTTAATTTGTTTAGCAAAAAGTAAAAAACCCAGTGGTGATTAAATACCACCAAAAGAAAGCTCTATTTGTTTCAAAAATATGGTAAAAATTTAGTTTGGGTACCGCACAATTGTCATTCAAAGTGTGCCAGCACTAAAAGCTGAAAATTGGTCTGGGCAGGAAGGGGGTGAAAATGCCCAGTATTGAAGTGGTTAATGTGATAAAACATAGAAACATAGAAAACGGCAGAAAAAGACCATGTAGTCCATCGTGAAAGCCCATTTGGGATGCGTGGTGCAACACTGGCTGCCGATTCACCGGGACTTCCCAAAGACATGGACTTCTCCGTTCGAGTCTTTCCAAGGATGGACTATTCCCGATATTCCTTCACCTGTTCAGGTAACCTGGAGCAGCCTCAGTTAGGTGTAGTTAGGCTGAGAACGTTGTTGCATGTTATACACGTTCTACTGAACTTTCAGTAAAATTGTTTCAACTGCATTAAAGTGTTTGTTAACCCAACAATTATTCAGATTCTGGTCCCAGCCTCAGTTAGGTGTAGTTAGGCTGAGAACGTTGTTGCATGTTATACATGTTCTACTGAACTTTCAGTAAAATTGTTTCAACTGCATTAAAGTGTTTGTAAACCCAAAAATCATTCAGATTCTGGTCCCTTAAAGCAGATTACACAGCACAGTGCTTGTGCTGTGTAATCTGCCCCCTCTAAACTGTAAAAAAAACCTCCCTGAACCTGGCACTTCCAGTATCCCCTCTCTGCACTGACCACGAAATCAGGGCTGCTCAGCCCTGACCACCGTGGTCAGAGTGCATCCCTGCATCATGCGTTGCTGTCCCCTCTGCTCTCCTCTCTCCCCCCTCAACCCCTCCTTCCTGCCTGTCATCTCCCTCTCTGTGTCTGTCTCCGCCCCCCCCTACCACCCGCCGATATTATTGTAAAAAAAAAAAAAAACTAAAATGGTCACTGCCAGCCCCTCTATTAGAGGCTGGCATAGCACACTATGTAAGTAGTTTTCAAAAACGAGCATTCAAAATACCAAATTTGAGCTGTCTTCAGGCTGGTCATGTGATTCGCTTTACAGCTACGATACAGAGCTTCTGCGGAGGAGACGAGCGGCCACGTGATCTACCCGGCTGACATCAGAGGGAGATCATGGCTCCTCCCGCAGAAGACATCCATCGGAGCTATAAAGCGGCCGCGAGTCACGTGACCGGCCTAAAGATAGCCCAAATTTCCTAGGGTCTCTGCTAAAAAAAATATACATAAGGTTTGGGGGTTCCAAGTAATTTTCTAGCAAAAAAATACAGATTTTAACTTTGTAAGAAACAAGTGTCAGAAAAAGGTTTAGTCTTTAAAGCAGAGTTCCATCCAAAAATGGAACTTTCGCTTATCCAATCCCCCCCCCCGGTGTCACATTTGGCACCTTTCAGGGGGGAGAAGGGAGCAGATACCTGTATAATCCAGGTATTTGCTCCCACTTCTGGCGAAAGATCGCCACAGAATCTGCAGCGATCTACGCCATATTCGGCCCCTCCTCCGTCCCCCCGCTGTCTTCTGCACATGTGTTATGCATGGGGCCCACTATGTGCTGGGTAGAATGCAATTCTGTTACTGGGCGTGAGAAAACAGAGGTACACTGGACTGATGGAGCGGGTCCCTCCAAATGCAACATATACATCGGTACAAGTGTGTGGTGACATGGGACAGAACATCCTAAAGAGGAACTCTGCACATTCACTGCACACAAGTGGCTCATCTCTGAGTCGGGGCTGCCTTAATGGTTGATTCTTCCCATGACCGCAGCCTTGGCCTGGTCCCGAGCATTGATGAGCACACCTTCAGGTGAGGTGTTACCCCACGTGCCCAGGTGCAGCCAGACTTCATCCACAAGCTCATCTCTCTATCTCCCCCTATCTGAATATGGATTGTTCATTGTGCTCCCTGTGCTGCTCCTTGCTCTACATCTCTGCCAGGTTCATACACTATGATCCTTTGAAAAATGAATTTTATATTTCTTGAATGACTACAGAGCTGCATTGATTAGCAGTGAACCCTTCCCCCCATCCAAAAATTGCCTTCACCTGTGTCAAATGGCTCAATACCCTGTCAGAAACCATGAAATCAGGCCGAGACAGAAGTACAGTTAAATCACACTTGTTTAAGAATAAAAGTAAAAAGAACAAACGTAGTCAAAACATAGCCAAAGTTCAGTAACCGGAATGGAAAGTCAGCCAAGCCAGAAGTCAGGGATCAATGCAGTAGAACAGCCAGCAGGATCTGGAGCCAGAAGGGATGTCAGCACAGCAATTCTTGAACAGGATCGCAGGCGATAGTTCTGTGATGCTGACCAAGGTGAAGGCAGAGCTTCTCTGGACTGGACGGCTTAAGTAGGCAGGACTGACGAGCAGGATATCATCAACAGCTGAGTAACTGTGGAGAGAAAGAAGTTGGCAATTAGCCGACAAATGAGCAG
The DNA here is from genome assembly GCF_042186555.1 of Aquarana catesbeiana. Lineage (NCBI taxonomy): Eukaryota > Metazoa > Chordata > Amphibia > Anura > Ranidae > Aquarana > Aquarana catesbeiana. Next base: position 48,837,132 of record NC_133327.1, on the reverse strand, counting down.
CCAGCTCAGTGAAGGAAGGGCTGAGCCCAGCCCTGATACACCCTCAGCCCTGATGCAGCTCAACATGCTAATTCATTTTTTTTTTCTCTACTTTTAACTCAGTGACGTCATCATGGCTGATGAGAGGGTCCGGCAGAGTGCTTTCTGAAAATATCACAACTCGATCGCCGGCTCAAATCTCAGCCACTATCTGCCTAAAGTTTGCATGTTCTCCCTGTGCCTGCGTGGGTTTCCTCCAGGTCCTCCAGTTTCCTCCCACACTCCAAAGACATGCTGGCAGGCTAATTGGCTCCTGTCTAAATTGGCCCTAGTATATGTATGAATTTAAGTAAGGGACCTTAGATTGTAAGTTTCTTGAGGGTATGGACTAGGGATGAGCCGAACACCCCCCCTGTTCGGTTCGCACCAGAACATGCTAACAGGCAAAAAATTCGTTCGAACATGCGAACACCGTTAAAGTCTATGGGGACACGAACATGAATAATCAAAAGTGCTAATTTTAAAGGCTTATATGCAAGTTATTGTCATAAAAAGTGTTTGGGGACCTGGGTCCTGCTCCAGGGGACATGGATCAATGCAAAAAAAAGTTTTAAAAAAGGCCGTTTTTTCGGGAGCAGTGATTTTAATAATGCTTAAAGTCAAACAATAAAAGTGTAATATCCCTTTAAATTTCGTACCTGGGGGGTGTCTATGATATGCCTATAAAGGGGCGCATGTTTCCCTTGTTTAGAACAGTCTGACAGCAAAATGGCACTTCAAAAAAGTCATTTAAAACTACTTGCGGCTATTAATGCATTGCCGGTCCGACAATACACATAGAAGTTCATTGATAAAAACGGCATGGGAATTCCCCATAGGGGAACCCCGAACCAAAATTTAGAAAAAAAATGACGTGGGGGTGTCACCGGGTGGCCCCGCCCCCCCGTTATTTAAGAACCATCAGAAGAGGAGAAGCGTCACACAGCGGAAGCCTCCCTCCATGCCATCATGGATGCGGAGCGGGCCGAGGAGAAGAAGGGAAGAAGATGCCGACGCCGCGGAGGAAGATGCTGGACGAGAACACCGGAGGAAGAACCAGAAGAACCAGAAGAAGAAGAAGATGGAGGAAGAAACCGAAGGAAGATAGAAGATAGAAGAAAGAAGATAGAAGAAAGAAGAAAGAAGAAGCATTTAAATAAAGGAATTGTCAAAAACTGTCTCTTGTAATTTTTAACATTTTTGACACTTTTTTAGTGAAATGGTAGGTGTACTTTTGTACCCCCTTACCATTTCACACAGGGGGGAGGGCCGGGATCTGGGGGTCCCCTTGATAAAGGGGGCTTCCAGATTCCGATAAGCCCCCCGCCCGCAGACCCCCACAACCACCGGCCAGGGTTGTGGGGATGAGGCCCTTGTCCTCATCAACATGGGGACAAGGTGTTTTGGGGGGCTACCCCAAAGCACCCTCCCAATGTTGAGGGCATGTGGCCTGGTACGGTTCAGAAAGGGGGGGCCGCTCTCTCATCCCCCTTCTTTTCCTGCGGCCTGCCAGGTTGCGTGCTCGGTTAAGGGTCTGGTATGGATTTTTGGGGGGTCCCCACGCTGTTTTTTTTTTTTTAATTTTGGCGCGGGTTCCCCTTAAAATCCATACCAGACATGAAGGGTCTGGTATAGATTTTGAGGGGGACCCCACGCCATTTTTTTTTTACATTTTGGCCGGGGTTCCCCTTAATATCCATACCAGACCTGAAGGGCCTGGTATGGCATTTAGGGGGACCCCCCACGTCATTTTTTTTTAAATTTTGGTTCGGGGTTCCCCTGTGGGGAATTCCCATGCCGTTTTTATCAATGAACTTCTATGTGTATTGTCGGACCGGCAATGCATTAATAGCCGCGAGTAGTTTTAAATGACTTTTTTTCCTTTGAAATGTCATTTTGCTGTCAGACTGTTCCAAACACGGGAAACATGCGCCCCTTTACAGGCATACTATAGACACCCCCCAGGTACAAAATTTAAAGGGATATTACACTTTTATTGTTTCACTTTAAGCATTATTAAAATCACTGCTCCCGAAAAAACGTCCATTTTTAAAACTTTTTTTTGCATTGATCCATGTCCCCTGGGGCAGGACCCAGGTCCCCAAACACTTTTTATGACAATACCATGAATATAAGCCTTTAAAATTAGCACTTTTGATTTCTCCCATAGACTTTTAAAGGGTGTTCCGCTGCATTTGAATTTGCCGCGAGCACCCCATATTGTTCGCTGTTCGGCGAACTTGCGAACAGCCGATGTTCGAGTCGAACATGAGTTCGACTCGAACTCGAAGCTCATCCCTAGTATCGACTGATGTGAATATACAATATATATGTGTAAAACATTGAGTAAATTGACGGCACTAAATAGAGTAAGTACCTGTAATAAATAAAATAAATAAGTATGTATGTATGTATAGAGAAAGAAACAGGATTTGAAAGGTGCCAACACAATTATTATAAAAATATTCAAAATTGTATGTTAAATATGTTTAAAAATAGCAAATTTATATAAAACCATCACAGAAAATCCATGCGGCTACAATACGTATGCAGTAGCTTCAGCTCAACATGTTTCACCAATCATTGGCTTCTTCAGGAGACTTTAGAAATACTGCATGCACAATCACTAAAATTAGAAAACAATACATAAATCAGAAAGGCAATTATGCTAAATCTGGGCATATATAAATATTTTACACATAAGTCCTCATGCACACGGACGTTTTTACAGCTGCTTTTTTGAGCTTTTTTTGCAGCTTAAAAAGGCCTGTCTATGTTAGTCTATGGCTTCATGCCCACCTAGGCGTTTTTGAGCTGCAAGTGGCATAGGCGTTTTTATGCTGTAAAAAAAAACCCAGGACCAGTGGGTTCTGAGAGACGTTTTTCAGCTGTAAAAACGCTCTAACGCTCAAAAACGCTCAAAAACGTCATTCACCAACGTTTTTTAACGTTTTTGGTCCATTGAAAAAAAAAAAAAAAAATTTGAAAAAAAAAAAAAACGCTAAAAAACGCTAACGCGGAAAAACGCTCAAAAACGCTATTGCAAAAAGGCTGAAAAATGCTGAAAAAAGTTTTAAAAAATCACTGCAAAGATACTGGCATTTTCATAACGTTATTTTAACAGCCTGTGTGCATGAGGGCTCAATTGTTACTTTATTGAATCATACAGATCACATATGTACAAATGTCTATAGATCACTTGGAAGGCTCTCTCTCACCTGAGGATCATACAGGATATTTCGTGAGAGAGATTTCGGTTGATTGTGCATGCAGTATTTCTACAGCCTCATGAAGAAGCTAATGATTGGCGAAACATGTTGAGCTGAAGCTACTGCATATGTATATAGCCACATGGATTCTCAGTGATGGTTTTGCATTATATGCTATTTTTAAACCTATATTTATTATAAAATTTTGGATATTTTTATAATAATTGTGTTGGCGCCTCTAAAATAAAGTCTCACACAACAGAAAACCTGACACTGCTGTCTTAAACTAAACAAATAAATAAACTCTGTGCCTCTATATTCCACTCAAGAGCCCACAGCCCTGATAAAAGCAGTGGACTGGCCCTCAGGAGGGGTTATGCAAATATCGAAACGCCTTTATAGGTGGATGCCATTCTGGAGGAGTAGATATCTCTAGGAAGGTTGTATTTGCATGCACCACCCTATGTGACACCCATATGTCATGTTGAACCTCCATGTTTGAAAGAATGGAAGTCCAATGAATGAAAGGGGCAGGCTAGGGACCATCAAGCTGGAGAGGAAAGGGCTAGATGATGCTGGATGTCCTCCAGCCAGAAAATGAGGCCGCTTCTATCTGACTTTCCACAGCTTCTAATGCACATTGTGAGAAGCTCATAGTGTGCAGTGAAATCAGAGTAAGCCATTTCAGCCCAGGAGAGGAGCCTGTAGGGCTGGAGGCTGGAGGTCAGCTTTAAGATGCTTATCCTGGATGGAGCCTCCTTTTTAAAAATACAAATACAAACACTTTTCAGATTTGGCAAGGCTAAAGTAGAAACCCATTTTTTTTCATCTTATTAAGCGACGGGTTTTCAAAACTCGGATCGAGCTTTACGAAACACGCAGCATAAAGATTAATGACATGCGCTATGCGGGTTGTTTTTTTTTTTTCTGTTAGGATAATATATGTCTCTCGTAAAAAGGAGATAAATGGACTGAGAAAGTCGCGTGCGACACTTGTGAGTATAAAACCAGTAATGATGATTCGATAGAGAGGATTTATTCATTTGAATCCAATACGACACATACACCATATCATGTTTTATTGCTAATTGAGTTTCCATCTTTGGTCTTCACATTGGACAGGGTGTCCATGATTTAAAAGTCTGAAGCAATATCCATTTTCTTTCAGACTTGCTTTTCTCTCTCCCTTTCCCATATAAAAAAGGGACAGTTATGTGGATCAGCGCAATACAAGCATAACATAAATCTTATTGTTTATTTAGAGCAGAACTATTCCACGACGTTACGCACCATGAATGAAGATTGACGCTGAAGTCTTCCAGCAGAGGGCTGGCGGTCTACATAAGAATCATTGCTTAAAGGGTCAGTCCTCCAAAAATGATATTCTGGATTTGGGCAGATATTGACAGGTTAAAACCCTGGTGCCCAATCTGCTCGGCCCTTTGGCACTTTCTGTGTGGCCCTCTGGACCCCTTCAGACAATAATCTGTTTTTCCCTTATGCCCTGTTATAGCAGTGACTTCTAGCAGTCTTATGTAATATGTTTCCAGTCAATGAGTGCCTCCTTAGGTAAGTTGCCAGTCTCCAACAAATCCTATAGCATGTCCCCCCTCTCCTTCTGAAGAATCAGATCAAGATGAGATGACTTTGACTAAAATGTCATCCAAGCTTAAAACTGAAGTTTAGATATGGATATTTTTGCATAGCTACAGTATAAGTATGCATGTGCCATACTTGGTTGGTCCCTGTGGAAGCTGAATATCACACCACATTGAATTGGCCAGGCTGGTCATTGCCTCCCTCCTACCAATGGATTTTCTGGCTTCAGGAGACCTACACTATCAACACTATCTCATTTTAGGTGATCAGCATTACCAGTTTGTCACCCTTCCCTTTGGCCTGCCCACAGACCCTCAGGTTTTCGCCAAGGTTTTCACCGTTCTTAGCTCTGCTCTGTTTCCAGGTGATACACATTGAAAATAATCTGGAATATCTCCTGCTATGCTATCAGGCTTCCGTCAGCCAATGTCCAGTGGACAGTGCAGACTCTGCAGACCATTAGCTGGATCTTTAACCTGTGAAAGTTGTTGTTGGAACTGACTCACCTGGGCCTGACAGTGAATACGGCTGTGTCTTCCTGCCCATGGACAAACTTTTGTCCAACTGATCTTGGGCTTGATGGTAGCCCAAGGTTCTATCCAGTCCATTGCAACTAAACATTCTGGCAGTGTACCACAAACATATTCAGTTTTTGGGCCACCCCATATGTCTGACCTGCAAGGCCAGAATTTTACTGGTATGATGAATTTCCAGCATGGTGCTAGAGTCAGGGAAAACCTTTCCTCCCTAAAGATGTGGAAAGTTATTACAACAGATGCCAACCTGCCAGAGCAGTCCTAGATGCCCCATTGCTGCAGGAAACGTGGTCATCAGAGGAAGCTCAGTTTCCCATCGAAATCCTGGAACTCGGGGCTATTCATTTGTCCCTTAGTTCAGTTGGGAAGTCATACAACAAGAATCCAGTTGGACAAAGCCACGGCCATGGCCTAAATGAACCATCAAGGAAGCACCAGAAGTCACATTGCTCAAAAGGAAGTGGACTTGGTCCTCTCTTGCTGTTCAGTTTTCAGGAGTGAAAATTTGCAGGCAAACTTCCATCCAGAGGTGTTTCCAGCCCTTTTCTACAGGTAAGGGATGCTGGTCATGGATCTTCTGTTTCAACAGATTTGACAACAAACTGAGCAGGTTTGGAGCCCAGGTTCAAGAACCCTTGGACCTTCACAGTAGACACTATTGAACAATGACTCCAGCTGCATGCACCCTCAGTTAGCCTTTTGGTTAGCCTTTTACAATTGTAGCATTGGTTGATTAATATTTTTTTATCTCAAAGCTTTATTAAGAACACAAACAGTACAAAATTTAAGAACACATGACAGAGACATTATAGCAATACAGTGATATTCATATGACCATACCATAATCCAGTATGCACAACACTTATTATATCAGCAGTACAGTGTCAACAGCCATGTCCCCCCCCACCACAATCAGCAGATCAAATATTCCATCATACTATCCAAAACCAATTCGACAGGATCCAAACCTGGCATGTCTAACCAGGGAGACCATACTGCCTGGAATTTTTCAGGGTACCCTCTATGTTGAAAGATATACTTTTCTAAGCGTAATGTGTCCCCCATTTGGGGAATCCACTCCTTGCTTGAGGGTGGGTCCGTAGACCTGCAATGCCTTAGAATCAATTTAGGTGCCTGGAAAAGGGCCCTTGCTATTGCCTGTTTCATAACCTCCTCTACATGAAGATCGTCCAGTATACCCAGAACACAGGGTTTGGGATCAGTGGGCATGACAACAATGGTTGATTATTACTTTGACAGTAGACACTCTGGTGACTCCGTGGGATCAGTAGATGGAGGGCATTCCAGGGATTCTCATTGTACTGAACTGGTCTGAGAGATTCTACCTGGACCCTTCTGTATTTTCTAGATCTTCTGTCCCAAAGACCAGTACATAATCCCGCTTCTTGGTCTTTGGTTTTTAAAGCTTGGCTGTTGATGTCCAGGTCCTGAAAAGCAGGGGCTTATTGGATTTGGTTATCCCTTTCCGCTTGAAGCCTAGTGATATATTTATTTTCTAAGTCTACCATCATGACTGGAAAGCCTATTTTGCATGATGTGAGGCTAGGAAGTGGGATACATCTTATACTATCTATGATCTGGTCTAGGCCAGAGTACAATTAAGAGACAACACTTGGTCTTGGCTGTTCTGTTTCAGAGACCATTGACCTCTCATTCCATAGTTAAAGTGAAGTATGGCCAAAGCTCTTTTGGCCATACTTCTCATGTGGGTCACAGGAGTGCACTTACTTGTGCTTACCTGTGACCCAGAATCAGCCAACAGGGGGCTAAAGCCTGTTGTTAGCTGATGTCACAGACCTGCACCAGACTATTACTATGTCACATGCACATTGCCAGATAACTGTGACTGCATTCCAGGCTGGTTGGGTAGCAGCTGGAGGATGTCCTCATGACAGCATATCTTGTCCTTCAGGTCTCTGACACAAATACAGATGCCACATCATCCTCGGGGGCCCTTGCCACAGGACTTCATCTGGAGGTATCTCAAAAATTACTATATATACCTAGGTATACATGCACAACTGCACCATGACTCTTATCTCACCCATTGCTGATAATATGAGTTTGTACATTGTATGTATGTACTGTTATTAATCTTCTCTTACATAAAGCTTGTATTATTTATATACTGGTGTGCATCTATATGCTTATGATTATTATTATATGCTGGTTGCAGTAGTTCTTCTGTTTCCAATTATTTTGATTAGATTACTGGTTCACTTCCCAGGAAAGAAATCCCCTCTTCACAGAAGTCCTATCCTGGGTAGAGGCAATGGCAATGTTATAGGGCGTACACACGGTCGGACTTTGTTCGGAAATTCCGACAACAAAATCCTGGGATTTTTTCCGACGGATGTTGGCTCAAACTTGTCTTGCATACACACGGTCACACAAAGTTGTCGGAAAATCCGATCGTTCTGAACGCAGTGACGTAAAACACGTACGTCGGGACTATAAACGGGGCGGGGACCAATAGCTTTCATCTCTTTATTTATTCTGAGCATGCGTGGCACTTTGTCCGTCGGATTTGTGTACACAAGATCGGAATTTCCGACAACGGATTTTGTTGTCGGAAAATGTTATCTCCTGCTCTCCAACTTTGTGTGTCGGAAAATCTGATGGAAAATGTCCGATGGAGCCCCCACACGGTCGGAATTTCCGACAACACGCTCCGATCGGACATTTTCCATCGGAAAATCAGACCGTGTGTACGGGGCATAATTATTAATCTCACTCTTCCACTTAGTGAAAGCTCTGCTTCTCCTATTTATCTACAGGTTTAACACGATATCCTGTTTGAGGAGAGCCATTTCTCATAACTTCCAAAAGAGGGCTACACTCGCAGGGTGGAGGGTGTCTGATTCTCTGCTCATCCTGTAAAGAGCTTTTCTAGTGTTACACAAAAATAGGGAAGTCCTGAGGCCAAGAGTGTCTCTTCTCCCTAAGCTGCTTTCCCCTGTCTGCCTCAACCAGGACACTATCTCTCTCTTAAGTTTGCAACTGAAACACCTATGGAAATTTCTCTCTTTTGTCTTGACTTGGTATGTGCTGTTAGAGTCTACTTCTCATTCACAGTGTCTTTTAGACAGATTACCTTCTAGTGCTTTGCGAGGCTTCCCGTTGCTAGCTGGATTAAACAAGGTATCGTTAGAGCCTATGGTTCTTCCTTTCACTGTTAAGGTGTACCCTGTAAGATCTGTTAGCGCCCCTAGGGCTTTTCACAATCAGGCATCTGTTCCTCAGAGTTGCAAGGCTGTCACCTGGTCTTCTGTTCACAGTTGCCTGTTTCATTCAACCAGGTGGATGTTTTGGTCTGCTCCAATGTCAATTTCAGGTATAAGGTGTTACAAGCTGCTCTCTGAGTTTTCCAAGTCTTCTTGACCCGTTGTTACGTTGATCTGTTGGCATTTTTTTGTTGTGTTGCTCACCCCACAGATGGACTACTTTTGGATGCCCTATGGTTTAAGAATAAAGACCCTGTGTCCTGTACTGTCTTTTCCCTATGTTCTGCAAATTTCCCTATTGCATGTTACATAACTTAGACTAGCTGGGCTATTATATTCAAGCATCTCATCACTCACGATTCCCAACAGTGACTGCATCTGATAGGCTGCAGCTTCTGTATGGCTGGTCATTTTCCACCAGCTTCAACAGTTTTTGAATCTACTTTTTTGAGCCAGGTGGCCATTACAACGTCACCCAGCCAGTTCAGTAGTAGGAATCAGCATAGTATTCAGGTAGCTGTGACATAACTAATGACCTGGCATGCTATCACGAACGATCGTGTGCATCATCAGATTTTTTTTTTTTTTTGGTGCGTTGACAGGTGCAGGCGTAATAAAGGATTAACAATAAGGGACTTTTTTATGATTCTAGTTGATGTAGGACTTGTCAATTGTTTGGTGTCTTTATTTCTAAGTAACTTTTTTCTTTATAAATGAGTAAGGGTTCTACGTAGGAGTGGCAGTATCTAGGGGGACCCTTATTATTAAAGTGGGATTCCAGATTCTGATAAGTCCTCTGCCTGCAGACCTCCACAACCACTTGTCAGTGGGGACAAGGTACTTTGGTAGGGGGGAAGCCTCCCCTGGCAAAATACCCCTACCCCATGTTGAGGGCATGTGGCCTGGCATGCCTTTCCTCCTACCCCTCTGTTTTGGCCATCTAGGTTGCATGCCCAGATTAAAGCTGGCCATAGATAACTCACTTTTTTTATACGCTAGTGGTCTGATTGAAAAAAAATGGAGTAGATTTCCTGATTCACACAAGTGAGTTGAATGGGGAAACCCTCCCTCTGGGCTATTGTATTCTGACAGCAGGCCTTCCCACTATTAGAATACACTGATCAGTGTTGATCGAACAAAAATATAGCAACAGTTCCATTTGAGAGGAGTCAAACGGCGCTAACTTTGTTTCCATCTATGAACAGCTTAAAGTGTTTCTTTAGTTAAATCATTATTTTTTACCTTAATGCATTCTGTACATTTAATCAAAAATTATTTTAGCAGTTGGTGTGCTTAAGCGCGCCCCCCCTTTACACTTACCTGAGTCCTATATTATCGATCCAGTGCTGTGTCTGTCTGCATCTGTTCTTTCCTCTCCTGCTCCCCCAGGCTTTGCTGAGGCAGCGGCAGCCATTGGCTCTGGTTGCTGTCAGTCAAATCCTGTGAGCAGAGAGCCAGGGGTGGGGCCAGGCCACTGTGTGTGTCTATATATGCACACAGCCTGGCTCGGGAGCGAACCTGCACGTCTGCACCCAAGCTGCTTAACATTCTGACTCTCCGGTAATTCTGGTTTTGTTTCTTGACTAGCATTCAAGGACTGACTAGAGTTGAACATGTAGACATGTTTTGGAATGAAACCCATTGTTTTTTTATCACATTAAATAAAGACAACTCTAGAAAACAATAAGCGCATTCGTAAAATTTGTCCTGCTGTAATTCAATGATGTTGTAAGCCATTCAAGCCAGAATAGGGAGAAAATAATCAGCAGAAAGGGAGGTTAGCAGGGCAGGAAATGTCTTGTTAAATTTTACATGTAGCTGCTGTGCTATAAATACATTGTGCAAGCAAAGCTTCCATTCTGGATTATTTATTTTTATTTTAGTTCAAGTTGCAGCAGTGGGCCTATTGAATACGACAGCCACAAGAAGTGGAGGATCTCAGCATTTAAACATCTAATGCTGTAAATGGCCGTGCTGGTATTATTTGCGCAGGAATCTGACTATGATGTACAGAAAGAACATGACAATAGTACAGCTTTAGTTATTTACCCACCAAAATATAAATAAACAAATGAAAAATATTTAGTAAATGGCTACAAGCAGAATTTGGATGCAAGATTACGTCATCGAGGGAAGAGTGTTGATGTCGCTTTGCACTTCCTATCAAGTCATCGACCCTCATGTTCAGGACACCAGTATTGCCTGTGGTCTTTCAGCATCTGATCTTTCCCCATTACTGATATAGTGCTATCGCAGAAGAGCCAATAGATTTTTGGGGCCCTCTATCTTCCTGTGAGGACCCACAAACACTGACTACCTGAGGAGTTTCACTTGACTTTATTTAAGGCAAAGCCCTGTAAGGAAGTAAATGTTGGCAAATACAATTCAACAACAGCTTACAGCTTACCAGTCCAATATTTGGAATCTAGCTCCGACTTCGGCGTGATACTGGCCATTCAGACTCCATTAACGGCATCAGATGGGTCTGGCAAAGTGGACCAGACCTAAACCAAACTCCTTCCTCTCTTTCTCCTTACTTCACTCCGCACCATCTCTCCTCTCTGGGTCCAGACCTCCATCCTTTTTATATCGCACAGGACCGGGGGATGGGCTCAGCCAAACACGCCAAGAAAAATGCAGAAATTACAGTTAAGCCCTTCTCACTGGGGCAGCAGTAACCTCTACCTACCTACACACTGGCCAGTGGAATATCAGGCTCCCCGCTCCTCTTTCTCATAGTATGTCTTGAGCGGAGATGGGCTGAGGCAGCCAGACACCCAACTGGCTGTCTAAAGTTTTTTTCTGTGGCTTCTGCAAGATCTCTAATACTTGACTTGGAAAAACTTGTTTGTAGTGGCCTATACCTCAATTGTAACAGAGCACTGTGCCCAGGCTCTTCTTAATAGCAGTAGCTTGAGATGTCTTCCCAAGTGGCTCTTTGATTCTCACTACTAGCAGAGTCACTATCTGCATCATCTGAGCCACTTGTGTCTTTAGAGTTGCCATCAGCTTACATCAGTTGCACTCATCAGTCCAACCGCAAAAGACAGTTCCTGTTCTTCTCACTGGGGGCTGTGACTGGATCCATCTTGTCTTGGCTTGTTGATGTGGTCATCACTTTGTGCTGGAAGTAGGGATGGGCTGAACACCCCCCGGTTGAAAATGCAAACCATATTAAAGTCTATGGGACACGAACATGAAACGTCAAAATTGCTAATTTTAAAGGCTTATATGCAAGTTATTGCCATAAAAAGTGTATGGGGACCTGGGTACTGCCCCAGGGGACATGTATCGATGCAAAAAAAAAAAGTTTTTAAACCAACCGTTTTTTCAGGAGCAGTGATTTTAATCATGCCTAAAGTGAAACAATAAAATAGAAAGATTCCTTTAAATATTGTGCCAGGGGGTCCCCTTAGTCTGCCTTTAAAGTGGTGCATCTTTGTGATGTGTTTTACTGTGCCGCAGCAAAATGACATTTCTAAAGGAAAAAATGTAATTTAAAATTGCTTGCGGCTGTAAAGTATTTTCGGCTCCCGGCCATATAGAAAAAAATCAAGGAAGAAATTGGAGTGGGTCCCCCCCCCCCCTAGTTTTAAGGGGAAAACTACGCCAAATAAAAATTAAAAAAATTACCCTTATGCGAGCAAGCAGCCTGGCAGGCCAGGAAAGGGGGGGACGAGTGAACCATACTAGGCCACATGCCCTCAACATGGGGAGGGTGTTTTGGGGGCCCCCCAAAGCACCTTGTCCTCATGATGATGGGGACAAGAGCCTCGTCCCCACAACCCTGGCCCGTGATGTACATCCATCGTCAATCACGCTGCCCGACAAACCTGTAAAATAGAAAAAAAAACCTAAAATACTTCACCTCCATGGGAGGGCTCCCGCCGACTGCTGTCTTTTCGCTGTGACAGCTGTTATATAGCTGCCCGCCCCCTCTGACGGCACATGACATCAGAAGTGGTCGGGTCACTCAGTTACATCACCGGGTGGCCCCGCCCTTGCCTAAATAACAGCTGTCAGAGCCAAGATACAGCAGTTGCCGGGAGGCCTCCCATCGAGGCGGAGCTTTTTTTTTTTTTTTTCTCTATTTTTTGGGTCCATCAGGTGGCATGTTTGAAGATGGATGGACGCGTCACAGGACACTTTTTTTTTTTTTTAATAAAGGAATTGTCAAAAACTGTCTTTTGTGGTTTTTACTTTTTGACATTTTTTTTGGTGAATGGGTAGGGGTACATTGTACATTCTACATTCTCTGTGTTTGGGATCATTATCATGTTGGAATACTGCCCTATGGCCCAGGGGAAGGGAGGGGATCATGCTCTGCTTCAGTATGTCACAGTATATGTTGGCATTCATGGTTCCCTCAATGAACTGTAGCTCCCCAGTGCTGGCAGCACTCATGCAGTCCCAGACCATGACACTCCCACCACCATGCTTGACTGTAGGCAAGACACACTTGTCCTTGTACTCCTCAACTGGTTGCTGCCACACATGCTTAACATCATCAGAACTAAATACGTTTATCTTGGTCTCATCAGACCACAGGACATGGTTCCAGTAATCCATGTCCTTAGGCTGCTTGTCTTTAAAAAACTGTTTGCAGGCTTTCTTGTGCATCATCTTTAGAAGAGGCTTCCTTCTGGGACGACAGCCACGCAGACCAATTTGATGCAGTGTGCGGCGTATGGTCTGAGCACTGACAGGCTGACCCCCCACCCCCACCCCTTCAACCTCTGCAGCAATGCTGGCAGCACTCATACGTCTATTTCCCAAAGACAACCTCTGGATATGACGCTGAGTACATGCACTCAAGTTCTTTGGTCAACTATGGCAAGGCCTGTTCTGAGTGGAACCTGCCCTGTCTAACCACTGTATGGTCTTCGCCATCGTGCTGCAGCTCAGTTTCAGGGTCTTGGCAATCTCTTTATAGCTTAGGCCATCTTTATGTAGAGCAACAATTATTTTTTTTCAGATCCTCAGAGAGTTCTTTGCCATGAGGTGCCATGTTGAACTTCCAGTGACCAGTATGAGAGAGTGAGAGCGATAGCACCAAATTTAACACACCTGCTCCCCATTCACACCTGAGACCTTGTAACACTAACAAGTCACATGACACCGGGGTGGGAAAATGGCTAATTGGGCCCAATTTGGAAATTATCACTTGGGGTGTACTCACTTTTGTTGCCAGCGGTTTAGACATTAATGGCTGTGTGTTGAGTTATTTTGAGGGGACAGCAAATTTACACTAGTAAACAGTAAACAGTCTATTTAGACATCATCACAATTTACTCACGTTGGCACATTTATATATATATTTTTTAATTGTTGTTTTGTTGTCATCACATTTCTGATACTCACAACAGCGCGAGGGATATCACTACATATATTCTAGCAAATTTACATTGTTATACAAGCTGTACACTCACTACTTTACATTGTAGCAAAGTGTAATTTCTTCAGTGAAAAGATATAAAATATTTACAAAAATGTGAGGGGTGTGCTCACTTTTGTGAGATATTGTGTGTGTGAGTGTATATATATATATATATATATATATATATATATATATATATATATATATATATATATATATATATATATTAATAGACTGCCTTGAAGAAGTATTGATACCCCTTGAAATTTTCCTTTGTAAATGTATTTTGTTGGGATTTTATGTGATAGGCCAACACACAGTGGCACATAATTGTGAAGTGGAAGGGAAATGATAAATGGTTTTCCATTTTTTTACAAATAAATATCTGAAAAGTGTGGGGGGGCATTTGTATTCAGTCAATACTTTGTAGAACCGTCTTTTTGCTGCAATTACAGCTGCAAGTCTTTTTGGGGATGTCTCTACCAGCTTTGCACATCTACAGAGTGACATTTTTGCCCATTCTTCTCTGCAAAATAGCTCAAGCTCTTTTAGATTGGACGGAGAGTGTCTGAACAGCAATTTTCAAGTCTTGCCACAGATTCTCAATTGGATTTAGGTCTGGACTGAGCCATTCTAACACATGAATATGCTTTGATCTAAATCATTCCATTGTAGCTCTGGCTGTATATTTAGGGTTGTTGTCCTGTTGGAAGGTGAACCTCTGCCCCAGTCTCAAGTCTTTTGTAGACTCTAACAGGTTTTCTTCTAAGATTGCCCTGTATTAGGGTCATCCATCTTCCCATCAACTCTGACCAGCTTCCCTGTCCCTGCTGAAGAAAAGCATCCCCACAACATGATACTGCCACCACCATGTTTCATGGTAGGGATGGTGTGTTCAGGAGGATGTGCGGTGTTAATTTTCTGCCACACACAGCGTTTTGCTTTTAGGCCAAAAAGTTCAACTTTAGTCTCATCTGACCAGAGCACCTTCTTCCACATGTTTGCTGTGTCCCCCACATGGCTTCTAGCAAACTGGACTTCTTATGGCTTTCTTTGAACAATGGCTTTCTTCTTGTTACTCTTCCATAACAGCCAGATTTATGGCGTGCACAACTAATAGTTGTCCTGTGGACAGATTCTCCCACCTGAGCTGTGGATCTATGAAGCTCCTCAAGAGTTACCATGGGCCTCTTGGCTGCTTCTCTGATTAATGCTCTCCTTGCACGGCCTGTCAGTTTAGGTGAACGGCCATGTCTTGGTAGGTTTGCAGTTGTGCCATACTCTTTCCTATTTTGGATGATGAATTGAATAGCACTGAGTGAGATGTTCAAAGCTTGGGATATTTTTTATAACCTAACCCTGCTTTAAACTTCTCCACAACTTTATCCCTGACCTGTCTGGTGTGTTTCTTGGCCTTCATGATGCATGATGTTTATTCACTAAGGTTTTCTAACAAACCTCTGAGGGCTTCACAGAACAGCTGTGTTTATACTGAGATTAAAATACACACAGGTGGGCTCTATTTACTAATTAGGTGACTTCTGAGGGCAATTGGTTCCAATAGATTTTAGTTAGGGGTATCAGAGTAAAGGGGGCTGAATACAAACGCACTTTTAAGATATTTATTTGTAAAAAAATGTTTAAAACCATTGATCATTTTCCTTCCACTTCACATTTGTTTATGTGCCACTTTGTGTTGGTCTATCAGAAAAATCCCAATAAAATACATTTACGTTTTTGGTTGTAACATGACAAAATGTGGAAAATGTAATGGGGTATAAATACTTTTTCAAGGCACTGTATATAGTCTACACTATATATATATATATATATATATATATATATATACAGGTATATATATATATACTAAACTGCCTGCACGCCACTAACTAACCTGCCTCTAGCTAACATTCTCTCATTATCTCCTCAACTGTGTAATAACACTACATATGGCTGCCGTGTAAGCCGCCTTATATAGTGTGAGGTGTGGACTTGACCCCCTGAGCCATGATTGGCCAAAGGCACCCTGCCTTTGGCCAATTATGGCTCTCGCAGCAGAGCGTGCTGTGATTGGCCAAAGCATGCAGGTCAAGTGCATGCTTTGGCCAATCATCAGATGTCAATGCACTGCGATCTCGCAGTGCATTATGGGGCATTCTGCAACACTCTAATTTGCCGTGAACGCCCCATATTGTTCACTATTCGGGCAAACATCCCTATCTGGAAGCTATCCCCGATGCCCCCACATGCAGTGCTACCTGCTGGATTGTAGGATCCCTCTGCCTGACTTCCAGTGGTGATCTGCCCGTGTATCTGGGCCCAAGAACAACAACACACTTGAACAGTTTTAATAGTCTTTATTTATAAGACCAAGCCCTGTAAGGAAGGTAAGTTTAGCAAATGTAATGCAAAGACAAGGCACTTTAAAGATTATAGTGCGATCACATAGAGTTATATAACAATGGCTAGAAGACCTGCCTAGGATGCAAGAGGCCCTATCTAAGTCACTGGCCAGTGGAATGTTAGCTCAGTCCTCATTGAGGCCCTTGGATTACTTTAAAGAGTGTTCACTCCCCAGTGGGAGTATTTGTATTCCAAGATAAATGAGCACAGTCCCCTCTAAACAGGCAGAGGAAGCAAGAGAGGGAGCAATAGGAAAGAAGTATGGAAGGAAAGAGTGAAGGAAGGAAGGCAGATAGAGGAGGGAAGGATGGAAGGAAGGAGAGACAGAAGGAAAGGAGGGAGAGAGGGAAGAAAGGACTGAATGGACAGAAGGATAGAAGGAAGAAAGTATATAGTGTATATACAAGGAAGGAAGGAATGAGGAAAGGAAAAGGAACGGAAAGGGAAGAGAGAAGGAAGAGTCAGGAATCAAGAGAGGTAGAGAGAGACAGAGGAAGGAAGGATGTAAGGAAATAGAGAAGGATAGGGAGGGAAATAAGAAATAAAGAAAAAAGGATAAGGATTAAGTTAAGAAAGGAAAATGGAAGGGTGGAAATGGAGGAACTGAAGGATGGAGAGAAAGGAGGAAGAATGTAGAAAAGACATTTGTGTTTTTACCCAATGCATTTTATACATGCAATTTATCTTCCATAGCATCATGTGGATATTTTTATTTTATATGAAATTATAGGTTTGTTTTGGCCAGATATGAGATATGTTAGCTGATAAATTCACTGCTTCTCTTGGATTTGGAAGGATGGTGATTAACAACAATCTGAGCCTAATTAAGTTTTATCCATCTGTAAAAATTTAATGATGAGTTAAAATAGGAGAAAGTTCAGCAAGTGTCTTGTGAAATATGAAAGGGCTGCGTATTGCAGGCTGCTGGGAAGCATTCACAGAATGTCACAATGAAGGTACAAAACTCTTCTCCTCCAAGGACCAATTAATGAAATGGAAGCATATCTTCCTAGATCGGCTGCCAATTGGGAGAATTCCGTCAATGGCGATGAAAATTAATAGATGATGGGGATTTACTTATTATTCCTATTCAAAAAGCAACACATGTCAAGCGAGTTAATTAATTTTTAGGAATGATTGTAAATACCACTTTAATTATTTAAAGTGTATCTGTGTGCATATCATTATTTAAAGATTAAAAAAATACATTGACATGTCTCACAGGTCTCTTTTACTGGCTCAGAGGTACAAAAATTCACATATTCTCTTAATATTATTGTAAAAGTAGTACATTTCCAGCTTAGCTTAGGAAGCCACCTTGTGGACAACATTTCTGGGGTCGCTAGTAGTAAAAGGGAAATTTTTTTTGTATTAGAATTGTAACATATAGTTGAATGTTACCTTTTACATGTATGCTGTTCCATATTTTGATTATAATAATCCATTATAAAGTATTGGAAGAGCTCCCTCTAGTGGACATCTATCTACCAGGAAATGTGATTTGTAGCTATTGTTACAGATTGCTGAGATATGCTTAGTTAGCCTAATAGCAATTCATTTATTTTCTGATTATTCCCAATCCCAACACATAAATTTGAGAAGGGAGAAGCGAAGCAAACGTGATGTTTTACATGTCTTTCTCTGCACACAAATTATTGTGTAAAATTCTTAACACCCCTTTCCACAACACGATTATTTTCAGGCTATTCATGAAATGTTACAAATAATAATAATGGTCAAGAAAGACATTCAGACAGTCAAAATTGTAGTGTTCTCCTTACACTGGTTTTCCGTGGAAATGTGCCCCCTCATATTGGTGGTCAGAGGAGAAATATTCTCTCATGCTGGTCATCTGAGTAGTGCCCCCTTCTTTTGGTGGTCAGTGGAGAAATATCCTCTCATGCTGGTCATCTGAGTAGTACCCCTTCAATTGGTGGTCAGTGGAGAAAGACCTCCTCACATTGGTGTTCAGTTGAGTAATGCCCCTTTCCATTAGTGGTCAGTGAAGAAATGCCCCTTTACTTTGGTGATTAGTGTAGTTCCCCCTTTACATTGGTGGTGGTGGTCAGAGTAGTGTCTCCTTGCATTAGTAGTTTATAGTGTAGTACCCTTTTACATTGGTGGTCAATGAAGTGCTCCCTTGTAGAAGTGGTCAGTGTAGCACTCTCTTACATTGGTGGTCATTTGTGTAGTGACCCCTTACATTGGGGGTTAGTAGTAGGAAAGTTATCTTGCATTATTGATTAGTGTAGTGCTTCTTTCCATTGGTGGTCAGTTCAGAAGTTCCCCCTTCAGTTGGTGGTCAGTGTAGTAGTGTCCCTTCCCATTGGTGATCAGTGGGGTAGTGTCACCTTCCATTGATGATCAGTGTACTGCCCTCTTACATTATTGTTCAGTGCATATAGTCCCCTTACATTGGTGGTCAGAGCAGTGTCCTCTTCTATTGCTGGGTCATTGAGAGGTTATCCTTTCGTTGTTGGTCAGTGGAGATGTTCACCTTAAAATGGTGAACCTTGAAGATAGCCCCCATACTTTGGTGAGCAATATAGTGCTCTCTTACTTTGGGGGTCAGTGGGAGAGGTGCTCCTATACATTATTCTTCGCTGGAAGATGTGCTCACTGCAAGAATGTTCCTAAGACTGGTAGTCAATGAAAAGAATGGTACCTATGTAGTGAGATCCCAGGGCCCCTGGGGCATAATGGTGACCTCCAGTGTTAGGGACAGCTGACATCCTTCTATGTAGAGTGGGTTACAAGGCATGGTGGGTGTAATGCAAGGTAGATTTATGGGCGCCATACACTTCTTGAATGCAAAGAGATTTATTTTCTCTTGAACGGAACTGGGGAAAAGAGGGTTATGGCCAGGATACCCTTTAGTAGTTGCAATTTTAATTTGGCAGACTCCAAGATTTCTATAGGCAGACAGCCATGCAGGAAAAGGTATCCAGCAAGACACCACATCTGCAAGAGTAGGATCACCGTCTCCTTTGGCAACAGTCTTATAACAGTTTCTAACACAAGTTGTAACAAACTTCTTTACTTCTTCTACAATCTCCTCTTGTAGATCTTCTCTCCACTGAGCTCCCAGTCTCTCTCACTAGACTTGCTGATCCACTGCCACTGGATCCCCTGAGTTCTTCCAACCTTCGCACACAGTATCTTCCTCAAGCGTCACCCCCGCATTCCTGCTGGGTCCCTAGCATGGCACTCACAGATACTCCTCAAGCGTCACCTCACTGGCCTGCTCGGTCCCTGGCTTGGCACACAAGACTGCTCTGCAATCATCACCTCCGCTGGCTGGGTCCCTGGCTTGACACCTGCGGAAGTTTCCCAAATTCTTCACTGTCCCGGGTTGGTGAGAATACTCCTGGTGGTCCCTGGTAACTAGGTGGATGATCACTTAGTGGTGACAGCTTCCCCTCTACCTCTGACCATGACAGGTTCTCTGTCCAACAGAACCGTCACTTTTGGTTGGACAGCAAGCCGCAGTCCCAACCCTGCGCTGCTCTCTTGCTTCTGGATAGGCTTGCAGCCAGATGTCCCCGGGATAGACCTCAGGCTCTGGCCTAGCAGCCCGGGGCAGTACAACACACGTCCACTCAGACAGCCATCCAGGTGGCACGGAACCCCGATCACCTGACTCCAACCAAATAAATTGGTTCTCCCAGCAGACCAAGGGATTCTAGAAAATCCCTGCCCATTGGCTGAGATACCCCATATACTCCTAATCTGTCCCTGCAATGCCCATGTCTTATCTAATATCACCAGGTACCCGGCCACCTAGCGACAGAAGAGAGAAGTGCAGCAATTGCAGAATTAGGGTGAAGTCAGTTGACCCCCTAGCAATTGGCCAAGACAACTATCACTTGGCAAATAAATTTTAGAGCAACCCTGCCTAAACATCAGAGTGCTACACCTACATCAGTGGCCAGTAAGGAGAATGCCCTTTACATTGGGGGTCAGTGGAAAGAATGCTCCTTACATTGGTGATCAATGGAGAATACCCTCTTATGTAAGGGGTCAGTGGGAAAAAAGCCCTGTCCGGGGCCATCTTAAGAGCATTATAGGCCCCCGGGCAATACAGTGCACTGGGGCCCTGTCTACACTACACTATATCCACTGACCACTACACTACACACCACACCGACCACTACACTACACACCACACTAACCTACCTGATTCCGATACTGACCACTACACTACACACTGACCACTACACACCACCCTACCTCATTTCTATACTAACCACTACTACACAAACTACAGTATCCACTGACCACTACACTACTACACAATACACTATACACTGACCCACAGACCACTACACAATACACTACATACTGACCGCTACACAATACTCTACCCACAGACCAATACACCACACACACACACACAATACACTACACACAATACACTGTACACCACACACACACACACACAATACACTATACGCTACACACACACAATACACTATACACTACACACACAATACACTATACACACACACACACAATACACTATACACTACACACACAATACACTATACACACACACACACAATACACTATACACTACACACAACACATTACACTATACACTGACTTTATGGCTGCTCCCTCTCCCCAGCCCATATCTATTCCCCCCCCCGGCCAGCAACAAAACTCACGATTGAGTCTCTTACCTTTTTTTTTTCTTTCATGATGTGCTCTGCCTCTGTGCCGCCACCTGTCACACTGCCAGACTGCATGCCCCGGCAGGGACATGATTGGTGACCCGGAGAGGAGGAGAAAAAGACATCGGGCACAAACTGCATGCCCCGGCGGGGACATGATCGGTGACCTGGAGAGGAGGAGGAGAAGATAGCGGTCAAAGCTCACAGTGAAGGCCAGCCTTGCTCTCCCACGATTGAGGACAGGCCAGCCCCACCTGCCGCACATGACCCCTTTCGCCCAATCCCAGGGCGCCAGGGACCGGCCTGAGACTGGACATGGCGGCCGGAGCACAGGGTCACAGAAAATTGGAGCGAGGGTGACACATAGATGCTTAGCTGGGGTCGCTAGGCAGGTGGGGCCCCCCAGGCAAGTGGGGCCCCCGGGCAACTGCCCAGCATGCCCAATGGAAAAAACAGCCCTGGCCCTGTCCATTGATGATCAGTAGAAATCATTTCCCTCACATTGATGTTCTGTGGGAAGAATGCCCCATTACTTTGAGCATCAGTTGGAAGAATGCTACCTACACTGGTGCTCAGCTGAGAAGGTCTCCATTACAGGTGATCAGCGGAAAGAAAGTCCCATACTTTCTGAGTCAGTGGAAAGAATGTCCCATTATAATGAGGGTCAGTGGGAAGAAAGACCCTTACATTAGTTGTCAGAGGAAAGAACTGTGTACTGCTTGACACCATTACATAATTAAAGGAGAGTTTATAATTGCAAACAGCACACCACAACTCCATACAAAGGATAGCTAAGACAGTGAAATAGGGATAATTTGAAGTCCCAAATATGCACTCAGTGGCCACTTTATTAGGTGCACATTGCTAGACCCACTTATGCCTTCAGGACTGTCTTAATTCTTCATGACATAGATTCAACAAGGTGTTGGAAACATTCCTCAGAGATTTTGGTCCATATTGACATGATAGTATCACTCACTTGCTGCAGATTTGTCGGCTGCACATTCATGATGCAAATCTCCCGTTCCACCACATCCCAAAGGTGTTCTGTTGGAGATATGGTGACTGTGGAGGTCATTGGAGTACAGTGACCTCATTGTCATGTTCAAGAAACCAGTGATGAGATGATTTGAGCTTTGTGACATGGTGCATTATCCTGCTGGAAGGAGCCATCAGAAGATGGGTACACTGTAGTCATAAAGAGATGGACATGGTCGGCAACAATACTCAGGTAGGCCGTGGCGTGTAAACAATGCTCAATTGGTACTAAGGAGCCCAAAGTGTGCCAAGAAGATATCCCCCACACCATTACACCACTAAACCTGAACCGTTGATATGAGGCAGGATGGATACATGCTTTTATGTTGTTTATGCCAAATTCTGACCCTACCATCTGAATGTCGCAGCTGATATAGAGACTCATCAGACCAGGCAAATTTTGTCCAATTTTGGTGAGCCTGTGCGAATTGTACTTTCAGTTTCCTGTTCTTAACTGACAGGAGTGCCGCCCGGTGTGGTCTTCTGCTGCTGTAGCCCATCTGCTTCAAGGTTTGATGTGTTGTGCATTCAGAGATGGTATTCTGTATACCTAGGTTGTAACGAGTGGTTATTTAAGTTACTGTTGCCTTTCTTTCATCTCAAACCAGTTTGCCCATTCTCCTCTGACATCAACAAATTTTCATCCACACAGCTGCCGCTCACTGGATATTTTCTCTTTTTCTGTCTATTCTCTGTAAACCCTGGAGATGGTTGTGCATGAAAATCTCAGTAGATCAGTCGGTTTTTAAATACTCCGACCCAACCGTCTGGGGCCACGTTCAAAGTCACTTAAAGCGGGGGTCCCCCTATCTATTGTTTTTTGTTTTTTTTTAGTTCATTCACAAACTTTTCTTCTCAGCATTACATACTCACATATTGTGTGTAATATGTCCGCCTGTGTCAGATTTCGTCGGAAAGAATAACTTATATTATTCACTGCAGGCGGTTTCCATCTTCATTGTGGGCATTTGAAGCCCACAAGCATTTATTTCCTGTATGTGGTGAATGCTGTGCTCCCAGCATTCACCGCTCGTTCCCGTACATGCTCAGTGGCATCCTGGGAAGCCTGAGACTAGCTCCCAGGAGACTATGTGGAGTCTGGGAGAGGCTAGAAACACGCCTACTCCCACGGGAGGAGAACCAGGAAGTGCAAAGAATGCAAAGAAGAATAGAAAAATAAAAGGTAATTACGGCGATTTAAATTTTTTTAAACGGCATGTCAGCATCTAGGCAAGGAAGAGAATACATGCAGATATTGTTCAAAATTTGGGTGGAACCCCGCTTTAAATCCCCTTTCTTCCCCAGTCTGAAACTAGGTTTGAACTTCAGCAAGTCGTCTTCACCGTGTCTAAATGCCTAAATGCATTGAGTTGCTGCCATGTGATCGGCTGATTAGCAATTTGTGCTACCAAGCAATTGAACAGGTGTACCTAATAAAGTGGTCCTCCAGCTTTGACACAAAAAACACTTAGGAAATGTTGCCTGGTAACATTTTACATCTGCACACACACACACTCATACAATTAACGCACCTTATTGCTATCAATGGCATAATACTTAGCACTGCTTTGCTAAAAATGAATTGTATTACTGCTGATATTGACTTATTAGACCTAATAACTTTATGTTACCTCTAGTCATTTTTTAGTAAATGGGCAAACGATTAATATATTAATATATTGTTATTGTTATACATTTCTACTGCTGGCAATTAGTTCAGCAAAAAAACTGACTACTTTGTAAAGGTTTAGCCTCTGTATCAGTAAATTCAGTGTATGCATGTTCCATGTGGTTTTTTGTTTTTTTTTCAAGCCTGTGGTTCGGTGTGCAAAAGCAAAACACCACAGTGACCCAAAACAGTGAATGTGAACACACACAAAGAAAGTGCCCAAGGGTGTGCCTTTGATCCCCCTCTTGAAGAGGAAGGACCTCTCTCTGGCCCCCTGGTGGACAAGACAAGGGCAAGGCAAACTCAAGTCCATCTAGCCAAAAGGCCCGGCAGACCCAACTCCCTATTGTCTTGTGACTTGTCAACAAGTACTAAGTGGGTGGGGTGCGAGGGTCGCTCTCCAGGAAGCAGGGGAGCTAAGAACCAGATGGCTGAACATCCTCCCCTAGGCTTCAGGAAAGCCCAAAGACCCACACCCTACCATCTGTGAGTAAATGGAAAAAAAAATATATAGTGCAATGACATGAGAGTGAATAAATAAAACATAAAATCGTGCCAGTGCTGTGCACAATAGCTAGGCCTTGCAGCTTGGGAACAGAAAATTGCCCCAGTCTCAGCCAGAAGCCTTAGCCTATGAGGTGATGCAGAAATAAACCAAGAAGTGTTGTAGCCAAGTGCTCATTTTCACAGTGGACTCCCAAACCCATAGTGATACATAGTGATATCGAGAGCAGCCCTCGGTCACCACTCACCAGGAGGCATGAAACACCACCGACTCTTTGCCTTCCCAATCCGTGGCCAGACAGGGTAGCATTATTCGAACCAAGATGTACTGGGCCCTTCAGAATCTCCCACACTAAGGAAGTACTACCAGCCCCCACCTTACGTAATGGACTGATCAGGGCATTTTGATGATAGGCAACTCCTATCCTCATATTGATTAGTGGTTCCAAATTAATAACTACTGCAGTAGGGAAAAGACACAAAAGATACACTCAGCATCTTTCCAAATAACTGTTCTGCTTTATTATGACGCAATTGAAGGTTTTTATACACATGATTATGTAAGTAGTAGACAGGGACAACATAACATATAACCACCAATCAATACAGTTCGATCAAGGGGAGTAAAATAGGTACCCTTTGTCCCGAAATTGCCTAACCGATTAAGGAAGTCTGATAACTCAAATGTAAGCAAAAGGCTTACCTCAGCCGGCTGACTATCAGAAATTCCCGGATCGATCAAGCTCCTTGTTTCGGATACTCAGGGTCACCTGTAAAGCCCCTCCTGGCTGGCTCGACACTTGATCAGGACATTTTTATGATAGGCAACTCCTATCCTCATATTGATTAGTGGTTCCAAATTAATAACTACTGCAGTAGGGAACAGACACAAAAGATATGCTCAGCATCTTTCCAAATTACTGTTCTGCTTTATTATGACGCAATTGAAGGTTTTTATACACATGATTACGTAGGTATCACATTAATATTACAATTGTATGTTTATGGTAACAAGGGGCGTAACATAGGCAGACTAATTCTAATCAGGACTCGAAAGAAGGCAAACATGTACTGAAAACATTATTAGGGCCGTGTGCACAGTGAGGGCAGTGTACAATACATACAAAATAGAATACAATTATATACAGAACTTACAAATTTCCATTGCATGGATACTTAATTTGGATTCCTTCCCAAGGTGGAGATCCTTTAGGACACCCATCATATCAGCAAGGATACTATACAGCCAAGCATCCTAATCAGAAGGCTACAATGATGGCGGAGAACTCCTACTGGACACTGATAAAAACAGATACTACACTTGATCTTACCAAAAAGACCAAGAAGCAGGTCTGCATGTTCCATATGTTTAGTACACAAAAAAAACATTGCACATACATTAATGCTATCAATTGGAGTACGTTTTTCCATCCAAACTGCACTAATAGCTGAGGAAAGTGGAAAGATAATGCTGAACTCATGAGGAGATCTTGGTGGTATTGTTATCCTAAAGTATTAATGTTGGTGTAGCGATACCCCCGAAGGAGCTTCTTTTGTTTGTTCAGTCCACTACTCTGCCTCTCAAGAACTGTCCCAGCCCCTCTGGTGCACCTAGCAATTTGATTAACGGAATAACACAGTAATAACACACAGACACAGTTCTGCTCTCTCAAGTTTACTTGGAACAGAGAAAATTTTAAAGTAATATTAGTCAGCCAAGTTCTGTATAAGTAGCCAGGACTTGGTTGAAACAGTTCTCAAAACAGTTCACCTTGGCATTGAAGGGCATGTTCAAATTGATAGATCAGGTCAGTTGCTTTCTCTGTCCGCCCAAAATCCTTCTGTAACATGGCCAGGTAATCATAAGCTGTACAGATTGTGTTACTAAATCTCAAGTTCCTGATAGTCTCAGCAGCGGCTCCTCGCAAATTCTCACTGATGCGTTGCTTCTTTTGAGCCTCTAGCAGGTCCCACTCTTCTAGGGCCTACATAGCCTGTTGCATCCGGACTTTATATTCTTCCTCTCCAGTGGGCACAGGCTGTTTCCCAGAGAAGATCCTCAGCTTCTGGTATCCAGCCCCAGAACACACTGGATTGCCCTTTTGGTATTTTGATACAAATTCTCCCATGGCGGTGAATCATGGCCAGGGGTGACGGGGAGGGAACTTCTTCCATAGTTGACTCAGCTTGACTGGAGCTGGTGGGACCCTCATCTGAAACCTTCAGATGGATTATACAAAGCTCCGTCTTGTTGGACAATTGCACACTGGCACCTTTGAAGCTTTCGGGGACTCCTTGTCTTCGAACAGTGCATAGGTGTGGGAGGTCCCACAGTCTGTTTTGACAGCAATCACCCACACCTTCCTGTCTGGGGACAGCGTCTTCACTGCTTGGCTGATTTGTTCCTCAGCCCAGGCCTCCCCTGGGACTTTGATCACCATGCTTGACTCTGGGTGGGCGCCTTCTTGCTCACGCCACTGGATAGCAGTGGCAAGGTCCATCCTGGTGCTTGTAGGGGAGTTGATTGCAGAGAAACGGAAAATCCCAGATATGAGCCCCCACGTTGAGCCCGGAAGGAGCTGCTTTTGTTTGTTCAATACGTTACTCTGCGTCTCAACCCCAAAGAACTGTTCCAGCCCCTCTGGTGCACCTAGCAATGTGATTAACGGCATAACACAGTAAAAACAAACAGAGACAGTTCTGTTCTCTCAAGTTCACTTGGACCAGAGAAAAGTTTAAAGTAATACTATTCAGCCAAGTCCTGTATAAGTAGCCAGGACTTGGTTGAAACAGTTATCAAAACAGTCAATAACACTCTGCAACAATAAAAGAATAATAACAACATACACAGATTAAAAGGACTCCCCAAATGGGTAAAGGGGAACCCCAGGCCGGCCTATAGTACCTTCAATACTAACACACACTGAAGTAATATAAACATCAGTGATGTGTCCCCTTTAAAAGCAACAACAATAATGTTCTAAGAGCAAGGCCTTCCTTGCGTTTGTTCTCTTCACCAACATGTTGGAGCTTTGTGGACAAGGGTCCCTCAATGTAACAGAGTGATGGGGAGCAATGTAAAATAGCCGATGCTGTGATATAGCACTCCTCTACATGATACGGATAACAGGTGTCTATGCACAGTGTTCAAGTGTGGTGTTTTATGGAAGGCAATAGGATTCCTGGACAAATCCCCCTCACCAATCCTGTACGCATTCAGCGGTCCTGCAAAGAGCAATCAAACAATTCTCCTGGCTGCAGATGTGTCACGATGGCTTTCAGTCTGCTGACCCAGTGAATTGGCCAATTCCATGACATTCCATGCTGCTGCAGAGCATCCTTCTGGAAGCATACGGGGTTCTGGGCTGGAGCTGCAGGCTGTGTGCCCCTTGGTAGGCCGCAATCCCCTCACACAGCAACATAAGGTTGCTCTCCCGATGGGATCCAGGAAACAAGGCCTCCTTGGCCTGGTCGGCCCTGTACTTTTATAGTCTCTCCCACAATGCTCTTGACTCTCTGCAGTGCAGCCTGGGATTTGTAGTCCTGCCCCCTCATACAGTCAGTCAGGCTGCCTTGTGCTGGGACTTCATATTCCACAGTTCTCTGCTGCTGCTCCCTGATGATTGGCTCTCAGTCTCTTCCAATAGGGAGGCTTCAAAGTGAACAGTTCTGCAGCTTTCTCTCCCTCGTGGATTCAACCAGCCTGGAGAGGTACCTGTTACATTGGTGTAAATGATCTGGTTCTCAGGCAGGCAGCTTCTACGCCCCAGAAGATTACCACAGTCTCATTACCTTGTAGTGTAATGTAAAATAAATTCAATTGAAGCACCACACCACTGCTAAGAGGTCCAGATACAACTTTATTCTATTAAAAGTCAGGGCTATGCATTTCGGGGGTCCAAGAGTGTCCGCTTCTTCATTGTTTCTCCATTGTAAATTGCAAGAACAGGCCTTGTCATCAGCTTGTTTGGCAGCGAACCAAGCTGATGACAGGGCATGTGCTTGCAAATCACACTGTAAAAACCCAGATGAAGGGGGTGCGCTGTGACCCCGGTATGTGTTGGATACTTTTTGGATTGTACCCCTGACTTTTAATGGAATAAAGTTGTATCTGGACCTCTTAGCAGTGGTATGGCGCTTCAGTTTAAATTTTTATTAAAACTGTACTAATGACCAAGTCAAATTATTGCTACTTTTTATTCTACTCAAGTTCACCTTTAATTGGGGGAATGCAGTGCTTTAAATGTCTTTCAACATAAATCTGAAAGAGATTAGTTTTATGTAATACATATTATTAGTGCACATTCATTTATTAACCCCCTCCTGCCCATCATATAGTAAAATGACGGCGGGAGGAATCCCCTCTCATTCTGGGCTAGCGTCATATGATGTCACCCCAGTGTCACTGCTCTAGCGTGCCCGCGGGACGCGGCACAACCCCGATCTCAGTAAAGAGCAGATGGCACGGCTCTTTACTCATGTGATCGGCTGTGTCCAATCACAGCCAATCACATGTAAACACGGAAGTGCCGTTTATCGGCTCTCTTCGCCTCACACTGACAGAGTGTGAGGTGAGAAGAGCCGATCAGTGGCATCTCCTTGCAGGGGAGACCTGCACAGGTAATCAGGGCACTGATCATCAATACCATAATTATCAGAGCAGCCCCAGCAGTGCCCATCAATGCCACCTATCAGTGCCCATCAGTGCTGCCTTTCAGTGCCCATCAGTGTCTGCTCATCAGTGCCACCCATCAGTGCTGCCCATCAGTGCTGCCCATCAGTGCCCATCAGTGCTGTCTATCTGTGCCACCTATCATTGCCCGTAAGTGTTGCCTATCAGTGCCCATCAGTGACACCAATCAGTGCCCATCAGTGATGCCAGTCAGTGCTGCCTTTCAGTGCCCATCAGTACCTGCTCATCAGTGACACCAATCAGTGCCCATCAGTGATGCCAGTCAGTGCTGCCTTTCAGTGCCCATCAGTACCTGCTCATCAATGCCGCCTATCAGTGCCACCCATCAGTGCCCATAAGTGCTGTCCATAAGTGTCCATCAGTGCTGCCTATCTCTGCTGCCTATCATTGCCCATAAGTGTCACCTATCAATGCCCATCAGTGCCACCTATCAGTGCTCATCACTGTTACCTATCAGTGCCACCTATCAGTGCTCATCAATGCCACCTATCAGTGTCCATCAGTGCAGCATTTTAGTGCCTCCTCATCAGTGCCCCCTAATCAGTACCCAAAAGTCCCGCCTCATCAGTGCCTATCAGAGCAGCCTATCAGTGCCCATCAGTGCTGTCTCATCAGCGCACATCAGTAAAGTAGAAAAATTACT
Source organism: Aquarana catesbeiana (assembly GCF_042186555.1). NCBI lineage: Eukaryota > Metazoa > Chordata > Amphibia > Anura > Ranidae > Aquarana > Aquarana catesbeiana. The sequence continues at coordinate 48,807,525 of NC_133327.1, read as the reverse complement.
TATTTACAAAATTTATTGACAGAAACTAAGAAAAAATTTTTTTTTTCAAAATTTTCTGTGTTTTTTAATTGTTTTAGCAAAAAATAAAAAACTCAGCGGTGATTAAATACCACCAAAACAAAGCTCTATTTGTGTGTGTAGCACTAACTCATGGTGGAGCTGCTGATTTAAAACGGGCTGTTACCGTCACCTTTTTACCTGTAATTTCACCAACACCGAACTTAGAGTCCACGTTAACCTTATTATCAGACAATGTAGGCACCAGTCACTTGAGTACTTTTCCAATGCTTTAATGGGAGATAACTGGAAGAAGTAGCAGGAAAGAGGTAGAAGAAGAGTTGCAGGGAAGTTCAAATACCTTTTCTTGGTGTAGCACTAAGGAATTGAAATCTCAAGGGTGAATATATCCTCCGTTCAGGATTAAATCTTTGCCCGCACGGACAGGTCTCTATCACTAACCTAGCAGCCGGTACGTAGCACGAACAAAAAGTCTCTGCCACAGACTTGAGTGAAACAAAACTGTACAATCCGCTGCCACAGGATGTAGTAGTTTTAGATGAACAGCAAAACACAGTACCAGAACCTTTAAGCTGACCCGGCAGTACTTGTGCGGTAGATTCGTTTAAGATGCGTCCTCTAATCGAGTCACCAGGCCCTTCTTAAAACCAGCCTTGCATGGTCCCTTCCAAGATAGGTCCTCCCTTGGATCTTCCCAATTGTCCGGCTTCTTCCCGCAGGACAGACAGCACAGGACCACCCCAGCGATAGCAGGCCCCAGACAGGCTTCTGGGTCTACCCGCACGGCTGCCGCAACGCAACCCTCCAGGCCGGAGGGCCGCAAGGTAGAACTCACTAACACATACCTTTAGGCCAGGAGGGCCACGAGGTAAAGCTCTCAGAAACATGGCGTCAGTCCCATAAATACTCTCTCCCAGAATGCAACACGGAGGACCACCTCCGCCGAGTTGTCTACGGGACAGAAGAGCACCCATACACTTCAGCTTGTTGCTTTCCAACACCCACCCATGGTGACAACGACACCCACAGGCAGAATGTGGAACTGCACGCAACACAGCCAAACTGGAATAGAGGCTAATCTAACAGTAAATTAAATCTGAACTATGTACAGCCCAGATGACCCACTAAATTTACATATAAGCGGTAGATTGGAAAATCTACCAGCGCTACATGTGTAAAAAAAAGCCTATAAAAATCTCATATGGGTACAGTGTTACATGACCGCGCAATTGCCAATCAAAGGGTGAGAGCGCTGAAAGCTGAAAATTTACCTGGGCAGGAAGGGGGTAAAAGTGCCCAGTATTGAAGCGGTTAAAGACCTTCTTTTATCTGTAAGGATTGTAAATACACATACACATAAAACAGCCATTTATGTTATGACTATGCCTTACTATCTTAACGCAAGGCTACCAGTCAGGGCCTGTCTGATTGAAAACAATGACATCATCACAGTCTGTGATGATGTGAAATGCCGACAATGCTCCTTGTAGCTAGTGACCATGTGACCTAGGGTGAGGGTTTTTTTTTTTTCGTGGCCAGGAAGTAGAGCATTAAAAAAATAACCTGACTTGATTATGCATATATATATGTCTTATCGATTCACACAGAATGTCAATGATGGGCCTGCTTTAAGTATGTTAATAGAAAAAATAGGTCATGGGTATGTAGGGGGTGAATATCTAATGTAATCAAGGTTCTATAATCTGCTGCTGGTTAGGGTTCTCTCGTATTTTTATTAGTCATGTGCAGAGATAAATATAACTAATTTAATGAAATACAAGTTCATTTTTTTTTTTGCAAAACAACGGTTTGCTGTCTTGTAACTTCTCAGCTATTTTTTGCTGATAATAAGCATTTTTTTTGCTCCGGGAGAGATGCAAATGTTTAAAAAATGAGAGTCTCTATTGTAATAAAGAGAAATAGCTGGGCTGATTTGCTGACCCAGTGGTAGTGCTCTATATAGACTTCTAGGGGAAAGGAATCTCAATCACAGCACAGGCTTTCATTGCCCCAGGCAAGAGGAGGTTTGGAGGTGATGCTGGGAGACTGGGATGAGGCTTGTGTTCGGGGAAAACACAGTTGGTTGGTTTGAGAGCCAGCGATATTGTGCCTCTTTCAGACAGGAGTCGGGTCCTTGGGGAAATCCTTGGGAACACTTAGCTGGAGATGAAAGAAGAGTCACAAAACCAAAGATCCCACAAGCGCAGACCTCAGTGCCGTGCTGAAAAGCCTCTGAATTAAGAAAATATTGAACTGGATCTTTTTGGGTGCAAACATAATTAGATATACATGTGCTTGGTACTTCTAAGTATGGTTAGACGTGGAGTGTAAATAAATGTTAGAGGGATCCTGAAATAGGTTGGGTGATATATAATATAATATGCCAGAAACATTCCTCAAACCTTAATAGGACTCAGTTTAATAATACATTAGTGCTGCATTTTTTAAAACTGGCACAGAAATGGTGTTTGGGAGGGCTAGCACTATGTTTCCACTTGTTCCAATTATACACTGTATATATTGTATTTACATACACATACTGTATATATACACACTCACCGGCTACTTTATTAGGTTAATCTGTTCAACACAAATTGCTAATCACCCAATCACATGGCAGCAACTCAATGCATTTAGGCATCTAGACATGGTGAAGTAGACTTGCTGAAGTTCAAACCGAGCATCAGAATGAGGAAGAAAGGGGATTTAAGTGACTTTGAATGTGGCAAGATTGTTGGTGCCAGACAGGCTGGTTTGAGTATTTCAAAAACTGCTGATGTCCAACTACATGCTGGTAGGTTAATTGGCTTCTGTACAAAAATTGACCCTAGTATATGAATGTGAGTTGGGGACCTTGGATTGTGAGCTCCTTGAGGGTAGGGACTAATGTGAGTGTGCAATGTATGTGTGGAGTGCTGTATAAATTGACGGCTCTATATGGGTACCTTAAATACTGTATTTATTGGAGTATAACACGCACTTTTTTACCCTTAAAATCAGGGGAAATTCGTGGGTGCGTTTTATACGCCAATCCCCGCCGATTCCCGCTGCTTGTGAGGGGAGAGGAGTGAGGGCCACCGATATACACATAGCCGAGTGTACTCGGCTGGGCTCGGCTCCTCTTGGCTCCGCTCGCAGTCACGCCCAGTCCCGCCATTGGACCTGTGTAATGTCCATCATAGGAGCTGGGCCAAGGGGTGGGACTGCGAGAGGAGCCGAGAGGAGCCAGGTACACAGGACATCTGGCTCTGTGTATCTTGGCGACACTAATTTCAAACGAGCAAGGCTGCAATCAGACTGGGCAAGGCTGCAATGACATAGGGCAAGGCTGCAATGAGACTAGGCAAGGCTGGGCAAGGCTGCAATGAGACTGGGCAAGGCTGCAATGAGACTGGGCAAGGCTGCAATGAGACGGGGCAAGGCTGCAATCAGACTGGGCAAGGCTGCAATGAGACTGGGCAAGGCTGAAATGAGACTGGGCAAGGCTGCAATGAGACTGGGCAAGGCTGCAATGAGACTGGGCAAAGCTGCAATGAGACTGGGCAAGGCTGCAGATGGACACTGATCATTCTGCAATGATGGACAGGGCTGCAGATGGACACTGATAAGGCTGCATTGATGGGCATTTAAATGTATGTTTTTGTCCTTAAACTTCCCTCCTAAAAGTTTTTTTCCTTAAAATTTCCTCCTAAACTTGGGGTGCGTGTTATACGCCGGCGCGTGTTATACGCTGATAAATACGGTAAATAATAATATAATAGATGAGCATCTTAATGAGACACAGTGTATAGGGACAATTGTAAACGCGCACCCACACTCATTCAGGTTGAACTGCATGGACTGGTGTCTTTATTCAACCTTACTAACTATGTAACTCTCTACTGGGATTTTCATGCACAACCATCTCTAGGGTCTACAGAGAATGGTCCGAAAGAGAGAAAATATCCAGTGAGCGGCAGCTGTGTGGAGAAAAATGCCTTGCTAATGTCAGAGGTCAGAGAAGAATGGGCAGACTGGTTTGAGACGGCTTCCTACGTGATGACGTACAACCGGACTAAAGCAAGGAAGTTCATAGCCAGTAGCCAATAGCTGCCCTAGCGTCGGTTTTTGTCCTTCGGACTAGCATACAGAAAAGCTGACTTTTCGACTGGACTCGAGTCCGTCGGAAAGATTTGAAACATGTTTCATTTCTAGGTCCGTCGTACTTTTGGGGAAAAAAAGTCCACTGGAGCCCACACACGATCGAATTGTCCGACGGACTCCAGTCCGCCAGACCAAGTATGCCGTAAAGTCCGGTCGTGTGTACGCGGCATTAGTATCAATCAGCGTACATATAGTGCCTTGAAAAGATATTCATACCCCTTGAAATTTTCCACATTTTGTCATGTTACAACCAAAACATAAATGTATTTTACTGGGCTTTTATGTCATAGAACAACACAAAGGAAAATGATCAATGGTTTTCAAATTTTTTAACAAATTTTACAGTGCCTCTGCAAAATAGCTGTCAAATTGGATGGAGAGTGTCTGTGGACAGCAAATTTCAAGTCTTGCCACAGATTCTCAATTGGATTTAGGTCTGGACTTTGACTGGGCCATTCTAACACATGAATATGCTTTGATCTAACCCATTCCATTGGAGCTCTGGCTGTATGTTTAGGGTCCTTGACCTGCTGGAAGGTGAACAACCATGTTTCATGGTGGGAATGGTGTGTTCAAGGTGATGTGAAGTGTTAGTTTTCCGCCACACATAGCATTTTGCTTTTAGGCCAAAAAGTTCAATTTTGGTCTGGTCTGACCAGAGCACCTTCTTCCACAACTTTACTGTTTCCCCCCACACATAAAAAAAAACATCCCAAGTTTTGAACATCTCAAGCACTGTTCAATCCATCATCCAAAAATGGAAAGAGTATGGTACAACTACAAACCTACCAAGAAATGGCCGCCCACCTAAACTTACAGGCCAAGCAAGGAGTGCATTAATCAGAGAAGCAGCCAAAAGGCCCATGGTAACTCTGGAGGAGCTGCAGAGATCCATAGTTCAGGTGGGAGAATCTGTCCAGAGGACAACTATTATGCCCCGTACACACAGTCGGATTTTCCGATGGAAAATGTCTGATCGGAGCGTGTTGTCGGAAATTCCGACCGTGTGTGGGCTCCATCGGACATTTTCCATCGGATTTTCCGACACACAAAGTTGGAGAGCAGGAGATAAAATTTTCCGACAACAAAATCCGTTGTCGGAAATTCCGATCGTGTGTACACAAATCCGACGGACAAAGTGCCACGCATGCTCAGAATAAATAAAGAGATGAAAGCTATTGGCCACTGCCCCGTTTATAGTCCCGGCGTACGTGTTTTACGTCACCGCGTTCAGAACGATCGGATTTTCCCACAACTTTGTGTGACCGTGTGTATGCAAGACAAGTTTGAGACAACATCCATCGGAAAAAATCCTAGGATTTTGTTGTCGGAATGTCTGAACAAAGTCCGACCGTGTGTACGGGGCATTAGTCGTGCACTCCACAAATTTGGCCTTTGCAGAAGAGTGGCAAGAAGAAAGCCATTGTTGAAAGAAAGCCATAAGAAGTCCCATTTGCAGTTTGCGGGAAGCCATGTGGGGGACACAGCAAACATGTGGAAGAAGGTGCTCTGGTCAGATGAGACCAAAATGTAACTTTTTGACCTAAAAGAAAAACGCTATGTGGGGCAAAAAACTAAAACTGCACATCACCCTGAACACACCATCCCCACCATGAAACATGGTGGTGACAACATCAAGTTGTGGGGATGCTTTTCTTCAGCAGGGACAGGGAAGCTGGTCAGAGTTGATAAGAAGATGGATGGAGCCAAATACAGAGCAATCTTATGCCCTGTACACAGGACCGGTTTTATATAAAATAAACTCCGAAGGTTTCTCCGACAGAACTCAGACGGAATTCTATTCAAGCAGTCTTGCCTACACACGGTCAAACCAAAGTCCGACCAAAGTCCAGCCGTCCAGAACGTGGTGACTTACAGCATGCATGACAGGATTAGAAAAAGGAAGTTCAGTAGCCAGTAGTCAATAGCTTCCGTCTCGTACTTGCTTCAGAGCATGCATCATTTTTGGTCCGTCGGAACAGCATACAGACAGCATACAGTTTTGTCGAGAGGAATTGGTAATATTTAGAACATGTTCTATTTCTAGGTCCATCAGAAAAAAAGTCCAATGAGGCATACACTCGATCGGAATATATGACGAAAAGCTTCTGTCTGACTTTTTCTGACGGACATTCCGCTCGTGTGTACGTGGCTTTAGAAGAAAACCTGTTAGCAGGACAACGACTTTAAACATACAGCCAGAGCTACAATGGAATGGTTTAGATCAAAGCATATTCTTGTTTTAGAATGGCCCAGTCAAAGTCCAGACCTAAATCCAATTGACAATCTGTGGCAAGACTTGAAATTTGCTGTCCACAGACGCTCTCCATCCAATTTGACAGCTATTTTGCAGAGGCACTGTAAAGCTTCCAGTCTGTTCTTCTAACTCAATCAGCATTACAAAGTGATTTCCAGCCTTGTCTCGTCAACACTGAAACCTGTGTTAACAAGAGAATATAGTCCTTTTGTGGCATGGCTGAAATGCAGTGGAAATGTTTTTTTGGGGATTAAGTTCATTTTCATGGCACAGACCACTCTTCGTTACATTCTAGAGTATATGCAAATTGGCATCATAAAGACTGAGGGAGCATACTTTATGAAAAATAATATTTGTGTAATTCTCAAAACTTTTGGCCATGGCTGTACTTTACTCTGTATTACATACTACTGACCTATGAACTGTGCTACTTATCACTGACCCCTGAAATCTTCTAGTGATTTTTTACCTTTTTCCTGTTGTTCAGGAAGATTAACACCTCTCTAGGGTTACTTACTCCTTATTTAGGGGGTCCGATGTGCACCCTCTGTAGACATACTAAAGACATAGTTATGCTGCGTACACACAAGCGGGATTTCTGACAGAAAGAGTCCGATGGGAGCTTCTCATTGTATATTCCGACCGTGTGTATGCCCCATCGGACTTTTTCCGTTGAAAATTCAGACGGATTTAGATAGAGAACATGTTCTATATTTTTCCGACGGAACAAATTACTATCGGAAAAACCGCTCGTCTGTATGCTGTTCCGACGCACCAAAAACGACACATGCTCTTAAGCAAGTATGAGATTGGCTACTGGCTATTGAACTTCTGTTTTCTAGTCCCATCATACGTGTTGTACGTCACCGCGTTCTGGACGGTCGGAATTTGGTGTGACCATGTGTATGCAAGACAGCTTGAGCGGAATTTCTTTGGAACTCCGTCGGAAAAACCTTCAGAGTTTATTCCGACGGCAAAACCGGTCGTGTGTACAGGGTATAAGAGATTTAGTCCATGCTGCCGGAAACATGTTACAAACGAATGCTGTAGAAATAAACCAAATCATTTTGTTAGTAGAATTACAATTACCACCTGCATGAATAGAGTATAAAAAAAAGATTTCACTCTAAAACTGCTTGGTTTTTAGGATTTATTAGGGATTTCAACTTGGATAGGGTAACATGGGGTTATAGAATGTCCAATTTGACTCCAAGAACAACAAAGATTAGGACAATTTCCTTCTCTGGCACACTGCAACAACAGATGGTTGACTGTGTTTCAGCTGTTAGCAAAGTAATCCCTTCCTAAGAATTTGGTGTCCCCTGAGTGGATTTTTAGCAAAGTCCCAACTTGTAGGAGCACTTGGTCCCCTTAGTGAAAAATACCAGTCCCCTTAGCTACGGTATTTGATCCCAGGATAAGGGATTGGGTAAGCAAGTCTTGGCAAGTCTTCCCCTGAAGACTTGCCAAGAACTTGCATCTAACAGACTCCTCCCTCATAGGCCCTAGGGGTGTAGCGGTACTCACACTGTCCTTGTCCTGCAGCTATGGATAGAACTGCTTTCAGTCTATCTACTGGGCTGGTTCCCTTCCAGGCTATGCAGGCTGTCCTTTTCCCTGGTGTACTGCAGAGCAGTGGTGCTCCCCCTGTCAGCTTTTCTCCTTTCTCCAACCTCCATCCTGGAGGCAGAACCCCCCCCTCTCTGAGGCCCCCTCCCACGCTAAACAACAGCACCTCAACCATCCATATTTCACCTGACTCCTCTTGCTGGCCAGGCTTATCAATATTTATGGGCTGGATCAGCCACCCTACCAGACCTCCTGCCTGGGTATTGGCCAAATTCCCATAAATATTCAGATCCCTTCCCCTATACCCCCGCCCACTAGCTTATAGAAGTTTCCATGAAAACTCCAGAACCAGCGAGAGGTGATAGAGGACTAGCGCCTTCCTGCCTGTCCTGAGTCTGAACCCTGACCCAATTAACACACTCATGCATCTACTATGAATCAAGTAAATTTTCTCACACCTATCCTAGCACTAGCGGGTGCTACAAATGAATCCCCAATATCCTAATCCAGGAAGTCCTAAGATGAATTTAAAGAACTGTACTATCAGACATGATTGTCTATCACAGAAATCTACAACTTGGCCTAAAAGGCCTTTTGCGATCTGCAATAGCTCCCACCTCCATCAGGGACAGAAAGACTACAGCCAGCTCCTTCTGCATACAGGTCCTTTGGATCCTGTTCCCTCACAACTACTACGGTCACCCTCTTCTTCTATCCTATGCTCCCACACCCACATCTTCAATCTCTCCCTCTCTAGTGGCATCTTCCCCTCCCCTCTAAAACATGCGCAGATCACTCCCATTCTTAAAAAGCCCTCACTGGACCCTACCGACCTGAACAACTTAAGACCCATCTCATTGCTCCCATTCACCTCTAAACTTCTAGAACGCTTAGTCTACAACCGTCTTAGCTGCTACCTCAATGAAAATAACCTTCTTAACCCCTTACAGTCTGGCTTTCGCTCGCAGCACTCCACGGAAAGTGCCTTACTAAAACTCACTAACGATTTACTAACTGCTAAAACCAACAGCCAGCACTCCATACTCCTACTACTTGACCTCTCTGCGGCCTTTGATACTGTTGACCACCCGCTCCTTCTCAATAAGCTACATTCCCTTGGTCTCCGAGATTCTGCTCTATCCTGGTTCTCTGCCTATTTATCACAGCGCTCCTTCAGTGTCACCTACAACTCTGTCTCCTCCTCTCCATTGCCCCTTTCTGTGGGGGTCCCCCAAGGCTCGGTTCTTGGACCCCTTCTCTTCTCTATCTACACCTCCTCCCTCGGTCACTTAATAACTGTCCATGGCTTCCAATACCACTTATACGCTGATGACACCCAAATCTATCTGTCTACTCCTCACCTCACTCCTTCAGTCTCCTCTCACATTACTAACTTACTAACTGACATATCAGCATGGATGTCGCACCACTTCCTTAAACGAAATCTCTCTAAAACTGAGCTATTAATATTCCCCCCCGCCCGTGTACCCCTCCATGACTTTTCCATCAAAATCAACAATGCAACCATCAGTCCCTCTCCTCACGCCAGGGTACTAGGTGTAATCCTAGACTCTGACTTGTCATTTCAGCCTCAAATCCAATCGTTGTCAAAAGTTTGTAGAATTCACCTCCGTAACATTTCTAAAATTCGCCCCTTTTTAACAAATGAAACCACCAAGCTCCTCATTCACTCACTTGTTATCTCTCGCCTTGACTATTGCAACTCCCTTCTCATTGGCTTACCTCTCCATAGGCTATCCCCTCTTCAGTCTATCATGAATGCTGCTGCCAGACCTATCCACCTTACCAACTGCTCAGTGTCTGCCAACCCTCTACTCCAATCCCTACACTGGCTCCCAATCACCCAGCGAATTAATTTCAAAATACTAACCACAACATACAAAGCCATTCACAACTCTGCCCCGAGCTACATCACTAATCTTGTCTCCAAATATCATCCAAATCGACCTCTCCGCTCCTCTCAAGACCTCCTGCTTTCAAGCTCTCTCATCTCCTCCTCCCATGCTCGTCTCCAGGATTTCTCCAGAGCCTCTCCCATCCTCTGGAACTCGCTACCTCCATCTATCCGGCTATCCCCTACTCTTGCTACCTTCAGGCGATCCCTGAAAACTCATCTCTTCAGGAAAGCCTATCACGTCTCCAACTAATCTCCGACAACTTCCACCAGCTCATTCCCCACAGTTATAACCTTTTGTACCACCTGCCCCACCCTATTAGATTGTAAGCTCTTCTGGGCAGGGCCCTCTTAATCCTCTTGTATTTTATTGTATTATAACTGTATTGTCTCCCTTTTATATTGTAAAGCACTGCGTAAACTGTTGGCGCTATATAAATCCTGAATAATAATAATAAATAATAATAACTGTCCTCCAGTCCTGTCCAGGGCCTATGTGTGTAGGTTTATCCTCATAGGTGTGGTATGCTTGGCTCCCGTGTCACAAGAGAATGTATGCTCCTCCCGTCCTGCCCTATATATGGGTGCTGACTCACCCCTGACATCACTGCAGGAGGGCTCTACCTAAGAGGGCCTAGCACCAGAAGACACTGTCTGCTGTAACCAGACACTATTCTGGTTCAAAGCCACCTACTGGCAAAATGACTAACTTCACATGCCTACACACTTGTAACTATCAGCCTTAAGCCATCGCCCTGTTCTGGTTGTTACTCAGCACTGCAGTTCAGGTCTCCGTAATGCACATTTTTTCCAAAAATGAGAGACAAAATAGACTGCTGGACAGTCAGGCTGTGTCAGCCTGTGTCTGATCAACAGGTTAGTATGTATGCTCATGCCCTAGATAAAGGCCTGCCTCACTCTGACTTCTGTCTGAAATGGATTGCTCCTGCAATATGTTTGGTTTGCTTTTTACTCTACTTGTCTTTGCTAATGCTGAAGATTGGCCTATTATCTTGGCTATTGTCAATTAATGCACATCTACCTTTCATTGTGTTAGTCAGGTAAATATAAATCACTGCATATGAATATTTGATATTGCTTATTCCAGCCAACAGGTGGAGCCCTCAGCCACTTTTCAAATACCGGTATTTACCTGTCTATTCCAAGCTGATTTTCTAAAAATCCTGTTTATATAGTTCAGTAGCTCAATCTCTAATTTCAACATGCATGCATATGAATCATCTGAGTGACACATCCCTTTCCTATCTCTCGCTGCCTTTCCTGTTCATATGGGGCCCATTTGCAGTTTCTATTGGAGGCAGAATGGACTGTGCCACCCCACTTGGCATATGTTAATTAACCTGGTGGATAAAAAGATATCTAGACTTTTTACGTTTCCCAGCTCCTGACAATGATCAATGGGTTGAAATGTGTTAGCTGGAGCTGAAAGGAGTGACATCAGACTGGAAATGCCACAGAATACAAACTGAGTGGTGATTTATGCATGCACTGCAGAGGGTACAGCACTAAAGATGTAATATGCATTCTATTTTGATTGTGTGGCATATACCAGGATAATTCTGTTTAAATGTGATTAGACCTCCTATAATAAGCGATTTGAAAAAGTTTGATAGGCCACACAGTGTAATCCTAAATTTGGGTGGAGACAATGTGGTTCCTAAAGTCAACAGTTGAGGGTGGAGGCACACTCATACTTAGCACAGGACAAAAAAGGTATGCTTTCCATTATTTGAATTGAGTCTTGCAGATCATTTTTTAAAATTATTTATTTATTTATTTATTTATTTATGACAATGCTTATTATAAACAATATGTCAAAACAAAGTTACAAGTTACAAGTTATCATGCACAGTATATTGGAGAAAAGTACTTGCGAATATCAATGCAGCTCTATAGAAAGAAAAAAGAAACCAAGACACTTAACTTCAGCAGCCTGACTGATAACACTGCACTGTAAAGCTAACTAGGTACGTCTGAAGTCTAGTGTGTACCATGCCCTGGATATATCAAGGAGACTTGTTTCAGAATAGTCAAACATAACACAATGAAAATATAGATGAAAAAAAAATCCAGATACAAAGAGAAAACTTGTCTTATTGTACTGACAGTACGTTATTGTCAAAGATGTAGCGTAGAACTTGAGATTCCTTTAAGAAAGAGTTAGCCATTGTGAAATCAAGAATGGGATGAGGGCAGAGGGGAGGTAGAAGGGAGGAAGGAAGGTCAGGTAAGTCCGGGGGGAGGAAAGGATGAGGAGAAAGACGGAGGGTCACTCTCCATGGAGCAGGCAATACCTGAGGTCTGTGAGCAGAAGGGTGTCTATCAGGTGGCTTGGCCTGTAGCCAGCTCGAGGTGGGACAAGGCCTGCAACTAGCCATCAGTGCAAGTGAAATATTTCAAGGGCCACCACCTCTCCCTACATTTTTCCTCAGTGTTGTAAAAGGTGGCAGTCAATTCATCCATACGGAGGATGCTGTTGATTTTGGAGTCCACAGGACCCTAGTCGGCTGCTGCCTCCAAAGCGATGGGATGCAGGCCTTTGCCACATTATCAAGATGTAAAGTGTGATAGTTTGTATTTCAGGATAGGTCTTTCTGTCAAGTGGAAGAGGCATGCAGCCAGGTTTAAACTTAGGTCGACCGATGTCAAATGTTAAATGTTGGGAGGTAGTTATCACATCCTCCCAAAAGGTCAAAGCCTGGGGCAATGTCAACATGGGACATCGTACCCAAAGTTTGGTTGCAGTGCCAGCAGATATCTGGGACATTTCCATTCATTTGGTGGAGCACATAAGGAATGTGGTACCATCTAGAAAGTATTTTGTACCCCACTTCCTGGTACTTGTTTGCAATGGATGATTTGTATACTGGGAGACTTGTTGAGGAGTAATTTGAGTCCCCAAATCCAATTCCTATTGTTACATAAAGGGCAGTAGTAGGTCATCAGAGGACGCAGCCAAACAGTCAAGTAAAAGTGAAAGTGTGTTTCTGGATGGTCCCCTTTTCCTACAGAGTGATTCATATTGTGTGGATTTGTGTGGAGATTAGTGACATCTCTAAAAAGTCTACAAGTAGTGTCTGATTTGAATGGTACTCCAGCAATCTAAAGGTGGGTCGGAAAGCCGGATGATGTCAGCCTGAGAGGGGAACTCTCCATGAGGCCAAAAATCCATGAGACATGACTGCCCCTGTTGGCCTAGACTCCCGAGGTCTTTCTTTGTAAAACCTGGTGTGAAGTCAGGGTTACCTATGACCGGTGTCTTGGGCAAAAGCAACGAGGAGAGGTTGATTGTAAGAAAGACTGATCTATCTATGTGTAAAGAAGTACCAATCACTGAGTGGTTCTGCATGTCCCCAGGTAACTGGGAAGTCAGCCATGAAGATGACAGGAGAGGGACAGAAATGTCCTCAATTCTTGCAGATCATTTAAAAATTGTGGAAATTTTTGACTAGATAATGTGGCTGTTTATGCCTTTTTATGGTTTTAGGATTTTATGAATTTGTATGATTTTTTGCTTATTGTAGAAATAGGGATTTTATCTCTGAGCACCACACCACTATTTACTTTATATCATATTTGACAGAGGGCATATATATCATTCTAGCTGGCTGTTGTATACAAGATTGATGGGAGTGCAGTAATTATATGCAGTATATTTATACTATTAGAGACAGACAGTCTGAAAGCAGACAGCTTCTACTGTGCTCACTTAAAGTTCTGTTTCTTTGTAAAAATAAAGATTTATTCTAAATAGAAAAAATAAAAAACATTCATTTAAAAACATACAAACACGCCTTTGGCCTTTGGAAAACAATACTCTGCATAGAGGTAACATAGCAGCCACGGTCCTCTTGGCCATTGTTTGATATTGTGAAGGTCTGAAAAACTGGGCTAAGAAGATTGTATTGTAACTACTGTCTGCCCTCATGTTGTAAAGCGCTGCGCAAACTGTTGGTACTATATAAATCCTGCATAATAATAATATAAATAATTAGTGATTTGTTACAACATTGTTATTCTAAAGTTGTTCATCCAAAAGCTAAGATACCGATTGGTCCTCTAACCCAACAGGATCCCCTGTATAGGTTTCAGTCTATGAGCAAACCCATGTACACTTGGTTAGACGCTTGCTTCCCTTTCCTTAAAGTGGAACACCGACTAACACAAAAAATACGGAGTGGGGAAGGGAGGATAGGTTTAGTGATAAAGTGCATGTCAAGCCAAAACCCTTTTTCCTAGTTTTGGATAAGGTGGGGAAGGATTAGAACTACTGTCTATTTTTATTTTTATACTGCTATCTGTCACTCTCCTAGAAAGATTTTTTCTCAATTTCTGCCCCACTGTCCACAGTTTTACCAGACAGAAAGTGAGGAAAAACCTGCAACAGTGACGCAGAAAAAAAAAATCACAAAGGTGCTAGCCTTTCCCGACTCTAATAAAAAAGGTGTTTTTTATTTCTGCCCGTATTGCTTATGAAGAGTTCCTCTCATTTTATTTTTTAGTAAAACATTGTCAGCAGGACAGGAAATAAGAGCAAATCTCTCTATTGGAGCCCCAGATAGCAGTTGAAACCCAACAAGGGTTCTAATTCTTCCCCACTCTATCCAAAATTAGAACCTGAAACCTTAGCGATATGCCCTGTGAGACGTTGCATATGAGCTGGGGACAACTCGCTGCAGGGAAGATAGGGGAAGAGAAGCAGGAGCATAGGAAGAAAAGAAGAGAAAACCAGAACAACCAATCCCTTCCACGAGTGTAATGCAAAGGGGTATTAGGTGTTTCCTGAGATGTAGGCAATCCAAGGGTTCCAAGTTTTCTCAGTTGTATTTTTTTTGTTCATAGTAGCTCAGGGTTTTCCAATGATCAATATCCATGAAATTTTTGGCTTTGACCATATCAGACATGGTGGTAGAAGACTTCCAGGACCTAGCAGTAATGCGTGCAGCTATAAACAGGAATGAGATCAGTCTCCCCACATATCCTGGCGCCTCCTGAATGGCTGGAAGCAAAAAGGCTTGCAACAAGGGCTTTTTGAGGTTTGTTTGGGTCAGGGAGCGTATAAATATATATATATACAAATACAGTATCCTTTCACTTTTCGGACAGGCCCACCATATATGATGTAACATGCTCTCCTGACCACAACCTCTGAAAGCGAGGAGGCTCCCTGGCCATAAGAAGCTATCCTCGATGGAACTATACACCATCTTAGCAAGAGTTTGTAGTTGGCAGTTGTATTGATATAAGACCTGAAAGCACAGCCTACCATCTTGTACCAGTCACCAAACTCCATTTCCACATTAATATCACATTCCTATTTTACCATATAGGGGAATTTGGTGGATTTAAATGTCAATATAGAAAAAGTCTCTGGAATTTGATCAGAACCTTTATCAAGATTCCTACATAAGTCTTCTGGGGCAGCCAAAGTAGACAAATTAAATTGATGTTTTAGAGAGGTTAAGAAATGGCTATCTGGGTGTAACGATAAAGTTTTGTGTACGATAATTGATACTTCTCTCGCAGAGAATGTATGGATAGAATATCTCCATCTTTGCACGTATCCGCAAACCATAAGAAACCTTTGTTGGTCCACCATGTAAATGTTGAAGGGGTGAATGCTGGATTGTTGAATAAAGGGGCTAGGGGACTATGTGGTGATTTATCGGATGCACATAATATTTCCCAAAGGCTTAACGAGAAGGATAAGGCAGGACATAATAAAGGGCACATGTGTTAAACAAAAGGCTATTTCATGTGGCCCTCGCATCCAGGGCTTTTTTGAGCCAGAACGCGCAACTAGGTTCTGCCCCCTCTGGCTCTTGCCCTCCGATCCCCACTTTTGTGTTTACAAGGACAGCTTTCCTCTCTGATCCCTCCATGCCCTGAGCTGCACTCACGGCAAGGAGAAAGAATATTCAGATGCAGGTGCAGTGTAGTCCTAGGTGGGATGGGGCATTACATTGTAGAATGCACTGTGATTCCCATCTGCACAGATGCCAACCAGTTATCTTGCTGCAAGTGAGAGAGAGAGAGGTGGAGCCACTTACACTGTTGGAAGGTACTAGAGCCGGGCACGGTATGTTTTAAAAAGATGCGTGGAAGCTTTGGGAAGGGGGGGTGATGAGGGCTGTGAAAGGAGATGTGTGCAGTGGTGGGGGATGAGGGAGAGTAATGCAGGGATCAGAGATGAGCAGAGGTAGAAGTAAGAAATAGAAAGACTGTAAAAGAGAGCTGCATTCTGCACACTGTGCTTAGCACACCCTTAAACCCTCTGCACTATGTACATAGAACACCCTTGAACTCTGCACTGTGTGCATAGGGCACTCCTGAAACTGCATTCTGTACATAGTGCACCTCTAAACTTTGCACTTTGTACATAACACATCCCTGATCTCAGCAGATAATGCACTCCTGGTATTTATTGCCCCTTTAAGATCCCCCCACTGTACAATTTGGCCACAACCATCATTTGATGCAGTTCCTTGGAGCTGGGGGGGGCATGGGCATTGAGTTCCTGGATCTATTCTCTGGGAAAAAAAACCCTGGATACATTTATAAAGTCTTACAGAAACAATCAGCCCTTTGAGGGAAATCATAAGGCTGATGTGGCCCGCAATGAAATTGAGTTTGATACCCCTGATAAATGGGGTCTGTCCATGGCCGAAAACCACATTAAGTGGCTAATGGGTCTTGGAGAATAGGGAAGGGATTCCAATGTCATCCAGGGTAGAAAGGATTTTTGTGTATGGTATCGAACCAGCTGTGCCATTTGTGCCGCCTTAAAGTATTTAGGAAAATCTGGAACCCCCAGTCTTGCTCCATGTTTGGGAGAGAACAAAGTGTGCTTATTTGCCTTGGGTCTCTTATTGCCTCATAGGAATGTCAATATCTTCTTTTGAAACATCAAAAGATCTGAGGTATTTTATGCAACCAGGATTGTTTTAAACAAATACAGTATCCTGGGTAGGATGTTCATTTTTATTAAGTCCTGAAATATTTGAAAATTGTTATAGAACAGCATGCTTGTTAGGAATAGTGATAATTGGGGAGGAAATTAGGATTAAGATGTCTTCAACAAATAAGGCACACTGTTCCCAGTCTCCACAGGAGATGCTTCTGATATTTTTTTTTTAAATAAAATGCGTTCCTATTTAACCTCTTATAAACCCTTAGTTTACTCTAATCAGCTCTAATTAACCCACTCTTCTCTTCTTCCTTTAATTATTAATTTGCTGATTACTTTACTTGTTTATTTCTGTTTTTCTAACCATTCATATTTAAACTGTTTATTTTTATTTGAGTACAAGATTCCATACACTGATACTTTGAATATAGGTTCTAATGATGAGGACCCATATATACACTTTCTCATAAACCAATAAAGCATACAGGTTTTTCATATGCCTTTTAGCTCTCTGCATGTACATTTTATTGCTTGGCAAGCTGGTGACATTAGTATTTTTAATTCTATAAATTTTCTAGAAAAATGTTTATGTATGAATTCTGTGGGGGAACCTTATGGAAATGGGGGGCACAAAGGCAAAATTATTTGGATGTTTGGCACACATAGCAAGCAAGGCCCACACTGTATACTTTGAACATCTGTCATTTACCAGGTAGAAGACCAAGATGATGAGGGCTCTTGGCTTCTCCAGCCCAAGCTCCCCTGGTAGTGTAAAGGTTAGTGCAGCAGGAACACAAGTGCTTGAAAGAGTTGCTTTTGGGATAAAAGGTCCCTCTAAACCCACCAGACTAATCAACATGCACACTTTTAAGTTACCTTTCAAAGAAAACTTGAAACAAGAAAAGTGGCAAAATTCACTTTTATTGGGGTATACATTTTTTTTCTTTACAATTTCAATCACTTCTTTAAAACTTTAACCACAGCTCAATTAAACAAACCAATCAATCAGAAATGTAACGTATTACCAATGTCAACGTATTACCAATGTCACACTTAAAGACTCAAGCACCGTGAATTACCAGACCATATCGATCATTGACAATACACTGTCCACTCACAAGGGTAGGAAACAATACCTTTAATGAAGTTGCAACGACAAAATGGAAGGGTGGGCGGGAGAGGTTTCCAGACCTGTTTGAAGGTCAACTCTACTGAAGAAAGCCAGAAGCATGAATATATAAAAGTAGGAGAAGTAGTTCATTGGGTGTCAAGTTTCCTGCAGATCTACCAGTTACCAATTTTCTTTGACAGCTGTTTCTATTCTCTTCAGCAATAAAGACACATATTTGTTTCAAATATGCCCAGCAACAGCCAACAGCCAAACATGAAAAGATAAAATGGAGAGTTAACACCAGTACTACAGCACTATAGTGATATTAACTATTTATACCCCAACATTGTCGAGGGTGGGTGCCACAGTCTCATGGTTTCCTTTTTAAGGAGTATAGAGAACAGGGCGCTCTGGATAACAAGGAGACTTTAACAAACAGTACATGACTGGCTCTTGAAATGTGATTAATGCACTACAGCAGCACTTCAGAAGAGGGAAACACACTCTATAGGAAAAACAAAGCAGAGAAGAAGGCGCTTCCTGGTTTCCTTTCCTTAAACTGTACCCCTTGCATTATAACTGGACCTGTAAAGAAAGTGGAGAAGAATCAGCAAAATATTTAGAGGTAAACATCCTGTGTGGAGCACTCATCTGGGACAGGTTGTCAAAGCCATTCCACAGACAATGTAGGTCACTGGCCAAGGTTAAAGTGAATCAACAGAATGTTTTTGGAAGGGCAGACCAGGACCACCAACAAGCAGGCAGCTGGATAACACATAGAGGACAGAAGCAGAGTCACTGCGAATGCCCGAGTGGTCAGGGGGCCGACAATGCCCAGTGGGAGACAGCAGCAGGGTTAAAGGGCAGGCCTGAGTCTCTAATTGGCAGGTAGTGAGGTACCAAATCAGAGACAGAATCAGAGTCAAAGAGTCAAGCCAGATCAGTATTGGGAAGGCAAGATTGGAGTTTAGTAACAGAATAGGAGGTTTTAGGAGCAGGTCAGGACCAAAGACAGGTCAGTAACAGCAGATCATCCACAAGCACAGGGCAGGTTGGGTTAATTCAAAAAGAATGAAGACTGGTCAACAATGATTTAGAGTCATGATTAGTCTGTTTGGTACCAGTGCTGATGGCAGGCATGTCCAAACATCCATGCACTTAGCAAATGCACATACTTGTCACGTACCAGGTAAGAGACTAAATTAACAAGGTGGGCCTCTCTTGTATCTCCAGCCCAGGCATCACTGAAGGTGGAACAGATGGTGCTGAGGGACAGGAGGAACACGAGTGCCGGCAGGTGTTAATAGCAGAACTTGCAGCTGGGGATGCAGGCTTGAGAAATCAGGCAGGACATTAGGTCAGGAGCAGATGTGATGCACACTGGACCAGCCGAGGCTAAAGGGGCATTCCACATGTATGGCAGGTTCTGTAAGTGTGGCTTGTCGAAGCTTTCAGCAGGCTTTAGGCAGGAACACACTGTGATGACTGGAGTGGTTATGAAGGACATCCTAAGCAGACACTCAGAAGTAATATGAAGTCAAGTCGGAAGCAGGAGCGAAGTCACAGAGGTAGCCGAGGTCAGTAGCAGGCAGGTAACAAGATACAAAAGCATAGGTCAGGAATGAAGCTGAGGTCGGAAACAGGTGGGCAGAGGTACAAGCAGAATCCAGGATCAGGTCAGTAACAAGCCGGGTCATCAATGGATACAGGATACACTCAGGACACAGGGAAAGCTGAAGACCAGTCAGCACTAACAGTGAGCAGGAGCATTTCTTAAATAGCCCGTCTGGCACCAAAAAATTGTGGGCACGATGCGTCCAAGCTCATTTCTATGCGATGCAGTTATGCTTATTTCTATGAGCGATGCTATGCGCATGCGCATATCTATGCGACAGTTGCCATACTGGAATTCCCTTACATACTCATGTTTGCTGGTTCGATTATGACCCTTTGTGCAGAGCCAAACAAGCACATGCAGGTGCGCTATTCAGCTAGTTAATTGAAATTCCATGACAAGGCCCTTACTGATGTGCTTCTCAGGATGAAAGGGCAACAGCCGACATACCATATCCTCTCTTTCAAAATTAGTTTGTACCTTAAAGTGAGATTCCAGTCCAATTCTAAGGCTACATTTACTCTTACCCCCATTCTAAAACTATTTTATCTACCCTATAAAAGAAAAGATGCCTATGCTCATCTATTCTGAAGCTGCTCTGGTCTGGTCCCATGATCAGGTCCCAGCTCTGGGTTTGGTGTAGAGGGGAGGCTGCGACAACAGCTGCAGAGCCTAGGTGGTGACAATACCCATAAGGTTACTATTGTTGGCTGTCCCTACTCTATTAATATGGGACAGAGTCGTGCTTAACAAACATATACAGTATAAACATCTAATAGTGAACAGTCCTCCTTATTGGAAAAGTGATGTAAGGAGCAGGGTGATAGGTAGACAGAAGTGCCAAAATCTTGAAATGAATAGTCCACTTGTAGACTTTCAGACACAGTACAGTCCTATCCAATCCCTTGTGTAATGGACACCATATGAGACCACTACCGATGATAAGAAATGCCTGCTTACCAGATGTACTGGACCTTTAAAAAGCCAGTAACGCTTGTGACTGATTACCCCACCAGGGCCTTTGGATAGCAATCTGACCAAGCATTAGTAGTCCTGCGGGCGATCACTCTCTCTCCAGATGTAGGAGAGCTCCTCTACACTGAAGCCGAAGCCGATCATGTGACCCTACCGGAGCAGGTTCAGAATAGGTAATAGATAAGTGTAGGGATCTTTTCAGGGTAAATAGAATAGTCTTATAATGGTGGTGGGAGTACATTTAGCCTTAGTTAGAATTTAACTGGAGTTACGCTAAGAATTCCAATTTCAAAATGGTAGACAAATGGTTGAAGAGAATTAAAAAAACCCAAAAAGGTAAATGGGACTTTGAAGGCAACAGAGTAGTTACAAAAAAGATGATTATTGAATACAAAAAACAAGAAAAAAAATACAAAATCACAATAAGCATATGGACATAAAAATAAAAAATTGTAATAAATAGAACCACTAAAAACAAAGATATGAAGTGGTCACGGTGTTTGTGCAGTCTTCCACTCAGCCCTACGCGTTTTGAGACTTATATGGAGCGTCCCTTCATCAGAGTCAATCGGTGGAGAAGAATCGCACCAGACACAACGCAGTTGAAATCTCACCGCCAAGACCGCGGTGACGACCGTATCAAAGAAGCAACAGCCCGGGAGCCAAAGGGGAAATTGGGGAGTGTGGCTGGCCCCACCTTATCCACACTGGTCCACCCAGACAACACCAAGGAGGCAGTGCTCACAGAGGAGGATAACACTGATCCATCAGTGTTCGGGGTGGCGGGGAAGTGAACGGACGGACGATCCGAGTATCTTGTGGGCAACATACACTTAGCAGCTCTCATTGCTTTAGTCCCTTTATGTGACTTAAGACTACTTTAGCAGCCTATTTGGGAGCATTGTACCATATATTTGGTCCCTGGTCCGATCGTCTTTTCCTGCCTTCCCATCTGCATATCCCCCCTGGCTTCCTACTATGTTGAGATACAGCTCTGGTTTACATTGGTGGGATTATCCTCCTTGGTGAGCACTGCCTCCTTGGTGTTGTCTGGGTGGACCAGTGTGGATAAGGTGGGGCCAGCCACACTCCCCAATTTCCCCTTTGGATCCTGGGGTGTTGTTTCTTTAAAACGGTCGTCACCGCGGTCTCGGCGGTGAGATTTCAACTGTTCTGCGTCTGGTGCGATTCTTCTCCACCGATAGCCCCTGATGAAGGGACGCTCCGTATAAGTCCTGAAACGCGTAGGGCCGAGTGGAAGACTGCACAAACACCGTGACCACTTCATATCTTTGTTTTTAGTGGTTCTATTTATTACAGTTTTCTATTTTTATGTCCATATGCTTATTGTGATTTTGTATATTTTTTCTTGTTTTTTGTAGTCAATAAATTATTCTTTTTTGTAACTACTCTGTTGCCTTCAAAGTCCCATTTACCTTTTTGGGGTTTTTTTATTCTCTGTATCTAGGGATGGTGGCAACTTGTATGATCTACTTGGATGGTTTCCTTCTTTAAATGGTTGATAAGAAGTGAATTTGATTTTGCCGTACAAGCACACTAGTATTTTGTCTAGGGGCTGCACTATTCAGGGGAGTAGGCAGCAATTTTTTGGTTCTTTTGGTTTACACAGTTTTTCCAGTATTAATAATGGCGACAGAGTGTTAAGTAGAAAAGAATTAATTTGTGTGATCCCCAGATACTAATTTATAGTGGCTGTGCTCACAGAGCCCAGGGCAATAACAGATCAGGTTACAGCTATAATTGAGAGGAAAGTTCTATACACATGTGACCTCTGGCTCTGAGAGATGGCTGGAATGATATGAATGAGCCACTCAGAATCTAATGGTAAGCAGTGGGGTGCAGTAAGTAGGAAACCAGCTGTGTGCTGCTCATGAGCATGTCTGTCATTCCTTTACCTGATTTTCAGGTTTACTCCTATTATATCAATTCTGGAAAAAGTGATCTACCCTGACAGAGAGTGGACAGGTAGGATGAAGGATGATTTATACAAGCCAACGGTCAAAATCTCACAAGCATATACAGAACCCAGGGATTAGTTGAAATGTCCTGGAGAGGGCAGAGGACAAAACCAGACAGATAAATGAAATGCCAGAAGTAGAAGCCAAACTAGGCAGTCAAATCCAGAATGGAATCACAAATGGGAACACGAGGAGTTGAGAGTTCTGATTTCTCTACACAATTTGGTCAACAGTTGTGAAATTTTGGTGAAGTTTTGCCATTTTGGTGAAATGCATTAGTGTCGATAGGGAAAACAAAACGTAAGCCATTTTTGGTGTTTTGTACGGCTGCAGTGGGCTTTACATAGTTCTTAAAGGGGTTGTAAAGATTTGTGTTTTTTCACCTTAATGCCTCCTATGCATTAAGGTGAAAAAACACCTGGCAGTCACCGGCCCCCTAGCCCCCCATTTTACTTACCTGAGCCCCTTCATCTCTTCGGCGGGGACGCGCTGTCCCTCTCTGCACGGGGTCCCGGCTCTTGATTGGATAGATTGATAGCAGCGCAGCCATTGGCTCCCGCTACTGTCAATCAAATCCAATGACGCGGAGGCGGGGCCGAGTCCTGCATTAGTGTCTGTGGACGCAAATGCTGGACTCAGGACGCGCCCGCCCGGTAACCCTCTCGGGAGAGCGCTTCTCCTAGGGGGTTATCTGATGTGGGGTAGAGCCGCCAGAGATGCTGGGGGACCCCAGAAGAGGATGTTCGGGGCCACTCTGTGCAAAACGAGCTGCACAGTGGAGGTAAGTATGACATGTTTGTTATTTAAAAAAAAACATATCTTTACAATCACTTTAAGGATAACAGAAGCTCCTTTTGACTATCATGGACCTATCCTTGTGCTAGAAAATGGTCCCTTATTTGCCTTATTATTGTATGTTTCTTTCACATAAATAAAGGTAAACTGACAATGAAAAAGCAGAGAGTACACAAATGACAATCAAATGCACAAAAGTAAAAATAAAACACAAATACAAAGAACACTAAATTAAATAAACAAGTACACCCCCAAAACACCCTCTAAATAAGGAAATACACATCAACCAAGCCTTTCATTTTGGTACTGTATGTTCCCATATATTTAATAAAGATATTTTTCTATTTTGAATAATCATGATGAGTTTCAAATAACGAACATATTTTCCAAGCAAATTGAGCTTATGTAACGCAAAGAACAAAATTGGGTTGCCAAAATTTCACCAAAATCACCATTGCTGAAAACACTCTGCTCAAAGAATAATTTGAAGTCAGAAACAAAGTAAATGAGTATGGGCTGCATACAGCAGGACATGCTAGGTGAGCAGAAAAATTGTATAACACAAAAAGAAAAAAACACTCTCAAAAGTAAATCACACTGTACAAAAGACATGAGTGTTAAGCCCCGTATAGGCGTACACACGAGAGAATGTCAGGAGACATTGGCCGGTTTAAAAACAAACATCCGATATTTGGCTCGTGTGTACGGTACCCTGTCCCACAGTAGACGCCATTTGCTTGGCTGATATGATCTTCATACATGGGAACTATAGCATAACCATACAAAATTCATGGCCCACTGAGCCACGATAGAGTACGGCTTGCGTCATTGGTAGCAGTGGGAATGTGCACCCGATTGTGTTCAGAGCCCTGTGAGTAGTGTTCAAATTGTGAGACACTTTGTGTCTCACAAGAAGCTTGCCGCATGGCTCTGCACACGACCATCTGCGCACGTCACTACTGAAATTCTATTTGAATATATACATGTGTGTGATTGGTTCTTTTGAAAGAATACAAGTGTCTGATTGGCTGATTCTGAAGCCACCACCTTCCTTTGTTATTCATGTTTACAATATAAATAAAAGCAGCAGATCATTGTAGTCAGTATTTTGCTAAGCTCAACGTGATACCAGCGTCTGTCTGTGTTACTTGGAGATAAACAAGTGCGCTTTCCCGGCATTATACAAGAGCGATATGATTGTGATTATTAGCGCATGATATTATTTGCCTATAATTCGTCTTTCCTCAAGAGAGAATAAATTCACTCTAGATCAGGGGTCTTTAAACTTTTCAGTACAACGGCCACATTGTAAATTTTACAAATATTAGTGGGCTGAAAAGATTCCCCTACCCCCTTACATCAGGGTCCCATCAGAGTCCCCCCTTTAATTAGGGTCCCCATCAGAATTCTCCCCTTACATCAGGGTCTAAATCAGAGATTTCCCCTTTATCAGGGTCCCCATTAGAAATCTCCCCTTACATCAGGGTCATCATTAGATATCTCCCCTTCATTTGGGATCTTCATTGGGGTCCCCATCAGAGATCTCCCTTTCATCAGAGTCCCCATCAGAGTTCAGTCTTACATCAGGATCACCATCAGAGTTCCCTCCTCACATCAGGGTCCTCATTAGAGTCCCTAATAGAGTCCTCCTTATCAGAGATCTCCCTTAACATCAAAGCCCCCATCCAAGTTCACTCTTACATCGGGGTCCCCATCTGAGTTCTCTACTTACATCATTGTCCCCATCAGAGATCTCCCCTTCATCAGGGTCCCCATCAGAGATCTTCCCTTCATCAGGGTCCCCATCAGAGTTCCCTCTTATATCAGGATCACCATCAAAGTTCCCTCCTCACATCAGGGTCCTCATCAGAGTACTCCCTTCATGGGGGTCCCCATCAGAGATCTCCCCTTACATCAGGGTTCCACATAAGATTGCCTCTCTTCATCAGGGTCCCCATCAGAGATCTCCCCTTACATCAGGGTCCCCATCCGAGTTCCCCCTTACATTAGGGTCCCCATCCGATTGGACAAGATCTGCAAACCTATTCATTCACCTTGAGAGCGGTCAACCAGCTAGCATCTGCTCCTGCCATATATATGAAATTGTTGCCTGGTTACATATAGTTACATAGTAGGTGAGGTTGAAAAAAGACACAAGTCCATCAAGTCCAATCTATGTGTGTGATTATATGTCAGTATTACATTGTATATCCTTGTATTTTGCGGTCGCTCAGGTGCTTATCTAATAGTTTTTTGAAACTATCGATGCTCCCCGCTGAGGCCACCGCCTGTGGAAGGGAATTCCACATCCTTGCCGCTCTTACAGTAAAGAACCGTTTACGTAGTTTAAGGTTAAACCTCTTTTCTTTGAATTTTAATGAGTGGCCACGTGTCTTGTTAAACTCCCTTCCGCGAAAAAGTTTTACCCTATTGTGGAGTCACCAGTACGGTATTTATAGATTGAAATTATATCCCCTCTCAAGCGTCTCTTCTCCAGAGAGAATAAGTTCAGCGCTCGCAACCTTTCCTCATAACTAATATCCTCCAGACCCTTTATTAGCTTAGTTGCCCTTCTTTGTACTCGCTCCATTTCCAGTACATCTTTCCTGAGGACTGGTGCCCAGAACTGGACAGCATACTCTAGGTGCGGCCAGACCAGAGTCTTGTAGAGCGGGAGAATTATTGTTTTATCTCTGAAGTTGATCCCCTTTTTAATGCATGCCAATACTCTGTTTGCTTTGTTAGCAGCAGCTTGGCAATGCATGCCATTGCTGAGCCTATCATCTACTAGGACCCCCAGGTCATTTTCCATCCTAGATTCCCCCAGAGGTTCTCCACCCAGTATATAGATTGCATTCATATTTGCCACCCAAATGCATTATTTTAAAATTTTCTACATTAAACCTCATTTGCCATGTAGTTGCGCACCCCATTAATTTGTTCAGATCTTTTTGCAAGGTTTCCACAGCTTGCGGAGAAGTTATTGCCCTGCTTAGCTTAGTATCGTCTGCAAATACAGAGATTGAACTGTTTATCCCATCCTCCAGGTCGTTTATGAACAAATTAAACAGGATTGGTCCCAGCACAGAACCCGGGGGGACCCCACTACCCACCCCTGACCATTCTGAGTACTCCCCATTTATCACCACCCTCTGAACTCGCTCTTGTAGCCAGTTTTCAATCCATTTACTCACCCTATGGTCCATGCCAATGGACCTTATTTTGTACAGTAAACGTTTATGGAGAACCATGTCAAATGCTTTTGTAAAATCCAGATACACCAGTCTACGGGCCTTTCTTTATCTGGATGGCAACTCGCCTCCTCATAGAAGGTTAATAGATTGGTTTGGCAAGAACAATTCTTCATGAATCCATGCTGATTACTGCTAATGATACCATTCTCGTTACTAAAATCTTGTATATATATATATATATATATATATATATATATATATATATATATATATATATCATCTCCTCCAAGAGCTTGCATACTATTGATGTTAGGCTAACAGGTCTGTAATTCCCAGGGATGTATTTTGGGCCCTTTTTAAATATTGGTGCTACATTGGCTTTTCTCCAATCACCTGCTACCATTCCAGTCAGTAGACTTTCAGTAAAAATTAGGAACAATGGTCTGGCAATTACTTGACTGAGTTCAATAAGTACCCTCGGATGCAAGTCATCTGGTCCAGGTGAGTTATTAATGTTAAGTTTCGCAAGTCTAATTTTAATTCTGTCCTCTGTTAACCATGGAGGTGCTTCCTGTGATGTGTCATAAGGATAAACACTTCAGTACTGGTTTACTGAAGCCCCCCAATTCCCTCATGAAGACTGAGGAGAAGAATAAATTTAATACCTTTTGCCATCTCCCCATCCTTTGTAACCAGATGTCCTTCCTCATTCTTTATGAGGCCACTACGGTCTGTCCTCCCTTTTTTTACTGTTTACATACTTAAAGAATTTCTTAGGATTTTTTTTGCTCTTCTCCGCTATGTGTCTTTCGTGTTCTATCTTAGCTGCCCTAATTGCACCTTTACATTTCTTGTTGCATGCTTTATAAAGTCTGAATGCTGATGATGATCCCTCAACCTTGTATTTTTTGAAAGCCTTCTCCTTTGCTTTTATATGCATTTTTACATTGGAGTTAGGCCATCCAGGACTTTTATTCGCTCTTTTAAATTTATTACCCAATGAGATGCATTGGCTAATCCCTTTATTTAACATGCTCTTAATGCAAACCCATCTCTCCTCTGTGTTCTTTGTTCCTAAGATTTTATCCCAATTCATGCCTTCTAATGCCCCGTACACACGGTCGGACTTTGTTCGGACATTCCGACAACAAAATCCTAGGATTTTTTCCGACGGATGTTGGCTCAAACTTGTCTTGCATACACACGGTCACACAAAGTTGTCGGAAAATCCGATTGTTCTAAACGCGGTGACGTAAAACACGTACGTCGGGACTATAAACGGGGCAGTGGCCAATAGCTTTCATCTCTTTATTTATTCTGAGCATGCGTGGCACTTTGTCCGTCGGATTTGTGTACACACGATCGGAATTTCCGACAACGGATTTTGTTGTCGGAAAATTTTATCTCCTGCTCTCCAACTTTGTGTGTCGGAAAATCCGATGGAAAATATCTGATGGAGCCCACACACGGTCGGAATTTCCGACAACACGCTCCGATCGGACATTTTCCATCGGAAAATCCGACCGTGTGTACGGGGCATAACAAGGTTCGTAGTTTAGGGAAGTTGGCTCTTTTGAAATTCAGTGTCTTTGTATTCCCCTTATGTTTCCTATTTGTGTGATTTATACTGAAGCCAATTGACCTGTGATCGCTGTTTCCTTAATTGCCCCTTTTCCACATCCGTGATCGGGTCTGTATTGTTGATAATCAGTAAATCCAGTAACTCCCTTATTTCTAGTTGGTGCGTCTACCATCTGAACCATGAAATTGTCCTGCAAGACGTTTGGGAACTGGCAAGTTTTAAATGAATGCGTGGTTCCCTCTGCCCAGTCTATGTCTGGATAATTAAAATCCCTCATTATGATAACACTTCCTATCCTTGCTGCTAATCCAACTTGTGATAGGAGATCCGTCTCCCCATCCTCCCTCAGGTTAGGGGGGCTATAGCATACTCCCAGTAATATTTCCCCCTTAGGTTCATCCCTTTGGGGGCTCTACCCTCCTAGGGAGGAGGATTCCTCTCACATTCACTTGTACATTATTCTTGATATATAGGCATACCCCTCCCCCTTTTTTACCCCCTCTATCCCTGCGATAAAAGGAATACCCTTGAATGGTTGCCAGCCAATCATGAGAGCTGTTGAACCAGGTCTCTGAAATTCCCACAAAATCCAAATCCTCCTTGTACAACAGTATCTCTAGTTCACCCATCTTGTCCGCCAGGCTCCTGACATTGGTGAACATGCCACGTAGTTTAGACCAGTCGCATACTATCCTCTTATTGGGTGTTCCGAGATTGCAACTAGGACTTGTTACTATACTTACCTTGTGTTTATGTGCTTTAGTCAACCTACCACTAATGCCCCCAATACTACCCTCTGGAATATGTTCCACGCTGACTATCTCTACCTCTGCCCCGTCCCCCCCCCCCCCCGTCGCCTAGTTTGAAAACCCCTCTAACTTTTTGGCCATCTTTACTCCCAGCTGATCTGCACCCTCCTCATTTAGGTGCAGTCCGTCCCTTCTATAGTACTGGTGATTGACTGAGTCGGCCCAGTCCTCCAGGAACCCAAACCCCTCCTTACTATACCAGCTCTTCAGCCACTTGCTTACTTCAATAGTCTCCCTCTGCCTTTCTGGCATGGCCTGAGAATTCCTGAGAATACTACCTTGGAGGTCATTTTCCTCAATTTAGCTCCCAAGTCCCTAAAATCGTTCTTTAGGACACTCCATCTGCCTCTGACTTTGTCATTGGTGCCATTGTACAGTTTGGCGCTTCAGGTCTTTGTTACAGATTGCCCTCTCTGTCCTTTTAAGAATTGAGTCCCCTACCACCAGAATCTGTCTTTCTTTTCCCTTCGCTCCCCCCCTCACTCTCACTGGAGGAGTTCTTTCTCCGGCAGCTAGGAGAGTCCCTCAGCTCCAGCAGTGCTGGTCCCTGACTGGTTTCACCAGTGTCACTCAATGGAGCGTACTTACTCCAGCCCTGGATCGGCCTCCCTAGCACTTCCCCCTCTACCCTTCCTGACGGTCACCCATCTACTCTTTCCTAGTGCCTGCACCTCTTTGTCTCCACCCACTTCTGTGCTGGCCCCTACCAGCACCTGCCGTGTACGTTCCAGGCTCTCCTTTAGTATGGAAGGACTTCTCAATGCTGACAGTTGCTTCCCTAGAATCAGAACCTGGTCTTCCAGGGAAATAATGTGCTTACATTTTGCACAGCAGTATTCACCCTCGATCAGATGATAAAGGAACACAAATGCCGCAAGATGTACACCGAGTCGCATCTCCACACCCACCAGGCATCGTACCTACTAATTTAATGAGGATTGTGGATTATACCCTGTCCAAATTACCTAAGAACTAGCTCCCTGACACTAATACTCAACAAGACAATACACAGGTACTCAACAAGACAATACACAGGTACTTAACAAGACAATACACAGGTCCTAGCTGACCAACGTGCACTCGCTGACCAATGTGCACTCGCTGATCAACGTGCATTCTCAGACCAACGTGCACTCGCTGACCAACTCGCACTCTCAGACCCGTGTGCACACACATACACAATACACAAGTACTAACGATCCACACACACTACTCAGACAACACTCAGGTACTCACAATACACAGGTACTACCTGACACTAATACTCAATACAGCCCATGTGTACTCGCAGCCAATGGCATCCCTAGGGGGGGCCAGAGGGGGCCCTGACCCCCCCCCCAACATTATGCTGTGCCCCACCATGTGCTCCCCCCCCCCCCCCCCAATAAAAATTTTTTTTTTTTTTTTTTTTTTACAAAAAATCAATGTCTAAGAGGGAGCGAGTCCCCAGTCAGCTCCTGCGGGTGATTCCTCCCCCCTCCCTCTGCTTGCTGACACTGCATAATGCGAGCGCTCACACAACCATGGCTGCCTGATCTGCTCCTTCCCCTGCATCCTCATTGGCAGGGAGAAGAGCGAGTTGCAGGAAGGACTCCACCAGGACTCTCAGTTACTGAAAAAACAGACTGATTTCTCCCATCCTTAGGACAGGAGAACCAGCCTGTAAATTCCAAGAGATGCCAGACCAGAGCAGTCAATAGCAGGGGCAGGACAGCAAGAGGAGGCTGGGGAACCCCACAATGGCAGAACACAAGGGCCCGGGGGCAAGACAACCTTTGCAATCCTGATAGTTCTCCCACTGCTTTGGATCCTTATATTTTCTTGGTATGCTGGTGACATATATATCTTATTTTCTGCCACCCTGGGGGACCCCAATACAGTAGGAAGGGAGCTCACTGCAGAACATGTGAAAGGGCAGTTGTTGGGTCATAGTAAAGGGCCCCAGTATATATTTATATATCTATATAACTATATATCTATATCTACATCTCTCTCTATATATATATATAGATATATATATCTATATATATATATATAGATATATATATATTTAGATATATATATCTATATATATCTATATATATATCTATATATATATATAGATATATATTTATATATATCTATATATATATATATAGATATATATATATATATATATATATATATATATATATATATATATATATATATATATCTATATATATATATCTATATATATATGCATTTATAGTTGCCCCCCTACTTTTGTCCCTGTCCCCCCATGTGCCCCCCCTAAATATGGAGACGCCACTGCTCGCAGCACTCATGTACTTAAAATACACAGGTACACACTCACCCTACACAGGTACTTGACCCCTGTTACAACCTCTTGTTTTCAACTCTGTTTTTTTAACTCACCACTTAGTCCAGTTCCACTAACTCTGTTTTTTTAACTCACCACTTAGTCCAGTTCCACTTAGTCTAAGTTCCAGCAAGCTCAAAGATGAGCAGGCTCACAATGAGTTCTACAGAAGGTTATACAGGCCTCAAGCACCTATGACCAATTAACCACTCCCCTTAATTAGTAGGCTGAAGGAAGCAGAGAAAAAAAAAAGCTGTTTATAAAGTGACAGAAAATGGTGTTAAAAAGCTGCAAGGAAAAGCCCCAAAAAGAAACTAAAAATGCAACCCAGCAATAACCAGCAGTCAAAAAGCAAAACTTGTTCACACTCTCCACTCAAGGTCCCCACTCTTTAGCTTCCAACCATCAGTCTAGTGCTGCTAAAAACGACTAACCGGGGCAGCTGTCACTGTGCCATGTTATATGTACGGGAAGCTTAAACCCATCTTAAACGTTTGGCCAAAAATACATTTCAATACAATCTGGCTTCTATTTTCATTTCAGTTTCATCTAATTGTTAAATGCTTACCACCCAACTCAATGGATGCAGATTTGAAGTTAATTACACACTAAATATAATTTGCGATAATCCTTTCATCGGCGATGAAAATTCTTGTGAAACAATAGCACGAAAACAAGAAAGAAAATAATCTGTACACAACTATCTTTTCTAATTGCACTGCTTTAGCAATTGAACTTTGTGACATAGAATTTAGGCTGCATTAAAATAAAATGTACAAGTATTTAGTGGCTAATCCTTTTTAAGTATTTTAATGCCTAATGAAGAGTTATTGAAGGGAGAAAAGGCATATGCTCTTTCCGTTAGAGCTTGCCTGCAGGCGGGGATTGGACAGCTTGGACGATATTAATTAATATTTCAGGGCTTTGTATTTGGCGCGCTCATGTGACACGTGGTGTGGAAAGAACAGCTACACACAAGATCCACTGCTGTCTCTATACTCTGCACCCATAGTCTGTATAACTTTTTTGGGGGGGATAAATTTTTTATTTTGAGTTATTCTTGCAGTATTAGCTACCTAAACTTGATATATTTAGATATATTTTTTTATTACTGTGTATGGTAAAATGTAAAATATTATATATATATATATATATATATATATATATATGTATGTATATAAATAAAATGACATTTATTATTTTTTGATTATCAGTTAAACTATTATATAATATATATATATATATATATATATATATATATATATATATATATATATATATATATATATATATATATATATATATATATATATAGGCAGTCACCGAGTTACGAACACAATAAGGACTGTAGGTTTGTTCATAAGTGGAATTTGTTTGTAGGTCGGAACACTGCATTTGTTAGTGTAACTTCCGCCTGTGCTTGGATGTGGGATGTTCTGGGCGCTTGTTATGTTATCTGGGGCTCTTCTGGCCATGCAGTACATGTAGTACTGCAGTGTGGGATATGTTCAGAGGTGCTCGGAGGTATCCAGGGCCAGTGCGGAGCCAGCATTTGAGGTCGTTCGTAAGTAGGAGTCAACTCGGATAACTCGGGTGTTCGTAACTCAGGGACTGCCTGTATATATACAGTGCCTTGAAAAAGTATTCATACCCCTTGAAACTTTCCACATTTTGTCATGTTACGACCAAAAACGTAAATGTATTTTTTTGGGATTTTATGTGTTAGACCAGCACAAAGTGGCACATAATTGTGAAGTGGAAGGAAAATGATAAATGATTTTCAAAATGTTTTACAAATAAATATGTGAAAAGTGTGGCGTGCATTTGTATTCGGCCCCCCTGAGTCAAAACTTTGTAGAACCACCTTTCACTGCAATTACAGCTGAAAGTCTTTTTGGGCATGTCTCTACCAGCTTTGCACATCTAGAAAGTGAAATTTTTGCCAGATGTCCCCAGGATAGGCCCAAGGCTTATGGCCTAGCAACCCGGGGCAGTACAACACACGTCCACCCAGACAGCCGTCCAGATGACACAGAACCCCGATTACATCGGGACCGTCTAATTTGCCTGACAATGGGAGAGGAGGAGAGCCCAGCATCGGAAAGGATTGCGCTGCCTACGGATGGGCGGGACCGATCTAGAACACCGGCACTGCACTGTCTGCTAAGACTCTCCCCCGCCGCCTTCTCATCTCTTTTACGGGCTCGGGCAGCACTGTACAGGGTGAGTCACTGGCCCCCGTGCCGCTATGATTCCTGTAAGAAAAAAAGCCCCACCAGTAATCACAGGGGAGGTGAGCAGTGTCAGCTCAGCCTGTCCTGTACAGGTCCTCTATGATTGCCTATGAGGATGCTGGAATCAGCTCACACCGCCCGCTCTGTCCTGCACATCCTGCAGATAGGTGTGCTGGAGCGCTGACAGGTGGGCGTGGCCAGCGGAGGCAAAACATCTCACTGCTCGCCGTGCTCGGTCCGGAGACTAATGAGCTGCAGACCGCGGGGTTGACTGCTTGGTGAAGCCCCGTCCCCCACATGTGTGGTGGATTCACCCCAGCAATGCAGAGGCTGCTCAGAGTGTCTGATGAGTTCAGGGATTGGGGTGAGTCCGATGACATGGACGATCCGTTTTTCTGCACACTGATACATGACCGATCTGTTCATCACCCAGCAAATCATTGCTCTTCCATGTGACCCCCCTCTTCATCCCCATCCCTCTCTTCCCCCCTTCCCTCCTCTTCCGCCTCTCTCTCCCCACTCTTCATCCCCATCTCCTGCCTTTCTCCCCCTCCTCTCCCCCCTCTTCTCCCCCCCTCCTCTCTCCCCCCCTCCATCCCCATCCCTCTCTCTCTTCCCTCCTCTTCCGCCTCCTCTTCCGCCTCTCTCTCCCTCCTCCCCTCTCTTCATCCCCATCTCCCTCCCCCCTTCCCCCTCCCGCCTTTCTCCCCCTCTCCCTCTCCCCAATCTCTCTCCTCTCTCCCCCTCTCCTCCTCCTCCCCTCTCCCTCTCCCCAATCTCTCTCCTCTCTCCCCCTCTCCTCCTCTTCCCCTCTCTCTCTCCCAAATCTTCTCTCTCTCCTCTCTCCCCTCTCTCCCCTCTCCTCCTCTCACCCCTCCCCCATTCTCTCCCTCCTCTCTCCCCTCTCCTCCTCTCACCCCTCCCCCATTCTCTGCCCCTCCCTCTTCATCCTCATCCCTCTCACTCCCCTCTCTCTCCTTTCTCCCCCTCTCCTCTCTCTTCCCCCTCTCTCTGTCCCCATCTCTCTCCCCCCCTATCCCCTCCCTTCCCCCCTCTCACCCCCTCTCTCTCCCCCACTATCGCTCTCTCTCTCCCCACCTCTCGCTCCTCCCCTCTCCCCACTCTCTCTCCTCTCTCCCCACTCTCTCTCCCCTCTCCCCCTCTCCTCCTCTTCCCCTCTCCTCCTCTTCACTGACCATAGTAAATGTATTGGCTGTGTCCACAGCAGGTATGGGGCATAGGTTTAGGAAAATAGATGATGGATCCATGGCCTTTGTTAGGTAATGTGAAATTTGGGCATAACATAGAGCTGTCTAGTAAGTGCCGTTCACTATACAGAGGGAGCTTTTGTTACAATGCATATCCTGGTGTGATATGATCCAATGACATGCTGTAATCCTTGAGGACTGGCCATGGGTGAATTGCCATTTCATTGTACACTGTACAATTCAATGTATTCATTTTTACTGCTTGAGTGGGGCCTCATGTATAAGTTTTGCCTAAGGCCTCACAAAGCCTAGAGCCGCCTCTACTTAGGGAACCCAGTCAAGTAATTGCCAGACCATTGTTCCTAATTTTTACTGACAGTCTGCTGACTGGGATGGTACCAGCTGATTGGAGAAAAGCCAATGTAGCACCAATATTTAAAAAGGGCACAAAATACATCCCTGGGAATTACAGACCAGTTAGCCTAACATCAATAGTATGTAAACTCTTGGAGGGGGTGATAAGGGACTATATACAAGATTTTAGTAATGAGAACGGTATCATTAGCAGTAATCAGCATGGATTCATGAAGAATCGTTCTTGCCAAACCATTCTATTAACCTTCTATGAGGAGGTGAGCTGCCATCTAGATAAAGAAAGGCCCATAGACTGGTGTATCTGGATTTTACAAAAGCATTTGACATGGTTCTCCATAAACGTTTACTGTACAAAATAAGGTCCGTTGGCATGGACCATAGGGTGAGTACATGGATTGAAAACTGGCTACAAGAGCGAGTTCAGAGGGTGATGATCAATGGGGAGTACTCGGAATGGTCAGGGGTGGGTAGTGGGGTCCCCCCGGGTTCTGTGCTGGGACCAATCCTGTTTAATTTGTTCATAAACGACCTGGAGGATAGGGTAAACAGTTCAATCCCTGTATTTGCGGACAATACTAAGCTAAGCAGGGCAATAACTTCTCCGCAGGATGTGGAAACCTTGCAAAAAGATCTGAACAAATTAATGGGGTGGGCAACTACATGGCAAATGAGGTTCAATGTAGAAAAATGTAAAATAATGCATTTGGGTGGCAAAAATATGAATGTAATCTATACACTGGGGGAAAAACCTCTGGGGGAATCTAGGATGGAAAAGGACCTGGGGGTCCTAGTAGATGATAGGCTCAGCAATGGCATGCATTGCCAAGCTGCTGCTAACAAAGCAAACAGAATATTGGCATGCATTAAAAAGGGGATTAATTCCAGAGATAAAACGATAATTCTCCCACTCTACAAGACTCTTGTCCGGCCGCACCTAGAGTATACTGTCCAGTTCTGGGCACCAGTCCTCAGGAAGGATGTACTGGAGATTGGAGCGAGTACAAAGAAGGGCAACAAAGCTAATAAAGGGTTTGGAGGATATTAGTTACGAGGAAAGGTTGCGAGCACTGAACTTATTCTCTCTGGAGAAGAGAGGCTTGAGCGGGGATATGATTTCACTATACAAATACCATACTGGTGACCCCACAATAGGGATAAAACTTTTTCGCAGAAGGGAGTTTAACAAGACTCATGACCACTCATTAAAATTAGAAGAAAAGAGGTTAAACTACGTAGAGGGTTCTTTACTGTAAGAACGGCAAGGGTGTGGAATTCCCTTCCACAGGCGATGGTCTCAGCTGAGGGCATTGATAGTTTCAAGAAACTATTAGATAAGCACCTGAACGACCGCAACATACAGGGATATACAATGTAATACTGACATATAATCACACACACAGATTGGACTCTATTCTTTCAACCTCACCTACTATGTAACTACGTAACTACTATGGTGACCCCAGAGGAGACTGTAATGTGTATAGTGACCCTTCAACTTACCTAAACCCATTAGATTATAGTTGAGTAAATACAACCAAAACGAAAACAATTGCAGATGACTAATATACTGTATGCCTAAAACTAAATCGAAATTTGACGCCTAAGGCCCCTTTCACACTTAAAAGTTACGCGATTTTACCTTGATTTTGTGGCGGCGATTTTGACGTGATTTCGCCACGATTTTAGGGAATGCCTGTGTAAACTTGAGGTCTATGGACCTCAACTCACATGAAAGTCGGACCAAAGTATTACAGGGACTACTTTAAAGTTGGCACGACTTGAAGTCGCACAGATATGAATGGTTATCATTGGAAATCATGGAGAACGACTTGTCATGCAACTTTGCAGTCCCAAGTCGCACAAGTGTAAAAGGGGCCTAAATTAACACTGTATCCAGGAAGCCAGGGAGTTGAGGGAAATGGATTTAAAGGGGCCTGCTCCAGCATCTAAGTATGGTGAGGAAATGGACACTCCACTACAGACCAATGGTAAGGGGTTGGAGATGGAGATTAAAGTAAAAATAAAGTCCTACTGCAAAAAATGCAAGCAATTCAAAATTTATTGCCACTAAAACTTTTCCCCCAAACTGCTAGCAATTTTTTACTTCCTACACTCTTTGGCACTGTAAATTTAAAAACAGATCCAGATGGACATGGGCATGACTGAAAATACCACTGCACCAAACCGCATGGTACCAGCCACTGTAGTCACTTTGCCCTGCAGCTTTTTTTAGCGAGAGTCAATTTAAGGCAAATGTGAACCTAATCACTACTCTTTTCTCATATAAGCTTTAACCTTCATGTATAGCTTTCATTACAATACTATGAGGTGATCCTCCCATGAAGGTCTTTGTTCAAGTTCTTCCTGTCATAGGGTGACAGTGCTCTGTCCCTATGTCTCAAGTATCCTCCTGGGCTACTGATGGAAACTTTAAGTGGGTATACATCACCCAAGCATGGTCCACTATTATGACTGTCAGTACACCAGTCCTGAAAAGTGCCATGTGGCCATCTGTCAAGTACGAGGTGTGACAGTTTAATTCCCAGAATGCTCATGACGTAGCACTATGGTGGTGAGTCACACAGCCATTCACACTTGAGCATGTTCTGACATGTTCTAACTTGCACTCACCTGGGTTGCAGACCAGTTTACTCAATTTTATGGAGTAGCAGAAGAAATAACATTGCGCGTTGCACTGTGTGACAGGAGTGACAGGAATCTGGATCAGTGGATTCACATCAAATTTTGCATGAAAAACTGGCAAAAGTGCAAAAGCTGAACTTTAGCTTTGTTACAATAGGCTTATTTTGAACATTCCATGAAGAAATCGAGTGT
Source organism: Aquarana catesbeiana (assembly GCF_042186555.1). Taxonomy (NCBI): domain Eukaryota; kingdom Metazoa; phylum Chordata; class Amphibia; order Anura; family Ranidae; genus Aquarana; species Aquarana catesbeiana. The sequence continues at coordinate 48,769,642 of NC_133327.1, read as the reverse complement.
TTTTGAATGGCATATGTAGTTTACGGATGGGCAGGAATATGTCCATGATGATGTAAGAAGTTTGCACTCAGAAACACAAAGGACAGATGTAAATGTGGACAGAGTGTGAACCCTTGTTCGCTCGTCCTGGTGTGTTTTTTTGTTATCACACAGGGATAGTTTGGGTTTCTAGAACATGGTACAATAGTCAACCACCTTTGGATAGAGCTTAGGATCTCCGCTCAAGCTTCCACAGCCCTGTTCGGTGGTTCCCATTGTGGGTACAGGCAAGATGAGAGTCTTCCTGACTCAATACAAACTGCAAGGTATGAAAAGTATCCCAGTCATCGCACACCATGCAAAGTTATCTATTGTGAGAATAATAGCAGCCTCAGGTGAGTCCACCTGAGCCACACCTCCCAACTAGTTTCGCACCCGACCTTGGGGCTTAATCATGGACAGAGTGAAATGCATCAGGGGCAGGGTTTAGACTGAATTAGTTGAGGCTGCTATTACTTTTGCGATAGATGGCTTTGCATGGTGTGCAGTGACTGGGATACTTTTAATGCCTTATGGTCAACCAATGTTTTTTTCTTGGAAATTCTGAAAAGGTCACAAAAATCTGTTCAGGGGAAAAGACTACACAAGGAACCACTACAAGCACTAAATGTATTCTCCCTGGAGAAGAGACGCTTGAGAGGAGATATGATAGTGATATACAAATATCCCAATGGTGATCCCAGCGTAGGTAGGAAATTATTCAGTTTCAGGGAGTGTAAAAAAACACAGGGACACTCAATGAGATTGGCTGCATAAGATTAGCAGCAACAAAGGATGAAAAAGGCAGAAACAAATATTTTCTTTAATAAAAAATCTCTTGGTTGTTTATGATAGAAAGTGATTTAGCAAACTTCAATTAGATTTTATGTACTTTAGCATTTGGGGGTAGGATAGAGTTAGGTGTACGAATTAGGTTACATGTTAAGGGTTCATTTTGAGAGTTGTCATGTGGCTCTTTCTTAAGCTTTAGGTTGAAGATTAAGTGTTACAGTAAACTGAGTGTTAGCTTTAGGTGGTGGGTTACATGGTTCAGTTAGTGAGGGGGGCAGAGATAGTGTAAAGGGGATGGAGACCTGACCCCCAACTAGGAAGGAAGTTTAGATATAGGAGGAAGTTTAGATATAAAGACAAATGGGGAAGTGCTGATCCAAAGGATGATGAATAATAAACCATGGTGGAAATCCCATATATGATAAAGGTTCTTTATATTATTCTTGCCAATAAAGAACCTTTATCATATATGGGATTTCCATCATGGTTTATTATTCATCATCCTTTGGATCAGCACTTCCCCATTTGTCTTTATATGTTTTCTCTCATCTGGTCTTTTGAGTTTGAGAGGTGCAGCCTCAGTTTGGTGATTATTATTTTTCCAACAGGACTTCCTTGCGCCTGTTTTTTTGTTGATTTTTTGAAAGAAGTTTAGAAACTAACATTAGAAAGTATTATTTTACCAAAAGAGTAGTTGATGTTTGGAGCAGACAGAGGTAGTGAGTCAGTGTACAGTAAGTGTATTTGAACATACTTGGCACAATATAGATTTATACAAAAAGGTAAAAAAATAAATAAATAAAAAAAGCTGAAAAAATAGCAGATTGGATGGACCACTTTTTTTTTCTTTACTGCCATCACTCTTGTTTGTTTCTATATTTCTATTATGGATACGTTTAGAGTTTAAGTTAAATGAGCAAACAAACTGCCCATATTTACAGAAATCAGTCCTAACTCTGTCATTTAGTGGCCATAGCAAAACCGCCAATAGAGAACATGACAGATCACCGGCATGGTTGCTTACATTCTAGCCCTGGGGGGTCTGGCAGTAGATTGTCATGTGGTGGGTCAACATGGTCAGGTATCACTCATAGTGAAAAACGTGGATATACTGTACATCAATAGATGTTGTGATAACTGTTGGATTTACTTTAGGGGACCATATTTGGTCAATGATGTCACCCAGGATCTCCAGTTCATTTGTTTACAAAGAAGCCAGCAAGGATCTGTCATTTAGTGCCTTCTAAAGGAGTACATCATGAAGCTATCAATGCTCCCTGCTGAGACCACCGCCTGTGGAAGGGAATTCCACATCCTTGCTGCTCTTACATTAAAGAACCCTCTACGTAGTTTAAGGTTAAACCTCTTTTCTTCTAATTTTAATGAGTGGCCACGAGTCTTGTTAAACTCTCTTCTGTGAAAAAGTTTTATTCCTATTGTGGGGTCACCACCAGTACGGTATTTGTATATTGAAATCATATCCCCTCTCAAGCGTCTCTTCTCCAGAGAGAATAAGTTCAGTGCTCGCAACCTTTCCTCATAACTAAGATCCTCCGGTACATCCTTCCTGAGGACTGGTGCCCAGAACTGGACAACATACTCTAGGTGCGGCCGGACCAGAGTCTTGTAGAGTGGGAGAATTATCGTTTTATCTCTGAAGTTGATCCCTTTTTAATGCATGCCAATATTCTGTTTGCTTTGTTAGCAGCACATTGGCATTGCATGCCATTGCTGAGTGGATCATCTACTAGGACCCCCAGGTCCTTTTCCATCCTAGATTCCCCCAGAGGTTCTCCCCCCAGTGTATAAATTGCATTCATATTTTTGCCACCCAAATGCATTATTTTACATTTTTCTACATTGAACCTCATTTGCCATGTAGTTGCCCACCCCATTCATTTGTTCAGATCTTTTTGCAAGGTTTCCACATCCTGCGGAGAAGTTACTGCCCTGCTTAGCTTAGTAACTTTTGCAAATACAGAGATTGAACTGTTTATCCCATCCTCCAGGTCATTTATGAACAAATTAAATAGCAATGGTCCCAGCACAGAACCCTGGGGGACCCCACTACCCAACCCTGACCATTCCAAGTACTCCCCATTTATCACCACCCTCTGAACTCGCCCTTGTAGCCAGTTTTCAATCCATGTACTCACCCTACGGTCCATGCCAACGGACCTTATTTTGTACAGTAAGCGTTTATGGGAAGCTGTGTCAAATGCTTTTGCAAAATCCAGATAAACCATGTCTACGGGCCTTCCTTTATCTAGCTGGCAACTCACCTCCTCATAGAAGGTTAGTAGATTGGTTTGGCAAGAACGATTCTGCATGAATCAATGCTGATTACTGCTAATGATACCGTTCTCATTACTAAAATCTTGTATATAGTCCCCTCCAAGAGTTTACATACTATTAATGTTAGGCTAACTGGTCTGTAATTCCCAGGGATGTATTTTGGGCCCTTTTTAAATATTGGTGCTACATTGGCTTTTCTCCAATCAGCTTGTGCCATTCCAGTCAGTAGACTGTCTGTAAAAATTAGGAACAATGGTCTGGCAATCACTTGACTGAGTTTCCTAAGTACCCTCGGATGCAAGGCATCTGGTCCCGGTGATTTATTAATGTTAAGTTTCTCAAGTCTAATTTTATTTCTGTCCTCTGTTAACCATGGAGGTGCTTCCTGTGTTGTGTAATGAGGATAAACACTGCAGTTTTGGTTACTGAAGCCCCCCGATTCCCTCGTGAAGACTGAGGAGAAGAATAAATTCAATACCTTTGCCATCTCCCCATCCTTTGTAACCGGATGTCCTTCTTCATTCTTTATGGGGCCAATATGATCTGTCCTCCCTTTTTTTACTGTTTACATACTTAAAGAATTTCTTGGGATTTTTTTTGCTGTCCTCCGCTACGTGTCTTTCATGTTCTATCTTAGCCATCCTAATTGCACCCTTACATTTCTTGTTGCATTCTTTATAAAGTCTGAATGCTGATGATGATCCCTCAACCGTGTATTTTTTGAAGGCCTTCTCCTTTGCTTTTATATGCATTTTTACATTGGAGTTAAGCCATCCAGGATTTTGTTCGTTCTTTTAAATTTATTACCCAATGGGATGCATTGGCTAATGCCCTTATTTAATATGCTCTTAAAGCAAACCCGTCTCTCCTTCGTGTTCTTTGTTCCTAAGATTTTATCCCAATTTATGCCTTTTAGCAAGGTTTGTAGTTTAGGGAAGTTGGCTCTTTTGAAATTCAGTGTCTTTGCATTCCCTTTATGTTTCCTATTTGTGTGATTTATACTAAAACTAATTGACCTGTGATCGCTGTTACCTAAATTGTCCCGTATTTCCATATCCGTGATCAGGTCTGTATTGTTGGTAATCAGTACATCCAGTAATGCTTTATTTTTAGTTGGTGCGTCTACCATCTGACCCATAAAATTATCCTGCAAGACATTAAGGAACTGGCGAGCCTTAAATGAATGTGCGGTTCCCTCCGCCCAGTCTATGTCTGGATAATTAAAATCCCCCATTATGATAACACTTCCAATCCTTGCTGCTAATCCAAATTGTGATAGAAGATCTGTCTCCACTTCCTCCCTCAGGTTAGGGGGCCTATAGCATACTCCCAGTATTATTTTCCCCTTAGCTTCATCCCTTTGGAGCTCTACCCATAAGGATTCCACCTCCTCCCTAGCTCCCTCAGTGATGTCATCTCTCACATTCACTTGTACATTATTCTTGATATATAGGCATACCCCTCCCTCTTTTTTACCCTCTCTATCCTTGCAGTAAAGGGTATACCCTTGAATGTTTGCCAGCCAATCATGAGAGCTGTTGAACCAGGTCTCTGAAATTCCCACAAAATCCAAATCCTCCTCATACAACAGTATCTCTAGTTCACCCATTTTGTCTGCCATGCTCCTGGCATTGGTGAACATGCCACATAGTTTAGACTGGTCGCATATTGTCCTTGTATTGGGTGTCCGGAGATTGCAACTAGGACTTGCTACTATACTTACTTTGGGTTTTTGTGCTTTGGTCAACCTACCACTAATCCCCCCCAATACTGCCCTCTGGAATATGTTCCGTGCTGACTATCTCTACCTATGGACCCTCCCTCCCATCACCTAGTTTAAAAACCCCTCTAACTTTTTGGCCATCTTCATTCCCAGCTGATCTGCACCCTCCCCATTTAGGTGCAGTCCGTCCCTTCTATAGTACTGGTTATCAACTGAGAAGTCGACCCAGTCCCCCAGGAACCAAAACCCCTCCTTACTACACCAGTTCTTCAGCCAATTGTTTACTTCCCTAATCTCCCTCTGCCTTTCTGGTGTGGCTCGATGTACGGGTAGTATTCCTGAGACTACTACCTTGGAGGTCCTTTTCCTCAATTTAGCTCCTAAGTCCCTAAAATTGTTCTTTAGGACACTCCATTTGCCTCTGACTTTGTCAATGGTGCCAACGTGCACCATGACAGCTGGGCCTTCCCCAGCCCCTCCCAGTAATCTGTCCACCAAATCCGTGATGTGCCAAACCCGAGCGCCCCGTAAATAACATACTGTTCGGCGCTTCATGTCTTTGTTACAGATTGCCCTCTCTGTCCTTCTAAGAATTGAGTCCCCTACCACCAGAATCTGTCTTTCCCTTCGCTTCCCCTCCACTCTCACTGGAGGAGTTCTTCCCCTGGCAGCTAGGAGAGTCCCTCAGCTCCAGCAGTGCTGGTCCCTGACTGGTTTCACCAATGTCACTCAATAGAGCATACTTATTGGGATGCTCCAGCCCTGGATCGGCCTCCCTGGCACTTCCCCCTCTACCCTTTCTTACTGTCACCCATCTACTCTTTGCTAGTGCCTGCACTTCTTTGTCTCCACCCGCCTCTGTGTTGGCCCCTGCCGGCACCTGTCTTGTACGTTCCTGGCTCACCTTTAGTATGGAGGGACTTCTCAGTGCTGACAGTTGCTTCCCCAGATTCAGAACCTGGGCTTCCAGGGAAACAATGTGCTTACATTTTGCACAGCAGTATTCGCCTTCGATTGGGTGATCAAGGAACGCACACATGCCGCAAGTGTACAAAGAGTCGCCTCTCCAAACCCTTTCTACGTTGAATGTTATTTAAAAAATTTTGTTCATTGGTACATGTCCTCCATGGAACTGTCCAGCTACCCTCACCCCATTTTTAACAGAAGCTTGCAAATTAGCTTTAAAAAAAAAACACAAAAAATTAGTTTGGGCTCCCATAGACTATTTTGGGGTATAGCAAGGTTCACCAAAACTTTTGCAAACCGAACTCTTCGTGGTTTTTTGTTCATCTCTAATTTAGTAGATATGCGTTAGTGATAAGTGATAATAAAATTAAAGTACTAAAGTCTTGTTTTTTTGTTGTCTAAAACAAGCATGTCATACTTACCTGCTCTATGAAGTGGTTTTGCACAAAGCAGCCCAGATCCTCCTCTTCTCAGGTCCCCCACCGGCGCTCCATTAACCCTCCCTCCTGTTGAGTGCCCCCACAGCAAGCAGCTTGCTATGGGGGCACCCGAGCCAATTCCTGTGTCCATTCAGACACGGAGCTGCGGCCCGGACCCACCCCCTTTCTCTCCTCATTGGCTCACTGACTTTGATTGACAGCAACGGGAGCCAATGGCGCCACGCTGCTGTCTATGCCAATGAGGAGGGAAGTCCCGAACAGCTGAGTCTCTCGTGCAACATCGCTGGATCGAGATGGGGCTCAGGTAAGTATTAAGGGGACTGCTGCACACAGAAGGTTTTTTTATCTTAATGCATAGAAGCTTTTACAACCACTTTAAGATTCGGTTCTTGTCAATAAGTCCTAAACAGAATGTCCAATGTTGGAATTCAGGTGCTTGAAAGTAACGTGCCAAGCCTTGTAAAAATCTATCTAGCTAAACTGGTGGAAAAAACTGAAGAGTATGAAATGGTATCTATCTATCTGTCTGTCTATCTATCTATTTTTATGTAGCAGTGTAAGGAGAGTGTGCATTGTGCAGTAGAAGCAGAGCCATCAGAATTACCGAATGCTTATTACTATATTATACCAATGATTTTATATACTGTAACATAAAGCTATTCAATGTAGCTATAAACCTGTTTATTTAGTTTGTCCACTTTTAGGTAGATGAGGCTGGACTTAAACTTGGGTAAAGATAGAAGGTACCCTCATGTTTAGTAGGCAATCCCCAGAACAATTCATCTCCTTGTAAAACACAAAAACAATTGCTGGAGTTGTAAGAAAACTCTGGATTTTAAGCAGCTTTCCTCTATACCGTACACTAATATTATGTAGAAAAGTCCACTGCATTATTTATGAGACTGTTGCATGTATTAATTATAAATCAGTCCCTCTTTCAAAGAGTTTCACGCGTACAGTCTGCATGTTGTAGAAATCTTTATTGGTGTTGATTCATGTATTAATCCACAGCCATTAAAATAGCTGACTGCCTGTGCCTTTCACTGCTTAGATAGATAGATAGATAGATAGATAGATAGATAGATAGATAGATAGATAGATAGATAGATAGATAGATAGATAGATAGATAGATAGATAGATAGATAGATAGATAGATAGATAGATAGATAGATAGATAGATAGATAGATAGATAGATAGATAGATAGATTGGACTATATAGGCCAAAACACGGAATTAAAAAAAAAAATAATCATACATTTTATTTTACATAGTATTAAAAACAGAGAAATTTCATACAAACAATTAGTGTGGTGCCAAGTGGATCAACTGTGCAGACATACCCCACTTTTAAGTACACAATGGGGTTTATTTACTAAAGCTGGAAAGTGCAAAATCAGGCTCACTTCTGCATAGAAACCAATGAGCTTCCAGGTTTTATTACCAAAGCTTAATTAAACAAGCTGGGGTTAGAAGCTCGTTGGTTTCTATGCAGAAGGGAGCCTGATTTTGCACTTTCCAGCTTTAGTAAACAAACCCCATTGTGTACTTAAAAGTGGGGTATGCCTGTATATATAGAGCAATGGTTATATTCCTACTTGTTATATCCAATACATTATTCTTAATTTGGTCTTCATGTGTCAACACGTTTCGCCAATATATAGCTTCCTCAGTGTCCATGAACACAGTATAGTAATCCTCTACAAAAAATATAACAACGTTTAGAAATCATTCATGCATATAATGGTACAGTACATTGTCAGCTTGCTGTGTGGAACATACCTTAGCAACCCAGCACCAAATGCACATGATCCCCTGAGGGCACTGGAGTAGCAAGGGGAAGCCCCTGTTTTGGGCTTCCCCTTGTTGCTCTGGTGCCTGCCTGGAGATCATGTGCATTTGATGGATAGATAGATAGATAGATAGATAGATAGATAGATAGATAGATAGATAGATAGATAGATAGATACCATTTCATACTCTTCAGTTTTTTCCACCAGTTTAGCCAAGTCTGTGGCTAATGAAATATTTGGCTCTTTGCAGACCAGAAAAGTAAAATGTTGTGCAGCTAAATCACTCTATGTAAATATATATATAGAGAGAGCAAGAGAGAAAGAGAGAGAGAGAGTAACTTGATGAAGACGTGTCATTATATTCAGTGTGGGGTGTGGTGTGGGGTGCTTCCTCCAGCCACGCAAACCTCCTAAACTGAGATATTTTAGTATACTGTATTTAAAGAGCCTAACATTATGTTATTTGTATTATTATTATTATTATTATTTAGCAATTTAAGCATTAAGCATGTCCTCTCCTTTTAGATATATTGTTTTGTGTACCCTCAATACTAAATAGACATCAGAGACATCAGAGTTTTTTTAATGTGAGCCAATGATTACTTAATAAATACTTACTTTACTGTCCTGCAAACTTTGGATATAAAATGTGTGAATCTTTCTGACTTCTGTTCTAATATTTATGTTGCAATATACAAACTCCAGACACAATAGGAGTGTGTGGTACACAAGTAGCAAGGAAATACATAGCAGACGAGGTAGGACTATGACACTGCGTTACGCGCGTGCTTTGAGGCAAGAAATCGCAAAGCTGGTAAAATGTCACAGCTATTTTTTTTTAGACTAAGAAAACAGATGTTCCCATCTCTACCCAGCTATTACATAACACAGGATAATGTGATCAGCCTGTACTGGGCATAGATGACAACTGTGTAAAGCTAGAGGCGAGGTTTTCATGGGGCTGCCATAATTCCTTATAGAAAGCCGGGTGGAAGGAGCAGCCCAGGCATCATTATATTGTGTGCGGTCAGCACCTAGGAGAAGAGCCGATATACAGAGTCCACATCTAAGAGTTTCCCTTGTAGAATTTCTTAATGTAATAAAGTAAATGAATCTTTATTTAATTTTTAATTGTGAGCTTTCTTATACAGTGTCATATTAGATAATGGGTATATGGATACTGTAGATAGATAGATAGATAGATAGATAGATAGATAGATAGATAGATAGATAGATAGATAGATAGACAGATCACGGGTATATGGCTAGAGAGATAATTAGACAGGTAATGTATATATATATATATATATATATATATATATATATATATATATATGTATATATGGACAATGTAGATAGTTAGATAGATAGATCATAGATATATGGATAGATAGATAATTAGATATATAGTGGATATATGGATACTGTAGATGGAGAGATAGAGAGATAGATAGATAGATAGATAGATAGATAGATAGATAGATAGATAGATAGATAGATAGATAGATACACAGAAAGATAATGGGTATATGGATAGAGAGCTAATTAGATAAGTAATGTATATATGGACAATGTAGATAGATAGATAGATAGATAGATAGATAGATAGATAGATAGATAGATAGATAGATAGATAGATAGATAGATAGATAGATAGATAGATAGATAGATACACAAAAAGATAGTTTGTGGATTTATGGATACCGTACATTGATAGATAGATGATAGATAATGTATGTATGGATACGATAGATAGATAGATAGATAGATAGATAGATAGATAGATAGATAGATAGATAGATAGATAGATAGATAGATAGATAGATAGATAAGGATAGATAGATAGATAGATAGATAGATAGATAGATAGATAGATAGATAGATAGATAGATAGATCATGGGTATATGGCTAGAGAGATAATTAGACAGGTAATGTATATAAATATGTATATATGGACAATGTAGATAGTTAGATAGATAGATCATAGACATATGAATAGATAGATAATTAGATATGTAGTGGATATATGGATACTGTAGATGGAGAGATAGATAGATAGATAGATAGATAGATAGATAGATAGATAGATAGATAGATAGATAGATAGATAGATAGATAGACAAAAAGCTAGTTTGTGGATTTATGGATACTGTACATAGATAAATAGATGATAAATAATTTATATATGGATACGATAGATAGATAGATAGATAGATAGATAGATAGATAGATAGATAGATAGATAGATAGATAGATAGATAGATAGATAGATAGATCATAAATATATGGATAGATAGATAATTAGATATATAGTGGATATATGGATACCGTACATTGATAGATAGATAGATAGATAGATAGATAGATAGATAGATAGATAGATAGATAGATAGATAGACAAAAAACTAGTTTGTTGATTTATGGATACTGTACATAGATGGATAGATGATAAATAACTTATATATGAATACGAAGGATAGATAGATAGATAGATAGATAGATAGATAGATAGATAGATAGATAGATAGACAGATAGACAGATAGACAGATCACAGGTATATGGCTAGAGAGATAATTAGACAGGTAAAGTATATATGGATGATGTAGATAGATAAAGAGATAGATAGAGAGATAGATAGATAGATAGATAGATAGATAGATAGATAGATAGATAGATAGATAGATAGATAGATAGATAGATAGATAGATAGATAGATCATAGATATATGGATAGATAGATAATTAGATATATAGTGGATATATGGATACTGTAGATGGAGAGATAGATAGATAGATAAAAATAGTTTGTTGATTTATGGATACTGTACATAGATAGATGATAAATAACTTATATATGGATACGAACGATAGATAGATAGATAGATAGATAGATAGATAGATAGATAGATAGATAGATAGATAGATAGATAGATAGATACACAGAAAGATAGTTTGTGGATTTATGGATACTGTACATTGATAGATAGATGATAGATAGATAGATAGATAGATAGATAGATAGATAGATAGATAGATAGATAGATAGATAGATAGATCATGGGTATATGGATAGAGAGCTAATTAGACAAGTTATGTATATATGGACAATGAAGATAGATAGATAGATAGATAGATAGATAGATAGATAGATAGATAGATAGATAGATAGATAGATAGATAGATAGATAGATAGATAGATAGACTTAACAGTCATTAGGATTTTTTTATTTATTTTTTTTCAATAAATTAATTATATATATATATATATATATATATATATATATATATATATATATATATATATATATATATATATATTTTTTTTTTTTTTTAATATAAAACATGAATCCTGACTCCCATGGACACTGACTAGAATTTGTATGGTCATTTTTCTCCAGTTTTAATGAACCAGCCCCATAGCTTTAGACAGGGATAGGGGTGGGAGATTGAGCAATAGATAGATTCCAGACAATTATAATTCCTGAATTTTAGGATTTTCTAAATGTGAAGAGAATCAGCGAGCCACTTGTGTAATCATTTCAGACGAGTACACATACACACAGATACTGATAAATGGTCGGAGGTGGATAGGTAGACTCCCACAACATTTTATATTTTATTGTTTGCACAAATTGTAACACCATAAAGCCATAAAGAGACATCCCAGTAACGCTCTCCAGGAGGCACCTTAAACTGTTGCATCTTACAAAGATCCATTGCAAGTGATTTAATAAACATTCTAAATTCTTTCTCTCCCTTCAGAAAAAAAACAAAAACAAAATCACATCTCTATTCATCCACGGCGTCTTCTAGCGAATGGCAGGTTTGCATTTTGTAAATAGACATTTTCTTCTATTTCTCTGTGCAAGTTGAGTGTTCGGGACCTCCTCCCTCTGTGACGCCTTCCACGGCGTCCAGACCTCCTCCTCCTTCTTCTCTTTTTTCCTCCTGTTTTATTTGATTATCTGAAATGGAGCACATTGGTTTGATGAGGCTGTTAATAATGTGTAGATAATGCTGCCTGTTGACCCCTATGTGGGCTAGTGAAGTGCATCTCAGTCTACTTCACACAAAAAGTGCCTGAGTGTTAGGCGTGTGCCTTTGTCCATTAGCCTAAAGAACACCAGTCCTGAATGACAGCTCCATAGACTGCCAGAACAAGTGAGCCAGCCCTCCCAAATCCTGACCCTTTTTACTCACAAGAACACAGTCTAGTCTTTGTTTGCCTGCGGCCCCATAATAAGACACCTTCCTCGTGTTAACACTTGAAAGAAGTGCATATTAACTCCCAATTAAAAGCTAGTCTTGCTCTAAGAGTCTCTCTCCGTGAACTTGCGTCCCATCGCATGCCACATAGCCATGTCTGGATAGACAGCGCTCGGTTAGTTAACCCTCCCAAAAGCACACACAATTATACACAATATAAAATAAAATAAAAACCCTATTGCTGTAGAACTTTTTGCTTTAAAACACTGAATTAAAAAAAATATATCCAATAAAACAACCATGCTACGATAAATATAGGGAGATGGATCCTAAATTAAAAGACTAGGTTTATTTAGTGCAACAACCAGCTTGAAAAACAAAATACATAACCGTTTATTTCATAAAACTATTTTTCAATTTCAAAACAGTTAAAAAAAAAATTTAAATTTAAAAAAAATATATAAAAAAAAGATTCAAAATGTAGTAATTTTTCTAGATTTTATTCGTTTTTTTATTTCTCTCTAACATTAAAATTATTGTTTTGTTTTTGTTTTTCTAGGCATCGTATAATTTGTTTGTAGATGTACACGATTTTTTAAAATTCTAAGCAATTAAATAAAAAAAATAGAAAAACGTATAATAAAATACCCCGGCCAAGAAGATCTTTTTTTTTTTCTCAGGTAAAGTAAAAGCGATAAGATTAGAAAAAAAAATGGATAAAAATGTGAAAATATCCCACAGTTCCTTATTAGGGGAAGATACAATATTTATTTCTTGTCTCCTGGGAAGAGGCTCTTCTATCTATTGTCCTCCCATCTCTCTCACTGCTGATGCTTAATTTTCAAAACTTCTATATTGCCAAGGGACCTACGACATCAGCCAAAGAATTACCCAGCAAGTACAAAATCTGATCCAGGGAGCTACTTGTGAGCAGAGGGGAGAGTTTTTCCTACAGGTTTCCAAGGAGAGTGGGAGAGAGAAGGTTTGACTCTATCAGTGCAAGCCTTTGGCTTTTTTTTTTTTTTTTTTAATTTGGAAAATACACATTTGGACCTACAAGAGGGGACCTTGCCTATAGGAAAAGTTGCTTTCTTTATATAAAAAGAAGAAAAATGTCTACTTCATTCCCAGGACTTGTCCACGATTCAGAGGTATTTTTTTTTGATCCTTTTATTTACTAGTTGTTTTTTTTTCCCCCTGTCCCTCATAATCCAAGCTAGCTAGCATTACAGTGAACTAACGTGTGCTCCTTAAAAAAAAAAAATCTTGCAGAAAAGATAGCAAGAAAATTCGTTATGACATCTGTCGCCTAAGATGGCATTCTGCAATACAACAGTTGTTATAACGAAAAGGGGGACAAAAATAATCCCTCATAGTGAAGCCACAGACTAAGGGGGCATGATGCTGCACGGCTCAACTGATCAGCTAGCACATCAGAAGTCCTGATAGACAAGGCTGCGATGCTGGTGTGGGGTGTGTGTTTATTTTGGGGGAGATGTGGAATTTTCCTTTATTTCTGGGACTGGAGGTCGCCTTGCATGCTTAGTTTTAGTACAGTGTAAGTGGAGCTTAGTGCAGATTTGGACCCAATTGTGAATTATTATTATTTTTTTTTATTATTGTGTGTGCTGAAGGAGTCTACCTACAATGTTCGAGTAGAAGATAACTTCACAATAGTGGCTCTGCTGTCGGTGCGTGCTATTTTAAATGACAAACCTATTTTTTTCCCTTCTCTTTTTGTCTCCCTTCCTTCCAGATACGTCATGACGGATCAAACAGTTACCGTTTGATGCAACTTGGATGTCTTGAGTCTGTAGCCAACTCCACTGTCGCCTATTCCTCCACGTCTCCTCTGACTTATTCCACCACTGGCACCGAGTTTACTTCGCCGTATTTCTCGGCTAACCACCAGTACACCCCTTTGCACCACCAGTCCTTCCACTACGAGTTCCAGCACAGCCACCCGGCTGTCAACCCAGACGCCTATTCACTAAACTCCCTGCACCATTCACAGCAATATTACCAGCAGATCCACCATGGGGAGCCCACAGACTTCATCAACTTGCACAATGCCCGGGCACTCAAGTCTTCTTGCCTGGACGATCAGAGGAGGGACTTTGGCTGTCTAGATGCGTATAGGCGCCATGACCTGTCTCTCATGAGCCATGGATCCCAATATGGCATGCACCCAGATCAAAGGCTTTTGCCAGGCTCTAGTCTGGGACTTGCCGGGGCTGGAGGGGAAGACTTCCAGGTAAAGCATATGCACTGGTTTGTGTTTTTAACATAATATGTACCATACACCTAAAGCAGAAATGTCATTGTATAGTCTCGTTAGACTGGGCGTGGCAGGGAATCAGGGCTGTGCAGAACAAATAGTAGCTAAAACACGGGCAAAAAATAAATGTAAATGCTTATAAAATACAAAGTAAAGTTTCATGTATTACATTATGCATCTATATTATATAATTCACTGATAACGAAATAACTGATATTATATCATAAGCTGCTTTTAATAATTACCTTTAAATGGATTGATCATTAACATCTGCTTGTAATGTTCTTCAATATATTTAGACATACAGATTTGTTTATTTAAAAGAAATATAAAAAAATTGAAAAACATTTGTATGGTCTCTCTAATTTTGGAGTGGCTCGGAAAAATTAAAAAAAATGAAATCAACATTTTTAAAAAAATGAAGGAAATGCCTTCTAAATGTAATGTGCAATCTGCATGTATTAGATCTAGAATTTTACATCTATGTTACATACTATTTTTTATAATTCTAGTCTAACAATCGGAAAAAAAACATGCTGGATGCTAAGAAAACATTTTTTTTTTGATAATTGTTTATCTATAATTGGATAGCTATTATATATATATATATATATATATATATATATATATATATATATATATATATATATATATATATATATATATATATATAATTTATTTATTATATATATACGTAAGGAGAAAGAAAGAAAGAAAGAAAGAAAGAAAGAAAGAAAGAAAGAAAGAAAGAAAGAAAGAAAGAACGAAAGAAAGAAAGAAAGAAAGAAAGAAAGAAAGAAAGAAAGAAAGAAAGAAAGAAAGAAAGAAAGAAAGAAAGAAAGAAAGAAAAAAGAAATATAATAATACTCCTACAAACTATACTAGTAGAAAAAATAAATAATAATAATCATTATTATAATGCCATAAACATCTGTATATATATATATATATATAAAATATATGATATAAATGTAAGTGTACAGGATGATGGTATAAAAAGAAGGTGTGTAATTTTAGGAGCTAGTGGTGTGTAAAAGGAGTGTCAGTTAAACGTGACTTTTCTTGTAAAAGCGAGTAAATTATTGTATTAGCTCACGTTCCACATTCTCGCTCAAGGCTCTTTAAAGCGAATAACCTTTTACAGCTTAGGAAAGCCATTTCTTCTTTTCACAACTGCCCGCGTCTGCTGCTGATTTTTCTCTATCTGTACAAATTTTCTCCCCATCGCCAGCCAGCGAGCATGGCATCTTTCAAAAGACGGATTAGGGCATTTGCAAGAGGCAGTACAAAAGATAATTCCCCAGCAAAAGAGCACCGTAGTTGATCCAATTTACTACTTAAAGCCATTCAACTAGTCATTTTATGCAATGTCATCCGACCAAACAGCATGTTTTGCTTTACTAGAAAGACCTGGTAAAAACAGTAACTAATCCATAGGTCGGACGGGGAAAAAAAAATACCAGCTGTCCAGATTTGGCATAGTAATTTTTAAGTTTGCATCAACTGTCAACTAATATTAAAGAATAATTTTCACCCTTTAGGATTTACTTAGGTCTTTTTATGGGAAAAATATTTTGACTAAAAATGTAATATGAATATATAATCTAGAATTACACATTAAAATAATAATTTGATGGTTTTTTTTTTAATTTAAGGACTGACGGAAAAAAAAAATGAAATGCCTTTTATTTTTGTATTAATATTACTTAGTCATAATATAGAGAGAATAATTAGTTTTAGTTAGCTGCAATACTTTTTCTTTAATTGGTTGAGCTATATTTTAAATATTTTAAAGATGTTAAATAATGAATGCTACAAATGTAAATTATTTTCCCTGTGTGGAATATTAAGTGAGCCCCCCAATACTTTGCAGTGTGCTTAAGTCAACGGAACAGATGCAAACAGTCTCGATGCCGCTAGAAGCATCTTTGAGCCCCCTAAAAAGATTTTCCATGGCCAACAAAAGCTCCTGTCACACCTTTTCTCATCACTGGGGTAATTTATACAGGGCTCAGAATTTTGCCTTCTATCGATTTCATAATCACTTTAAAGCATAACCCAAACGTGTGTTTAATTTTCTGAGCAGATTTTACAAGTCGCTTTTTAGGCGCAGGAGAGAAAGAAAATGTAAAGACTGTAATAGGGGTGACATAACCTGGTTGACTTATCCCACCATTTGCCAAGCTGGCTTCTTTTCTTATTCCTCCCCCTGTCTCGTATCTAAGAGGCCTGTTCAGCATTTCAACTTTAAAATATGGAATTATAGACATTAGGAATTCAGTAAATTTGCATCATTGTTGGAGAAACAGGAATTAAATATCCCTATATATATATATATATATATATATATATATATATATATATATATATATATATATATATATATATATATATATATATATATATATATATATATATATATATATATATATATATACTATTCAATGGGGTTTTCTGCCATTAAGTATTTTGCAAAATACATCTCATCATCATCTTTAAAATTGCAGAGAAAGTAAGAATTATAATATTAACAATAATAATAATGATTATTATTATCATTACTACTACTTCTAATAATAATAATAATAATAATAGTAATAATATACCAAAAATATCACTACTGTATTTTATAAGGCATCATATATGCAGGTTTATATAAATATAAAATTTAGCCTGTACAATTATATTGAATGTCTACTATTATTATTATTTATTTATTTTTAAGCTTGCATTTGATATATTCTATATAGAAATAGAGAGAGAACTAGATAAAAATATATAAACGCAATTTAGACAGCACAATATCCATGTTATCAATGATAGTAATTTTCATCATCATCTCAATCATTAAAATTTAAGATTGAGACACCCTTCAAACTATACAGATTTTTTTGTTCAAATAAATGTAACTGTTATAATAATGTAATTATTATTATTATAGTTACTATTATTTTAATCATTTACTATTATGCACAGTAGCATACCTAGATATAACAAAGATGGGTGCTTTTTAATTGGAAGTAATATCATGAATATCTTTAATATCAATTTTGATAGTAATAATATTTGTACAGTCACTATTTAAACAAAAAAAAAAAAGAGTAATTCTATTGTTCTGCAAGTGTTGTTATTCCTAATGATAAAAATAATAATAATAATAATAATTGTAATAAGAATAAAAATAAATACTTGTATGATTGTTTACTCATATCATCTCTATTTTCATAATTTTATCTTGAAGGGATCAGTGGAGGCGCAGTGTGGATTGGTACTAAACAGCCAAGGAGGTGTGATAAGAAGAGGTAACTATTTCCTACTCCTATTTACTACTGACAGTTAAAAAAGAGTCTATTGCCAAGTTTGTTTTTTGACAAATCTTTCTAGTTAGGCACTGGTAAGGAGTTTTTGGTGTCTTCCAAGTTTATTGATTTAGTTTTTTTTTACTTTATTAGCAAAGGGGACTGTTATTGTCTTTGAGATACAATACCATATTCACCAGCATAGTGGCTCTTGTAGGTACCAGTCTGGTGGAGGAGTGCAGGGGTTATATTATATATTACGTTTTTGGAAGTCGATGTTTCCTCTTTATTTTTATTGGACCGTGAGATATATATACATTGTGCTCCTGGACTTGCAGAGCTTTAAGGTTTGAGGTGTATTCTTTCTCAATAATGTTGGCAATGGAAGAGTTAACCTAATCACCTGACAGGTTTGAAAAACCCTTGTTATTTGTTTTTTTTACTCTCATTGTACGTAGGTAATGTTCTCACCACCTTCTCTATAACTGCACGTATGTTGTAGCCTGTGCCATTCTTATGGTTCTGATAACTCGCAGACAGTCTAGACTGCCAACAAGACCATTATTATAAGGCTTACACAATTCCGCACCTAGGCTGGCCAATGTGTGCATATTTAGGGAACTTTAGCTGTTTTTTTTTTTTATTTTTAGCGATTATAAATTTGCAGTTTTCTGTTTTTCTGTCATATTCAAAATATTGACTGCAAGCTTTTTGTAAACTGTGCAAAAAAAAAATTGGGCGTGCCTACTTAGCACTGGCAATCTGCCGAGACACAATGAAAGAGAGAGAAGGGGTGCTCAAGAACTATAAACCATTCCTTAAATTAAAAAGCCTCGAAAGCATATGTGTATTTATGAGTACATGTTTTTCCCCACATTATTTTGTCCCTGAACATATAGGTAGTTTTATTTAATCTTTTTTTTTAAATATAAGACATTGGCCAAACTGTGCAGGAGACCATTGTAATCTACCTATGTAGCTATAGATTCAGCTACAGTAGATACATGATTTCACCCTAAAGAACGTTTGTGCTCAGAGGCGTATTGAATGGAGACAAAAGAGAGAGAATAGTCGAGACATATCCCTCCAAAGTATGATGCAGTAATTATGCAGTAATAGCCCCCTAGTATTCTGCACCGTGATGCACACGCCGTGGTCGCTTACTGTAGCTTCCAGGCTGAGTCAGACAGCTGGCGGTTCTGGTAATCTGCTCGCCAGTTAGAGCAACGAAGCTAACGCTGTATATAACAATGCCGGTGCTGAAAGAACAGCTCCGCTCAGTGATAAGCCAAGGATTGTTTAACCCCTTCATGCCCATAAAGCTCTACATGCTCCTTGCAAATTCTTTCGCAAAGGTCGTTTTGAGTGTAGATCTGGATTGAGACAATTTGGGGTTGATAAAACCGAAGAGTGAAAAATCTAGCGTAGATGTGCATGGTAGCCAATCAGATTCTAACTTCATCTTGTTCAAATCGGCTTTGACCAAAAAACAAAAAAAAAAATAGAAGCTGATTTCTGGTTTCTGAACTGCACCAGATTTTACACTCTCCAGTTTTAGTAAATCGACCCCCTTTGAGTTTTGGTGTGTAGCCTTAGAATTTGGATAGTTGATGGCGTTATACCACAACATGATTTCAGATCATGTGATCATCATGTTCAGCCTATCCTGGCAATCGCGGGACCACAAGGAGAGTTTTCGCTATTTTTAGTTTAGCTCGGCCCTTGGACTGGGATACTGGAGGGAGCATAAGGAACCAATACGTGTGATTGTTAATCATGTGATCACCATGGTTGGCCAATAGTGATGAGAGTGTAAGTTTGTGTTTATAACCAACTTTGTGTATGCCTGCAGTGCAATGTCACCAAGTGACTGGCATGATAGGCAACAGCCCTGATTCCTCTGAGGGTGGCTACGGACAAGGAAATGTCTTACCTGTAAGGAAAGCCCATGCTATATTACCTGTCTTCAACAGCTCATGCACCTTCAGGATGCACCTTGATTTTTTTTTTTTTTTGACTGATGGAGACATGATGACAGCTTTGTTCTATTTTCTTTTTGGAAAAGGAGTACTCAACTTCTCACTACAAAAATGTTGGCCAAGCTGTTTATAAATCCAATACTAGACAATCGTTGCCAATGTTACCCCACTTCTCTATAGCAATCTCCTCTGTGATAGATGTTAACTGTGCATGTACAGCAGGACTTTCCTTCCCCTTGCTTCATAGAGAAGGGAAGGATTGGTGCCCACTCAAATGGAGATTTTCCATTAAATTGAAAAATAATAATAAACAATTCCAACAGTTGTATGTCTTCATTATTGCCTCCTGCATAGCCTGACTTTCCCTAGATAATTGTTGGCAATTCTTTAGATTGTTAAAAGGTAAGATTGTTTTAGCCGTAGGGCTTACATTAGGTAGAATATTTAAATGATAGTTTAGTATTATGAACGTTTGTGTTCTATTATTTTAAGTATGGTGGTTACATTTATAGATTAATTATTTTATTTGTCATAATCAATGCATGTTAATTAATTGATTGATTAGAGATATCTTTAGGGCATACATTAGGTAACATATTTAAATAATAGTTTAGTATTATGAACATTTGTGTTCTATTATTTTAAGTATGGTGGTTACATTTATTGGTTAATTTGTTTATTAGTCATAATCAATGCATGTTAATCAATTGATTGATGAGAGATATCTTTAGGGCCTACATTAGGTAACATATTTAAATTATAGTTTAGTATTATGAACATTTGTGTTCTATTATTTTAAGTATGGTGGTTATATTTATTGGTTCATTTGTTTATTAGTCATAATCAATGTATGTTAATTAATTGATTAATTAGAGATATATTTTTCAATTTATTCTATACATTATCATTTATGCCTGTATATTTATTTCTTTTCATTTCTTGTGATTATTTTTGCATTATCTTCCAATATAAGCTGAAATAACCCAAAGAGCCATTTTTACATCTAATGCCCATTGAATACTTGGGCATCCAACTCTCCTATGGGTGTCCATTTGTGAGTTATTTTTATTTGACAATAGGTGTGACAAAGACAGCCAGAATTAGACATACCACAGAAAAAATGCAGCCTGAAAACATTTTTTTTTTTAACCTTCAAGTTCTAAAAATACAGCCTTTGTTAAATACTGTAGGGTATTTGCTTTTTTTAAATTATATTTTTCGGGGCTATTTTTATTGTTTTGGCATCACTGCACCATTGAAAATGAAGCACAATATGGTGAAAATTTGTCATGGAAATAATTTAGCCTGGAAGCCAAAATACACACTGTTGACTTTACGCCCTTTAAAACGCCAATACAGTAAATTATTTCACATGTTGGATAAGACCAAGTAATAGGGTGCATTTTCTCATTGGCATTTTAAAAAAAATCATATGTTAGGAAACTAGCTGCATTGCTTTTTTTTTTTTTTTTTTTTACGCCATTCACTAATATATATTGTGTTTCAAAATAAAGAGCACAATACAGAACTGCCAGTTTTACAGTACATCAGTGGTTGAATATTCTGTTTACTTTGGAAGGATTTTATTAGGATTTATTTTTTATTTTTAGGCAGAACTCAAAATATAATAAAAAAGAAATAAATAAATAAAAAAAAGCTAAAAAAGAACATGTACACACTTGTTTGTCGAGCAATAAGCATATATCATTATTAAACCCTAAACAGTATTGATGTTACTGTAAATGGCATAGACAAGTGAAAATATTTTATTAAAATCCGTATTAGACATTTAAACAGTGCTTTGCATTAAACAAATTGAAAAGTCTTTTTTAATATGTTGCTTCATTTAGATTGAATTTAGTAATACATCTATGCAAGTTATTTTACCTAACAAAAGCCTAAAAAAAGTGTGAAAATAATTAAAAAATGTAAAACAGCTGAAATTTTATTTCTAGAGTTACCAAAATTTAAAAAAATAGTCTAGCAAAACATTAAAAGTAGTATGCTTTTTTTAGGGAAATATCTATCTATCTATCTATCTATCTATCTATCTATCTATCTATCTATCTATCTATCTATCTATCTATTTATCTGTCTATCTATGTTAAAATGTTTATTTTTTTAATCACTTAACACAATGCATGCTTATTTGCAAAATTGTGAAATATTAACCGCATGCTTTCCACCATACATAGCTTGAAGGCGCGAGGGTTGTAAATGATTTTCTTTTTTGTGCGCACCTCAAAGGGTCAAAGGATTGCACCATAATTCAAATAAGGAAGTAGAATTAATGTGCAGTTGAACAGCCTCTGGAAGATTAAGAGAAGCTCTGTACACTTTCGATCTGTTGATACCGGGCGAACGGGAACGCAACTCTAGTTTGATAGCAGACGTGAATAATCCAATGACCTTTCACTTTGGAGTTGTAAAGCTTGGTGTTATTGCATTGTGCTGGTGTCTAGAGGTGGGAGTATCATTAAAGCCCTCGGTCCAGTCTACCCAGGTGCGTGCTTCCCACCATCACAAGGTCTAGATTTAATATTTGCAGCCGAACTGACGCAAAGATCCCCCTGCTATCACTTTTAGTTAATGGTGTGCTGAATTTAGCCCCGAGCTCCTCTACTCTCCCCATCACAACCAATAATCTTTACTCTGGCTGCTTCTTGTGTATCGATGCCTTCTTCAGCCTGGGGCAAATACTTTGATATGCTAATATTTCCGAGTAGCAAACTCTGTTGAGATCATATTAACGCCGCTCATACAGAGTGGAGCCTCTGCCTTGGTTGAATATTCAGATATCCGATTTCAAAAGAAATTACTTGAAGTAGCTAGCCTTCTATTTACAGGGGAGCCGTCAGTGATTTTTAATCATTAATTTTTTATTTTTTTTACTTTCTCAAGAATTGATGCTTAGTTAAACAGATCAGGGTGTTTTTTTGTTTTTTTTTGTTTGTGTTTTTTTTTTGTGAACTGTTTGATACACAGTAAAGTGTACAGTTGCACTTAACTGAGTTTATTATAGGATTTGGATTTAGATTTTTTCTTTTTACACCCTGTATTTTAGATACAAAGGCATAAAAAATAAAGTGACTCTTTGGCCCGCACCATTTTATAAAACCTGAATGGCGGACTCCAAAAAAACTCATGTTCCTCTTTGTGATCATGCAGTCTGAATGCCCCAGGCAAATTTCAAAAAGCTTAAATACTACTATCGCCTCTAGGCCATGACGAGAGGACAAGACTACCGGCAACAGAGAGTTTTTTTTTTTCTTCCTCCGATTGCCCTTGGCAACATAAAATACAAACTACTTTGAATCAAAACATTTTTGGGGAATTAATATGATCTGAACTCCTTTCGTTTTAAAAGATCTTGAGTTTGTCAAATCGCTTAGAGGTGACTGACATACGAATGGCGAGGCATTTTATTTCTAGATAGGAATGTCAGATCTTATTTGATTAAAACTCTCTTCCAGCCCAGCAATGCTAGACAAATGTCTGCTACCAGCAGAGGATCCGGAACTACTCCCAACCACCCACCTTATTGCTTAGGCATTTTTCATATGGTTTCATGTGCTTCATTGACACGCAACTCAATGGTCGCACCACACCTTCACGTCCGGCTGTCATCTAAGGTCTATGACGCATTGGGGTTGATTTACTAAAGGAGTTGAGAATTTTTGACTTTGCAAAGTAAATGTTTCATTTTCTTTGTGAATAAGGGGGCACTGTGTTTAGTTCAGTCATCCAGTAACATGCAAGCATACATCAGTTTTTCTTTCTCCTTTACACTTGATATTCAAAATGAACACAACTCAACCTTAAGTAAAATTTCAATGGCAAAGGAACATCCAATACGCCTTTAGTAGAAGTTTCAAAATTATGCATGGTTCAACTATGGCAGACCTTTTAAAAGGTGAGACTGCTGCCTTCATTTGCAATTTTTTTGTTTTTTTTTTGAGGTTGAAAAATAATCTATTTTTGCCATTTGCCTATTGCTATTACCGCAATAGGGAGGTCACTGTAAATAATTACCCCATCTAAGGCACAAAATGACTTGAAGAATGATGTTTCTATTGCACTCTAATGCCTTGGGAAGTTTTATTTATTTTTTCTCTCTTCTTATACTGTGCATTATAATAAATTCTTGAAGGAAGCAATGAAGGATTATCCATCGTGCACCTACTAGTACCCTTGAATGTCATGAGAACAGGGTATTCTACATTGAATTGACTTTTTGGAAACCAATAATCAGATTCCTTTAAGTATTGTGAGGTTTTAGTGGACCAACATAGCTATGCCATTCATTATTAAAGGGGCCAGTCTACTGAAAAGAGATATTTTAGGTATAGGTGGCATTTGGTGGGTTGAGTTTTTTATAGCTGTGGAAAAACATAGGGCAACTGATATCCAGCCAAAAATAAATCTAAATGTGTACCTGTTCACAGAGTGCTATTCTGGATCATTGTTAAAACTGTTCCGCTTGATGCAAATCCCACCCCTGTCTTCCTCGGTCCGCCTCTTCTGACACTATCAAGAACCAGTGAACATAAACACTGCTCTGGCCCTGTACATTATTACATTTATTTCTGATTTATAGACAACCTTTTTCCTTCCTTCTTTCCCTTACTTCCTTTCTTCCTGCCATCACACTGTCCAAAAGCATTAGTGTGTACCTCTGCCATAATAACAGTTATAAAACCATAAATATTAACTTGTCTTCCTATTTTTGAGCTCTGAAGACAAAGCTGGTGGCATATGTGCAAAAATGTGGGACATTTAATTCCTTTCTTTTTTCCTTCTTTCTTTCCTTCTGCCCTTCTTATTTTTGAGCTGTGAAGACAAAACTGGTGGCAGATGTCTGAAAATGTAATGCATCTAATTCCTTCCATCCTTCCTTCCTTCCTTCCTTACTTCTTATTTTTGAACCCTAAAGACAAAACTGGTAGGAGAAATGCGAAAATGTAACACATTTACATTTTTCCTTCCTTCCCCTTGTATTTTTTTCTTCTTTCCTTCCTTCCTCCTTCACTTTCTTCCTTCCATCATACTGTTTGAAAAAAAAAATCTCAACTCCTTTAGTAAATCAACTCCAATGTGTCATAGCCATAGACCATTGGTCGGTTTCTCTCCCACAATTACAGTTATAAAACCATAAATATTACCATGCCTTAAAAAAGTTAATAAAAAACAGATAACCTACCCATCCACCTGCCAGGAAATTATTTTCTGGCATATAGACATCCCCAACATGTTGTGCATCTCTATTCTCTGTAGACACCCTGGATGCTGTATTTATGCCGAGGAATCTGCCTGAGACTTTTAATTTTTTCAACATCAAAGAGAAAATTAGGAAATTTGGGCAACATTTTTCCATATTGGTAAAATGCATTGGAGTTAATAGTAAAGGTGGTTTGGGTGTTTTTAAGGGTGCAGTGGACTTCAACGGCTCCTGGAGGTTATGAAAGCTTCTTTCAACTATCCTGGATCTGTTCTTGTACCATAACTGGAACCCCCGTTACCCCCAATATTTTGTGGAGTTTTTTTCACAGAGATCAAAAAATAGACAGTAAAAGAAAGGGCTCATTCACGCAGACAGAAAAAAATACTGCACTTTGTTTTGTGAGCATCTAAACGCAGCACTATAGTAATCAATGAGCCCATGCACACAAATGCATGCACATGCTGCATGTACAGTATGTACAATAATGTGCACTGTGTATAGCTGGGGATAAAAAAAGTAGGACACCTCTGCCTACAGTGCCGCACAGATCTGCAGATTTTAGTCGTGCATAAACCTAAACGTGAATACTTTAGGTGCTTTATTTTACACAGGACCTTTTGCCAGCTGTCTCCTGTGTTCATGCAGAAAATACGCATATGCCCGTGTGAATGGACCATAAAAGGTTAAATAAAAAAATAAATAAAGTGATAATGACTAAATAAATAAATAAAAAAACACTAATAAAAAGAACATTTAGGGGCATATTCATAAAGAAGTAAATGTGACTTTCACCAAAAACTCACTGCAAGTAAATCAGTTGCTCCAATTGATAACACGTGCACCAGGTAGATTCACCGCTAGTATGTGCATGGTGAATGTCACATTCACTACTTTATAAACACACCCCTTAATGTAATAAATAAAATGACAATAGCTACACAAAAAAAAAAAACATACCCTCTAAATAAGTAAAAAAAAGAGTTGATTTTTTTCCGGCAAATTTCACCTAAGCAAATACAGAAATCCCTATTTGGCAAAATTGCAGTACTTTTGTGGTAAATTCAACTTTGCAGACTTCACAGTTTATCCCTAATCATCTTCTGATACTGCCAGTTCTGGATTGAATCATCCGATCACCAGAAATCCTGGGAGCTTCACTTTGGGGTTGATTTACTTAAACTGGAGAGTGTAAAATCTGGTGCAGCGGTACATGGTAGCCAATCAGCTTCTAACTTCAGCTTGTTCAAATAAGCTTTGACAAAAAAGAAAGCTGATTGATTTCTATGCACAGCTGCGCCAGATTTTGCACTCTCCAGTTTTACTAGTTCAACCTCTTTGTGTTGATGAATAGGAAAAGTTTGGAAAATGTATGTGACTGATGGTTGGACTTGATGGACTTTTTCAACCTTACCAACTATGTAACTATGTTGTTGATCTTATGAGTACTTTAGATTTAGGAACTACTACTAAGTCCGCTATAGATAAATGATAGATTGGCAATCTTTTTGGGGTGTTTGCCCTGAAACTAGTGCAGGAATATGGGAAAACGCGAAGAAATCTTGTGGATCAAGATGTTGGTGATAACTGTGTAGATTAAATCCTGGAGTACATTCCTGGCATTCATTAGAATGTAAGAGGTGACTTGGATAGGCTGCAAAACGTCTTCAACATTACAAGTCCAGTTGAATGTAAATACCGACCACTAGCTTCCCTTGGATTTAAATTAACACAATTACACCTAACACACTATCTATATATCCTAGCTAACAGACTGTTGGGGGTGATTGGTCACTTGGTCCTTCGTGACCAATCTGGATTCATTCCTACACGCTCGACTGTGGATAATATAAGGCGTTTGTTCCCTAATTTGCAGATTTCTGCGGACAACCTTGGGAGTAGGGCTGTTCTTTTATTGGATGCTGCTAAAGCATTTGACAGTGTGGAGTGGCCCTATCTCTAGGAAATCCTGGGCCGCTTTGGCCTAGGGGACAACTTTATTAGCTGGGTGCGAGTACTCTACTCAACGCCTCGTGCTATGGCTATCAATGGCTCCCTCTCCTCCTCATTTTTGCTACATAAGGGCACTAGACAGGGGTGTCCATTGTCCCCCCTTTTGTTTGCATTAGTGGTGGAACTTTTGGCCATAATGATTAGGGAGAACCCTGCTTTTGTGGGCCTGCGTAGGGGTCAGCAGGAGGAGAAAATCTCCCTCTACACTGATGAAGCGCTGTTGTATCTGGTTCACTAGAAAATTTGATGGAAACTATCAAAAAAATGTGGTGTTTTTTCCAGATTTACCATTAACTGGTTGAAATCTATTCTTATGCCCATCGATCCACTGGTGTCCCCTCTGCCTGCCGGTGCCTCCCAGATAGCCGTGGCCTCGTCTTTTAAGTATTTGGGAGTGGTGGTTTCACCAAATTCATCTGAATATCTCAAACTTAATTTACCCCTCTATTGGATAAACAAAGAATTAAGTTTCAGGGCTGGTGTAAATTGCCTCTGTCGTGGTGGGATGAGTGAATCTGATAAAGATGATATGGGCCTCACAACTCTTATATATCTTTCATAACTCCCCTGTGTGGATATCTAATCAATGGTTCAAGCGTATTGACTATCTATATATCCTAACCTTTCACAATGGTCATTATTACTCAAAAAATATATTGTATTACATTAATGGTTGTATTCCATACTCTGTGGATAAATATGTGGATGTCAGAACTTTTGGCCATAACGCCTGAGGCAAGAACCAAACAGGTCTAAAAAGCTTGTATTTTTAAAATATTAGGTTAGCCAATAAATAGTATTATTTAAAGTGATTGTAAAGTCTAAAATACTTTTTTAAATAACAAACATATTGTACTTACCTGCTTTGTGCAATGGTAATTGCACAGAGCACCCCCGAACCTTCTCTTTTGGGGTCCCCCGCTGGCGCTCTTGGATCCTCCTCTTCTCCGTGCGCCGCCAGAGCAAATCTCCTCCTATGGAGGAGAATGTGTGAGCTCCCCTCCAAGCCGGGATCTGTGCGTCCATAAACATACACACACAGGGGTTTATTTACTAAAGCAGGAGAGTGCAAAATCAGGCTCACTTCTGCATAGAAACCAATCAGCTCCCAGGTTTTATTGCCAAAGCCTAATTGAACAGGCTGAGGTTAGAAGGTGATTGGTTTTTATGCAGAAGAGAGCCTGATTTTGCACTCTCCAGCTATAGTAAATAAATACCTCTGTGTGACTCAGTTCCGACCCACGATCTCTGCTCACAGAATTTCATTGACAGCACCAGGAGCCAATGGCTCTCACTGCTGCTTCTCTGTCCTGTTTATGCAGGTTGAGAGGAGAGAGCCACTACAGATCGTAAAAGGTAAATATTTTTGGTATTTGCCCATACAAATACTGGGGCATTTTTTACCTTAATGCAAGGAATGCATTAAGGTAAAAAGATGTCATGCCTTTACAACCACTTTAATCACTGTTTATAAAAGACCTTGTCAAAACAGTCTTGGTACTGTCTTTTTTTTTTTTTTGCCAGCTCCTGAGGATTCAGGTGATTGTAGAGCCACTTTTATGATACTTTGAAGGCACCGCCATGCTGTTGTACCCTTCCCAACCACATCTTTTATATTGTACTATACTGTGTTTGTGTGCAGCAAAAATTAATTTTAGTAGATTTTTTCCTAAAAATTCTTTTCATTAATATTAAATAATTATTATTATTTAATTATTGATTTATTCTGCTACATAAGAAAATTAAACCGCCTCTGTTTTATTCTACAGGGCCTCTTCTTTTAGAAAGCTTTCAGAAAAAATATAGTTGGGTTTTTTTTTTTTTTTCTAGCAAAAAAATGCATATTTTAACATGTGTGCAAAAAATGGACAGAAATTGGATAAAGTGCACTATTACCCAAGAATGAAAAATGTAATGTATGGCAGCTTATCGGTCCTTAGATGTGGTGGCTGTATTAGTTTTCTTTTTTTAGACTTGTTTCCTTTATTTTTACCTGGCGAATCTTGCAGTAACATACTTCCTGTCCTAGTGTGACAACGCTGTACAGGGGAACAGCATTGTCACCCTAGGACAGGAAGTGCTTTTTGGACTACAAAATCTCCATAACACAAGGGGATGTGTCCTGTAGCCTCCAGTGAGAACTGGGCAGGACTGATAACAATGCAAAGTGTATAGTGTGCACAGAATTTCTGGCAGGATCCACCGTTTTTTTTTTTTTGTGCTTATAAAGGTGATAATAAAACACAATATCAATGCTATAATTAACGGATTGCAGGGGAGTAAATAAGAGATCTAACTGTTATGCCCCGTACACATGGTCGGATTTTGCGATTGAAAATGTGTGATAGGACCTTGTTGTCGGAAATTCTGACCGTGTGTAGGCTCCATCACACATTTTCCATCGGATTTTCCAACACACAAAGTTTGAGAGCAGGATATAAAATTTTCCGACAACAAAATCCGTTGTCGGAAATTCTGAACGTGTGTACACAAATCCGACGGACAAAGTGCCACGCATACTCAGAATAAATAAAGAGATGAAAGCTATTGGCCACTGCCCCGTTTATAGTCCCGACGTACGTGTTTTACGTCACCGCGTTTAGAACGATCGGATTTTCCGACAACTTTGTGTGACCGTGTGTATGCAAGACAAGTTTGAGCCAACATCCGTCGGAAAAAATCCTAGGATTTTGTTGTCGGAATGTCCGAACAAAGTCCGACCGTGTGTACGGGGCATTAGAGTTTACATATACTCTAAATTCCAAACTTTCTACCTCCATTGTGGAGATCTTTTAAGGAGGATGCTCACTCTGTAAAAAAAAAAAAAAAAAAGTAAAAGTCAGCAGCTACAAATCTCAAACACAGAAATTGCCCATGGGACTTTAAAGGAGTTGCGCCCCAAAACAGCAAATGACAGCATTCATAAAATGTAACCTTTTTTATTCAAATATAATACCATTATGAATAGTTGTATGATAACATATATGCATACAGAAATAGCCAATTTATATTCCTTAAACTCAATGCATTTCATGAAGCAACATCCACTTCTTCAGGATATAGTATAATTTGGTAGGATATCTGTAGATAAACCATGTCATTAATATGTTTTTTTTTTTATTATGGCGTAAACCACTTAAGCACCAGGCCTTTTCTGGCACTTTTTGTTTACAAGTAAAAATCAGCATTTTTTTGCTAGAAAATTGCTTAGAACCCTAAACATTATATATTTTTTGTTTAGCGGAGACCCTAGAGAATAAAATGGTGATCGTTCCAATTTTTTATTTCACACAATATTTGCGCAGCAGTTTTTCAAACACAATTTTTGGGGAAAAGATAGACTTTAATAAAAAATTTAAAAAACACAATATATACCCATTTTTTGGTAAAATATAAAGGATGATTGAGTAAACATTGAGCAAATAGCTACCTAACATGTCACGCTTTAAAATTGCACACTTTTGTGGAATGGGGACAAACTATGATACTTAAAAATCTCTATAGGTGACGCTTTAAAAATGTTTACAGGTTACCTGTTTAGAGTAACAGAGGAGGTCTAGCACTAGAATTATTGCTCTTGCTCTAACGTTCACGGTGATATCTCACATGTGTGGTGAGAACATTTGCCCGTGCGACTTACGTATGAGTTCTTTTCTGCGCGTAAGCACGGAGGGATGGGGTGCTTTAAAAAAAACGTCCTTCTTATTTGTTTATTTAATTTTTTTTTTACACTGTCCCTTTATTTATTTATTTTTTTTATCACTTTTAATCCTTTTACAAGGAATGTAAACATCCCTTGTAATAGAAATAAGGGGTGACAGGTCCTCTTTATGGAGAAATCTGGGGTCTATAAGACCCCAGATCTCTCCTGTAACTTTGAAAGCAAAAGATTAAAAAAAAAAAAATTGATCGTATGCTTTAAAAAAAAAAAAATGTTTTCTTCCACCCTAGATCGGAAGTGGTGTCATGATGTTGCCCCGGTCTTCCTAGACCATAGAGGTGATCAGAGACGATCTGGTCTCTCTTTAACTCTATGGCCAGCCATGCGATCAGATCATTTTCTGTCTCACCGATAAGAATGGTAAGCCTGAGAAAAAAAACGTCTCTCTGCTTCTAAAACTGATTCAGCGGCTAATCAGCTACTCAGATTGCTTTTATGAGAAAGAGAATCCCTGGCTAAAAAAAAAAAAATTCAGGGTTTATGGCTAAAAGCCTGGTAAACCCCTTCAAAGCCATGAATGTATATATAGTTTCTCTACAGATATCCTACTAAATATTATTATATCCTGAATAATTGAATGTTGCTTCATGAAACTCGTTGAGTGTTAGGCTATCAACTGGCTATTTCTATATGCATATATATATATATATCATATAACTATTCATATTTTTTTTATATACTTTATGTACAGTACCTTTAATATGATTTTAATTATGTATTTGAAAAAAAATGTACTTTTTAAGAATGCTGTGAGTTGCTGTTTTTGGGTGCAACTCCTGCAATTTCTGTGTTTGCGAGTTCTCATATATCAGGGACTGAGCTGCATCATCATCCATTGTACCTTGGCCTTGTGTATTGTGTAGCAGCTACAAATTCTGTAGCTGCTGACTTTTAATAAAAGGACACTTACCTGTCCAGGGATCCAGTGCCATCTTCTCCCGGGCTAGTTTTTCACAGCGCCAACATCTCAACTGTGGGCAGCCAGCTATGTGGCTTTAGGCTTTAAAGCTGGCTGCGCACTGCGCATGTGCGAGTTTGTTTTATAGGATATGTTTTTTGAAAGGTCCCATAGTCTTCTGGGACCTGTGATAAGTCCCAGAAGACTGCAAGGAGGGAGGAGGAGAGCCGAACGGAAGTGAAAGCAGGTAAAAAACTCGGTACCCACTCCCTCCCCCCCCCAAAAAAAATAACATGCCAAACGTGGCAGGGGAGGAGGACTTAAACCAGAACTTCCCCTTTTGGGTGGAGTTACTCTTTAGGTATCTGTGAATTAACTGGATCCTGAAAGAATCCTTATGAGATGGTGCTTTTCAGTAATAATTGAAGACATTTATGTGCAAACATGTTTATAAATCCATTGTAGCTTGCCCTTATCTTGATGTAATGACCTCTGATGGACATTCCAACATTGGGGTGTCCTAATAATGTAGTCTAACACCCCAATTTGTGTTCTTGTGCTGCTGAGCTCCTGTTATTACAATGTAAAAGGCTGCCTCATATGAAGGCGCAAGCATATTTCTCCATAGATGTGAGTGTAAATAATATATTTCTCCAGGAATACAGGCAGCGTTGGGCTGAAGCAAAGACGTAGCCTTCAGCGATACGATTGTTGTTAGCAGCAGGATCCTTTTGTGGGCTTGTTCATGACTTATTTCAGAGAGCAATTGTCATTCATGTACATTAAAAATATATAGTGTATAGTCAGCCTCAAAGTCAATGAGAGAATAAAGAGATACGGACCCAGGCTAATTTAAATTTCACATGTCACAAGGCATTATGGAGGCCTAAATATAAATATAATACAAGGTGATCATCTACACCAACCAATATATTGTAAAAATCGATCTCATAACCCTTACCAAGCACTATCTATCTATCTATCTATCTATCTATCTATCTATCTATCTATCTATCTATCTATCTATCTATCTATCTATCTATCTATCTATCTATTTCACAACCGCATGAATCTTAATAAGAAACTTCTTCACTCTCCACCCCACATTTTTTTTTCTTAGTCCCTTACATCATCCCTTAGTTTCTGCAACATCCTCTTCCTCCCTGACATCATGAGGAGCTGACTGTCTTTTCCTGATTCCTGCAGCCTGCGCCCTTATGACATGACTGCAACGTAGCACATAATCAGGGTGTTGGCTGCAAGAATCAGGGAGAGACAGCTGGCGCATGTGCATTTTCTGTGGACTGGCACAAAGCTTTTGTGGATGCATGATGTGGGGATCTCAGATCTCAGAGAGCCACCATCAGGGGGGGCCAGCCCGCACACATGTAGGGGCCCAGGCGTCCTGAGGGGCCCCAACCAGGGTAGGGTTGCCACCTATCCTCGCAATCCCATTCAGTTGTAAGCTCTGCCATTCCCTGGCAGATTGCCACTATGTTGTCGGTCCTGCCAGTAGCACTCACACACAGCTGTAGGCCCCATCCTCCCCTGTTCTGCAGCCCACAGTGAGGCCTGCCTCCAGAACAGCTCTGCTCAGTCATTGAGGCTCCAGTGTGGATGGCAGGATGTCTGGTGGGAGGGAGGCCACCATGCAGGAGACGGAAGTTCACTCTCACCATACAGTTCATCCAGGTGAGACTTACATGGCGCTGTGCTGGAATGTGTAAGGAGGGGACCTGGAGGCCACACAGGCACGGGCTGTATGTGTTTTGGTTTGGGCAGCTTTATGGGGCCCCCAGGGCCACACCTTTCTGCTCTTTTATATTGTGTCTATGGGAGGGGGGCACATTCTGCTTCCTCTTTTTGATAGTATGCTGGAGCCCCATGGACCACACTGTGCTGCATTTATGTTTTGTGTTTTGGGTCCCTGGGGGCCACACTCTGCTGCTTTCCTACATTGTATTCTGGGGCACCCAGGGGCCACATTTTGCTTCTCTACTGTATTGTGTTTTGGGGCCCAACACTGTGCTGCTCTTTTATGCATTGCCTGGGGGCCACACTGGCTGCTATCAGTATATGGGGTGACACTAGGGTTGCCACCTGTAAAGGATTCACCCAGACAGTCTGGGTTTTGGATCATGTATCCGGGTTTCAGTTCACCTGAAACCTGGACACAGTAATCAGACCGGACTGTGGTGTAGTTTCAGGGGACCTGTGCTGTCTCCCTGTCACACCTGGGGGGCATTTACTAGAACCATTCACCTGTATTTTCCTGGGATGGAGGAGATGGGACTGGAGGAGGACATGGGATGGAGGAGATGGGACTGGAGGAGGATATGGGATGGAGGAGATGGGAATGGAGGAGATGGGAATGGAGGAGGAGGATGTGTTATGGAGGAGGAGGATATGGGAGTGAGGAGATGAGACTGGAAGAAGGGGCCATGGGATAGCATAGATGGGACTGGAGGAGGAAGGCATGGGATGGAGGAGGAATAGGACATGGTGGGATGGCCATTGAGCAAATTCAGTGGGTCGGCCAGTGGGTGGGCCCTGGGGAATGTTGTTGGTCAACATTCAGCCAATGTTGTTGGCCCTGGGTGCATGGCATGTCATTCTTAGCAAGGCAAGAAACCTGGCAGTGAGGCCCTTACAATAAAAAAAGGTATTAAAAAAAGAAATTTGGCGATTATGTGATTGTGTCTGATGCAGTGTGTGATATTTCTAAGATCTGCATAGAGATGGCTTGCCAAAACCTACATTCCCTGTAGTGCATGTCCCCGGTTACTCTGGACTTCATTTATGAAAGTGTCTATGTGCTCGTTCATGTGTGCAGCTATCGTTGAAGACCACTAAAAAGCTATCCACAGTAGATCGCTTCCTCCTTAATGCTCTAATGTATGCTGTGCATACTAGCACGTTATGGCGGAGTTACCTTTCCAACGAAGCCCTCCAGTGGCACTCTGTTGTCGCGCTGCCAGCATTTCCATCTTCTCCCGATCTTCCTTCTGGGTTCGCGCGCTCCAGCAAGTTTCTCCAGCAAGTTTAACAGCCTGGCTGTGATGACATAACTCCTGTGTATGCACGCAGGAATCATGAATGTGGTCCTGAATGCAGAGCACCAATAAGCTTACCTATAGGTACAAGTTTTAAAGCAGTAGTTTACTGACTGCCATTTTGCTGAAGCCCAAAGCCCTAGCTGTAAATCATAAAGCAGAAATAAAC
The DNA here is from genome assembly GCF_042186555.1 of Aquarana catesbeiana. Lineage (NCBI taxonomy): Eukaryota > Metazoa > Chordata > Amphibia > Anura > Ranidae > Aquarana > Aquarana catesbeiana. Next base: position 48,734,781 of record NC_133327.1, on the reverse strand, counting down.
CTATCAATTTACCAGGTTAAAAAAAAAACTGACTTGATTGTGTCCTCAACCAAACTGTCAAACCATCAAATGGCTGGTGTCATAACTGATCACATGAGGAGCATCATGGCAGTTGCAGTTCAAACAGAAGTGGCTTCCTTGGCTGTAGAGGATGGGAGGGTTTAATTTCTCTTTAGGGCTGTCAGCAGATCGGCCTCTACAATCTCAGCAGTGACAAAAAATGGAGAACAACTGAGCATATGCAGCATGAGAGGCAGTATATTACTGGATTTAAAAAGTATATACACTTATTTTTCATGTTTTATATATAGCTATACCTGCAAAAGGGGTCAGCCTGAAGTGATCTAGCAGAACTTAATTTTCTGACCAAAGTTCCACTTTAAGGGTTGATTTACTAAAACTGGTGCAAAATCTGGTGCAGCTGTACATAGAAACCAATCAGACTTTATTTTTTATTTATTTTTTGTCAAAGCTTAATTGAACAAGCTGAAGTTAGACGCTGATTGGCTACCATGTACAGCCATGCCAGATTTAACATTCTCTAATTTAGTAAATCTTAATGTCAAAGGTTATATGAAATGTAGTGGTTGGGTTTAGATATGTTTTAACTCTGTTAAGCTCAAGCTTGGATATTATTGTGTTGCCCTTTTTTCAAACAGTAGTAGTAATGTAAGACAAAACCAGAAAAAATTCCCAGCTCAACTCACCAACCAGTTGAGCTGGGAATTTTCTCTAGTTTTGTTTTGCATGCATTGCCCTTCTATGTGCTCTTTGCTGTGAAGGCCAGTTATAGATGGGGTAGGGGCCATTTTGTTTGTTAGTAGTGGTAATGTTACTTTAAAAAATTGTTTGCATTTTCAAACTTACTTCTGTGTAGCAATCATGAGGGAAAGAAGGACAAAGGGATTAACTGGTTCCCGACCAGCCGCCGCAGTTGCGATAGGTTGGCTCTCCTGCGCGAATCGCCGCCATTGTACGTCGGGCGCATACATGGCGATCTGGGAGCGTGCACGGGCGCGTGCCCATTCACAAGTGGGGGAGCCAATCAGCGGGTCCGCCGGCCACCCACGATCACTCCACAGAGAGGCAGAACGGGGATCTACCAGTGTAATCAAAGCAGATCCCCTTTCTGTCAGGAGAGTAGAGTGAGATTGTTTGTTCCTAGTGATCAGGAACAGTGATCTCTCTCTACTCCCAGTCAGTCCACTCCCCCCACAGTTAGACAGCACCTCCCTAGGGAACATTTAATCCTTTGATCACCCCTGGTGTTAACCCCTTCCCTGCCAGTGTCATTTACACAGTAATCAGTGCATTTTTATAGCACTGATCGCTGTATAAATGTCACTGGTCCCAAAAAAGTGTCAAAAGTGTCCGATCTGTCCGCTGCAATGTCACAGTCCCCCTAAATATACCAGCTCACCGCCATTACTAGTATAAAAAAAAATAGTAATAAAAATGCCATAAATCTATCCCCTATTTTGTAGACGCAATAACTTTTGTGCAAACCAATCAATATACACTAATTGGAATTTTTTTACCAAAAATATGTAGAAGAATACATATTCGCCTAAACTGAGGAAGAAATTTGTTTTTTAAAGATTTCTTGGGGGATATTTATTATAGCAAAAAGTAAAAAATATTGTTTTTTTTTTAAATTGTCGCTTTTTTTTGTTTATAGCGCAAAAAATAAAAACCACAGAGGTGATCAAATTCCACCAAAAGAAAGCTCTATTTGTAGGAGAAAAAAGACATCTATTTTGTTTGGGTACAGCGTTGCACGACCGCGCAATTGTCAGTTAAAGCGACACAGTGCCGTATCGCAAAAATTGGCCTGGTCAGGAAGTGGCTAATTCCTTCCGGGGCTGAAGTGGTTACGATTTAAATAGGGAAAGCTGTGTGCTAATCACTACTTAGTACTGTATAACTTACTGCTGCAGACTAAGGGTGCATTATAAGACACAAAAAGACTATATTTTGAGTGCAGTAAGGCTTGCTCTTTCTATCTAGGTAATAAGAGTACTGGAGATACATGTGTTTCTGCATGTTTTGTATTTATTTATTGACTTCTATCATTCTCATTCTGGTTTCTTTAGGTGGTGCCTGTGTAGTAAATCCCACAGATCTCTTCTGTTCTGTTCCTGGTCGGCTGTCTTTACTAAGTTCCACGTCTAAATACAAGGTCACTATAGCGGAGGTGAAAAGGCGATTGTCTCCACCAGAATGCCTCAATGCGTCTCTGCTGGGTGGAATATTACGAAGGTGAAGTGTGATCAGTTTCTAGTAGTTCATTTGTTTTGTAAATTGACTTTCACATTTTAGGCCCATTCCAGCCAAAACCTTTTTTTCTATTGCTTTGTACAAGCTGGGGAAGCTTGAAAACCTTTGTCATTTTTAGCTACTCTCTGTATCCCTCACTTCTTAGGAGGCTACCAAAACAGAAAGTGATTGCCAAAAAGTGGGAAAAGTGAACAGAATTCTAGGACTGTTTCACTAGCAGGATCATCAGCAGCAGGAAGGGCGTCCTTGTTCTTCTATAGAGATCTTATTTATCACTAGAGGAATCGCTATCAGGAGGAACGAGGTCCTGATTCCGTCGAATAGATCTTTAGTTATCACTTCAGGAGGGAAGTTGGTCTTGATTCTTCTATATAGCTCTTTAATTATCACTAGAGGGATTACCAGCAGGAGGAAGGGGATCCTTGTTCCTCTGTTATGATCTTTAATTAACACTAGAGGGATCACTAGCAGGAAGAAGGAGGTCCTGATCCTCTTTTATAGATTTTATTTACCACTATGAGGATCACCAGCAGGGGGAAGGAGGTCCTAATTCTCCTATATATATATCTTTAGTTATTACTAGTGGTATCACTATCAGAAAGAAGGAGGTCCTGATTCCTCTGTATACATCTTCATTTATCACTAGAGGGTTCACTAGCAGGAGGAAGGAGGTCCTGATTTCTCTGTATAGAACTTTAGTTATCACTAGAGGGATCATCGGCAAGAGGATGGAGTTCCTGATTTCCCTATGTAGATTTTCGATCTTGGATCACTGGAACAATCATCATTAGGAGAAAGAAGGAGGTCCTGATTCATGTAGGTCAGTGGTCTCTAAACTGCAGTCCGTGGCCCTTGGGACAGTCTTCCCCTCACTGATATAAGATACTATTCCAACCACTGACACCAATGATGGGGCATAATTCCTCCTACTTATACCAATTATGGGGCATTATGCTTTCAACTGACACCAATGATGGGACACTATTCCTCCCACTGACAGAACAATGGGGTACTGATCCTACCGCTGACAACGACTGGGCATTATTCCTCCCACTGACACCAACGTCCGGACCCCCTAAGGTCTGAAGGACAGTAAACTGGCACTTTCTTTAGAAAGTTTTGGAGATCCGTGATATGTAAGTGATGCAAGTACAGTTGTTACAGCTTCATAAATGAGGGGGAGCTCTGCTGACTTCCATCATCCAATCAAGTGCAAGCAAAAATGCTTTTTTTTCTTGCCTTTTGTAAATCAACCACAGTGCTAAAGGTTGCCTATCTCCCTACTGCTGTATGCACATTCCTATTGGCTACTGAGCCAGCCTATAATAGGGAAGGGCCAACAGGAATGCTGAACGGAGAACTTGCCTTAGAAGTGTCAACGCTTTCTCTGTACACGATGCCAGGCATTCAAGCACATTAAAAGATACTGAAGGTGCTGTAGGTCTGTGCAACGCTTGGTGCCTGCACTTTATAGCAATTGCAACATTCAGTATTCTTTAGGTGCTCAAGTCTTTTTAAAGGATAAGTCATTAGGAAATTAGGTGCCACATTGTAGTATTATGGTCCAAATAAAAGGTTAATCCAAAGATGTTTGCCTTTATACTTATTATACATTTATTAAGCCTACCCAGAAAAAAAAAAACATTTTCTCAAAGAAACCCCAGTTCCAAAGTGCCCGGCCAACAGAGACACTCTGTTTACATAAGGTCTAAGAAGACCTTAAGGGCAGCACAGTGGTGTAGTGGTTAGCCCTTTCACCTACTAGCAAAAGGGTCACTGGTTCAAATCCCAAACATGACACTACCTGCCTGGAGTTTGCATGTTCTCCCTGTGCCTGCGTGGGTTTCCTCCCACACTCCAAAAACAAGCTGGTAGCTTATTTGGATTCTGTCTAAATTGGCCCCAGTGTATGAATGTGCATTAGGGACCTTAGATTGTAAGTTACTTGAGGGCAAGGACTGATGTGAATGTACAAGTAAATTGACTGTGCTATATAGGTACCTGAAATAAATAAATAAGGCCTGCTCCATCTCCATGTCATGTACAACCAGATCTATAAGACTACAGGGTTAATCAGTTCTGACTAGGATATAATAAACAGAGGAACAATTGACTCTATCTCCATCCCTTCATTTATTCTCTAGTGGGACACAACAGGAAGACCATGTTTATGTTATTATTATAACCTATAGCTACTATAAGGTGCACACATAAGTGACATTATTAGGAGTTACCTTTCCGGTTTCTCTATGTATTCATTTTATATCAAAAACATTGTTGATTACATGTAAAAAGGAATCTTCTGCAACATATGGAATGTACCACATTTGATAAGTATAAGAAGCACTGTTGCATTGACTGAAACCTCAGGACACCCATCCATACATCATCTGAAAATGCACAGAGTCTATATCCCCTTCTTCCCTCCAGCATACACTATATGTTTGTTTGGGTGGGCCCCCTAATGTTTCGTTATTCTTCCTACACTCTATTTCAAAAACCTACCAAAGTAGCCACAAGGTCATCACAAATGTATCACTCACAGATGGATTCACAAGTGTTTCTTTTTATATTTAATTTGAAATATTCCATCACTGGACATCTTAAGACTGCTAAAAAAAAAAAAAAAAAGCATGGTATTCAAATTGACACAGATCACCCAAGATTGAGAACTGGATTTTGGGTGGTGTTGGTCGTTAAGCAATCTAACTGCCAGTAGTGAGATCAGTTTGATTGCTAAAGATGGCTGCTGTCTGAATGTCTAGTATGAATGCACAAGTCAGATAGGATATTTACATTATTTTGGGTTGTGGGTTTTCATTTTGGCCCTCAAAAAACGGTGCCGCCCTCCACTAAGCTGCAGGTTTGCTTAGGATGGCTATTGTCCCATGTTTAGCCCTTGTTATAGTAATACAATATAATATGTTGTAAAAAATAATGTTGATTATTTTTATGCGTTTATATAAAGTATTTATGGAGCAGGAGACTTGTTAAGGTGATGACTTTTTACTATGAGATTTAGCCTAATTTTAGAGTGATTTTCACTTACTTTCTGTTGAGTCTCCATGACAGTTAGTGAAATCGCCAAACAAAAAAACAAGAAAAACAACTTTTTCTTCTAAAACAAGATAAAAAGGTTTTGGCTTTAGATACCCTTTAAAATGTTGTTTTGTTTTATTGTTGGAAAGTAATGTTCCTTTACATTTGTTAAAAGATAAAAAATGTGTTGTTTAAAGTAAAGAACTTTTGGCATTTTAAAATTAAAACGAATAAATGAGGAAAAAAGGAGTTCTTTACTTTAAACAACATTTCCTAAAAAATGTAAGCCAAATGTTCACCTTTACTGTAGTTCATGTTTTTCTGTAGGCAAAACGTTTTTTTCACATTTTGAATACAGTAGGGAAACACAAAGTGAATACCACGCCAGATGTTATGGATTCCAGAAATCAAAATGTAGTGGCCCTCAGTAAGGATGATACAAGATTTTATGCCATCATGTTTCAAGGGTTGTTAACGCCCTCCTTCATCAGGGCTTTAAAAGCTGTATAAAACTAGGAAGAGGAACGTTTGGAAAAGGCTTTAGGGACTTATTTGTTTATTTGATATGGAAGTATTGCAGCAGTCAAGCAGATATTTTTTCATAGCTGTCTCCACTGGATAGATTCACCCTCCCTACTGGTCCTTCTGGCCATTGTCACTGAGATTGAAAATGATGGGTAAGGGTAATCCAGAATTGTTTTGGTTGCCAAAAAGGGGGAGGGGATCTCCAATGGGTACACTTGTTTTTTAGAGAAAGTAACTCAATCTGGTAGAGACTGATCACTGCATCAATAAAGTTTTATCATGATATGGGAATTGTTCATTTAGCCTCCATTCTTCAATTAATAATATTAAGGCAGGAACTCTCTGTTTCTTGCTAAATGGATATTTAATTTCATCCAAGTTGTTTTTGCTTTCACCGCAGGGCAAAGTCCAAAAACGGGGGTCGCTGTTTGAGAGAGAAGCTGGACAGGCTGGGTCTTAATTTACCTGCTGGCAGAAGGAAAGCTGCCAATGTAACCCTGCTGACATCCTTGGTAGAAGGTAAGTGTCTCATCCCTCCATTGTTACCTGGATTAACTTTTACTGCACTGTCCAGTAATCATAAGACTATTGCAAATCTTTCCAGTTGTTCAGTACCTCGACATGTGAGGGAGGTAGCTCGCTTGCCTTTGATCATTTTAGATGAAGTCGCATAGCGTACGAGAGGATAAAGCACCTGAAATGGAGTAGTGCTTACAGTCAGAGCAGATGAAAGTAGAGCCTCACATGATGGGTATTACAATCCACTTTCCTTTATTCCCTTGAATGTTTGGATGCACTGATCAAATCAAGCAGTAGCTTTCTTCTGAGGCCCTAGGAGATCTTTCAAATACACTTCTAATAACTCCTCGTCATACAATGCAGTTGTCTCATGTTTTCCTGGCCAAAAACCTGCAATGTTTATTTTGATGTAGGTGCTTTTTTTCTGTTGTTTGCTATAAATTGCCCAGTATATTTTTCATTTAGTCTTTTTTGTGGAGTTGATGGGTTGGTGGTTTGTTAAAGAGAATGTAGAGTCTTGTTTTTTTTAGATATATATGTAAAAGAGACCAGCGTATTGGAAATCATTTTTCAATATGTGTTTGATTATAAAAACTCTCTTTTATTTATAACGAACTATGGCTAAAAGTATTTGGGTAGCCCTTCAAACTTCACTCGCCTCTGCCACATTTGGCAAATTATATTTTTTTTTGTGGAGGAGCAGATACCTAGTTTTGATAGGTACCTACTCCTACTTCATAACCACAGTAATACTTGTAATGGAAAGTGTTGTTCATTGTTCCATGATCATGCTGACCAATGTGAAGCTCACATCAGCCTTCTTCTTCTGGTAAGTTGTTCCAGAAGAAAGAATATCAAAGGTCAGCACAGTCATGTGGTCAAGTTGACCAATGAGTACTTGCCATTGCCAGCATTATGTTAGATACTCACTGCTGTAATATGAATTGTGGTGTATAGGTGTATAGTGGTCAGACCACATTATGATGGATACTGCGGGGCTATGTATTGTGGTGTATGGTGCTCAGACTGGAAACTCAAAGGGGCCTCTACAGAACCCTGACTTAAATTATATTAAACACTTTTGAGAAGAATGGCATTGCCAATCCAGGTCTTCTCATTCATCATCAGTATCTAACCTCACAAATGCGCTTTCAGTTACATGGGCATACATTCTCACAGACACACTCCAAAATCTTGTGGAAACCCTTCCCAAAAAATTGGAGGCTGTTATAGCACCAAATAGGGGGCACCTCCATATTAATGTTCATAACTTTGGAATGGGATGTCTAACAAGCTTAAAAAAGTGTGATGGTCATGTGCTCACAACTTTTGACCATATAGTGTATGTATATTAGGGCAACCATAATTGGTTATTAAAATCATAGGCTTTGCTTCCTGGTTGTAGTCCTACACAATGGGCAGAATGCTCACTGACTTTAATAAATAGGATTAAGAATTGTGTGCTAGCAAAACTTCTGTTTTTTGGATCCCCCTCAACACATGATTGGACATTCAAAGTGAGCACAGGTTCACCTTATTTACTGTAACTGCATTTGTAAGGCGTACATTACTTTTGCCCCTACTGTTTTAGAAAAGCAACCCAAATATAACCCAGTATATACAGCCACTTGTGCCCAGTATATGCAGCCACTTGTGCCCAGTATATGCAGCCACTTGTGCCCATCAAATGCAGCCAGGCGTGTCCCCCGGCTGTCACTTCACTAACCCCCCCCGCCACCGGGAAGCGGCGGCTGCGGCTCCTGTGTCCGCTCGGCTCCTCAGGCTTCCTCCACCGTGTCACCTCTTCCGCCAAAGTGTTAGGCATCCAATAGGATCGCCTAATGCTTTGGCCAATTGGGAGACAGGTCTTACTGACCTGCCTGCTGATTGGCAGGGAGGAACGTTAGTGTGAAAAAAATTCATTCGCTATGCCACACAACAGGGTGGGATCGGGACGCAGTGCTCTGCGCCTCAAGCCCACCCTATTTTGAAGCCTATTAGAGCCTCTGGCTCTAATCACGTGCTTCAAAATACACACCCTCTGCCTATGCATAGTATTTCATGTGTCCGATGTTCTGAAAGGGGCCGGGCACATGAATAGGGAGGGTGGCGGAGGTGTCGGGGGGGTGGCGCCCGTGCGCCCACAATGCATGGTTTCTACCAGGAAGGGCTTTTGTAGGCTGTGCAGCACATAGTATGATATTATGAAAAGTGAATCAAATCATGGATCTGGCCTGAGCTGTAAAGAAGAATAGTAGTAGTTATGTGATATTTAAGAGGTGTCTGCACAATGTACTACACAGTATAGTCAAAGTCGGCATTTTTTGCAAACATGCGTTACACCCAGCTTTTATTCATTCTGAGCAGATATAGTATTCATGAGCTCTTTAATACATTTAATCACTTTACTTTATGTGCATTACGATTTGATATTTTGATAAACATCTCAAAAAGAGATGCCACCATTTCTGAGAAATTATGTATATGTGTGATAGCACTGGACTGATAAAAGCAAGGTATTCATACTGTTGGATATAAAATAGAGTGAGTCCTCCTTCAAACAAGCTATTGTACAATGAAGGTATCCTTTAGATCAGGGGTGGGCAAAAATGTCATGCTTACCTGCTCTTCTGCTCGGGTCCCCCGCCGGTGCTTTTGGCTCCCCCCCTTAACCAGTGCTCCCAATACCAAACCGTTTGCGATGGAGGAACTGGTGTTTACTCATTCCCGAGCCCTGCTCTATGCATCCTTAGGACACATAGAGCCATGGTTTAGCCCCGCTCTCTCGATTAGTTCACTGGCTGTGATTGACAGCAGTGGGAGCTCATGGCTAAAAACGGTAGCTGAACCATGGTTTGTCCACCCACCTGCACTGTAAAATAACAGCTGCATGGGTCTGTTAAAATTACGTGGCTGCAATGCTTTGCTTCGTGGAAACTGCATTTTTAAATCTGGGAGCAGAGTTTGACAAGCTCTGCAAACTTGCCCACTAAGTTAAATGGGGCTGCATCACAACCGCGTGCTTTTCCGCGGCCATGGTAGCAGTGAGGAGGCAATAACACCTCCTCTCCACCTGTCAAATGCTCTCTGAAAAGTACTTTGACTGGAAGGAGAGAGCCTGAGATTGGTACAGTGGGGATTTCTGCAGATCCTGACATGGAATGCAGAACAGGTGCAGAGCTACTGGGGTTTGCAGCATGCAGGCTCTAACACAGGGGGAACTTGCCTGGGTAGCAGATTGGTGGGAGAACATCGGGATGTCTCTAACATTCCCACAAGAACCAAGCCTCCCTGCTTCTGCTGTACCAGCTCCTCGGGCTCTCTCCTAGTTCTTGCAGCTCTCCACACATGGACCATTGTCAGCATGCTTCACTGAGGAGGCTGACAGGCTCAGAGAGGCATGCTGACAGTGGAGGCATCACGAGCCAGACAGGAACGACCAAAAGGCCAGATGTGGCCTTGGGGGCCACAATTTGCTCAGGTCCAGTATAAATTAATCTTGTTTCAGTCTCAGACTGCTGCTTTTCTCAAAAAGGACACTCAGTAGAAGACAATCTCTAGTGTGGGTAATTGGGGAGCTCCCAGTACTTTTAAAATCAATGGCGACAGGCCCCATTGTTACCGGTCAGGCAAGTAAACTTCTGGCCACCCCATCTTAACCAGATAAGAAATATGTTTCAGGAATATACAATAGTTGAAATGTATCTCCAGCTAACTTCTTTTTTAATTTTTTCGGATAGACCTGGTATGGATTACAACCTATTTCAGGTTATTCTTGCTCTTGGTTAATTCACTTTCTCTACAGGTCCTGGTGACCACAGTCACTAGAACAGAAAATGATGGAAAAAAAAATTCAGTTGTCACAAGAAGAGGAACAGAAAGGAAATCTACTGGTTATACAAGTTTCGGTGACAGTTGTCTAAGAAGGGATTTCCCTCACTTCTGAGAATTAGGGGTTCATTTACTGAAGGGAAATAGACTGTGCACTTTGCAAGTGCAGTTTCACTTTTGAGAGGACAGTTGCCTCAGAGCTTAGTAAATCAGGTAAAACATCACTTTGCAAAGAATACCCAATCAGGTACAAGAAAAAAAATACAGCATTTTTGATGCACATGATTGTCTGATGGAAGTCAGCAGAGCTTCCCCTTACAAAGCTCTGGAGCAACAACACTTTGTAGAGTGCAACTGCAATTTCAAAGTGCATTGTCTATTTGCCTTTAGTAAATCATCCCAAAGTCTCTCACTTCTTGTTGTGTCTCCAGAAGAAGAAGTCAAATATAATCTCAGAACCCTTAGAAAAAGCAAAAAGAAGTTGAGTTCAAGTAATTAGCCTGGTCATCATCCTTTAAAAAGAACCACTGGATCATACTAGTGTGAGGATTTGATACTTTCCATGTGCACAAATGTAAATGCAGTTGGGGAAGCCACCAAGCTGTCCAGACTTTGCACATGGATATGCAGCTATAAACAAAAGTTACAAAGTTACATAATTTGTAATTTTTGTCTTATGAGTTTAGAGGATTTTCTTCTGTTTTTCCATCTGTGTTAGCTTTAAAGTAAATCAATTATTTTGTTGTAATGAGATAAAATAAAATGTAATTTTGGATGGTGGATATTCAATCTTACATTCGTGTCTTATTTTGACACTTGTTATTTTTGTTCTTTTTACAGGAGAGGCATTGCATTTGGCCAGAGATTTCGGGTATACCTGTGAAACAGAGTTTCCAGCAAAGGCCGTAGGTGAACACTTGGCCAGACAGCACATGGAACAGAAAGAGCAAACAGCGAGGAAAAAGATGATCCTTGCCACAAAGTAAGCATAAAGTCACACGTTGTAAATATATTTGTGTACAAGTTAAAAATCACCCATACATGCAAACTTTGGGAATTTTTTTACATGAATGCAGAGAATGCATTAAACTAAAAAAAATGTCCAGGCTTTAGAATCACTTTAATCTGTTATAATGATAGATCTTTTTTAATGTAAAAGAAAAAGTTTATTCAAAGTTGCTCCTCTGCGGTACTAAACCTTGCCTTCTGTGCATTTGCACATTAGATCATATTAAGCACTACAAAGTTTACACGTGTGTACCAGATATAGAATATAGACTTTTTGTTGTGTTCTCAAGAACAAACATCATCTTACATCTACACTGGCAATGTAATGGTGGACTACAGTGGTAAAATACTTCACTAATTTCTCATGAGTCCAACCATGGAGTTTTACATAGGGGGAGATTGTGTTGAGTGGCAATCACTGGCAGCATTGCAAAGATTCATTCCTATAAATAACTGCCACGGCTCCAGGGACTGAAATACAATGAACTAACATCTCAAGGCCTCACTGTCAAGGTGAAGATATAGCTCCTTCATAAAAATGACCTGCAGGCAAATAATCAATATGAAATTGGTTAATAAAATTAAAAAAAACTTTCACTATCAGTGAAATTTTACTTTTTTTGAGAAAAGATCAGACATTGGTGTTGATTTATTAAAATTGTAGAGTACAAAATCTTGTGCAGCTCTGCATAGAAACGAATCAGCTTCCAGATTTTATTGTAAAAGTTTAACTGAACAAACTGAAGTTAGAAGCTGATTGGCTACCATGCACATTTGCGTCTGATTTTGCACTCTCCAGTTTTAGTAAATCAACCCCTTAGTGCTCATTTTGGCAAAAATCAAAGCAGATAGTTAAGTGTTTTGGTCTGGTAAATACATAGATAGGTCAGAGAAAAATATATGTAAAATGAAAAATAAATGTAGCATCCCCCCTCACCCCCACCCCTAAACAAGTTTGTATAGAGCAGCCATTCTCAACCAGGGTTCCATGGAATCTTAGGGTTCCTTTGGAGATTGCTAAGAGTTCCTTGAGCTGTGGCTGACTGAACTCTAATTTGAGGGTGTCTGCATGGTTCCAGTGCTAATGTCACTTGGCAGAGCCAGCTGCAGGACACATGTAGCACCCCCTTACCCATGAACAAGTAGTAGTTGGCCCCAGATTATTTAGAGCAGCCATTCTTCTCCAGTGTTCCATGGAACCTTAGGGTTCCTTTAGAGATTTCTAGGTGCTCCTTGAGCTGTGGCTAACTGACCTCTAACATTGACTTTGGTCATTTGTCTTTTCAAGCACAATACTGCCTGTTTGCAGTACCTGGAGCACTGGTGGGCAGTCACTCCATTTGTATTACATGTTGGGAGTTTTAATTCTGGTGTCTGCCTGACTGTATATCTATTTCTATGACTTAAGTTGAACTTTAAAACTCCAAACAGTAACCTTAATTTATTTCTCAGGCTGGTTGGGATCTTGCAAAAAGATCTTATGGGAAAGCCTGCTATTGATAGTATTGATAGATAGTGGCTCAGTGTTGGACCCGGAAGCAAGTGGAGATCACTGGAGTACCGATATCTTCTTCAGTGATTTCCAGCTTCCCGGGCATCGGTAAGGTATGGTATATGTATAATTATATTGGTCCAAGCTGGATGAATGTCACTTTGTATAAAATATCCTTGAATTCTTCTTTAAGTCTTGTAGCAGCATTTATGATACGTTGTAGATATGGGAGTTTTTTTAGTAGTATTCTGTATTGGAGAATATTATCGTAGTGAAGGAGAGAGATTGTGAAAGTGTAGGTTTGTGGATTTCTAAGTTGGGAAGGAGCACAGTTTGGAAATGTACAAGTGGAAGTGACAAATGGAATAATAGAGAGAGCCAAAGGTATTCCAAAGATACTTAACTTGTGGGATCTTATGAAAAACCTGGTGTCATCACTAGAGCTTAACCATAAAGGTTTTGTTTGCAAAAAAACATATATTAATAATAATTTATTTGGTCCTATTTTAAAGGCAAATTTGCAAAGAATTTCAAGATCTTCTAAGTCAAGACAGATCGCCTTTGGGCTCCTCTAGACCCACTCCAATCCTAGACCTTGACATTCAGAGACACTTAACGCATTTTAGGTAAGATAATTATCATTTGGCATTATGGTTTCCTATGATTTTCTATTGTGCTCTCATGACACAAATGCTGCCCAACTACTAACTGACACAAATATGTGATACCAAATTTTATGCATGTGAGTGTTGAAATTTCTCTTTTAAAGGCTATGTTCACCTTTCAAAAATAATAAATGCACATAATTTTGCAGGTAACAAAATCAGCATTTAGTTTCAGCAGATCACGGATGCAATGTCAGCACGGACTTCCTCTAGCTTTGTGCCCATATACCCGTTTGACCTTTCAGTTACAAAGCTAGTGGAAGACTGAATAAAGCATACTGAGCAGCTCACTTGCAGTCCATTCAAACTACAAGTACATCTGCCGCGGTGGAAGATGGTACTGGTAACCCTGCACATCCGTGCTGTTTTCAAAAAATGACAGCGGGTGCAGGGAGAGGATACCCCACCCACTGTCACAGAGAGGGGAGCACTAACGGCGGGAGGTGGGTGCATAGGAGCATGTTTTAATATATGTGCTACTTTCTCCTAAAAGTTGAACTTATCCTTTAAAATTATTTCACCCTATTTTTTTCCTACAAAAATGTCCATATCTTAAGTCCAGTTCTTTAACAGATTTGGCTTCAGATTCCTGAGCATTAATTTGACTTACTGGCCCCAAGGCCACATTTATGGATTGTGTTTTGGACAATAGAAGAGGTTGTAGAAAAGAAAACCCCTATGGTTATTCAATCATTAGGTTAAAAACACCCTACATTGCCCCATTATTGTCAACATTAGAGGATACATGAGTCAAAACACAAGTCTTGTTAGGGAATTTCCAAAAAGCAAAAGAAGCCCCCTAGCAAGACCTATTTTGGCACCTCTATTCATGTACCCCATGCCAGTGGAGATACCCCTTCTACCTCCATTATTCTACCCAATGCCAGTGGAGATACCCCATCTACACCGTCAGTGGACAGTGGTGGGCATTATATAGCAACCTGCTCCCCATGCAAAGTTTCAGCTCGTGATTACAGCATTTAGAAGATGCTCTAAGATGCCATTTGGCCAAATGCAGAGAACCACAAGAAAGCTGATGCTGGAATATGTGGAAAGCTGTGTCATGTAAAAATCATGACTGCATTATCTAAAGTCAACAGAAACCTGTCCCAACCATAAAAGAGCAAATTTATTTTATTTGCCCAAAGGTTCACAGTCATATTCTGATCGATTGACAACTATATAGTAGTATTCTTTGTCCAGGTCTACAAAACAGTGGGAAGGGTGCCAACACCCATATGGCCCAAATTTACTATAGATTGGCCCCTAGCTCTCAGAGGGTCCAGCTGCACAAAAGTTGTATCTAACCCAACTCGAATTACTTGAAAGAAGTTAACGTTCTCATTTACCCAATATGCATTCTGTCTTTCAAAGAGGTAGCTTAGATGCAAGCTGCTTCATAATCCTTGCAATCTAGGTGTATTTTTTGTTTACGTTTATCATTTATTTATGTCGAGGACTAAGAATTAGATTTTTTTTAAACTGTCAGATAAAGATAAATTATTTCATGTAAATAATTCATATGCATGATTTCCAGCCAGCAGGTGGAGCCAAAAGCACCCTGTTACATGGTTACCAGGTGCTTACCTTGGCTTTGTTAAAAAAAAAAAAATCGATTAATGCACTCCTCCCTTTTTTACCTAATTGAAATATAAGGAAGTGAGGCATGCATGCTTAGAAGTAGGCTGCTAGAATCAAGGCCATATGTTTTCTACATTAAAGAACTGGCCAGTGCATAGTTCAGTTCTGGCTTATGGGTTATAGCGAGCATTTTAAGCGTCCATTGCATTTGGATTTTGTAAATAAGGGTAGGGCTTACCTGTTACATCCCTGGAAATTGAGAACCTGTTAGGTTAGTTTGTAATCTTAGTAAATTATGCCTACAGACCTAAGATGGGGGCATGACCAGTCCAGAAAGTATTTGCCAGCTAAATAATTAATGAAGACTGAGTACATTAATCTGTATAAGTTTAAAGAGCTAATCCACAAAAAATGTAAGTGGTTGCAAAGGCTGAAGTTTTTTTTTTACCTTCGTGCATTCTATGCATGAAGAAAAAAAAACCTTCTGTATGCTGCTCCCATCGCAGCCCCCCAATACTCACCTGAGCTCCCTCTCGATCCAGCGATGTGCATGAGAGCCTTGGCTGTCCCAGGACTCCCTCACCTCATTGGCTAACTTTATGTGACCAATGGTTTCTGGACACCTGACCATAACAACTATATTTATTGGACATCCCATTACAAAACCATGGGTATTAAAATGAAATTCCCCTTTGTGACCAGCCTTCAAGCTTCTTGGAGGGATTTCCCATGTGATTTTGGATTTTGTCTATAGGAATTTTGCTCATTCAACCAAACGAAAATTTGTGAATTCAGACCTGCCTCGCAATGAATTAAACAATTCATCCTAAGGAGTTTAATAGGGTTGAGGTCAGAGCTGTGTGCAGGCCACTCAAGTTCTCCTACACTAACCTCATTGAACCATGTCTTCAGTCCTTTTGGGACAGGGAGAGGTTTTCCTAAACTGTTGAAACAATGTTGGTAGAATATCTATAATGTCTATGCATGCTTGGATATTAACAACACCCCTCTCTGAATTCCATAATTTTAAAGGGGTGCCCCTATACTTTTGGTCATACGGCTAGTTGATCATCAGGTGTGCACAAAATATTACCCTTAAAGTGTAAATGAAAATCTAACAGGGAGCAAGGGAACTTTGGCTTCTGCAGCTCTGCAGATCCTGGAAATCAAGCACAGAGAGCTCATCAAAAGTCCTTGTGAGATATGAGACATATCTAACAAAAACTATAATGCAACTGAAGTGATCTGACCCTTTAAATAACACAAGGAACTCAGTCTGTTATTTAAAATTCTGACATAAGCTCTACATGTATTTTTTTTTTTTTGCATCATTGTTCTCTAATTATAAAATATAAATTCTTGGCACAATAGAAATGTACAAGGTAAATGAGCTTTTCTAAGTAAAGATAGTCCCAGTTGAATAACTGCATAATTCTGAGAAATACATTGATTTTTGGAGCAATCTCATGTGTTGTTTCAAGGATATTGATCGTTCTAACTTTATGTAAACAGCATTGTTAAGCACTAACTGTAAGACCTTATTTTACATCATATTTTGTTTTTCTTCAGTTTTTAGTTTGTATTTTTGTATTTAATTTCAAAGGGTATGTTTATTTATCTGTATAGACCATCTGAGGGTATTCTATGCTGACACCATAGTCCCTTTTTTACATCCTTTGTTGAGATGATGGGGGAAGCATGTGACAGATGCTGATTATATTGTGGAAGAAACACTTCCTTTCTTTTTTAAATATGATGTACAGTACAGTTATCTTTCCAGCCACATAGTATTATGACAGATTAATAAGATTGCCTAATAATGATTGTGTGATTATTTAATGTAATATCGTGTATGATATTTTGTTGAGTTTGACATTGGGAGCATATCATCTGGTAACGGCGTAAATCTATCATTGTGTCACAAATAAGGTTTTAATGATAATATTAATTTTAAAATATATGTCCAGACAAAATGTTTCTTTTCAGTTCTTGATAGAGTAGGAGAGGATTTAAACCCCTGGCAGGTTTTATTGCTTCAAATCCTCTCCTGGTGACAATGGTTTCACCAGACAAGAAATCTCCAACAGAAACACTGACAGAAATAAAATGTTAGTAGCCCTGTTGGCTTTTTTTTTTTTTTTTTTTTTGCTGTCTGTGTTGTAGATTTTCTCTCACTTACTGAATAATAAAAACATTATCATCAGGTCAGAAAATTAGTGAAAACCTGTCTAACAAAGCAGTGAAGATCCTTCTGGGGTGCTAATCCTTCTCCACACACGGAAAGGTTTTGGCTGGACACGCACCTTAATTATTAAGACTAAATATATACTCTTGTTTCTCTTCAAATCAAATATATCATTCGTCTTTTACTAAAGATCTCCATAGAACAACTATCAGTCTACTTTTTTTTGGGCCTGGTGAAAACCAACAGGCTTAAAAAAAATTTCAAAAAAGGACTAAATATAATTAATGATATATATATTTTTTTTATTTCTTTATTGTTTTTTCTTTATGACAAATATATACCCAAATATAAAAATACACTTATCAACCACCAAATACTATTTATCATTATTTATAACCCCCGACCCCACCCCCTTTTATTACTAAACCTCTGCCGTGATTACCAACCTCCCCCCTTCCTCTGTTTTCTTTAATTCTACATATCTCCTTGACAGCTTAAACTCTCTCCAGACCCTCCATTTACTTTCAAATCGTTCTATTCCCTCCTCTCCACAGAACCTGAGATATTCCATATTGTAAATCTCATCCACTTTTTTACACCAACTTCCCATCTTTCTATCTCCTGCCACTGCCAAGGTATTAAGCTTTAGGCTGCATTCATTAGATGGGGAACCAATGTACTCTAGTAATGTTTAATTGGCATTCTTACCCCATGAAACAAACACCTCCATGGTTCCTCTGGAATCTCTGTATTGGTAATCTCCTTAATTACCTGCAACACCTCTCTCCGATAGTTTTTAATTTTTGGGCACTTCCACCATACGTGGGCCCCACATTCCCGCCAACATAGTCGTAAAACTTCCTTTTGAGATTTATGTGCCTTATCCGGTGTTATATACCATGGTGCTAAAAATGTATAATTCATTTCTATGGTGTTACTGTCTATTGCCTTGGAATGTGTCATCTTGAGGATTTTCCTATAGTCTTGATCTTTCTCTCCCTTACCCAGTTCTTCTTCCCACTTTGTTATGAATGGCGAAATTTCCAGCCCCTTCAATCTCACAAGCACTTTATAGATCCTTGAGATCCCCATCTTTGTTCCTTTTGCCATACATAGCCACTGGAATGGCCGTAAGTCCTCCTTGGATCTTACTGGTTGAGGCAATGATGTAACAAAATGTTTCAGCTAGGAGTACCGCCATTCGTCTATTACCATTAAGTCATTTTTTTTGTTTAAAATCCTGTAACCCAAACAATCTCCCTTTCCCCGGTGGAAAAAAAATTTGATTCTTTTAATGGTATCCAAAGGTTTCCTTTGTGTGCATCAAATCCCAGATTGCCAAGATTTTCTTTGTTTTAACGTGTGTATTTTCACTTATTTCTCTATATTCAGGTGGTATCCAAATTATTTTCCCCAGTGCTACATTGCTAATCGTGTTTTCCAATTTAACCCATCTTTTTTCTTTATTCATTTTTACCCATTCTAACACCCATGATAGTGATATTGCATTATAGTAATTTTTTATATCCGGCACCCCCAGCCCCCCTTGCCTTTTGTCTTTATTCAGTACCACGAGGCTTATCCTCAGTTTCTTTTTCTGCCATATAAACCTGAGTAGTAATGTTTTTAGTGTGTTAAAATACGCTTGTTGGAGGGGGATTGGCAGCATTTGCATTTTATATGTGATCTTAGGCCATTTTAAAGATATTTAGGATATTTATCCTGCCTAACCAAGAGAGGTGTCCTGTTGCAGTTTTGTTAATTTCCGTTTTTTGTTTTTTTTCTGAAAAAAAATTTGCTTGGTATATTGTCTCTTCAAATGGTGTTATTTTTACACCCAGTCCTAAGTATTTTAATTCCTTTTCTCGCCATATAAATGGGAACTCTTGGAATATCTGCGCGATCCTGTTTCTTCACGTTGATATTAAGAATACCTGATTTGGAGGAGTTCATTTTAAAGTTTGATATTTCTCCATAGGTTTTTAATAGCTTCATTAGATTGGGAAGAGTTACTCTAGGTTTGGTGATGCAAAACAGTATATCATCAGCATTAATATTATTTATTTTGTTATTATATTAACTATTAATATAATTAATGAATGATAAAATTAATAATACAAGACAAGAAATACAATTTTAACATAGCTAGCATTTATTGTAATGTTTGACATTTTAAAAGCCCCATGTCATGTGAATTTAAATTATAGGTTTACTTATGGACCTTAATTTGTCTGCTTTTTCTATTTTAGTTTGATTACCCATGGTTTTGGAACCCCAGCAATATGCGCAGCTCTTAGCACTTTCCAAACAGTCCTAAGCGAAATGCTAAATTATTTGGAAAAACACACGACAAACAAATCCGGGGGAGTTACAGAAGGCAGTCAAGGAAATGGCAACTCGGAAAAAGGACCCTTGCGAAAATCTTCTGATGTTGTGGTCAAAGATGCCAAAACTGAAAAGACTGATTAGCCTGGCCAATTATATCCAGAGTTTTTTTGCTGCTGATTATTTTTTTCTTTTATATATACATATAAATATATCTTTAGTTTAAACTATACAAGGGACCAAATCACTTATTCTTGAACTGTAAAGTTATTTGACAAAACTTTTTTCACATTTTTAGTTTGTTTTTAAATTCTGAAAAAAAATGAATATATATAATGATGCAAATGATGTTCATACCTCCAACAGGTCTCACTGCGGATGTAATTTTCAGATTATTTTGGTCAATATTTACTTTTTTTTCACTTGTTTTTATTCAACGTTATCTGATTTTGGTATGCAGAAAAAGCACCATACGGAGAAAAAAACTTACAGAGGAGAATAAAGCTGAAAGCAATCAAATTTACTATGTTTTATGTTCATCGTATTGTGTTAAAAAAAAATTGTTTTGATTTAGTTGTAAAAAATTGCATGTCACAAAAAGCCTCCACTGAATTAGAAAAAAAAAATGTCTTAATTCATAAATTTATAAGTAAATGTGTTTTTTAATTAAAGTCCTTAGATTTTCATTATTTCAAGTTAGCATAATCAAATCTTGAAGTAAAATATTGTTCCCATTTGATAATTACTTTTAACGAGATTTAAAAGGTCAGCATTTACTATAATAGGTCTATAAAATGTTAACATAATGCTATGTTAACCATCTTGCTGAGGCAGATACATGAATAGTGATAAAAGGCCCTAAAGTTACTCGCTTTAAGAGGAAAAAAGCTACCCACAGTGATGAAGTGTATCACATAGAGAAAGTGTCAGAGAGTTTGCCCAATTGGACAGAGCGGAGGCACAATTTTTTGTTGTTAGTGTGATGAAGTCACTTTAAGTACTTACCTTTCATGAAGAATATGCTGTCCAGGCTCTTTTCAGTGCTGGCCACAGATCTAAAGACCTATTTAATTGGTCATATGATTATTGCTAAATAGGAAGGATCACACTTTAGATTGTCTCATGGTCTCTTGCAGCAGATATTCTGTGACTAGATGGCAGATTTTCAAATAAACGTTTGTACGAACGTTTATAAAAAAAAAAAAAATCCTTAGTACATTTAATGACTTAAAGAATGTCACTCAAAAGTACTTCAAAGTGTTGCTTTTAAATTCTATTTTGGAACAAATGGACTTTCCCCAACAGAAACCACATTTGTTATTAGAAATGTATTTGTTCATGAAAAAAAAATCCACTGTATATACATCTGTATATACAGTAAAGCATGTTTGTTATATTCACTGTGGCACCTAAGGGGTTAATCCTCTGCAATGTGTAAAAAGGCTGTCTTATCCTGTCTTCTCTGATCTTCCTCTTCTTCCAAAGTCCCCAATCCATCTCATGATAAGACAGAGCCGTTTGAGGCACTCTGCACATGCTTAGTTGGTGTGTATTGCTAAAGAGTTTTTTGTTTTTTTGTTTTCTTGGGAGGGTGCATGTGATCAGCACAGGGCCAATCGGCACTGTCCAGATAGAGGGGCAGGGGTTCTACAGCCTTATAGGACAGTCAGAGGAGAATGAAAACTCCTCCTACAAGCTTTGACTAGACACCGATAGAAGTCACAAGACATCTATATACTGCTGATGGGAAAAGGTATTTAGCAGTTTAAATTTCCTTAAATAATTGCATTTCCATGTTCTGTGTACTGTGGGAGACCAGATATAGTGAATGTAGGATCCTGGGTTTAGTAACATTTTAACTATACTTTACCTCCTTCATGACCAGAGCATTTTTTGCTATTCAGCACTGTGCTACTTTAACTGGCAAATGCGCGGTCATGCAACAATGTATACAAATGAAATTCATATTATTTTTTTTTCACACAAATAGAGCTTTCTTTTGGTGGTATTTGATCACCACTTTGTGTGTTTTTTTTATTTTTTTATTATATAAAAAGACTGAACATTTTTGAAAAATAAAACAATGATATTTTCTACTTTCTGTTATAAAACATATTTGATAAAAAATTGAAAAGAAATCAAATTTCTTCATAGATTTAGGCCAAAATGTATTCTGCTACAGGTCTCTGGTAAAAATAACAAACAAAAAAACAATAAGTGTATATTGATTGGATTGTGTGACAGTGTCTATGGTATATATACTGGAATTTACAAAGCTATAGACACTATACTTGTGATGCTGATGATCAAAAACTTATAGTGTGACTGTGATAGGGTGGAGGGCAATCTGCCACTAACAGACACTGGCTGGGAGGGTCACTAACTGACACTGATGTCGCTAGTGACACTAGTACAGTGATCAGTGGTAATACTGTACAGTACATTGTACTAAAGACACTGGCTGGGAAGGGGTTAACATCTAGGGGCAATCAAGGGGTTACCTGTGTGCCTAACAATGTGTAATGTGTGCTGCTTCTACTTTACTTTCTGGCTGTGTTTTCTCCCTGCTTTCAGGGAGAAGAAACAGCCAGATCACTGTTCCTATGTACATATAGGTGTGTTTGTAAATTCAGAACCCAATGTGTGAATGGACACAGCCGATCAGCTGAATTTAGCAAAAATCATTGACTGAAATCTGCTGCCAAACTGGTGCTTTGTCCAGTCACAACATGGGTCGGCATGTTGCCCGAACCCGGAAGACAGACGACGACGTACAGGTATGTTATCCAGCCTGCTTGTGCTGCCCATCCACAGTAAATCTACTGTGGGTGGGCAGCAGGTAGTTAAAATGAAAATGTGGAAAATTATACAGCTTTTGATTCTAGGTCTTTACTTGAGCTCACATAGGGATATAGAATCATCCTGTAAAAGGTCTTTTTTTTGGAGATAAGTACATGGAGACATCCATATTTATATGTTGCATATTCATACTCTATTTCTTGCTTTTTCTTTTGTTTCGGGTAATAGTAAGTGATGGTGGTGGTAGGAGGGCAAGTGCTGTGGGTAGTAGGGTGGTTGTAGTGGCAGCATTGTCCTGATTAATAGTGGCAGACAGTGATTATATTTCAATGCTCATCTATTTCTACTGAAGTCTATGGTTTAGATGACCTCACCGAGAACTACAGAGTTTCTACAGTTGTGCTCATAAGTTTACATGGCAGAATTTATGATTCTGTTCATTTTTCAGAGAATATGAATGAGAACACAAAAACTTTTCTTGCACTCATGGTTAGTGTTTGGCTGAAGCTATTTATTATCAATCAACTGTCTTTACTCTTTTTAAATGATAATGACAAAAGAAACTACCCAAATGAACCTCATCAAAAGTTTACATACCCCAGTTCTTAATACCGTGTATTGCCCCCTTTAAGATCAATGACAGCTTAAAGTCTTTGTGGTATTTGTGGATGAGGCTCTTTATCTTCTCAGGTGGTAAAGCTGCCCATTTCTCCTGGCAAAAAGCCTCCAGTTCCTGTAAATTCTTGTGCTGTCTTGCATGAACTGCATGTTTGAGATCTCCCCAGAGAGGCTCAATGATATTGAGGTCAGGAGACTGTGATGGCCACTCCAGAACCTTCACTTTATTCTGCTGTAGCCAATGACAGGTCGACTTGGCCTTGTGTTTTGGATCATTGCCCTGTGGGAATGTCCAAGTACGTCCCATGCACAGCTTCCTGGCTGATGAATGCAAATGTCCCTCCAGTATTTTTCTATAACATACTGCATTCATCTTGCCATCAATTTTGACCAAATTTCCTGTTCCTTTGTAGCTCACATGTCCTCAAAACAATTGCGATCCACCTATGTGTTTCACAGTAGGTGTACCTTTTATCATAGGCCTTGTTGACTCCTCTCCAAATGTAGCGTTTATGGTTGTGGCCAAAAAGCTCAATTTTGGTCTCATCACTCCAAATGACTTTGTGCCAGAAGGTTTGAGGCTTGTCTCTGTGCTGTTTGGGGTATTGTAAGTGGGATACTTTGTGGCATTTGTGGAGTAATGGCTTTCTTCTGGCGACTCGACCATGCAGTCCATCTTTATTCAAGTGCCTCCTTATTGTGCATCTTGAAACAGCCACTCCACATGTTTTCAGAGAGTCCTGTATTTCACCTGAAGTTATTTGTGAGTTTTTCTTTGCATCCCAAACAATTTTCCTGGCAGTTGTGGCTAAAATCTTAGTTGGTCTACCTGACCATGGTTTGGTTTCAACAGAACCCCTCATTTTCCACTTATCGATTAGAGTTTGAACACTGCTCAATGGCATTCTCAATTCCTTGGATATCTTTTTATATCCCTTTCCTATTTTATACAGTTCACCTACCTTTTCCCACAGATCCTTTGACAATTCTTTTGCTTTCCCCATGACTCAGAATCCAGAAACGTCAGTGCAGCCTGGATGGAAGGTGCAAGGGTCTGTCAGGAGTATAGAAACTCATTGACCTTTTATACACGCACACTAATTACAAGCAAACAGATTACAGGTGAGGATGGTTACCTTTAATAGCCGTTCAAACACCTTTGTGTCAACTTGTGTGCATGTTATCAGGCCAAAATCACCAGGGTATGTAAACTTTTGAACAGGGTCATTTGGGTAGTTTCTGTTGTCATTATGATTTAAAAAGAGTAAACACAGTTGATTGGCAATAAATGGCTTTAGCTAAACGCTAACCATGAGTGAAAGAAATGTTTTTGCGTTTATCATTCATATTCTCTGAAAAATGACCAAGAAATCATAAATTCTGCCAGGGTATGTAAACTTATGAGCACAACTGTATATGGCAAAATGCACTTAGGAAACTGTTATTAAACATGGATTCCAGTCACTCCCTGAAAGCGATAAGTCAAAGAATCAAAAATGTTTCTCCTTCAAATCAAGTGAACTAGACCCAAAATTTACTAGTGAAAATCATCTCCATCAATGTCGAAATCCAACAGTAGAAGGTCTTTGGTTGAGTGGAGGTAAAGATTCCTTCCCCAAGTAAAGATTTATTCACCAGTTTTCATCATTCTGCACTATATCAAGACTGGAAGAAAAAAGAACGAAGAGAACAGAAATGTGTGGCACTCATGGGTGGTATTCCTGAGAAAGGCCCAGTGGTGCAATTATGTTTTAAAAGGAAACTCTGCCAGTACTTATAGCTTGATTTGCTTTAGTTTATCTAGCAAGGTTACTTTGCACTAAGGAAGCTTGGACCTCTGCAGTGTATAAATGTGCTTTTACTATACAAAAAATGCTGTACATACAAAACTATTTCAATATTAGGAATACCAGGCAACACTGACAGATATACGGGTACCTCTAACAAGCCAAATGCTACTTACTTCCTAGCAAATAAATAGCCTATGGTCTGTAAAAACTAGAAATATGCTTAAAAGTTACTTAACTCAAATTTCAGTGTGTTCATGATCTGCATAGCAATGAGGACTCAGACTTAATAAGCAGTTGCTGAAGATCAGGCAAAAGCGTTCTTCTTCTTCAATGGCTTCTTGCAGATTACAGACTTTTCCTGGTTCTAAGGAATGATGAGAGTCCCTGTCCAGCTTATCTCTGACAACTTTTTACATGTCAGGTTGTTTACAATAGTTACCGACAACGGTTACAAACTTGTTTACCTTAACAACAAAATACCAGACTGCTGCACTGTATCATTTTCAATTAGAGAGGCGTTCTCAAATTCTACCTCAAGATGGCACTCTGGTATCATACATGCTATTTGACCAGGTTACTTGTTTACTGTACTGACAAAGACAATAGACTGCTCAACAGTAAATTGAAATGCAAAAATGGTATCTAAGTTCACATTGTTTGAGGACAGCCTGTGTACTGGTTACTAAGGCACTAGTTTGAGAAGCATCCCCAAACAAACTCAACAGTAACCTGATTTCTGTTTCTATCTAAACAGGTTGTTTTTTAAGACCAACTAGTCTGATGGAGAAAAATCATTCTTTAAAAAAAAAAGTATACCCACATCCAAAGAAAAAACAGGCAGATGTAAAAAACTGCGTGGAAAAAGTATATATAGTTTGAATATGTTTGAATATGTGAATCCACACAAAAAAGAAAGTCCCCAATTAGGAAATTCACAGCAGATTAATAGTGAATCTTCCAAAATAATTTAATTTCACACAAAGTGAAAATGAGACAACTCCACGGCAAACACGTGCTCTACTGAATAGATGCACCATACCGGAATGTTTGACCACCTATTACGGATGGTTAAACAAACTTTGTGTATATTCCATGTGACAAGACAAGGGGGATCATCAAACCTCTGAGAAGCAGCTCCAGGGGGAGTGAACTAAAGCCCTGATGAAGTCTGTGGTGACGAAACACGTCACTTTGGGCCAACAACGCAATCACGCAAGCCGGGACCGGGAGTGGATGCGCAACATGAGGAAGAAGTCTGGAGGCTTATGTACAGTTTTAACATACCACTCCTTTACCGCATTTGTCTTGTGAGTAGTTTTAATCTTTTATATTAAATCAGCTTTTACTAAGTACTACACTATGAGAGTCCTTTATATTTCCTTTTGATCTGAATGGATTTCATGTGAGCTACTACATGGTGTGCTGTTTCTCGGACGTTTGATGATCGCCTTGTCATGTCACATGGAATATGCACAAAGTTTGTTTGGCCATCCATTATAGGTGGTGAAACCTTCTGCTAAGGTGCATCCGTACTCTAGAGTACATGTTTGCGGTGGGGGTGTCTCATTTTTACTCCCTTCATTTGAAATTAATTTATTTTGGAAGGTTCACTAATAATCTACTGGGAATTTCCTAAATAGGACTTCCTTTTTGTGTGGATTCATCACACAATTGAACTATATATACTTTTTTCATGCTGTTTTTTTACGTCAGCCTGATTTTTTCAGCCTTCTTTGGATGGATATACAGAGGTGCAATTATTTGGTAGAAAATGACACAAGACATACATGTCCCCAGATTATCCATGACAACAGGTCCCAGTGCTTACTTGTAACAGTCTAAAGAAGTTACATA
The DNA here is from genome assembly GCF_042186555.1 of Aquarana catesbeiana. NCBI lineage: Eukaryota > Metazoa > Chordata > Amphibia > Anura > Ranidae > Aquarana > Aquarana catesbeiana. The sequence goes on along the minus strand of NC_133327.1, from coordinate 48,708,273 downwards.
ATCCAGGCCAGGTGGATTTTAGGTGTTTTTAGCCATAGCTACTTTGTTAAAGAGAATTGTATGACGTGATTGCATTTGAAATCCCTCTCTGAAATATAGAAGAATGAGAATTAAAAAAAACAAAAACTTAAAAATGATTTCTTTCCAAAAACAGCATCCTAGTTCCCTACATACTTACGGTATTTCTGTTTGGTTCATTTTTTGGGGGGGTTGTAGACAATAGCAGCATAATTAGCAATTAGTAAAAAGCACAGACACAGCAGGAGATATATCATGGTACACATTGGGCTTGATAAAGTACCAATCACAGCAGGTTTGTGGCAAAATGTCAACTTTTTTTTTCTTTTTTTTTTAATGCAAGGACACAGCAAAACCTCTACTCCACTTTGATCATCCAATCTTGAAAAAAAATAAAATCCCTTTTTTTTTTATTTCCCTTCCCTGATCTGGTGTTCAAAGTTAATACATCTTTATCTTATTTATCAAGCTCAGTAAACCTTCACTTTGCTTAGAAAATAGTTTTTCTTTAGTTTTTACTGCTTCAGTGAATCAACCGGATGGGGTCATGGTTGGATAGAGCTTTGAAGAAGTGTAACTGCTATAGTATAATATGACCTTCTGTAATGTGAGTGGAAATTTTGCCAGTATTTTTCCTCACTTTTTTCTATTCCCAATACCTAGAAACAGTTATGCCCTGTACACACGGTCGAATTTTCCGACAGAAAATGTGTGATAGGACCTTGTTGTCGGAAATTCCGATCGTGTGTGGGCTCCATCACACATTTTCCATCGGATTTTCCGACACACAAAGTTTGAGAGCAGGCTATAAAATTTTCCGACAACAATATCCGTTGTCGGAAATTCCGATCGTGTGTACACAAATCCGACAGACAAAGTGCCACGCATGCTCAGAATAAATAAAGAGATGAAAGCTATTGGCTACTGCCCCGTTTATAGTCCCGACGTACGTGTTTTACGTCACCGCGTTCAGAATGATCGGATTTTCCGACAACTTTGTGTGACCGTGTGTATGCAAGACAAGTTTGAGCCAACATCCGTCTGAAAAAATCCTAGGATTTTGTTGTCAGAATGTCCGATCAATGTCCGATCGTGTGTACGGGGCATTAGACTTTCTGAAAGTCCCACAAATTATCTTTATATCCATCAAATTCGACAAAGAGTAGAATATGTTCTCCTTTTTAAAGCATATTTTCATTGCGCTTATTGTATTAGGTTAAGCTGTGTTTACTTTTAATACTCAATCATGTGCAAGGAAAATTAACAATAGCGCTGATACCTGTATACCCCTTATGAACCAGAGCAATTTTTACAATTTCATTATTTTCACCAATAACTCATCATTATTCAAGATAACAAAAAAGTAATACATATTAGGGTGTTTAAAAAGAGAATAGATATACCAATGCGCTACCATATACGCTTTTGCTCTAAAAATAAGAAAGAACCAAAACACTAAGATGGAGCTGGGAATCCCTGTAGTGTCACCACATACAAAAGTAATATGTATAAAGGTATGGAACATACGAGTGGATATAAAATATAAGTGATAAAACAGTACTAACAATATTCTCAAAATATATTGGAAATTCTTCTTATTGTGAAAATAATGCAAATAGAAACATATGCAATAAAACACATACAATGTGTGGAATACAATTTGTGAAAAAAGAGTCCAGAAAAAAATTCAAATCACTAGTGATAAATCCAAGTCCGGTGTAGAAAAATAATAAAGAAAAAGGCTATAATCAATACTGTGATCCAATGAAGTCAAATGGTGATCCAGCATGAAGCAATTCTGAACTTCCAAGTTAACGAGTCAGTGACACAACGCGTCAGCAGAAGCTGGGTGACGTCACTTCTGGTCTTCAGCCAAGACAGGAAGTTCAGAATTGCTTCACACTGCATCGCTGTGTAATCCTTTGGTCACGGTGTTCTTTAGACATCTCAGTGTTTTTAGTGTTTAAAGTGTTTAAAGTTACTACATTGTTTTAATAAAGCTGAATTTACTTACTTCACTATGGAGATCTTTATTCCCATTATATGTGCAATCTGAGCTTGATTTACCATAAGATGATCTTTACCAGTTGATGGTGAAGAGCGCATTATCATCTACAATAAGGTGAACGGCCATTGCACTTGGTAGTGGATTGTCGGTGTTGGGATTTCAGCACTCTTTTTTGGATCACCATTTGACTTCATCGGATCACAGTATTGATTAAACACTTTTTATTTATTATTTTTCTACACTGGACTTGGATTTATCACTAGTGATTTCAATTTTTTTTCTGGACTGTTTTTTCACAAATTGTATTCCGCACATTGTATGTGTTTTATTGCACATATTTCTATTTGCATTATTTTCAGAAGGGGGCTTTTGAGACACTACTTTTGAGACACGGTCCTTTTTTATATTCTGCTTGATTTTAACCACTTCAGCCCCGGAAAGATTTACCCTCTTTCTGACCAGAGCACTTTTTACAATTTGGCACTGCGTCGCTTTAACTGCTAATTGCTTGGTCATGCAATGCTGTACCCAAACAAAATTTGCCAACAAATAGAGCTTTCTTTCGATGGTATTTGATCACCTCTGCGGTTTTTATTTTTTGCGCTATAAACGGAAAAAGACTGAAATTTTTGAAAAAAATGATATTTTCTACTTTTTGTTATAAAAAAAATCCAATAAACTCAATTTTAGTCATACATTTAGGCCAAAATGTATTCGGCCACATGTCTTTGGTAAAAAAAATGTCAATAAGCATATATTTATTGGATTGCGCAAAAGTTATAGCGTCTACAAACTAGGGTACATTTTCTGGAATTTACACAGCCTTTAATTTATGACTGCCTATCTCATTTCTTGAGGTGCTAAAATGGCAGGGCAGTACAACCCCCCCCCCCCCCCCCAAATGACCCCATTTTGGAAAGTAGACACTTCAAGGAAATTGCTCAGAGGCATGTTGAGCCCATTAAATATTATTTTTTTTTTTTTAAAATAATGAATAATGATAAAAAAAAGTTTTACAAAAAGTTGTCACTAAATGATATATTGCTCACACATGCCATGGTTATATGTGAAATTGCACCCCAAAATACGTTTAGCTGCTTCTCCTGAGTATGGGAATACCACACGTGTGGGATTTTTTGGGAGCCTAGCCGCATACGGGGTCCAGAAAACCAAGCACCATCTTCAGGATTTCTAAGGGCGTAAATTTTTGATTTCACTCCTCACTACCTATCACAGTTTTGAAGGCCATAAAATGCCAAGATGGCACAAAACCCCCTAAATGACCCCATTTTGGAAAGTAGACACCCCAAGCTATTTGCTGAGAGGCATGTTGAGTCCATGGAATATTTTATATTTTGACACAAGTTGCGGGAAAATTACAAACTTTTTTTTTTTTTTTTTGCACAAAGTTGTCACTAAATGATATATTGATCACACAGGCTATGGGCATATGTGGAATTGCACCCCAAAATACATTCTACTGATTCTCCTGAGTATGGGTATACCACATGTGCAGGACTTTTTGGGAGCCTAGCCGCGTACGGGGCCCCGAAAACCAAGCACCGCCTTCAGGATTTCTAAGGGCGGCAATTTTTGATTTCACTCCTCACTACCTATCACAGTTTTGAAGGCCATAAAATTCCCAGATGGCACAACCCCCCCCCCCCCAATGACCCCATTTTGGAAAGTAGACAACCCAAGCTATTTGCTGAGAGGCATGTTGAGTCCATGGAATATTTTATATTTTGACACAAGTTGCAGGAAAGTGACAATTTTTTTTTTTTTTGCACAAAGTTGTCACTAAATGATATATTGCTCAAACATGCCATGAGCATATGTGGAATTACACCCCAAAATACATTCTGCTTCTTCTCCCGAGTACGGGGATACCACATGTGTGGGACTTTTTGATAACCTAGCTGCATACGGGGCCCCGAAAATCAATCACCGCCTTCAGGATTTCTAAGGGCGTAAATTTTTGATTTCACTCCTCACTACCTATCACAGTTTCGAAGGCCATAAAATGCCAAGATAGCACAAACCCCCCCAAATGACCCCACTTTGGAAAGTAGACACCCCAAGCTATTTGCTGAGAGGCATGGTGAGTATTTTGCAGCTCTCATTTGTTTTTGAAAATGAAGAAAGACAAGAAAAATGTATTTTTTTTCTTTTTTCAATTTTAAAAACTTTGTGACAAAAAGTGAGGTCTGCAAAATACTCACTATACCTCTCAGCAAATAGCTTGGGGTGTCTACTTTCCAAAATGGGGTCATTGGGGGGGGGGTAGTGCCACCTTGGCATTCCATGGCCTCCGAAACTGTGATAAGCAGTGAAGAGTGAAATCAAAAATTTACACCCTTAGAAAGCCTGAAGGCGGTGCTTGGTTTTCGGGGTCCTGTACACGGCTAGGCTCCCAAAAAGTCTCACACATGTGGTATCCTCGTACTCAGGAGGAGCAACAGAATGTATTTTGGGGTGTAATTTCACATATGCCCATGGCATGTTTGAGCAATATATCATTTAGTGACAACTTTGTGCAAAAAAAAAAAAAATTGTCTTTTTCCCGCAACTTGTGTCACAATATAAAATATTCCATGGACTCGACATGCCTCTCAGCAAATAGCTTGGGGTGTCTACTTTCCAAAATGGGGTGATTTGAGGGGGTTTGAACTGTCCTGGCATTTTATGCACAACATTTAGAAGCTAATGTCACACATCACCCACTCTTCTAACCACTTGAAGATAACGCCCTTTCTGACACTTTTTGTTTACATGAAAAAATTATTTTTTTTTGCAAGAAAATTACTTTGAACCCCCAAACATTATATATTTTTTCAAGCAAATGCCCTACAGATTAAAATGGTGGGTGTTTAATTTTTTATTTCACACAGTATTTGCGCATCGATTTTTCAAACGCATTTTTTTGGGGAAAAAACACACTTTTTAAAATTTTAATGCACTAAAACACACTATATTGCCCAAATGTTTGTCTGAGCACATGGATACCATGGATACCAAACACGACATGCTTTAAAATTGCGCACAAACGTGCAGTGGCGACAAACTAAATACATTTTTAAAAGCCTTTAAAAGCCTTTACAGGTTACCACTTTAGATTTACAGAGGAGGTCTACTGCTAAAATTACTGCCCTCGATCTGACCTTCGCGGCAATACCTCACATGCATGGTGCAATTGCTGTTTACATTTGACACCAGACTGATGCTTGCGTTCGCCTTTGCGGGAGAGCAGGGGGGTCTGGATCTCTCCTCTGCCCTCAAAGCATCTGACCACACCAAGATCGGTGTGATAAAATGCTTTCCCAATTTCCCAATGGCGCTGTTTACATCCGGCGAAATCTAAGTCATAAAATGCTCGTAGCTTCCGGTTTCTTAGGCCATAGAGATGTTTGGAGCCATTCTGGTCTCTGATCAGCTCTATGGTCAGCTGGCCGAATCACCGGCTGCATTCTCAAGTTCCCTGTTGGGACAGGAGAGCCAGAGAAAAGCATGGAAGATGGTGGGGGGGGCATTCCCTCCCACTGCTTGTAAAAGCAGTCTAGAGGCTAATTAGCTGCTAGGATTTTTTTTCATGAAAGCCGACTGCTGGCTGAAAAGAATGATACCAAGATGATAGCTAAACCTGCAGGCATCATTCTGGTATAACCATTCCAGTATGTTGCTGGTCCTTGTTGGGCATATATTGTAAACTTTTTTTTCATGCAGCCTGTGGGCTGCCTGTGGGCTGAACGAAAAAAAGAGATTGATCGGTGGGTATGCCCACCATTAAAATACCTCTCTTCATCCACCTACTTCTAATGATGGGCATACATGCACCGTTTATATATGCCGAAGCATGAGGACATAGAGTGAGAATAGAGAGAGAACAATAAAACGACAACTATTTTTGTTTTCTTTTATTTTAATATATTTTTTTGTGTGTTTTTTTTTTTTACGTTTTTTTTTTTTTACACTTTTTTTGTAATTGTAACTTTTGTAACTGTAACCGGTTCCAGGTTTGGGTATCTCAAAATGCGATGGCATCTTGGGAGACCTTGTGAAAGTGTGCCTAGTCTGTGCAGTGCTGTACCCTACGCTAATACTCAACTAGTGTATGGAAGTGTTCAAAACATTCACCAATGCAAAGACCAGGATTGTCAGGACAGGAGGGACAATAATAGCAGGTGTCACGTCTATATCCGTACTTTCTGTAGACACGACATCTTTTTTGGGGGTCTCGTTGGGTAAGGGTACTCGGGAGGACATAAAGAAAATGCCTCTCATGCAGCCGGCTTACTGCATTTGGTTGGGGAAGGTGAGGTGGAGCACTGTCTGGAAACAGAAGGGCTCTGACGATCTCTTCCTGGAATTTAAGGAAGCATCCAGTCCGTCCTGAAGCTCTGTATAGCGTTCAGCAAAGCCAATTGAAATAAATAAACAGACAGTTAGTTGTACCAGCGTCTGGCCTTGCGGGCAATTAGGTACGGCGCCAACAACCGGTCTTTGATGTCCACCCCTCCCATCTTTTGGTTATATTAGTGGACACAGAGGGGTTTCTCCAAAACACCAGTCGCCGTTGTAATTTGGACCATGAAGGGAGGTAAGAATGAAAACATTCTTATTATCCCTCCACTTCATAGCAAGCAAGTTATTACACTTAAAGCAGGCTCTCTCCCCTAGCCTAAGACGGGAATCTACAAGCCGCTGGGGAAAGCCCCAGCAATTAGGTCGCACGGTGCCACATGCTCCAATCTGCTGATCAAACAAGTGACTAAAAAGTGGCACGCTCATGTAATAATTGTCGACATATCAGTGGTACCCCTTTCCGAATAAGGGTGACACCAAGTCCCACACAATCTTGCCAGCGCTTCCTATGTAGTCAGGGCAGTTTGTCGGCTCTACATGACTATCTTTTCCCTTGTAAACCATAAAACTACATGTATAGCCTGTGGCCCTGTCACAGAGCTTATACATCTTGACCCCGTATCTGGCATGCTTGCTGGGAAGGTACTGTTTGCATGACAAGCGGCCAGAAAACTTAATCAGGGACTCATCAACGCAGACAACTTGATGGGGAGTAAACAAGTCTGCAAAACGTTGGTTGAAGTGGTTTACGAGGGGCCGAATTTTGTAGAGCCGATCGTATCCAGGGTTTCCACGAGGATGACAGAGTTCATTGTCATTGAAGTGCATGAACCACAAGATCTGCTCGTATCGTACCCTGGTCATGGAGGCAGAGAACAAGGGCATATGGTGAATTGGGTCAGTGGACCAATATGACCGCAACTCACTCTTTTTAGTTATGCCCATGTTGAGGGAATGGCCCAGAAAGAGCTTAAATTCGGAAACTGTAATTGGTCTCCAATCTCTGGCAAGGGAGGACTGGGGAATAGTGGTGATGTGTTGACCAGCGTACAAATTGCTTTGGTCCACAATAGATCTATAGAGATCTTCGGTGAAAAACAGCAAATAAAAATCAAGTGACGTAAAATCAACTGTTTCCACCTGAATGCCAGGTTGGCCAGTGAATGGGGGAATTACGGGTGCTGCAGAAGTGGTGGGTTCCCAATTAGGATTGGCAAATGCAGCAGGAAGGGCACTATGGGCACAACAGGCCTGTGTTCTTCTTCTTGGTGGCAGCGGGACACTTCTTGTGCTTGCCACCTCACCAGCTTGAACTGCACTTATGGGACTCGCCACGTCACCACGTGATACTGCAGTGCTGGATTGACTACAACCAGGGTGTACTAGGCTGCTGGTGCTTGCCAGTTCACCAGAAGGAATAGCGGCTCTAGTACTGCTCTGCTCCATACGAGGGACCTGCGGTTCTTGCACATCAACGACAGAAGAAGAAGATTGGGGTCTGGTACGCCTGACCTTGGCAGGGACCACAACTCCGTCGTCAGAGCTATCTGTCATGGAGCCGCTGTCCTCTACAGGATCGTATTCTGAGCCTGAATCTGACAGATGAGTGACTTCCTCTTCACTATCTGTCATGCTCGGAAACGTGTAGGCCTCTTCACTAGTGTACCTTCGATTTGCCATTTTGGGCTCTAAATTTATTGGTACACTAGTGAGACTCACAGGTAAAAAAGCTCCTGACTGCTAGCGGCTGTATCAAAACGCTACCAAAAAAAATGTTAGCGATCACAGGGATCAGGCCTGACTCTGCGAACACTGCAGTTATGTGTGTTTAGTGTTTTGTAAGTGACAGTGATCGATTGATACTGCACTTCGGTGGGCTGGGCTGGGCGGAGGGGTAAAACGCAGGTGCTAACAGGTATCTGGGCTGATCCCACTAACACTGTGTTTTTGGGAACCCTAAACTGCTGGGGACGCAGATATTGATCCGTTCAGATACTATACCACTAAGGGAGGTGTATGCTGCGTGCGTGGGTGTTAGCGGTACTGGCGCTAACCTGACGCTGCCTGGGCGACGCAGTCCTTATCTGACCCTAAAACTTAACTTATATCACCGCCGGGCGATCAGGGGGTTAAACCTTTATTAGGTAATAAACGGCGGGTGCCCTGAAACTATAAAAAACAAACTAACTAACCAGCGTCACCCGTAACAGTTATACGGTGATCACTGCTGAAAGGGTTAACTAGGGGGCAATCAGGGGGTTAAAACCTTTTATTGGGTAGTATATGGGGGTCCCTGACGCTATAAAACGCTGACGGCGAACCTAAATACTTACCTCCCTAACTAGCGTCACCTGTGACACTAATACAGCGATCAGAAAAACGATCGCTTAGTGATACTGGCGACGGGGGGTGATCAAGGGTTTAAAACTTTATTGGGGGTGGTTAGGGGGGTACCCTAGACCTAAAGGGGCCTACCACTAACTGCCCTTCCACTTATAACTGTCACAAATGACACCAATGCAATAATCAGAAAAAAAAAACTGCTATTGGTGTCACTGTGACAGGGGGTGCAGGGGGGTGATCGGGGGGTGACTGGGGGGTTAAATGTGTGCCTAGAGTATTACTGTTAGTGTAGTGTTGGTGCACTTACTTGGATGTCTTCTCTTGTCGGCGCCGGAACAAAAAGAACGACGCGAGGAGAGATGACATCACTTCCTCTGCCGTTGTTTACATTACAGAGGCAGAGGAAGATTTTCATTCGTTGGGAGCGATCGCGAGGGGGTGGCCACTAATGAGTGGCCTCCCCCTCAGCACGGATTGCTCCCCTAACAATGCCGACCTCCTCGGGCACTGGGGGGGGCGCGATGCGTGAGAGGCAAATCACGTACCAGCATTCTGCCGCAGTATATCTGCGTTAGGCGGTCGGCAAGTGGTTAAACATATTTCAGTGGAAGTTTCACCTGTGACACCACCATAGTATATGTAAGTTTATCAGATATTGAATACTGTATCTATCATAAATACTTTATTGAAAACATATTATGTTCATTGATATTCAATATTTCTCTATAATGTTATAGACGTACAATTTGTTTCCTAACAAACATCCCTGAGGAAAGGAAATAAACTGAAACGTGTCGGGTAAAGGACAATACTGGGCGTCATGCTTGGATTATGGTGTTTCTAAAACGCAGATGTGTATACATTCCATGCCCCTGTTTATGTGAAAATGCTTTTAAACTTAAGTTGTTAAATACATACTGTTTGTTACATAAATACACATTTATTCTACATCTTTCTTAATATATAATTGCCTATAAAGTCCGTTTAGGGGTATTCATTTTGTCTCTAAGAAGATGGTAATGATCATCAATTTCATATGTAGGTTGAAACACAGTCATTAACTGAAACAGAGACAGCTGTGTAGCTGTACCAGCTACTAAGATGAGGTGGTGGAAGACAGTTTCATGTCACAGGTCATACACCATGGCAAGACTGAGCACAGCAACAAGACACAAGGTAGTTATACTGCATCAGCAAGGTCTCTCCTGAGCAAAGATTTTAAAGCAGACTGGGGTTTCAAGATGTGCTTTTCAAGCTTTTTTGAAGAAGCACAAAAAAACAGGCAATGTTGAGGACTACAGATGCTGTGTGTGTGAATGCGCTGCTCCCATCTAAATACGCTTATATCCTATCCATAAAGTGCAAACTTATTCCATATACAACATGGATCCATATAGGATCATTACATTAGAAAATATATCAAAAATTATATAAAAAAATCCAAAAATTCAACAGTTCAATGATGTGTGTCACATTTGTGGCAAAGTCTCCCAGTGATGTATTCAAATCTTCTATCAATTGCCGTGATTGGCGTGCTCTTGTGCTAATTCAATGTACTAGTGACTTAGTGCTCCACCACCACCTGTGAGATTGGCCACTCACCAGATGTTTCTTTAAAACTACACCTTTGGTTCATTCATAGGGATAACCACTCCACTCAAAGGGAACTTCTTCAACAGTTATGATTGGACCTTAGTATTCCTCATAAAACATGAATAAAACGATCATCGCGCAATACCGTTTAAACTGTTTATTGTAAAAAACAAATAAAAACTGTGCACTCACATTTATATGTGCCCTTGAGCCGGCACCAAGCTATTCCAACAGTTAGGGACGGGTAGGTATAGCAGTCTAGTTGTGTGCTGTGCGACCTCCGTTCCTCCCCTCGTACCCGTTCGCGTCCTCACCAACCAAGAGCTTCCTGATGACGCAAATTGCGAAACGCGTAGAGGCTGCTGGGAGATACACACCCACGTGATCAAGTACGAACGTGGTTGGTGAGGACGCGAACGGGTACGAGGGGAGGAACGGAGGTCGCACAGCACACAACTAGACTGCTATACCTACCCGTCCCTAACTGTTGGAATAGCTTGGTGCCGGCTCAAGGGCACATATAAATGTGAGTGCACAGTTTTTATTTGTTTTTTACAATAAACAGTTTAAACGGTATTGCGCGATGATCGTTTTATTCATGTTTTATGAGGAATACTAAGGTCCAATCATAACTGTTGAAGAAGTTCCCTTTGAGTGGAGTGGTTATCCCTATGAATGAACCAAAGGTGTAGTTTTAAAGAAACATCTGGTGAGTGGCCAATCTCACAGGTGGTGGTGGAGCACTAAGTCACTAGTACATTGAATTAGCACAAGAGCACGCCAATCACGGCAATTGATAGAAGATTTGAATACATCACTGGGAGACTTTGCCACAAATGTGACACACATCATTGAACTGTTGAATTTTTGGATTTTTTTATATAATTTTTGATATATTTTCTAATGTAATGATCCTATATGGATCCATGTTGTATATGGAATAAGTTTGCACTTTATGGATAGGATATAAGCGTATTTAGATGGGAGCAGTGCATTCACACACACAGCATCTGTAATCTATTTCTATGAGAAGTTTTTTGGATGCAGCAGCTAAGGCAATCACTATTAAAGTAATCGGTAAATATTGGTTTTGCGCCGGTGACACATACATACTAATGTTGAGGACTATAGGGGCAATGGCCAGCCAAGGAAACTTATTGCAGCAGATGAAAGACACATCAGAAGATGTCCAGAAGTGACATCAGCACAGAACTAGGGGAAACCAGTGGTACACTCATCTACTGTCTGGAGAAGTCTGACCCAAAATTGTCTTCATAGAAGAATTGCAGCAAAAAAGCAAAACCTTTGATATGGAAACAAGGTTAAGTGACGCAACTATGCACCAAAACATATAAATGGAGGTGCAGAAAAATGGCAGCAGGTGCTCTGGACTGATGAGTCAAAATATTGAAATAATGAAATATTTGGCTGTAGCAGGAGGCAGTTTTTTGGCAAAGGGCTAGAGAGTGATACAACAATGAGTGTCTGCAGGCAACAGTGAAGCATATTAGAGATTCCTTTCAAGTTTAGGGTAGCATTTCTGCAAATGGAGTTTAGGTCCTCAATGCTGAGAAATACAGACAAATAACTATCCATCATGCCATACCATCAGGGAGGCATGTGATTGGCCCCAAATTTATTCTGCAGCAGGACAACGACCTCAAACATACATCCAATGTCATTAAGAACTATCTTCATCGTAAATAAGAACAATGATTCCTGGAAGTGATGGTTTGGAACCCACAGAGCCCCGATCCCAACATTATGGAGTCTCTCTTTGTGTACATGAAGATACCGAGGGATTTGAGGCAGCCTACATCCACAGAAGATCTGTGGTTAGTTCTCGAAGATGTTTGGAACAATTTACCTGCTGAGTTCCTTTAAAAATTGTGTGCAGGTGTCCCTAGAAGAATTGATGCTGCTTTGAAGCCAAAGAGCGGCCACATCAGATATTGATTTCTCTTCTGTTCATTTACTGTCCATTTTGTTAATTGATAAAAACTAAAAACGATTAAATTCTTTTTCTGAAAGCATCTTAATTCACAGCAAACTTTTGCACAGTAGGGTATTCAGTTAGATATATAGGCATAGACCAATAAAATAACTTTAACCACTGACAATGGTCAAACCATAAAAAAAGCTGTGATGACCGTCTTCAAAAAATTAATGGGTGGTCAACTCTTCTGAAGGCGGAAGTTTTTCATTGGTGGTTACCTCAGCATAGCTTTGGGGTCAGGCTTAACCCCCTCAACTCAAGCCATTGTAGCCAATAATGAATAAGCTACTTCAAACTTATTTGCAATTTTTGTTACAACCCACATAAATGAGGTATGCTCCCATTAGCCAATGCTCCCTTTCACTAGGAGCTCATGGAGGTTTTCATGACTGATGAGAAGCATAGGCCTACAGCAATAATGATTCACAAAATATAACCTTGCCCAAGGATGACAGGGCTGTGAATTACACTGGAAAAGGAGCAGGGTCACAACTTTTTTAAATTGCCAATGTAACATAACCAAGGCCACTCAAAATTATACTGTAAGCACACTGAACAGTAACCTAATATAGTCTAAAAAGCCTGTCCTCGTTATGATTGCTGGACAGGCATTAGACTAAGCCAACAACCCACAAGATGGCATGAACCATTAAAATTTACATGCTGGCAAGTTCAAACTGACACACGTAAGTCAGTTACTCACTAAGACTGGGTTCACCCTAGTGTGAATTGGATGCGGCTTTCCCCGCATTCAATTCGCACAGCATGAGATTGTGACTGGCTTTCTATGGAGCCAGTTCACATATCTCCGCAGCGGCTCTGGTGCGATTTGCCCTGTGCATCTTTTAGTCCATTTCAGGTCGGAATTCAGCCGAAAATTTGGGCTGAATTTGGATCTCAAACGCTAAACGGAGCTGCACTGGACTCCTGCTGTGAGCCTCTGAGTGCTCATATGTGAACCCAGCCTAAGTGTTATTAGCTTTCCATGCTATCATCTGTAAGGTATAAATCACCTCCTCCCTATGAAATTGTGATAAAGGGAGGAGGTGCATGTAGCCCATATCAGTAAAGCAGTACATGGTAACAGCTCTACACCTACCTAGAAAGGTGAGTGAGTGCTGTCAGCCTTTGACAAGTTTGTTGTTTGCAGGACCACCAGGTTAAAAAAACGGAAAAAGCCGGAAAAAGTGATTTAAACCCTTAAATATGCCCACTGAAGTGACAAACTTCGGGTGATACACAGAGATGAATCAAAATCCTCCTACTACACAAATTGTACCTATTTATCTGCAGCATACTTGTCTCTACAGCCTTCTAAAACACACAGTTCAAAGGCTATTTCTTAGCTCTAGCAGGCAGGAGGTGGGGATCTGAAATCACACACTGCATGGCATAGAGCAGAGAGCTCTATGGCCAGTATACATTATAGAGGGATCTGCTCTGTTCATTTTTCATTTCAGCGGCTTACAACCACTTCAAATAGGATAGTAATGCAGCCAACTCATCTAAGGACCAGTAAGATCCATAATACAGTTTTATATTACATTGTTTTTGGGTTTAGATAAGCTTTAATATCAACACTGCCAATAGTGACTTTGACTATAGATAGGGGGAACAGTGCCAAAATATTAGGCATGAGTAATACTTTAATTATACTGCATCAAAAACGACATTTCTAGTATCGGATTAAGCTATTCATTAATTTTCAGCGATTTCCCACTAAGATCTTTATCAATGCACTTAGATGTGTTAGACAACAAATAAAGATATACATAAAAGGCTCACACTTGAATCTGAGGATCCAAAGGAGAACTTTGTCTGTTTAACACTGTAAGAACTGACACCAGAATCCTGCAGCGTGAATGCCAACATCACAGCACATAATAGCAGCACCATGTAAATTAATATATTTTATTAATTAGTCTTCTATACAGGCACTCACTGTTAGTAAATAATATATTGCTAAATAACTGTAGCAGTATCCAGTAACCATATGGGCTCCCTAGTCCCACGTGCGGTGCTCCACATAGGCTTACAAGACAAGACAGAATAAATAAGTGACCAAAATGTATTATCGGATTGTTCCGACAGCTCCAGTGCAGATCTGCAGCACCGCAATAATTGATGAGATTGCCTGCTCCCATTGCCAAAGGCACAACCATGGATATGTACAGTGCAGCAGCCTATACAGCTTATGGTTTACAAGAAATTCACACTCATTGCTCACTATTCATTTCTGTAACAGGGTTAGAAGTTGTCAACATTTTTTGGAAGACTTCCTTTAAGAAGTTTGCAAGTTTTAAAGCCCATCTCCATTTTCCCCCTACCCTGTACCCTTCCTCTTCCTTTTTTACTCCTAATTACTTATGGCTACTTAAAACGGTAGTAAACCGCCGGAAGTATAAAAAAAATAGTGGGCCCTCCCCTGCTGGTTTAAGTCAAAATGTGCTAGTATGCACCACATACTAGCACATAATTACAGAGTTACTTGGACAAAAAGCCCTCCAGCGCAGCACTGTCATGGCTTCCTGGTGCTTCCATCTTCACCAAGTCTTCCTTCCTGTGTGCTGGATCTGGAGCTCCAGAGTGCATGCGCGGGAGTGACATCATCGTGGCCCCGGCCATTCATATACCTGGAGTCTGCGATGAGGTAATTCCCGCGCATGAGAACGGGAGCTCTAGCTCCGGCACAAAGCTCTAAAGGGTCCCTTCAGATCTCATGCGCCATTGAGGTCACCAGCTGTGAGAATATCTCCTAAACAGTGCAATCAGGTAAGCCTTAGTATACTTCCACTTTAATGGCGTTTGAGCTTTGGGCCTAGGTAGGAGTGATAACATGTCCACAGAAGGCGTGTCCATGACAACCTGGGTTTAAGTGAAGTTGACTGAATTATGTGGGGCATCATTCAACCCAGAAAAATGATGGCAGCTTGTGGAAGAGAAGAAGTAATGCTTTGTACTGATGGTGAGTTTTATAGCCTAAGCTTGTTTCACTGTTATTGTTTTTATTATTATTATTTTGTTTTCTTCTGGAGTACTGTGAGTCCAGACAGGAATGGTGCCATGTCCCTCCACCATCCCGGAAGGCATGCCCATCACAGCCCGGGCTTACAGAAAGTAGGCTGGGTGATGTTGGATGTCCTTCAGCCAAAAAGAACTCTTGTGGCAGAGAATGACTTAAAGATAGAGGAACTAGACAAATTATTTTGCCAACATCTCTATATCTATCGAAAACCAAAATACATTTCCATTGGGACTTTAAAGGCAAATATCTTCCATCGTATTTCATAAAACATATACTTTACATAACAACATTTTATGCATTATGCAGTCTGTAGTATACCCATATGACACCCAGGAGGGACCATGTAAACACTGCTAGATTTGATATCTGTGTACATACAGTTGTGCTCATAAGTTTACTTACCCTGGCAGAATTTATGATTTCTTGGCCATTTTTCAGAGAATATGAATGATAACACAAAAACGTTTCTTTCACTCATGGTTAGTGTTTGGCTGAAGCCATTTATTATAAATTTAACTGTGTTTACTTTTTTTAAATCATAATGGCAACAGAAACTACCCAAATGACCCTGATCAAAAGTTTACATACCCTGGTGATTTTGGCCTGATAACATGCACACAAGTTGACACAAAGGGTTTGAATTACTATTAAAGGTAACCATCCTCACGTGTGATCTGTTTGCTTGTAATTAGTGTATGTGTATAAAAGGTAAATACGTTTCTGGACTGACAGACCCTTGTATCTTTCATCCAGTGCTGCAGTGACGTTTCTGGATTCTGAGTTCTTGGGGAAAGCAAAAGAATTGTCAAAGGATCTGTGGGAAAAGGTAGTTGAACTGTATAAAACAGGAAAAGGATATAAAAGAAAATCCAAGAAATTGAGAATGCCAATCAGCAGTGTTCAAAACTAGAAAGAAAAGTGCACTAAAACAGCCACATCCGTGAATATTGAGAAAACAAAAATAAGGTAGTACTAAGTATTACCAAAAGGGCGGACTTTTAAGGCTAAGAAACAATGGAAAGAAAACTATTGAAAACAATCAATTTTATTGAAATTAACATTTACATAGGATGAAATATAGGGAGGACAGAGGTAGTCAACTGAAAGCACCACATCCCATGATTAAATGATAAACAGAAACTGAAGGCTGTTTAGCCTAGAGAAGGGGGGGAGGGGAAAAGATCTTCCCCAGGGACTTTTAAGGTGCTATTTAATAGACAGTATATTCAAAGATTCTGTACAATCATATTGAGTAAAATTAGTATTTTTATTAAATCACATTTAAAATATTCATGCCTCACTTAAAGAGTGAGACATGTTGGTAAGAACAATACGACATAAACAATGTCACCCAAAAAAATTTTTTTCTCCACATTAGACAGTGCAACAAAAAGCAACTACTCAAAGGTGCCAAGACAATCTGCCGCTCGACATGTTTCGCTCTAATACGAGCTTCTTCAGGAGTTTAAAGGCAATGATTATGGTGGACTCTAAATGATGGGAAAATAGACAAAAATCAATACATACATTTGAACATGTATAAAAACATCTAATGAATTTTTAAATTTTCAAAAGTTCCATTAACAGAGTAAAGATTGATACAGAGCATTTAAATGCATACATGTAGGTTTCGGTACTAAACACTTTAACCAAATATATGTAAACAATCAAAATTTGTACATCTTACCAGGCTGTAGCACATCGATCCGATATAGATACTTCAATAGAATGACAATACTGCTATTAGTTTCAAACCGGGGAGTTCTCATATGTGAGGGGTATCGCTGCCATACTGTGACCACAGGGGAATATAAAGTTTAGAAAAACGGCCCTTTAAAAGCAAAATAGATTCAAAAATTAGAAGAAGGGGATCGCAACCAGAATCTTTCATGATTTAATTTAAGAGGGATATATACCCTAAGGTAGAACCAATTCAGGATATATTACCTGAAACATAAAAGTATCACGGCATATAGTATCACGTAGGTGGGGATGGCATCATAATCAAGTGAAATATTCACTAATGGCTGCAAAGATAGATAATGCAGGGAGAGCGATCACCAGCAGGGATGTTTTCTAAGTATAGAAAGAGAAAGTGCAATAAGAGGACCATTGGGGATTCCAAGGTGTAGCTTACTGTCAGCTAATGGCAGTGTTACACAGGGAAAACTTACTTCACAGGCAGTGGTCCGGCACGCAGGCTTGAGGGAGCATCACGTTGTCTCCGTAGGATCGCACCGGTGACAGAAATGTCGGCGGTGTATAACCGCCTTTATATACCCCCATCGCGGCGGCGTCTGATCTCGCCGCCGGGATGCGGACGCTCATTGAGACTGACTACGTCATGACGTGGGGGAACGCGGTGACGTCAATTCTGACGTCAGCAACGTGTGTAGAGGTTAATGCGCATGTCAGCGCGGTTCTGGAGCCCGTGGAGCATCAGGGCGCCAAAGGCGCCATCTTTGTTGAGGGAAAGAGAGAGGTAAAAACAAGTGGAAATAAATTGAAGCATTCTACCTGCTTCTGTTCTGAAAAACAATAAGAAAATATCTATATTCCCAATAGGTTTTTAAAGGAGGCTCATGTACATCAATAATTAGGTATCCAAACCCCAACCAGACATGATCAGGCTCAAATTCAGGGGCCACCAGCCATGGGGGCGATTGGTTCAACACCTCCAATGGTGGGTGCCCAGGGCGTCCGTGTGGTCTAAATTGGCAAAGATAATCCCAATATGAGGATAATTCCGGCGAGCTGTTTAAAAATAAAAATAAAAATAAAAAATATACAAAAGCAAGGAATCTTTTTAGGTGAAATTTACAGCCACAGCCTGCAAGATGTAGTACAGACAAAACAGTGGAGGTTCAATGATATCAAATGTAACATACGTAGATATATATGGTCATATTACAACTAATGCTAAATATCCTCTATGGCTCAAACATACAAGTGATGCCACAACACAGCATTAAAATGCTGAATATAGTAAACGACCAAAAATAATGAAGAAGGGGCAGAAGGATGAAAGGGAAAAAAACAGGGAAGGAAAGAAAAAAACAAATAAAAAGGGAAAAAAGAAAGGGGAGAAAAAAACAAGAATAATGCAGGGTGGGGGAAAAGATACGACCACATCAAGGTTAAGAATATTGCAATTGTTCAAATAAATGGCTTGAAACTGAACGCATCGTTCATGCCTGGATGCTGGAGAGCCGACAATTTGTATCCAGCGTGCCTCCTTTTGTAGGAGGAGCCTATCATAGTCTCCTCCTCTAGCACCAGGGGGAATATGTTCTAAAGCAAAAAAGTGTAAGCAGTTAGCGTCAAAATTGTGCTGTAGGCCTACGTGTCGGCTGATAGGGGTCTCCATTCTTTTTTTCTGTATAAGGGAGACATGATCCCTAATTCGGCAGAAAAAGGGCCTCTTAGTCTTCCCGATGTAAAACATCTTACATTCGCATAGCATAATGTACACTATACCAATGGATTGACATGTTACTGCAAATTTTGGTTTGAACAAATCCCCGTTGGGCAACAAAAGGCTTCGAGTGGCTAAAATGTATCTACAGTAGGAACAACGATTTTAAATGTGATTTAATAAAAATACTAATTTTACTCAATATGATTGTACAGAATCTTTGAATATACTGTCTATTAAATAGCACCTTAAAAGTCCCTGGGGAAGATCTTTTCCCCTCCCCCCTTCTCTAGGCTAAACAGCCTTCAGTTTCTGTTTATTTACATAGGATGATCAGAAAAAGGGTAAAAACGTAGCATATGTGCATCTGTGTTTATGTGCAGTGAGCCCTTGTGCATCTACGCGTTTCGCCGTTAGGCTTCTTCAGGACCCGACCAAGGTTCAGAGACGAAACAGATAAGAGAATATGTTTCTCTATCTGAAATGAAATACAATGCCATTAAAAGCACGACTGATACATAGGCAAACATTGTTTAAAACAAAATCATGTGTTAAGCACTTGTGGATGTATAGATCAGGGAAAAACAACAAATAGGTACCTTAGTTTGAGATACATAATCATAATACCCATGATAAGATGAACGGTAAATTTGGGAGCTATGAGCTAAAAAGAAAACAGATACACCAAATTTGAGTGATAGGATATTAATAATGTTGTAATTCAGCAAGAGGGTAAAATAGAATGGAACAGATAAACTTACTAGATCAACGATAGCTGAGTCTAAAAGCAGGGGCAGATGAAAATTTATAGTCCTGGTCTGAAGGAAGCAAAAGGGGCCAAAAGGCATCCACCATATACGGATCCTTAATTAGGTTTGAGCAGCGTCGATGGCCACACAGAGCCCGGCAGCATATAGCTGTTTCTATAGATAAATAGACTACAATAAGTAAATGTACAATTAGCGTACCCCTAGGTTAGTTTAGGAGGGGTATAAGCCTTAGTACCAATAACAGATAGCAGAGTACTTACAACCAGGATTTCAGTAGGGAAGCAAAAAACGTGCCCCTGGGAGACAGCACATACAGAGTGCGTACTGACCACTCCCCAGAAACATAATTTCCTGCTTGTGTGATTGGCTCACCAATTTTCCCAGAAGTCTGCCTAAGATACAAGTCAGATTTCAGGCATCCCCTGCAACATAAATGTCCTTTTTGGTGAGATAGTCCTAATAGGAACACATCTAAAGGGATGCAGGTCCATTAGCTTTCCTCATTAGTGCTCTGCAGGTGCACAGCTAATAGATAATTATGAAACCACCCCCATTAGATCTACTCAGCACAGAGGCACAAAGGAACATACATGGATTTCTTCAGAATATCAAAAGGTAGGAATCTGCAACAAAATTTGTTATAATCCTTGCAATGTACATAGATCACCCAGAGGGGAATGTTTTTTTCTCAACAAAATGGGGTTACGCTTTAAGATAAGTGCAGTGCAGTGCAGATGAGGTTTTCAAGTCTTTTGAAGTGCAATGACTTTCCTAAGATATTTTTCTTCAAACTGCTAACAGGGACTAAGGCAATATGGAAGAAACAGGGAGGGTGTACCTTGGACCGAACTAACTAGCACTAAACAGGAGGGATGACAGATGAAGATGTCAAATCACATATATAAACAAATTGTGTTGGCCCTAAACCACCACTAGATGTCAGCATACATCAGAACAACAGTAGTTTGATGCAACAGAAATATTTCATATACAGATCTGTGCAAAAGTTTTAGGCAGGTGTGAAGAAATGCTGTAATGTAAGAATGATTTCCAAAATATATACTTTAATTATTTATCGGTATCAATTTACAAAATGCAAAGTGAGTGAATGGATGAAAGATCTAAATTAAATCAATATTTGGTGTGACCACCCTTTGGCTTCAGCATCAATTCTTCTAGGTACACTTGCACACAGTTTTTGAAGGAACTTGTCAGGTAGGTTGTTCCAAACATCTTGGATAACTAACCACAGATCTTTTGTGGATGTAGGCTGCCTCAAATCCTTCTGTCTCTTCATATATTCCCAGACAGACTCTATGATGCTGAGATCAGGGCTCTGTGGGGGCCAAACCATCGCTTCCAGGACTTCTTGTTCTTCTTTACACTGAAGATAGCTCCTAATGACATTGGCTGTATGTTTGGGGTTGTTGTCCTTCTGCAGAATACATTTGGGGCCAATCACACACCTCCCTGCTGGTATTACATGATGGATAAATATCTGCCTCAATTTCTGGATTGTGTTGCTCTTTAGGTCCTGAGAAAAGCCATGCCCTTCTGCATTTCCCATATACAGTTTGTTAGGATGCGGTACCATTCTTGTGGTGTTTTTTTATCAGAACACCTTTAAAATAGATATATATTGTCTTGAAACCTTAAAGTCATACATGTATCGTTCATCTTTTGATGTAGGAAGTTATAAGGTATTTGTTTACACTTAAGAATAGGAATATTAATTCCATCAATTTGTCTAAAAAATCCCATCAATTTGTCTAAAATAAATGACTCTCCAGCAGGGGCAATTCTTCCTGTAGTTTATAATGTGCCAGCACATGATTGTAGTGTAAAGGACAGTACATTATACATGTTGTAGAACTCTGAAGAGAAAAATGAATGACTCCTGTGGTTGTCTAAAAGAGCATACATCTGACAACTTTCTCTGGTTGTCCCCAAGGAAACACTTTCACCAGACATACTGTAGCACTGCTTTTCCTTGAAAGTTCTTCTTATTATTGCTCACTATATTTATATACGATTGTTAGAGGTTCTTGTTCATCGCTCTCCCTGTCATGATCCAATGCTGGTGTAGGATCTTCGGTGAATGTAGACTCTTGTTTAGGAGGCTTTAATGTAAGGCTGATATGTGCCCGTCGATGTTGCATTCTGAGCACTGTAGCCTTGCAGGTTCTGTCAAATTCTCTGCGGATGTGCAACATCTGAAGCAAATGTCATTTTTTCCTTACAAACTCCTTGCATTCTTCAATGAGCCTTCCCATGCCCAACGTTGTCTAAGAGGATGGAGTTTGTTGTGAATGAGACGGTAGAAGTTTGTCTTTTCACTTTTTCTTCACTGTCGCTGCTAGTGGTGGGTGTAGGAATGCTCCAGTCGATAACTATGAAGCTTTAGTCTTTCTTTGCTCTGCTTAAGAACTTGAAATTAACTTTGAAATGAAGGAAAAAGGTGGAAAGGAGACTTGATAATCCTTCTTTTAACTCAAACCCACTGTTGCCTATTTTTCTTGGATACTATGAGGCAATTTTGCTATGACTGGGTTCACACCATGTGCAGTGTCTAGGAAGCTGAGAACTAGTACAGTAGTACAGTAGGGTGCTCCTTGGCAATTTCAAGCTCAAGAAAATCACTTAGTTCCTGCAAGTTTTGGTTGTCTCTGTTGTCAATCTAGGATCGTCCTGTAATATTTTAAATAAGGAAGTATTTTTACTTAAATTTACTACTTACTTTAACCACTTCAATACCAGTCACTTAACCCTCTTCCTGCCCAAGCCACTTTTCAGTTTTCAGCGCTGTCACTTTTTAAATGACAATTGCGCGGTCATGCTACACTGTACCCAAACAAAATTTTTATCATTTTGTTCCCACAAATAGAGCTTTCTTTTGGTGGCATTTGATCACCTCTGAGGTTTTTTTTTTTTTGCTAAACGAATAAAAAAAGACCAAAAATTTTGAAAAAATAAAAGTTTTTCTTTGTTTCTATTATAAAATTTTGTAAATAAGTAAGTTTCCTCCTTCACTGCTGGGCACTGATAAGCTGCACTGATGGGCACTGATAAGATGGCACCCATGAGCTGGCACCAATGAGATGGCAATGATGAGGTGGCACTGAGGGGCACTGACGAAGGGCGCCGATGGGTACTGATAGGCGGCACTGGTGGGTTACACTGATATTCAGCACTGATGGGCATTGATAGGCAGCACTGATGGGCACTCATCGGTGGCACTGGTGGGCACTGATGGGCAACACTGATGGGCACTGAAAGGCGGCACTGATGGATACTTATGGTTGGCACTGATAGACAGCACTGCTGGGTACTGATAGGTGGCACTGATGGTCACTGATGGGCACTGAAAGGTGGCACTGATGGACACTGATGGCTGGCACTGAAAGACTGCACTGATAGGCATCACTGGTGGCACTGGCAGGCATTTTTAATTGCCACTGATTGGCAGCTGTCTGGGCACTGATTGGCAGCTGCCTGGGCACTGGTTGGCATAACCCTGGTGGTCTAGGGTGGCATACCTGGTGGTCCAGTGTGGTGGCCATCCCTGGTGGTCCTGGCAGCATCCTGGCGGTCCTGGGCAGGCATCCGAGGGGGGGGTTGCACTGATAAACAATCAGCACAGACCCCCTCGCCATCAGGAGAGCAGCCAATTGTCTCTCCTCTACTCGCGTCTGTCAGACACGAGTGAGGAAAAGCCGATCAACGGCTCTTCCTGTTTACATCGTGATCAGCCATGATTGGACGCGGCTGATCACATGGTAAAGAGCCTCCGTCAGAGAGATCGGTGTAGCGGCATGTCAGACTGGCACACGACACCACCGATCACCACGATGCGCACCCCTATGGGTGTGTGGCAGCTGTTATCCTGCTGGATGTCATATGACACCCAGTCAGGATAACTGAACCACTTCCCGTCTGGCCTATAGCAGGATGACGGACAGGAGGGAAGTGGTTAATCTCTCCCGTGCTAGATTAGGGAGGAAGGAAGGTTAAAAATTTTAAGGTCCTTGGTGTTGTATGCACTCAACATGAGCACCATGTGTTGCACGACAAACGTCAAAATGGTAGACCATTTCTTGTCACATATGAATCAACTGGTCGCTAGTTATTGAATTCACAGCTTCAACAATTTGATGTCTCCGATCTTGAAGAGTAGGAGGCATACAGTAGGTGGGACTAACATCTTTCTTTTATGTACCCCCACAGATAAAAATTGCAGGGGGTAAGGTCTGGAGACCTGGAAGGCCACAGACCATGAACAAGATCTTGTTGTCCACCTCTTCCAATCCATCATCCTGGAATGGTTGTGATCAGATAACACCGGACCTCCAAATGGAAGTGAGACAGGGCACCATGTTGCATGAAAATGAAGTCATTCGAATCTTCTGCAGTAACGGCAATTTGTACGGCTTCATATGCAGACGTTTTTTAAGAACACGCTATACTGTTGTTTGAGGACTTCCAAGTTTAACGTGTTGTGGATTTGCTAAGGCTCTGACCAAATGCATCTCGGATGCATTCAACATTTTCATCTGACGTGCAGGGATGACCAGTGCTTTTCCTTTTGCATGTGCAACCATATTCAACACATTTTTCATGCCACTTGTAAGTTTGCTTAGGACAGGGCAGCTGTTTGCTGAACATATAGCGGAATTCACATTGCACTTTAACAGTGGATTCACACTTCGCAAACTGCAGCACAGAAAATGACTTCTCCTGCAGCATCGCCATTTTCCTACAAACAAAAAACAGGTGCACGTGTGGCACTGAAAGGAACTTGTAGGCAGGCTTGAAGACCAAGTCTATGCTGACACTTTTTGTTTACAAGTAAAAATCTGCATTTTCTTTGCTTGAAAGTTACTTAGAACCTCCAAACATTATATATATTTTTAGCAGAAGACCTAGAGAATAAAATGGTGGTTATTGCAATTTTTGTGTAGCGGTACCCCTCGTAGGAGTTGCTTGGATATTGGTTTTCCCGGGCCTCTCACTGATTACTCCACAGCCAGTCACAGGGTATTTTAACACAGCCAGCTTGTTATCTTCAATGACCAGTCAAGGGGATTTTTTTTTTTGTGTTTTATTTGGAGAACTTGGATAGGAGAAGGGATTTAGTAGGATACTCCAAATTAAAGTGGATGTAAACCTGATTCATGAAATTTGAGCTAGGCACATATATCTGCAGTGTTTTCTTATCTCTCTCCAAAGCCCTAAGTCTCCTGTGTTTCTTCTGCTACGTTTCTCTGTTAGTGTAGCCAGGGTCGGCTATTATACCTATAATCTAGAGACATTTTCTGTGTGATTAATGTGGGGTTGGCTCCCTCTAGAGTTTGCTGGACTCTATGTGTTAATTTCCTTTTTCCTGTGTGAGGATTTAGAGCAAAGCATCATGGGATGTGTAGTTCAGAATGCTGAAGTGACTATGCCAGCAGGACTGACCGGAACTACAAAGAATAGAATTCTGAGTGAACATAACAGACTACTGGGAAAGGGTATAAAAAGGGACTGGCACGGCCTATATCAGTCTCTCTGGATGCCGTTTTGACTCTGCCAGCAGGAGTTCTGCGGACAGCATCGCTTCTTCATTGCAGTTGACCAGAGGGTGTTCCAGGTCATCCAGAGACACCTGCAATTCATATTCCAGTGGGCTGTAGTATGGCTCGGCAGACGCCATTACCCAGAGCCAAGATACAGAGAGAGAGTTCCGGCTGGAGTTTTCTCATCATCTGCATCGTTGCCAACTTCATCTGCATTCTGGTGAGAGGGCATAGCCCATGATATAGTTAAGGACACTGCTTTTAGACATCATTCACACAGTTCAGATGGTGGTACTTGTAGTCCCACAGAAGCTAAATCCTATGTTATAACGAACACTGAAAACAGACACCTATGCCCAGTTCACATTATTGATTCCGGTAGCCATATTGGATAACACCTTTAGGATCATAAAAGAAGGAAGTCATAATACTTCAAGACTAAATCAAAGTTCTGCCAAATTTGCTACACTCTGTCAACCTGGATTACTTTATTTACAACATAAAGAGGCTAGCTGAAGATATCTGGATTTCAAGGAATACCCTTTTACCCTTTTATCATCCTTTTCCCTCATCTGCCTTAATTGCATTGGACTGCTAAAGGGAGCCATCCTATTTGAATGTAATAGTTTGCATAGTGCTTCTCCATATTGTGCAGGATTTGCTGGCCTGTGAGTTGAGGAGGCAGAAGGGAGAAATCTGACACATAAGGTATAGTGTCAGTTGTCTACCCTCCTGTTAACCTGTTCAGATAGGTTTCTGTGATTGGGTTATTATTTGTGTTCATTTACAAGCAAAGGAATTTTTCACCAATATATTGTGTTACTTTGATGAGTATAGATAAAATAGCGATGTGTGCAGGAGTGTTTCCTAAGTGACAAAGTTGTTGTGTTTTATTAATACAGTAAACATATTTGAGCTGTTTCTTTAATACTGTGTGAGTCTCTATTTACTACTACAGTTGGTGAGATGACGGAACCCAGGGTATCAGAGGTAAGGGAGGATTTGCAGAGTTGAGGCAATCAGTGGGGTACAGAGTCTATTACCTGGTCACCGCCACTGACTGGGGCCGAGAACATGGGAGCCGGTTGAAGCTAGCCACAGTTCTGAAACTGCCAGAAGTCCAGTGGTTCGACAAAGAGGTGCGACAGTTAATGAGGAAGGCTTACCCTTTAGACTTAAAATACAAGTATGACGACGATTGCACGTATGTTCTCTTGGACTGGAGGGAGAGTATTCCAGCTGAGTTCAGGAGAGTGTCGTAAGTCTGGCGGAAGGTCTTGATGGTCAAGTGATCCCATTGCAGTTAACAGGTGATCTGGATGAAGGCTCCTCCCAGTCGCAACAAGGAAGTCCAGTTGCAGATGGTTCAATCGCAGGTAGTGCGATGGCTGGAATGCCCCCTGCTTCATGCTACACAGGTATGAGTCGATTGGTTGAGAGCCTGATAAAGAGTCATGCCATCTCTGCTAATCAGGGGTATCGGAGGTTGCAGTTTTTCTCTGGCCGTATTCCCGTCCCAGAAGGGGAGGAAGAGTTTGACAGTTGGATGGATCAAGCCATGCAGGCAATAGAGGATTTGTCTGAAGCAGTGAAGAGATAACGGATCAGTGAAAGTCTTCGGAGTCCAGCAGCTGATGTCATTCGAAGTCTAAAAAGGGGAAAACCGGACTGTGAGGCTATGGACTACATCGAGGCTTTGTGTGCTGTCTATGGAAGAGTGGAAAAACTACCAGACTTAATGTAATTAATGTACATAAATTTGAACATGCTCACCTGTGGTGAGGGGAGAGGTTATCAGACTATGTTGTTCGGATGGATTAAATCCTGCATCAAATTATCCTGAAAAAGGGAATTGATCCTCGAGAAGCGGACAGAGCCAGATTGGAAAGAATTCTGCAAGGGGCTAGACCCAACCATCCAATTGTGCTTCGTCTACTATTGAAAGGAACAGGAGAGGCTCCTACTTACCCAGAGTTGATGAAGTTGGTGAGGGAAGAAGCCCTGTTGGATGAGAAAAATCAAGAGGCTCAGCTTGTGGCGAAGACCTCTCAGAAGGCATTGAAGGTTGCAGCCCAGTCAGCTCAAGTGGAATTGTTTTTGTCTTACATGTATATGCCCCTCCATGTGCTCCTTGCTTTGAAAGCGAGTTATAGGTGGGGGCAGTGGCCAGTTTTTTGTTACTGTTCGTATATATGGTCCGGAGACACACTGGGCACCTTCGCTGCCATTGTGCTCTTGCTGGGTGTCCAGTGTGCTCCTGTTCCTTTAAGAGGGCTTGGGCTGCCTCCAGGCTCACCTGCCCTACACCTATCCATTCCATGCATGTGCTTCCACTGTGGAGACACTTATAAATTTGTAATGTTAGGACTGCAAGCAATACAGGGTGCCGTGACGAGGCCTTGCAGCTTTCACATGCGTTTGCAAATGTGTGCTAACTAAACCCCTGCTTTTAACAGACGGTTAGACGGGTTAATTCGGTTGGTCGGCAGACTGGTTGGTGAGTTGAGCTATGGAATTGGAGTTTTTGTTTCTCAAGTGGACACCAGTGTGCCCGAAAGTGACGAGGAATCCGAGTGGGGGGAATGCCCTAAGATTCCTGTGGCACAATCTACACCCAAAGTTACCCCAGTTAAGTCTCCAGATAATGGAGCCCAAGTTCAAGAGTGCAAGGTGCAACAAGCTTTGATGTATGTTATGGAGGTTCAAGCCAAAGCACAGGCCAAAAGGTCCGGTATCCGCAAGTGTTTCAAGTGTGGGGAGCCAGGGCATTTTAAGGCGCAGTGTCCGCAGAAAGAAAGAAGTGCCAAGTTGTTGGCAAAACTTGTGAAAATATTACAAAACCTGTTCCTAGATCAGAAGGCGGGAAACTTTCAGGGGTCTCAGTGAAGGATCCAGCTGGGGACCCCATCAAGAAACAGAGCTCCCAACTGGAAGCAGGAGAAGGGCCAGGAAGAGGCCTTAAAAGAAGGGCCTGGCATCGACACCTTCATTACCCTTGCAGCCAAGTAACCAGTCACCGGGGTCAGGGACCCCGGCACAGAGGGTCAATGCTTTATCACCACCTAGGACCACTGTGAGGTCCTCTCAGAATGCACCAAATAGAGATTGCAAACCCAACTTTACTAGAAACAACCTAGAGAACTTACCAGAGAGAAATTAGTGAGGTCATACCCAATTGTGTTCGTACAAATAAAAGGTATTTACACAAGATCCTTGTTAGACACTGGAGCCCAAGTCATGCTCTTATATCGAGACTTCTATGACAAGTACCTGAGCCACCTTCCGTTACGCAAGATTGAAGAACTGGAGATCTGGGGAATTGGAACTGCCAAGTGCCCATATGATGGGTACATCCCTATTCAGACCAGCAGCTGTTGGGAGGGTGGAGTCCTTTGACACCTTGGCAGTCATGTGCCCCAGGCCCCCAGGGGCTGGACGGAATTCAATACTGATTGGGACAAACACCGACCTGGTAAGGAGACTGTTGTCGTCGATATTGGGAGAAGATGGCTCCATCCCTAACAAGATCCACCCTCAGTTACTGAAAGCCTGTCAACGTGTGGCAAGAGAGAAGAGCATCCCTGTTGAAGGGGTGGGATGCCTGTGGAAGTTAGAAGCCAGGGAGAGGGTGTTGCAGGCAAGAGAAGTTTCTCGTGTGAAAGCCACAGTCAAGCTGACCTGAAGTGTTGAACAAGCTAGAGTTGTTGGATTAGAGATGGTTCCTGAATTGGTGCCCACCAGGGACCTGTCCCAAACTGGAAGAAAAGTGCCAATTAGCCTTCAGAATGTTACAGACTATCCAATTACGCTGGGGGCACGCATGTTGGTGGTGCTAGTGAGTGCAGCTACCCCTGTGTTTCCTGAAGAAATCACTGGTGAAGAGGATTGTCAGTAAATGCGGAAGGAGTTCCAGCGTTGCGCTGAAATTTAACCCCCTATATGACAGCAAAGAATGGAGTCACAACTGATAAGATGGGAGAAGATTTTTTCGAAGGATGATTTTGATGTAGGATATGCCAAGAGTGCTCAGCACCAAATTCGGTTGCAAGAGGATAAGCTTTTTCGAGAACGAGCTCGGAGAATACCCCTCAGTGACCTGGAAGACCTTCGAGAGTAGTTGGCTGAATTGAAAAGGTCAGGGGTCATTCAGGAGTCCAGGAGCCCGTATGCGTCCCCTATTGTGGTGGTGCGGAAGAAGAATGGATCACTACGCATGTGTGTTGACTACTGGACTTTAAATCGGTGCACCATCCCTGATCAGTACACAACTCCCTGCATTGAGGATGCTCTCCAGTGTCTTACCGGAGCCAAATAGTTCAGTGCACTTGACCTAAAGAATGGATACTTTCAAATCCCCATGCATCCAGAAGATCGAGAAAATACTGCATTCATCTGCCCTTTGGGATTTTATGAGTTTAGACGAATGCCTCAAGGATTATCAGGGACCCCAGCGGCTTTCCAGCGATTGATGGAAATAACGGTAGGAGACGTGAAACTAGTAGAAGTATTAGTGTACCTGGACAACATCATTGTGTTCGGAAGAACATTGGAAGAACATGAAGCCCGGTTGGAGAAGGTTTTTTCACCACTCCATGAAGAAGGATTGAAACTGTCCTTGGAGAAGTGTCAGTTCTACAAAACCTCTGTCACGTATTTGGGTCATGTTGTCTTGTTACCACATTTCCCAGGCCAAGGACTGTGACTGAAATAAGATCTTTCTTAGGGATCTGCTCTTATTATCGGCGGTTTGTGGCAAATTTCGCCAAGATTGCCCGGCCCCTGAATGAACTGTTACAAGTGGCCACGGGAGAAGGAGAGGATGGAGTCAAGGTAAAGAAGTCTGGTGGTCGCAGGAAAGGAGAGTCAGCACAGGATCAATGGACTCATCAGTGTGAAAGAGCATTTTGGCATTAAAAGAAGAGCCTCACTGAGGCCCCGTTCTTGGCTTATGCTGATCCTGGCAAGCCTTATGAACTTTATGTGGATGCCAGTAGAGATGGCCTAGGAGGAGTCCTCTATCAAGAACATGACGGTGGTCTCAGACCTGTGGCCTATGTGAGTCGTAGCCTTACCTCATCCGTTAGGAACTACCCTGTTCACAAACTGGAGTTCCTGGCTTTAAAGTGGACAGTGGTAGACAAACTGAAGGATTACTTATATGGAGCTGAGTTTGTAGTAAAAATGGATAATAATCCCTTGACCTACCTCCTGACTTTAGCCAAATTGGATGCGACAGGGCACAGATGGCTGGCAGCTTTAGCTGGATTCAAATTCAGTTTAAAGTATCAACCTAGGGCAGGAAATCGAGATGCAGATGCCTTGTCTCGCAGGCCTCATAGGAAGAAAGAAGCGTCGGGGGATTGGGCCTATGTGACTGCAGACGGTGTGCGGGCCTTGTGTCAAGGCATGGCTCAGAAGATGAAACGAGGTGTTGCTGCTGAGTCTATCGGAGTTCACCCCTCTGGGTTACCAAGGCGCTACTGTGGGTTGACGCAAGTCTGAGGTGAGGGCCTAACTCAGCTGTCCAAAAGAGATTTAAGGAGGGATCAGGATCTTCAATGCCATCTGGCTATTCAAGCCCTGAAAAAGCAGGATCCCGGATTACTGTTGAAAAGCCCTGTGAATGGAGTGAATATTCTACATAGGGAATGGAACAGATTGCAGTTAAGTGATAGAGTGTTGTATAGGCGAGGTCCTTAAGAAGACGGAGAAAAGAAATGGCAGTTATTCCTTCCTGAGAAACATTGTTCAACCATTCTGACCTCTTTGCATGATGATCATGGGCATTTAGGAACAAAAAAGACTTTCCGCCTAATCAGAGATTCTACTGGCCTAATATGAAAGGAGAGATAGAGATAGAGAGCTATTGTCACTCCTGTTTAGCATGTATTCAGCGCAAGACATTACCAGTTAGGGCTGTTCCCATAGGACATTTGCAGAGCCAAGAGCCTTTAGAGTTGGTTTGCACTGACTTCCTGTGCCTGGAACATGATACAGGTGCAAGAAATAACATTCTGGTCGTGACTGATCATTTCACTTGCTATGCACAGGCCTATCCTACCAAAGACCATAAGGCGAGCACTGTGGCTAAAGTCCTTGTTAAAAGTTTTTCATGCATTATGGGTTGCCTGTTTGAATCCAATCCGATCAAGGAAGAGACTTTGAGAGTCAGTTAATCCATGAGTTTTGTACACAATCCTGGGCATAAAAAAAATCTCGGACCACGCCTTACCACCCACAAGGGGATCCTCAGCCTGAGATGTTTAATCGAACTTTGTTCAATATGTTGGGGACTCTGCCCCCCGAAAAGAAACAGCACTGGGGAAATCATATTGCAGCTATGGTACATGCTTACAACAGTACTGTGAGTGACGCCACTGGTTATTCTCCATATCGCCTCATGTTTGGGAGAGAAGCTCATCTTCCTGTTGACTTAGTTTTCGGCACCTCCATTGACAATACTTCTTTGACCTCTCACAGAGGTTATGTTGAAAGACTACGGAAGAACCTGCAGCAAGCATATGAGAAAGCTATGGAAGATACCTCAGCTAGGGAGTCAAGAAACAAAAGGAACTTTGACCTAAAAGTGAGAATACATGATTTTCAACCAGGAGATCGTGTGTTGTTGAAGAACTTGGGGGTACCAGGGAAACATAAGCTGGCCGATCGATGGCGACCGCAACCTTATGTTATTTGTAAACAGCTTCCTCATCTACCAAATCAGACCTGAAGGGGAACAAGGGCCTCTGAAGATGTGGCATCGAAACCACCTGCTTCCATTGTCTGATCCGGTTAGGGTGCCTCAAGTACCTCTTTCATCCCCTTCAAAGCCAACTCCACCCAGGACTTGTTCACAGCGACCAATTTCTATTCCTCCTGTATTATCAGAAGAGGATGAAGATGAGGAAGATTATGTACCGCCGCTAGTTCCTAGCCCCACTGTATCATCAGGGAAAGAAAGAAGGAAGAAGGAAGAAGGAAGAAGAAGTAGTTGCTGTACCTTTTTGGCTGTGGATTGTAGAAAATGAACCTGATGCAGGGACTATGAATGAGAATGGAGGAGGAGTGCCAACTGGAGGGACAACTGAAGTGACTAAGACTACACGCAGATGTCTCAGCCCGGAATTGGAGATTCTACCATCTTTCAGGGAAGATGATAGGATAAATATCGATAGTATTAGTCCAACTTCTCGGAACAAGAAGCAAGAGATTTTATACATTTTTCTAATGAACCTTTACCTGTACCTGAAGCAAATTGCCCTGCCGAGGTTGAAGATCTTTGCATGGCTGTGGAAAATAGAGAATGTATATTCTCTATTTTCCACACGTCCTGAATGCATGTGTGTATATAAATGAAATTAACAGTTTTTACTTTTTTTTTTTTAAGTCTGTTCATAATTGTAATGTATTTATACATCCATCTATGCCAATTAAATGCTTTTATAATCTATACCTCTACTAGTCAATGGCCTCATCTAAAGTCCCAACCTCCCTTTTCTTGTGTTGCCACCACCATGCTTCACTGTAGGGATGTATTGGCCAGGTGATGATGCGTGGTGCCTGGTTTCCTCCAGACATGACGCTTGCCCTTCAGGCCAAAGAGTTCAATCTTTGTTTCTTCAGACCAGAGAATTTCATTTCTCATGGTCTGAGAGTCCTTCAGGTTCCTTTTGGCAAACTCCAGTCGTGTGCCTTTTACTGTGGAGTCGCTTCTGTCTGGCCAATCTACCATACAGGCCTGATTGGTGGGGTGCTGTGGAGATGATTGTTCTTCTGAAAGGTTCTCCTCTCTGCACAGAGAAATGATGGAGCTCTGTCAGAGTGACCATTGGGTTCTTGGTCACCTCCCTAAGGCCCTTCTCCCCCGATCCCTCAGTTTCCTTGGGATGCCCGCTCTAGGAAGTGTCCTGGTGATTCCAAGCGTATTCAATATATGGGTGATGGAGGCCACTGTGCTCATTGGGACCTTCAATGCCACAGACATTTTTCTGTACCCTTCCCCAGATCTGTGCCTCAATACAATCCTGTCTCTGAGATCTATAGACAATTCCTTGGACTTCATGGATTGGTTTATGCTCTGACATGCACTTTTAACTGTGGGACCTTATATAGACAGGTGTGAACCCCAGAGGGCCTCCAGTTAGGTTGTAGAAACATCTCAAGGAGGATCAATGGAAACAGAATGCACCTGAGCTCAATTTTGAGTGTCATGCCAAAGACTGTGAATACTTATGTAAAAGTGATTTTTTTTCTTTTTTCTTTTTAATACATTTTCAAATATTTCAAACAAACTTCTTTCACATTGTCATTATGGGGTATTGTTTGTAGAATTTTAAGGAGAAAAATGAATTTAATCTATTTTGGAATAAGACTGTAACATAACAAAATGTGGAAAAAAGTAAAGCGCTGTGAATACTTTCCGGATGCACTGTAAATACATACAGCTGTGATATGACATATGTCTCATTCACAAGAAATGTGGTTTGCAAAGCAGAACACTAGAACATATTCTAGCAATGTGATGGTGTACAATATAAGTGTAAAAAACACTGAAAGTAAAAAAAAAAAAAAAAAAAAAGGCAAACAGGAATGGTATGATCACTCTAATGCCGCATACAGACGATCAGACATTCTGACGACAAAATCCAGGATTTATTTCTGACGGATGTTGGCTCAAACTTGTCTTGCATACACACGGTCGCACAAATGTTGTCGGAAATTCCGATCGCCAAGAACGGGGTGACGTACAACACATACAACGAGCCGAGAAAAATGAAGTTCAATAGCCAGTGCGGCTCTTCTGCTTGATTCCGAGCATGCGTGGAATTTTGTGCGTCGGAATTGTGTACACACGATCGGAATTTACCACAACAGATTTTGTTGTTGGAAAATTTGAGATCCAGCTCTCAAATTTTTGTTGTCGGAAATTCCAAAAAATGTCCGATGGAGCCTACACACGGTCGGAATTTCCAACAACAAGCTCACAATGAACATTTGTTGTCGAAAATTCTGACCGTGTGTACGTGGCATAAGAGCAAATCTAACCATAGATAATTCTTATCTTCTCTGTCTCACTTCACTCCTCTCCTCTCCTTTTTTTTTCTTTTTCTCTAGCTTTCCTTTCCTTCTCTCCATGCTCTTTTTTTTTCTCTTCCTTTCTTTTCTTTTTTTTCTAGCATTCCTTTCCTTTCCTTTTTCAGATTAAAGTGTAATGATATGGTAATTATTATGTAATCGGTATTGCAAATTAAAGTTACATATTTTGCTCTCAGCAAAACCATAAAATGCCAAATCGATGTTACAGCAATAAAGCTGTCAAGTACTCTGTTGCCCTCTTGTGGTGTGGTTACGGTCATGCAGCAATAAAACACGGATTTTATTACATTTACAAATTCATTTTGCACTTGTTTTTAGATGCTGATTTAGCATTGATATATAATTATGTTTGTGTGTCTACATCTTTAAATACATTTGTTATGTTTATTAGTATACGTTTTTGGTTTTTTCATGGCCATTGGTTTCATTAACTGTAACTTTTCCTCTAAAACAGGGGTGCTCAACCTTTTGAAAAGCATGGGCCACTTAAGTAATCTGGTAACAGGTCACAGGCCAAAATGAAATAAAATGGTTTGGAATTTTGACTTTTTTATTTTGAATACCATAATGAAGATTTTAAACAAGAATCAGGATCGTCATTTTCCGTGGGACCCATCCTCATTGGATGTTTACAAAGATCACCATTAATCCTACTCTTGCGCTCAGGTATGACCAATGTTGCAGCCTTCACTATCAGGGTCTTTGCATCAATCTCTTGAAATTCCTTTAAATATATGAAAGGGTGTGAATAGGGTTCAGTAGGACCGCATTTTCAAAATAAAGGTAAGATCAAGAACTGGGGAAATTACCTCAAATTAGAAGGAGGAAAGTTCAAAACTAATTTTAGAAAGTATTATTTTACCAAAATAGTAGTTGGTGCTTGGAACAGACTTCTAGTAGAGAGAGTTAGTCAACAGTAAGGCCTCATTTCACATGTGGATCGCTTTTCAGAAGCATTTGACAGGTGGCTCAGAGGAGATGTGTCCTCTCCCTGTCACCTCTGTTGATTATTATAAGCCTGGAGCACCGCACCACAACTGTCTGCATTACACGTGGTTGCTGGGTAGTTGCAACAAATGAATGAGTCACGTTTGGTGGTGGTGCTGCCTGCCAAGTGTATCCGATTGTACAATTCTGGCCACACTGGTGATTATGTGTATTGGTATGAATGCAGGCCATTTTAAAGCTGAAGTTCAGATATGGCAATTTTTTTTCGTATTGGTCCAGCTTGAACCAATGTAGCTATGCATGTGCCATACCTGGAAGATCCCCCCTGGAAGGTAGCACAGCTACTACAGTGGTCTGCTCCAGCTTCCAGTCCTCGTGGCAGAAAGCTTGTAAGGTGGGTTTGCATTGGTTAGCGATTGGTGCCATTCCCGAATCCACCCTGCTTCTTTATTCACTTCACTCTTGCATAGGACAGCCACCCACCTGTTGTTTCCTGGCCTGATGCCCACTCATACACATATTCCTGGCCTGAGACCTGTTACCATTGTAGCTCTTACTCCTGTAGGAGCTGCTGGATTTTTCAGGCCTTCCATTTACACACAGCCAGGCAACAGGAATTTTGCAGCTTCATACAGACACAACAATCAATCCAGAGGATTTTTGTCTTGTTTTTGTTTATTTAGGAGTTAAACTTGGGTAGGGGATGGGAAATAGCATGGGATGCCCATAACTGTAAAACTTGAATAATGAAATCTTGAGGATTTGCTAATCTCTCTGACTGCTAGATATTAACGTCAAAAATGTTGTGCTTCCGTGGAATTGATGGCAGAGCTAAAACTGATAGCAAAAAGTTCCAACTGATAAATGCAGGTGCTACTCCTTAGATAACTGCTGATGCACCTGGTTGTCTTGAAGCCAGGGGCGGATCCAGCGGGGGGGGGGACAACAGAGCAATTGCCCTCCCCCCCCCCGGAAATATCACACTGACATTGTCACTTGCAGCGCTGCTCTGCCCGAGTCTCTCTCTCTGTCTCACATCAGCCGATCAGAGGCGCAGAGAGAGAGAGAGACACATCTAGTGTGTAATTACACCACTGGACCAGGAGGAGCCTGGAGTTGGGTGGAGTTGCGCCACTGGCTTGGCAACCCTGCTCGGGCTGCCTGGCGTCTAGCAACGAGTGACGTCATTGAGTCAGTCACATCGGACTCGGAGTCTCAGAGCCGAGGTGACAGGAGTCGCCTGGAGCCTAGGGGAACAGTTGTTGCTGTAGTCTCAGACTGCAGTAGTGGCAGAGGCAGAGCGCCAGCATTCTTCCTTCTCCGCGGCCGCCTCTGAGTGTGTTGGCCCCACCCACCGGCAGCACCTCCTCCCTCCATCTTCTCCACCTTGCAGTCTGTAGAGCGGCGTGAATGCAGGAAGAAGAAGGCTGCGGACAGTGCAATTACTGGATCCAACCAACTGGACTCCATTGTTGTTGCATGGGAGCCCCTCCCCCCCACCAGAGCATCAAATTATTTGACTAAAAGTGAGTGAAAAAAGAGAATGAATGAATTCATGTGTCATGTCAAATCGCAAAATACATGTGTGCCATTATGTATGTAAAAAAAAATGCCCTTTTAGTCTCAACCCCTTCAGCTCCGGAACGTTTTACCTCCCCCTTCCCCTTATGACCAGGCCATTTTGTGCGATACTGTACTGCGTTGCTTTAAATGTAGCAGAATACATATAGGCCTAAACTGATGAAGACTTTTTTTATAGCAAAAATGAAAAAAATATTGCTTTTTTTTTCAAAATTGTCGCTCTTTTTCTGTTTATATCGCAAAAAATAAAAAAACAACAGAGCTGATCAAATACCACCAAAAGAAAGCTCTATTTGTGGGGGAAAAAAAGGACATCAACTTTACTTGGGTACAACGTCGCACGACCGCGCAATTGTCAGTCAGTTAAAGCAATGCAGAGCAGAACTGGATAAACAAACGATTGCCAGGGTGCGCTGCAAGCTTACAGAAGGGGAAGAAGTAGCAGCACAAGTGGCCAATCAGACATACTGCAGCTCTCTTATATGTATTTCATCTGTGCATTTAGCTGTTTGCTTAGAGTTCAGCTTTAAAGTGTTCTTTACCCCAACATTTCATATTTCTGATATGTGCCCGCTGTACCGTATACTTGAATAAAAAAGGAAGTTGAAAAAATTGACTTTCCAGGCACCAATCATAGAAAAATAAACAATAATATTTTATTAACAATTAATACATTACAATAAAAAACATTTAAAATACTGCAAACTAATTGCAATAGCAACTAAATTTCTTGCCTTCTGTACATTTAATGTCCAAATGCCCTGTCATATGTTATGATTATTAGGTTTATATTTTTTGTTTACATTACGTATTATTCAATTTATTTCCCCCTCTTTGTATTTTTCTAAACTATGAGTATTGGTCTTGCTGTGTATGTGATTGCGGGATCGCATCGATTTGATTGGCCCTGTTTGGTATGTAGAGCTGTCAGCCACATATGCGGCCACTAAGCAGCAGTTTAGTCACCCCTGTGGTGGCATTGCAGCATTGGGCCTTGGGCTTGGTGTCCTCCTCGGTGTTACCCCTGGCTAGTTACTGTCTCTCTGTTTGGCAGCTTAGGCATTGTCCATCCATGCCCACTTTGCCTGCCCCTGCACTATCATTGCCGGCGGTTCCTCTGGGGGGAGCCCACTACCCTTTGGTCCTCTTTGAGATGCTTGCTCCGCTTGGCCGTGTCTCGTTCCCCCTATCATGGTGTGCATGCACGGCCAGACGGAGTTGCACGCACATCCCTATTCGGCCGAGTCAGGTGATGCAGAAGTCCTTCCGCACACCTGATTGGGATGTGTATATAAGGCTGTTAGTCACAGCCTTATATTATGGCATCCACCCCAAGAGCTGCTATTATCCAGTATCCATCTGCACATCTTTATTATATCTGGTTTGGAATGTAGCTTCCCTCCTGATATATGATGATAAACCTTTCTCCTTTTTATAATGATTGGTTACGCTTGTGCCTTTTCAGATGTTGTGGATTTGAAGCCCTGTGTTTGCTTCCTTGCGCTGCTGCAATGTCAGTATATGCTATCCTTTCATGAGGTTTGGTTCTCTGGGCTTTTTGCTGGTCTAAAATTGATTATTTTGGCACTGACATCTTTTAAAATTCATGTGAGACCAACATTAATATATTTTCTAGTTATTACCTGTCTAGATTGGTCTTTTATGGAGTTACTTTTATTATCCTCCTCCCTTATATTTCTATTTATATGTCCTTAGATGCCTTTCTTATTGCTCAGCATATTATGTTTAATATCTTTATTTATTCAAACGATTTTCAATTTTAACATTACAACACTTACAATAATAAAAACAATCATTCTAAAAACACATATACTCTATAGATACTGCTTATTTACTATGATCTAATCCAACACTGGTCGCCTATACTCAAACATCAAACATTCCAACAGTCGGTCCCATCCACTTAGTCATACTATACCATTCGTACCTAACCCAAAAAAAAAAAAAGGGGGGGGAGGGAAAAAGGGAAGGGAAGGGAGGGGGGGGAATATGGGGTCAAGGATAACAGGTATAATCCCAATCCCCACTATACCACATATATTCCCATATCCCTAAGGCCTCCTATGGATCACATAGTAATTCTGCCGAGGCGCTAAATGTTACCCAACGCTTCCAAATATCCGTTGTCTGTTTAATCTGTTTATTGGATCCTTCCTCTCTCACCTTTCTTTCTTCCAGGGTTCGCATCTCCGTCATCTCACGCTCCCACTCCACCAAGGAGGGTGCATCTGTACATTTCCATTTTCTGGCTATACACGTACGGGCAGCCGTTAGGAAATATTTTAATGGGCCTTTCTTTATACTTTTCAATGATCCAGGGATCATGGATAATATTGCTATTTGTATATCTGGATATATTTCCCTCGCTGTCATGGCCCTGAAGATTTCAAAAATTTTCTGCCAGAATGGAAGGATTTTAGAGCAATAGAACCAAATATGGGACATAGTCCCACGTCTTTCTTGACACCTCCAACACACTTCTTTATTCGTAGGGCTTATCCTATAGAGGTCTACGGGGCACTTATACCATCTAGCTAAAATCTTATAGTTTCTTTCTTGATGTTTAGTTGAAACAGAGAGTTTGTGCGTGACTGCAAAGGCTTTTTCCCATTCCTTCCAGGGGATCTCTATCCCCAGTTCCTCTTCCCACTTCTTAATATATGGTAACTCCAACTTCTGGCTGTCCTCAATTAAAATTTTATATACTTTCGATAGCACGTGCGAAGGTCTTTCAGCTTGGATAAAAATTTCTTCAAGCGCCGTTAGAGGTCTAATTATTTCTGCCTCTTTTAACAGAGATATAATATACTTTTGGAATAAGCCATAGTGCAGCCACTCTTTTCTATGTTCCTCCCCCATAGACTCCAGAGGGGGAACCTTATTTCCCACCAGTGTTTCTATAACCCTTGTATTCTCATGACTATACCACTTAAGGAATGACTTTACCCCGAATGAAAGCGGGAATTCTGGGTTGTCAAAGAGAGGAGTCATGGGTCCTCTAAAAGTGGAAACACGCCCCGTTTTAATCAGAATATCCCACGCTTTCATTGTTGAGGTCACTAAGAAGGGTGTGTAGCCATAAGGTGAGTTATATGTCCTTTTAATCCATGGCAGAGATTTCAGTTTCAACCCTGTAATCTCTTCCTCCAATCCCACCCACTGTTTTTTGTTCCTATTATGGAACCAGTCAACTAACCTAGTGACCATTACCGCCTTAAGATATATTGCTATATCAGGGAGGGATAAGCCCCCCCTGCTTTGATCTTGTTTAGCACTTTTCTACTAATTCTGGGGGTCTTACCTGCCCATACAAATTGTCCCATGATCCTGGAAACCTTTTTAAAAAAACCCACTGCAGGAAACACAGGGATCGTTTGTAATATATACAGTATTTTTGGAAGTATGTCCATTTTTATAATGTTTACCCTACCCAACCATGAGAAGGTACCCCTATTATATTGCTGTAAAGTTTTTGTTATTTTTTGCAGCATCGGTATATAGTTATACTCTTCTAATTTCTTTAAATCGGTAGGGATATAAGTACCCAGATATTTAATAGCATTTTCCTGCCATGTGAAGGGAAAGTCCTTCTTAAGCAGTTCCACCATATTTCTAGACATATTGATATTCATTGCCTCAGATTTATTATAGTTGACTTTAAAATTACTCAAGATGCCAAAACGATTAAATTCCCTTATCAGGTTTGGTAGTGTTATTAACGGGTTTGTGACATACATCAAGATGTCATCTGCATAGACAGACAGCTTGTATTCTGTGTCCCCCACTCTTATACCTTGTATATCATTATTTGCCCTAATTGCATTTAGTAGATGTTCCATAATTAATATATATAGTATTGGGGACAGTGGGCAGCCCTGTCTGGTTCCATTCGCTATTATTATTTCTCCGGACAAGTTACCATTCGCCCGGATCTTGGCCGTCGGATGTTGATACAAGGTCATTATCTTGTCTATCATTATATTTCCAAGCCCCCACTGTATAAGGGTCTCTTTAAGGAAGCTCCATCCCACCCTGTCAAAGGCTTTTTCAGCGTCTATTGCTAACAAGCAGGATGGGATGGAGCCTCTCTGTACATATTCCAATAGAGTAAGCGTTTTCAGGGTATTGTCCCTGGCTTCTCTTCCTTTAACGAATCCCAAGTAGTCCAGATGGATATAACGAGGTATTATAGGGGTAAGTCTATTAGCGATGATTTTGGAGTATATTCTGAGATCAAGGTTTGTCAGAGATATCGGCCTATAATTCCCACATAAAGTGTGATCTTTATCCATTTTTGGTATGAGGGTAATATAAGCCTGCATACTCTGAGAACCAAAAGGTACTGCAGTGGAAACTGCGTTAAACGTCTGTTTCATTATAGGCATGAGTTCCGTTTTAAATGTCTTATAGAACCTAGGGGTGAATCCATCCGGTCCTGGGCTTTTCCCAGGTACTAATGAGTCAATTACTCTTTGTATTTCTTCCATAGAGAAATCACACTCAAGCTGGCTGGACTCTGAGGGTGTTAAAGCCGGGATTGCGGTTTCCTTAATATACTGCTGTATTTTTTGCTGGGCCATCTCAGGGTTGCCATACATCTTCCCCTTAGGAATATTATACAGCTCTGTAAAAAATCTTTGGAATTCTTTTAGAATCCCTTTTGGATCATATCTCATGTCTCCATCAACTGACTTTATCTTGGCAATGGGTAGTATGCTGTTTCTGTTTTTTAGGGCCCTTGCCAGCAATTTACCTGGCTTGTTGCCCTGCTGATAAAATAAGGCCCGATTTTTATCCCTAACGTATAGCGTCTTTTCATTCAATAATATTTGCAATTCTGCCTTTAATTCTGTTGCTATCAATAGTGTTTCCCGCGATAGGTTTTGTTTATGTTGTGTTTCTGCCGTCTCAATTTCTTTAAATAATTGAGTAATTCTACAGTTTTTCTGTTTTTTCAATCTAGACCCATGTTTTATAAACAAGCCTCGCAACACACATTTCAATGCTTCCCATTGTATTGGCAGTGATGTGATATCTCCAATATGATCAGACGCAAAGTCCGTTATTGCTTTTCTTATTTCTGATACACACATCTCGTCATAAAGCAAATTATCGTTAAGACGCCAGTTACCCCTGCTATTGTCCCCCATA
This sequence comes from Aquarana catesbeiana, assembly GCF_042186555.1. NCBI lineage: Eukaryota > Metazoa > Chordata > Amphibia > Anura > Ranidae > Aquarana > Aquarana catesbeiana. Next base: position 48,666,391 of record NC_133327.1, on the reverse strand, counting down.
TGTAGATCTACTTTTAGAAACACGGGTGCATGATCGGACCAAATTGAGTTACCTATTTCTGCCGCGAGGATGGCGTTTATCCCTCTCTGGTTTATTAAGAAGAAATCAATACGGTGATATGATCCGTGCACCTTAGAGTAAAATGTGAAATTCTTCTCAGTTGGGTGCAGTAACCGCCAAATATCCACTAATTGACGTTTAGCCAATAAATCCTTAAATTTCCTCTTATCTTTACTACGCTCAGCATATTATGAGTTAACATCCAGAGACCCTATTTGCTACTGATTTCTATACAGGTATGCCTAGATTGCATGATTGTGCTTCATTTGCACACTAGCAGGTTCTTGTGGTGTTTGGTTATTTTATACTTACATTCCTTGTGCTACATTTTGGGAATTTCATTTTATTTTTTCCCTCTTGCTCTATATGGTTATCTAGTACTATGTTCTATCTGGCACATCCCTACATGTTGCTTACTGCGCACCTTGCATGGTTCACCATTCTGCTTGGCCATCTTTTGATGTTGCCCTGCAATCTTTTCTCTTTCAATATGTTTATTGAGATTTTTGCAATAAAAGAACAGAAGATAATATTACAAATGTTAGCTCATAACTGTGACCAACATGACCCTATCAGAAAGGACAAAGGCAATGTACCATTAACCGTAAATGTTACAAAAGAGCAGAGAATGAACTTTAATACTTGTAAGTGTAGATGCCTCAGGAGTTACTCCATAAAAATAATGAGTCCAACTTTACTAAACTCGGATAAAAGGAAAAAAAAAAAATCCAGAGGACTCGGGTTAGGGTCAATAGTAGATGGTTCTGTAGGGATCAGAAGAGACATTCCCATACCACAGCGGCACCAGAGGGCCTTGCGGGTCACCCCCTTGGGATCATACTGCAACCCGCTCCGCTCGTACCGGGCCATATGGGCGTCTCAACCCCCCCCTCTCATTTTACATATAAAATGTAACAAGACCCCGTACTCCGTCCTCTAATGAGGTATTTCTTTCTCATATCGAGGCAGCTCTGTGTCCTGGGAACATCTTCAATCAACTGTCAGAGCGTATTTTTGTATTGTGCATGAAAACTGGCAACTCCCCTTAATGTCCCTTCTCGTCAGGAGCATGCAGGGTAGTAGGTAGAAAGGAGAGAAGAAAAGAAGTTACGAAGAAGAGTGGGAGGGGAAGTAAAGGTAGACAGGTGGGGCCACATCCAATGGAGTAGCTGTTCAGGACGAGATATGACCTGGATATAGTGGGACCTTGGTGTACAACACCCAAGGCTCCCAAATGCCTTCAAACTTCCGGGTCCTATCCAAGAGTGTTGCCGTCATGTGTTCTTTGGTCATTATCCAGGAGATTTTGTGTTTTGTCGCCTCGATAGAGACCCTGGGTTTCTTCCAGGTCCTTGCTAGAGATATTTTGGCTCCTATAAACATGAAGAAGATCAAAGCTTGTGTATGTATGGGAGTGTTGTTGATTCTGTGATTCAGAAGCGCTATTTTATGGTCTTGGGAGATTGCAGTCCCAGTGACTCTCCTCACCAGAGCAAAGAAGTGATTCCAGAAGCTGCGTATACGTGGACATGTCCACCAAATATGGGGAATAGTGCCTATGTGACCGCAACCCCTAAAACATAGGGGTGAAGCATCAGGATAAATCCTTGCTAGTCTTGTGGGGACATAATACCATCTGGTGAGTAACTTAACATTTGCTTCAATTAATCCAGTGTTCATTATACCTTTATATGAGCGTCTAAAGGAGAGAAACCAGTCCTCAGGGTCCATGTGGAGATCCAGGTCAGACTCCCAAGCTCGAGCATAGGAAGGCAAACTCTTGTTCTGAGCGAGCGAGGCATATATGAGTGAAATACCACCCCTCTGATCCATGAGGTTAGAGCACCACTGTTCATATATAGTGGGGTTGGGGGGGAGCATTTATCTATCCACAGGGTGTGAAGGAAGTGCCTGATCTGAGAGAGGCAAAATCTCTCCGCATCCGGCATCTCAAGTTTGCTGAGGTAAATCCCCAGTGTGATAGGGCCCGATGAGGTGAAGAAGTGTCCTATTCTGAATAACCCCTTATTTAACCACCATCTAAAGGCTTGAATATTCATTCCCGGTTGAAAACTTGGGTTGTGGAAGAGATAAGATAGAGGTTTTAGTGCTGAAATTAAGGAGGCCTGTTTATGAAGCGTGTCCAAGAGTGTCACGGAGTGGGAGAGGGTGGGGTCCAAGATGGAGGGGTCTTAGTTTTGGGGGGCACCACAGTAGGCAATCTATTGTGTGATGAGGAATTGCTTGTCTTTCCAATGTGATCCAGTCAGGCTTGGGTCCCTTGGAGTAGACTGCTGATATCAGAGTTAGTTGCGTCGCTTGATAATACCACCAAACATTTGGTAGTCCTAGACCGCCCTGATTTTTGCACCTGAAAGGGATATCCCTTGAGGAAACGGTGACCTTTCTTCCCCAGACAAAGTCCACAATTTTAGATTGGAATTTGGCAATCTCCTTTTTGGGAATAGAGATTGGGAGGGAATGGAATAGGTAGAGAATCGGGGGGGATAAGAGTCATCTTTACTGCATTTATCCTACAAAGCCAGAATAGATCACATCTTGTCCAAGTCTTAAGGTCATCCTCCAGTTTCTGGAACATCGGAGGGTAGTTAGATTTATAAAGGTTGTTAATACTATCCGGGAGAACGATCCCCAAGTAGGGTATTGATGTCGATGCCCAGGTAAAGGGTAGGTTGTGTTTTAGTTGATTTAGTAGATGTGGAGTGATTGAAACATTTAATGCTAGTGACTTTGTGGGGTTAATTGTGCTAAACTTTTGGAATGTTTTGAGAAGAACAGGCTTGGAGACTAGAGGAGACGTTATGAAGAGTAGCATATTGTCTGCAAATAATGCGCATTTGTGTTCTTGGGAACCACACGCAACCCTCTTGATGTCTGAGTTTGATCTGATAGCTATGGCTAAAGTTTCAATGGTGATCGCAAAGATAAGTGGCGAAAGGGGACATCCCTGCCTAGTGCCTTTTCGAATATTAAAGCTTTCTGAGTAATGACCCCCTAAGCCTGACTTGCGCGCTGGGGGTAGAGTGAATAGTACCCATGAAGCTTGGGCCAAAACCCCATCTCTCCAGGATCTCAAATAGGTATGGCCAAGCAACAGAATCGAAGGCCTTTTTCGGGTCTATTGAAAGTAGCATGCCAGATTGTGAAGGGCCTCCATCCCAGTGGGAATTTAGTAGGGAAATTACATCTATGGCCCTTCTCACCTGATCAGGACCCTACCTCCCAGAATGAAGCCCACCTGGTCCTTGTGTATATACTTTGCAATGAAGTTAGACATTCTGGTAGCCAGGATTTTTGTCATGATTTTGATATCATTATTTATAATGGAGATCGGGCGATAATTCCCGACCTCACTACTATCCTTCCCTGGCTTCAGGATTACTGAGATAAAGGCTGTGTTGAGGTCTATGTCCAGGGGGGCTCCATCCCCTAGGGAGTTAAAAAATTGTGTCATATAGGAGGCTAACAGGGGGCAAATTTTTTTGTAGTAACCGCTTGAGAAGTCGTCTGGGCCTGGAGCAGAGCCCTGTTTAAGCGATTTGACTACCTCCTCCAAGGAAAAGGGCTCATCAAGGAGATATGACTTTCAGTAAGCTTAGGGATAGGGAGGTCTCGAAGAAAGGCATCTATTTTGGTGGGTGAGAGGGGGGGGGGGGCTATCTGTATATAGTTTATGGTAGAAGTTTTGAAAGGACTTCATGATGTGGACGGGGTTTTGGGTTGGATCCCCCGAGACTGTTCGGATTTTAGGAATAGATAGGGTCCGTGTTTTAGTGCTCAATTTTGTCGCTAGTTTTGCCCCTATTTTGCTTGATTGATGGTAAAATCTGGCACCTGTCCAACGGAGATGTTTATCATCAGATGTGGTTAGGGCTAGATTATTTATTTTTATTTATTTATTTCAAGTACTTATGTTGCGTCATCAATTTACGCAGCGCTTTACATATACATTGTACATTCACATCAGTCCCTGCCCTCAAGGAGCTTACAACCTAAGGTCCCTAACACACATTCATAGATTAAGTTTGACCCGAACCATCTCTCTACCTTGGAAAAGGACTCCTTCATAGGGTTGCGTTTGTGCGATTTGCTTGTGGCAAGGAATTCCTTCGTTAGTTTTTGGACGTCTGCTTTTCTTTCTCACTTCAGTTTAGAGGCTAACTGGATCAGCCTCCCCCTCACCACCGATTTATGCGCCACCCAATGCGTCGAGGGGGAGACCGATCAAGTATCATTGTCTTGAAAAAATTCCTGCAGGGATTTCTCTAGTACAGTGCAGTGTACTGGGTGGCTTAATAGGGATTCATTCAGTCTCCATTTGTAGGTCTGCTGTACTGCTTGTGGGCACTCCATTGTCAAGGACATTATAGAGTGGTCCGAGAGTGATGTGTCCCTAATTTGGGACTTCATAGCAAGTGGGACTGCGGTGGTCGGTAAGAAGATGTGATCTATCCTGGCATAGGTTTTGTGTGGGACAGAATAGTGAGTGTAGTCTTTCGCCCGTGAATTGAGTTCTCTCCATACATCTACCATGCCTAGAGGGTTTAATTCTTGAGCTATTTTGAGACTCTGTCTGGGGGGGGGGGGGCGTCTAGCTATGAATTTCTTTGCGCTGGATTTATCTAGGATAGAATCAAAGGGCAGGTTTGAGTCTCCGCCCAGAACCACCATTACTTTAAAAGTGGATATAATTTTAATAACATATCCTCAAAACAAATTTATTGGCCCTTGTTGGGGGCATAGTATGAAAGAAAAGTATAGGACCCCCCATCTATTGTGCCCGTGGTCAGCAGGTATCGGCCCTCGGGATCCCTGGCCACCTCAGACATTGAGTAGTTAACCTTTTTGGAGAAGCCTATCGCTACCCCTCTAGTTTTGTTCTCTGCATTAGCCAGGTAGAAGTGTGGGAAATTTTGGTGGAGGAATGTGGGGTTGTGTGATGAGGGGAAATGTGTCTCTTGGATGAAGATGACGTCTGCCTTTAGACTGTGATATTGGTGGAATAATTTCCTCCGTTTGATTGGGGACTTTAGGCTCTGGGCATTGTGAGAGAGAGTACAGTAGTGGCCTCAGTCATGGATCAGAGAGGTGAGAACACTGTAAGTTAAACAGTAGCTTACCCCCCGTGGATAAGCTGTTTGAACTGGTAGTATGTTCGAAATGTTTCTGATGTCTCGAGCCTGCGAGTTGTTGCCTGGACCTCCCCTGGATGGCCATGGATCTGGTGTGACCTGGATGAGGGGAGAGAGATAAGGTGGGAGAGTAAGGGGGAGAAAGAATAGAAAACAAAGAGCAGGTTAAGAAAATCTTGTAAGTTATATTTGATCGTGTTAAACGCGAGGAGAAGGGGCTGTCCCCCTCGTCCCCTAGGTCCAGGGAGGGGAGTGTTTCCTCCGCCCTGGAAAATTCAGGTTGTCTCCAAAAGGCTTGCAACATCCCTTCGGAAACATCGTGAAGCGCAGTGTAGCCGTTTCAGTCCGCCTGCCATAAAAAGATGTAATGTGTCAAAAAGAGCTCAGACCCTCTAGAACAATAACGGTATACTCTGTAAAAAAGAGAGGGGAGACAATTCATTGCGAAACCCTCTTCTAGGTTGCCAGTGGGGCCACCAGGGAACCCCATATCTTGGGGGTCCCCCGGGACCCCCTCCCAACCCCCCCCCACACACTGCTTGATAGGCTGAAGGGGTATACGCAATAGGGAAAAAAATAAACGTAAACATTGCAGTTTACACATAATCTGCGTTTCCCGTGGCACAAACCCGGGTACTATTTTCAGTGCTAAACAGTGCAAGGATACATATTTGAACTATAAACATATAGCTAGTGCTATTAGCAATGTGTTCAAGCTAAACAAAAGTTAAAAAACATATTTCTCCATTGACATGAAGGTTAGGTTACTATAACCCAGCTAGCACTAGGTTCCCTCCTTACATCAGAGTCTGCAGGGATCCCCCTTACAGTGAAAGGGAACTCTTATGTAAAGGGGAACGCTGCAGATCATGATCTAAGGGGGAACTCTGATGTAAGGGGAGGCTCTGGTGACCAGAGACCACCTTATATCAGAGTCCACTGTGTTCCCTTTACATCAGAGTTCCCAATTACATCAGGGTCCGCAGATTGAGTTCCCCTTTGCACTGTAAGGGGCAATCCTGCAGACTTTGATTTAAAGGGGAATGCCAGGAACTCTGATGTGGTGGGCACTCTGGTGACCAGAGGCCACCTTCCGCAGAGTGAATACACTAAGGTAAGGGGAGTTACTAATTTAGGGGGAAACCTTTTTATCAGTGCCCCTTACATTATTGTATTCACTCCCCCTTATATCAGCAACCCCCCTAGACTGACTTGTCGGTGCTGTCACTGACCTCTCAGGTGCATCGTGCAGGGCTCAGTCAGATGGCTCCAGCTTGGTGGTTCTGGTTTTCCTATGGTCTCCTCTCCACAGTCCACACACGTCTGACTTCTCCCGTGACCCCATGATCCCGGCGGCGCTCCCACTCTTGACTCCTTTCCCGACTCCCCCTCAGAGACTGCAGACATGATGTAGGAATAGGTCAGAGGCTGCAGGCAGGAGATGGTCAGAGGCTGCGGGCAGGAGATGGTCAGAGGCTGCAGGCAGGAGATGGTCAGAGGCTGCGGGCAGGAGATGGTCAGAGGCTGCGGGCAGGAGATGGTCAGAGGCTGCGGGCAGGAGATGGTCAGAGGCTGAGGGCAGGAGATGGTCAGAGGCTGCGGGCAGGAGATGGTCAGAGGCTGCAGGCAGGAGATGGTCAGAGGCTGTGGGCACTGGGCAGGAGATGGTCAGAGGCTGCGGGCAGGGGATGGTCAGAGGTTGCGGGCAGGGGATGGTCAGAGGCTGCGGGCACTGGGCAGGAGATGGTCAGAGGCTGTGGGCACAGGAGATGGTCAGAGGCTGCGGGCACAGGAGATGGTCAGAGGCTGTGTGGGCACAGGAGATGGTCAGAGGCTGTGTGGGCACAGGAGATGGTCAGAGGCTGTGTGGGCACAGGAGATGGTCAGAGCAGAGGCTGTGTGGGCACAGGAGATGGTCAGAGCAGAGGCTGTGTGGGCACAGGAGATGGTCAGAGCAGAGGCTGTGTGGGCAGAGGAGATGGTCAGAGCAGAGGCTGTGTGGGCACAGGAGATGGTCAGAGCAGAGGCTGTGCTGTGGGCACAGGAGATGGTCAGAGGCTGTGTGGGCACAGGAGATGGTCAGAGGCTGTGTGGGCACAGGAGATGGTCAGAGCAGAGGCTGTGTGGGCACAGGAGATGGTCAGAGCAGAGGCTGTGTGGGCACAGGAGATGGTCAGAGCAGAGGCTGCGGGCACAGGAGATGGTCAGAGGCTGTCACTTCTGTCCCTCACTGACGTCCTGCCGTGGCCGGACCCGGTAACATGGCTCCTCCTGCTCCCCCCGCTGAACCGCCGAGAACTGAAGAACGAGCGGTGGCCGGCGGCTTCTGTTTAAAAATGGCGCCAGGCGGCGTCATTACATTACTGCGCATGCGCCGGCCTGCCGAGCTCGTACGATCTCTCCCGAGTCCTGCAGGCTTCGGAACGGCGCATGCGCAGTTGCATGGCCGGCCCGCAGCCATATTTTTTACGGGCACCGGCTGCCCGTAACGGGCATTCACGGGCGCCCCGAAAATGGGGTGCTTTTTACGGGCTGCCCATAAATTAACGGGTGGTTGGCAACACTGGGCGGGGTTCAGGGGACCGTAACAGTGCGGAGCTCCGTGGCTGAGCGCCCATCTTCGGAGGCTACGTGCATGCGCTGTCACCCTGCAATCTTTTATGCACTTGTTGAGATCCTTTTTTACATACTTAATGAAGATTATACAATTGTTACAATTATTTGCCTCTTTCTCTCCTTAGAACGCTTATCAAGCTCCTGAAGAAGCGAGTTTTCGCGAAACATGTAGAGCCTATGAGCTTACAGTAAATGTTTGTTATTATCTTGTGCATGTCTTGCATGACATGATCCTTGACGTTTATAGTCCACATTGGACAGGTTTAGTTGCAATTGCAATTAGTTTATAGTATTTTTAATGTTTTTTATTGTAATGTATTAATTGTTAACAAAATATTATTGTTTATTTTTCTATGATTGGTGCCTGGAAAGTCCATTTTTTCTACTTCCTTTTTTATTCAATTTAAATTTAGGACGTGGCACAGTGCTACCTTAGGCTCCCACAGTTCCATCCTGTGTTGGTGCTTTTGCAACTTTTTGTTTCATACTTGTATGAAAAAGTATCCTGTTCTCTTTGTATTGCTTCCTTTGTGTGAAATCCCTGATATTCCTGTCAGACCATCTGCTTTCCTATTAAAAACTGACCACACTGAGCAGGAGAACACACCACAGTCAATTCTCTAGCTATGTTGGGAAATCAGCCTGCTCTGGTGCTGTGAAGGAAAGCCAGGATCATATCAGAATCGGCCTGCAGTTTTGAAAGTGGACTTCAAGCAAACTACTGTGCGAGATGAGTAGCAGAAGCAAAAACATATTTATCTATTGAGTATGGTCAGAAATTAAAAAAAAAATGTAAGTACCGTATATGTTTTTTTTCCAATCAGATAAATATAAATGTAGCCAATTAATATTTTGTCTTCTCCTTTTGAGCCATCAGGTGGAGTTTTTGGGCTCCTTCCATATTTTCCAGGCTTTCTGTTTGAATCTTTGATAAAAGAAGCCTGTCATTTACAGACTTCAATAGCTCAAGATGAAGTTTACATACATCCCGGTGTAAACAATCACAGCGTAAAACAACCCATTCAGTTTAAAATAGAAATGAAGTGCACCAAGTTTTTTTATAGATATAAAAAAACATTATAAATACATTTTTTCCTTTTTTTTCAATAAACTTTATTGTTTTTTTTTTAAACATTACAACATAATATTTAGAAAGGCAAATGGAGAGGACTAAGAGCACCCACAGCATAACACGTTCCAATATGACATTATAAAACACCTTGGCTTGTTGAAGTGCAGTATCTTGTGTCTGTGGGGATCATTAGGGGGAGAGATTAAGCAATGAAATAAGATATCAAACATTCCGGTCTCTCCACCCGGTAGCCAGGGTAACTGAGTAGTGTGTATTGGCTATGGGAGAAGAGAGGGGGGGAGGGAAAACCTGTAGCCAGTTTGGTATGGGGGTGTCAGGGGATGAGAGAGGAAGAAGAATTTAGTCAGCTATGGCTATATGCTTGAATGGCCAAAGGAGAAATGGGGCTAGGGTTGCAGAAGAAACAAATATACCTTATGAAATATTAGCCACTGGAGGCGTGGATGCATGGAGCAAGGAGAAAAAAGGGAAAGAGGGGTCCAATTGAGCCCGCATTGTGGGGGGGCGGAGGCGGATGCCCCCAAACGGCACCCCTCGGGGTGAACCAAGGCCACTGGGGAGAGGGTCTCCTGAGGTGCTTGTTTTCTAGACATCAAAACCTTATATTACATATATACCATATGTAGTACATTTGGTCAGTTCAACAAATTCAGTAGTTGTACCAATAGAGGGGAGTAGAGTCAAGGGGCATAACCCGAGAGGAGTAGATGTTGAAAGGAGAAATGAGGAGAGTCATAGAGAGTTTGTACAGTCTGCTGAAGTGACAAGTAAGTCCAGGACTTACCACTTGTCCAGGACCATTAAGCGGCTTGTTTAGGCACAGGTGAAGTGGCTTATAGATAGTAGAGATTTTGAGTTGTTGGGTTTCTAAGAGAGTATCCAGGGTAGGGGTGCGAAATCTTTGGAGTCTGTTTTGGCACAAAGCCGCAACATAACATGTGGCCTGGTGCACAAAGAGATAGTGATTCGCAAGAAGATCAAAGCATATACCACAAAAGGTCCCCCCATTGGGGGGGCCTGGTGTGGTATGGGGGGGGGGGGGGATCTTGCTTTTGGAAAAGTTAATGCGTAGGCCTGAGCAAGTTCGAAAGCAGGTAAAAATGTCTTGGATGTGGGGCATGTCATCTTTAAAGATGGAGTTAAGGATAAGGATATCTTCTGCAAATAATGCTAGGCGGAGTTCTTGGTGTCCTATATGAATGCCATGGAGATTGGATTGAAAGAGCAGGTTTCGGGATAATGGTTCTAAGGCCAGATTGAATAGAAGCGGCGAAAGGGGGCAACCTTGTCTGGTCCCCTTATGGAGTTTGATACCGCCTGATATGTGTCTCACTGCGACAATATTCGCTGTAGGGGCAGGGTACATGGGTTGAGACCAAATGTAAAAAGGGAAATCCTAGAGGAAGTCACGAGGCCTGTGACGAAACCAGTAGGAGGAGCTTGATCGGCTGACGTGTGAGGTACTAGGAAGTCTTGTGCAGAGCAGGCACAGGACGGGGTGAACTCTGTGTAACCGGGACTGCAGAACCGGACCACAGGTGACTTTATCACCTCTCAGCACTACAGCACTTTAAAAGCAGTTTTCATTCATTTGAAATGTGAGTTGATTGCATGTGGCGTTTGTTTGCAATTAAATCTTTTTAAACTATATCAATCTATTTGCATGCCTCTGTCATATTCTGCATATGATATATATGAGGAGAATCCCTGAACATACCAGGAGAAAATAGTGGCTTTTGATCTGGGCTATTACCAGGAGAAGGAAGTGGTCTGTGTTCTACAACCAACATAGGATAAAGGAAATAAAGAAGGATCTCTGCAGGCTATTGCCATTAATTACAGGCTTATTTATTAAGCCCCTAAGGTGAGGGTACACCTGGTAGGGGATGTGTGCACGCGGTATGAAGACACCATTATCACATGGTTGATGCTGTCATTATGGACTGTTGCTCTTCAGTTTAACACATTAATATGGACTGTGTGTGTGATTCACGGACCACGAGCACTTTATTTACATATTTTACTAGATGTCACATTTTAATTGTTACATGTTATATATCATTTTTACTGGATACACATTTTTTATAAGACTTGGTTTTAATTGTTAAGTATAAGCGCTGCACAGTGTGTCATATGTATACAAATGTAAAAAGGGACCAGAGAAGCCAAAACAATGAAGGACTAGGGACAGCCAGGCAAAACTGATGTTGTCAAAAGCCTTCTCCTCGTCGAGTGAGATTATGGCATTACCGCTGTCAGGGTTGGCTTTAGCATGTTCAAGGGCTGTGATGACCTTACAGATGTTGGACGAGGCTGAACAACCTTGTGTAAATCCTGCCTGTGAGGGGTGAATGAGAGAGGGCATTATTTTAGCTATCACAAAAAGCAAAGAGAGCTGATGTGAGATAGGTAGAGGCAGTGCTCAGTCCCTAATAGTATGCACACAACAAAAAACAAAATAGCCCATGGGACTTTTAAGGAGTCACACCTCAAACATAAAAAGCAAAATATATGAAAAATGTATTAACAAACATTTAAAAACAACACATTATACAAAAATATATTAAAAATCAGTACATTGGTGAATTTACATTCATATAAGAAACATTTCCAAGGGACCTAAATATACCATGAAGATAACTACCAACAGTCTAGGACATCTGTGCTGTAGGTCTCGACACGTTTCGCGAGAAGAATCTCGCTTCTTCGTGAGAAGCACAGGAAAGTATCTGGAGAAAGGCATAAATAAATTAATAAAGAGGGGAAAAAATGATTTTTGTATAAAATGTATATATATTGTTGTATAATATTTAACATATTCAACTTACAATTATTAAGAAAATCCTGGCCTACTGGCGCCCTATGAACGACTGACTATAAAGTAGACAGGAAGTTGATGTCTTCCAATGAGTATATCCACCCAAGAACAAAAAAGACAAGAGAATAAAATAAAATAAAATGCCACCAGTTCCACCAGTCTTCCTTCGGGAGCTGTGCAAGGGCGGGAAGATGTAACCCAGTGAGGAGCACATGGACCAATGCCTGGGCGATGGGTGTCAATCCAACGTAGGGATATGCCCAACAACTAATAATACAAAATGAAAACTCACAAATAAAATAAATAATATATGCACCCTTAAGGTGTTACTGAATCTAATGCTACAATATAGTGTTACCCAGAATGGGAATGTGAAATGCATGTCCTCGTGTAATGATTGAAATTAAATTGAGTATTAGGAGGTTGATTAGTTACTCAAGATAAAAAAGTGTATAGTGCAAATGTGTCAAAGCAAATCTTAAAGTAGAGCTATAGGCAAATCATTTTCTTTTCATTTTGGATAGACTAAGCAAGGGTTATAATCCCTGTTGGTTTATTTTTTGCCACCTGTTCCCCATTGGGGAGATTTACCTTCACTTCCTGTCCCATAGCCAAAACAGGAAGTGAGAGAAAATCCCGGCATATTAGGGGGAATCCCTTGTGGACCACCAGGCCACCAGAACTAGTGTCCCTATTGGAAGATTTCCCCTCTATTAATTTTTTGGGGACAACCCAAAATTTGGGTTTTTTTTTCCTTTTTCACTTTCAATGCTAAAATCTCCCTAACGGGGGCCACAGACAGCGCAATAAGGTTTTTTTTTTTTGTTAAAGACTAAAAATAAAACCATTATTATGCACTCACATGCACTGTACTTGTCAGCATGCTCATCTTACATCAGAATCCTAAACTGCCAAACCCGGAATCCACATCATAAACATCCAACTGGGATCTTTTCTCCCTTAAAGCGGAAGTTCCACTTATACCCCCCCTTTAAGAAACTAAATCATTTTTGGGGGGGGGAGCAGATACCAGGTTTTGATCTAGGTGATCCGAGTGAAAGCTCTCTCCCTCCCTACCGCAGTCTTCTTGGACACGTCACAGGTTCCAGAAGATTGGGGGACCATTCACAATGCGCAGCATAGGCCGCACATGTGCAGTTGGCAGCTGGCTGTGAAGCTGTCACACCCAGGTGCCCACAGTTAAGATGCTGGGGACCGAGACTGGTAAAGAAATTGGCTCAGGTGAGTACATCACTGGATCCTGGGACCGGTATGTGGCTGTTTATTAAAAGTCAGTAGCTACAGTTTTTTTAGCTGCTGACTTTTAATTTTTGCAAATATAACTGCAGCTCCTCTTTAAGCACTTGCACTTTCTTATACAATGCCGCTGGTGTGCTGGAGAGAGGGAGATGGGCATTTCTCTTGCTTGAGAAAGGGGGCCATGCCCCCGAAATGTGTTGTAACCCGCCAAGCTCTTCCTGGATGTGTCTGTTCATCTGTGCATCCCTCCTGTGGATCTCTGCTGCACATTATATTACGTGCAAGTACACCTGGCTTCCTCTCTCCAGCACAACAGTGGCATTGTTTAAGAGAGTACAAATGCTTAAAGTGATACTAAACCCAGAACCCTGCATTCACTATATCTGGTCCCGCACAGTACACAGAACATGGAAATGCAATAATTTTGGTAAATATAAACTGCTAAATACCTTTTCCCATCATATAGCAGTCTTGTGACTTTTATCAGTGTCTGGTTAAAGCTTGTAGGTGGAGTTTGCATTCTCCTCTGACTGTCCTTTAAGGCTGCAGGACACCTGACCCTCTGTCTGGACAGTGCTGATTGGCCCTATGTTGATCACATGCATCCTTCCAAGAAAAAAAAAAACTATCTAGCAATACACACCAAACTGAGCATGTGCAGAGTGCCCCCAAGGCTCTGTACTATCAAGAGCTGGATTGGGGACTGTGGAAGAAGAGGGAGGATCATTGAAGACAGGATCAAACAGCCTTTTTACACAATGTACAGGATCAACCCTTTAGGTTCCACAGAGTATAACAAGCATGCTTTACTACATATACTGTATTTTCATTTTTTCCATCAGCTCACCCCCCACAGTTATTACCTTTTTGTTTCCACTTGACCCTCCGCTCTAGATTGTAAGCTCTAATGAGCAGGGCAGTATGATTCCTCCTGTATTGATTTGTATTGTAAGTGTACTGTCTGCCCCGATGTTGTAAAGCGCTGCGCAAACTGTTGGCGCTATATAAATCCTCTATAATAATAATATACAGACTGATTTTACTGTTTTGGGTTTAGTAACATTTTAAGGGAGAAAAAACCCAGTTGGATGTTTATGAGGTGGATTCCTGGTTTGGCATTCTAGGATTCCACTGTTTGATGAGCATGCTGACAAGTACAGAGCATGTGAATGCATATTAATATGGTTTTACTTTTACTTATTAATTTTAAAAAACTTTATCGCGCTATATTTTGCTATTCCCTTGTTTTTTTATGTTACTATTTGTGGAAGAACTACCTTTTGAAACAGGATCCCTTGTCTGAATGTATTTTCTGCAGATATCTAAAAAGGAAGCTAGAAATGCTTCCACACCATCATTATCATCATGCATGCCATTAGGCTCTGGCCTGGCAATAGATCCTTTTTCCAGCTACTTTTGCCTCTTCAAATGGGGGCCCCTGTGAGCTGCCAAGGGAGGGAAGCTGAGAATTTTATGTTCCCTGAGTGTGTCCAGAACCCCGGGAGATGTAAGAAAGAAGTTAGAGGGACCCACACCTACATCGGAGGATGGTGAGTAAATGGGCTATACAATAGGGGGACAAATTGAGGGACAGTTTTTTTTAATGTATTAACTTAAAATGTACCACCCACACCTTTAGCCTTGCCTTTCAAGCCTTTGTTAGGACAGACACTGTGCACATCTAGTTTACAAGTAATAATGAGATCTGCCAGCACAGTATAGCCAGGGCTAATTACAGCAAATGTAACTCCCCAGCCATTTTCATTAACATTGCATAGAAGGGAAAGCTAGGTGGGATTTTTTTTTGTTTCACAGGTAAAAATAAAGCAAAAACGTAGGCAGCAGTTTTTATTTTTTTTTTAAAGGATAAAAAAATGCAACTGTGCGGGGCTCCACCCACCTGGCTGACTCATTCATTCACAGAGTACCGACACAGCCTTTGCGGCTGTTGGCTTGTCGCTCTCATTGAACTACCAGGGCACTGTTGAGGACTTTAGGTAGCTCGTTGTTGCTTCCTGTCAGTGTGTAACTGCCTGCCCATACGAGGTACGATCAAACAGCTTATATTGAAAGTCTGCTTTGCACTCAAAATCTGCTGATCGCGGGTGCAACACTTTAAAGGCTCCTAGTAAAAAAAAAAAAAAAAAAAGAATAAATGCACATTTTTTTTTACCTGCAAAAAGATGGGCATTTATTTATTTATTTGTTTGCAAAGGTTACGCTATGTGACAGGGAATATAGAGCAGGTGTTATCTCAATTTGGCTGCAAAAGTAGAAATACACTTTAACCAGTTCAGGTCTGCCCTGTAGGCACCTGTCCGCTGCATCACACATATATATATATATATATATATATATATATATATATATATATATATGTGATCTGACACTTCCATATAGGGGGCATGCATGCGCGCCACCGGCGGCTCACTCCCGCTGTAATTACACACAGTGGGAGCCGATCGATGGGTACCGCAGACTCGATGTCCACCAGGTCCTGCCAATTGTGTAGAAAAGATACAGAACTGCGATCTACCTATGTAAACAAGACAGATCGCATACCTCCCAACCGTCCCTGATTCGGCCGGACCGTCCCGGAATTTGGTGTAAATCCCAGCGTCCCAGGGAATCAAAGCAATGTCCCGGAGAGGAGCCACTTTGCTCCATCGGCTTTTCTGGCAGGGGAGTACTGGCACAGGCACCAGCATTACTTTTTTCAGGCGGAAAGTTCCGCCCCCTCCGGCGCTGCTTGCTTCTTGCTGCTTTACAACCGACATCGCTACTCATCGGCCGCACAGACCTCCCATCTAGGAGAGCAGAGGTAGGATGGTGGTGGATCTGAGCAGAGGAGGGAAGGGGCGGATCGGAGCATAGTTTTGGCTTTATTCCCTGCAATCTCTAGAGACAGCAGTGTGTGAGGACCCCCGGGAGGTTGGCCATATCTGAGGGGCTATAACTGTCTCATCTGTTTCCAGCAATTCTTTCAATCAACCCCTTTTTTTTGGGAGAGAATTTGTGGCAGGAAGAGAGCTCTGTACTGGAATGGGGGGGGGGGAACTTTGTACTTTACTTGGGGGGGGGGTATTTGGGAGTACATAGCACACCCCCCAGCCCTGCACTCTATAAACACACACCCCTTAACCCTGAACCTTTTATGTAGCGCATCCCTCAACCCTGCATCCTTTATGTAGCACACCCCTCAGCCCTGCACCCTTTATGTAGAAAACCCCTCAGCCCTGCACCCTTTATGTAGCACACCCCTCAAACCTGCACTTAGTACGTAGCACACCCCTCAACCCTGCACTCAGTGCGTAGCACACCCCTCAACCCTGCACTCAGTATGTAGCGCACACTTAAACCCTGCACTCTGTATGTAGCACACTCCCCAATCCTGCAATCTGTCTATAGCATCCTCTTCCATCCTGCACTCTGTATATAGCCCACTCTTAAACCTTGCACTCTGTATGTAGCCCACTCTTAAATCTTGCACTCTGTATGTAGCGCACCCCTCAACTCTGCACTCTGTATGTAGTGTACTCTTCAACCCTGCACTCTACATATTTTACAGGCACAAGAAAGCTTTGTTTTGATTAACCACTGCCCTTAAGCTCCTCCCACTGGTACTACTTTGACCACATCCACATTTTGCCATGGCGCGCATAGCGTGCCGCAGGTCACCCCTTGCCTTAACTGTCTCTCATTCTGAAGTTTAAAAGTTGGGAGGTATGAGGTTGCGATTCTGACAGAACATAAGGGATGGAATTTGTGTCCCTGCAAAGGAACAAATTCAATCTCTTTTCCTAGTAAAAGCACCTCCCACAATACACATAAACACTGGCTAGGGACACGCTTAACCCTTTGATCGCCCCTGATGTTTAACCCCTTTCCAGCCAGTGTCATTAGTACAGTGACAGTGCATATTTTGAGCACTGATCATTGTATTGGTGTCACTGGTCCCCAAAAAGTGTCAAAAGTGTCAGTTAGGTGTCCGAATGTCACTGCATTATTGCAGTCCCGCTATAAGTTGCTGATCTCCGCTATTACTAGTAAGAAAAAAATATCCCATAGTTTGTAGACACTATAACATTAGCCTAAACCATTCTATATACAATTGGGATTTTTTTTTACCAAAAACATGTAGCAGAATGCATATTGCCCTAAATTTATAAAGAAATTCGATTTTTTTAATTTCTTTTTTTTTTTTTTGGATATGTTTTTATAGCAGAAAGTAAAAAATAATTTTTTTTTTGCAAAATTGTCTTTTTTTTGTTTATAGCACAAAGAATAAAAAATGCAGAGGTGATCAAATACCACCAAAAGAAAGATCTATTTGTGGAAAAAAGAACACAAATTTTATTTGTGTACAGCGTTGAACGACCACACAATTGTCAGTTAAAGTAAAGTAGTGCCGTATTGCAAAAAATTGCCTGGTCATGAAGGGGGGTAAATCTTCCGGAGGTCAAGTGGTAGTTTTTGGGTGTACAGATTTGTGTCGGGTGTCAGATTCAAAGCGCTTAACCATAGTTAGTAGATGTAAACCTAACCATTAAAATCTCATATAAACTCTAAGGCTAGGTTCACACTTCAGCGTCAGCCTCTTGAGGCATTTTGGAAGCTTTTTTTATGGCAAAAGCTTCTTTGTTTTAGGCCAATGGAAAGCAGGTTACTAGAAGGAGTAGACTAGCTGTTAGGATATTCTCTTTAATGGCATCACTCCCTAGGCTTTTCCTATCACAGCCAGTGGTGTATTTTGGTTTTGTGCTGCCCTAGGCAAGACTAAAATTGGGTGCTCCCCATCTACATTTGTCCCACCCCTTCCTGTTTAAGATCCACCCTTTATCTGTAAACTTCACCCCTTCCTCTTTAAGCTACACCTCTTCCCATTAGAGCTCCACCCAGGGAGAGAGAGAGGGGTTATGAGAAAGAGGGGGAGTGAGAAAGAGGGGGGCTCTACTATAACCAAAAAAAAAACGACACCGGACTCTCACCTTCCCACAACCCGAGGCCCATAAGGCAATACCTAATACAGAGTTGGGTAGGTGTCCATAAGACAGTAGATAATATTTAGAAAGCAGTAGCTAATACAGAGATGGGTAGTAGGTGCCCAAAAGATCAGAAGCTAATGGTAAGGTAGATTCCAATAAAGCAGGAGGTAAACTGTAGAAGGGTAGGTGTCCATAGAGCAGTAGCTTGTATAGAGAAGGGTAGGTGTCCATAGCGCAGTAGGTAGTATAGAAAAGGGTCAGAGCTGATAGGGCAGTAGAGTATATAGCTGTCCAGGGATTGTAGGTATGTGTAAACACCATCAGGTAGGTGTTCCTAGGATTCTAGTGTGCTGTCCAGGGACAGTAGGTATGTGTACACACCATCAGATAGGTGTGCCTAGGATTCTAGTGTTCTGTCCAGGTACTGTAGGTAGGCATCCCTAGGATTGAGGTGACACCAGCTGGTCAGTCTCCATTCTCCAGGACTTGGATGGAAAACTGGGGGTCCAAAAACACCTGCAGCAGGAGGCAGAGCAGCGCCGGTCCCAGGCAGTCCCCCTTCTTCCTCCCCATTGTCAATCCCATAGAATGTCCTGAGCGATGTGACGTCTCCTCCGCTCTCCTCTCTTTCTCCTCTCTGCTAGGTTTGGCGATCACAGCTAAGGTACCTAGAAAGGGGCAGAGTCCATGTGAAGAGGTGACCGCCGGGTGACGTCCCCTCCGCTCTCCTCTCTT
Source organism: Aquarana catesbeiana (assembly GCF_042186555.1). Lineage (NCBI taxonomy): Eukaryota > Metazoa > Chordata > Amphibia > Anura > Ranidae > Aquarana > Aquarana catesbeiana. Next base: position 48,647,671 of record NC_133327.1, on the reverse strand, counting down.
TCTCCTCCCTACGGGTGCGGAGCATCACAGCTAAGTCACCTAGAAAGGGGCAGAGTCCATGTGAAGAGGTGACGGCTGAGTGATGTCACTGGAGTATCGGCGGTTGCAGCTTGGTCACCGGGAAAGGAGCTTACAAATGAGACTGTCAGAGGGTCGGCGTGCAGCGTGGTCCACACCCCCGTAGGGACGCCACTGCTGGTAGTGTCCCTTCTTAATGGGGGGGTGCTGCTCCCTAAAAAATGCCGCCCAAGACAAATGCCTTGTTTGCCTCATGGTAAATACGCCCCTAATCACAGCTAAATCACTTCGTCAATACGGCTGGCGGGAACCCATCCTTTTATAGAAAGGGGGCTGGAATATCCAAAAAGCCACCTTGTTGTTCCTTCTAAGTCAGCTAACCTAAGTTCAAAGGCCAGACAGTGCATGGTATAGTTGCAAAGAATTTGTTCTGACAAATTTCAATATTAAAGTATAACTAAAGGCAAAACTTTTTCTTTAGTTTTGGATAGAGTGGAGAGGGATTAGAACACTTGTCAGGTTTTATTGCTGTCTGTGTCCCCGTTAGGGAGATGCACCCTCTCTATTTGTCCTGTTCTCCATTATCATTGAAAGTGAAAGTAAAAGAAAATCCCAAATTTTGGGTTGTCCCCAGAAAAGTAATAGAGGGGAAATCTTCGAATGGGGACACTAGTTCTGGTGACCTGGGGGGCCCCACAGAAATCCCTTAACCAGTTCAGCTCTTTGGGCGTACCATGTTCGTCCAAAGAGTGAACCTTTGATCACAAGCTGATGGCTGTTCCCAGGCTGTCTCATGCTTATCGTCGGTCGGGAACACATCCACGGGGGGGAGACTGCAATGAGACCGGAGCATATCCCTGCCTTGATCTCACATGCAAACAATGAAACCGGAAGTAATGGCACACTTTCATGCCCAGTACTGCCAGGAGACACATCTAACCAAGCTGATCTGTGCTTGGTTAGATGGTGTGAAGGACAGGGGAGGCATTGAGGTCTATTAGACCCTAATGTCTCCATAAAAAGTACCTGTCACCTGCCCAATGATATGAATAAATAAAAAAAAGAGAAAAGCAAAAACAAAAATAAAAAGATAATAAAATATATTAAGATTAAAAAAAATTGCCAGAACCCCTGTTACACCGCACAGCTGTGCAAACGCTCGCCCAGGGTGCGTATATGTATGTAAACTCCAAGTCATACCACACATGTGACACTTCACCGTAAACGTCAGCGTGAGAAAAATAATTCTAGCCCAAGAGCTCCTAATTAACTCTAAGTTAATGAGCCGTAAGGGCTTTTAAAGCATCGCCTATGGTGATTTTTGGGCACCACAGTTTTTGGCAATGTCACGGGCACACACATTTTAAAACATGGAATGTTAGGTATCTATTTACTCGATGCAACCTTATCTTTTATATTTTAACCAAAAATGGGTATTATATGGTGTGGTTTTGCACTCAAATACATTTTATTATATTTTTTCTGAAAAATTTGCTTTTAATAAACGGTTGCGCAAATATCACGTAAAACAAACATTTGCAACTAACACCTTTTTTATTCTACAGGGCCTCTGCTTTCAGAAAATATATAATGTTCTGGGGCTTTGTGTAATTTTATTGCCAAAAATTTGGATTTTTACATGTATGCGACGAAGAAAAAAATTGCTCTGGAGCCGAACTGGTTAATTTGCAGGGATTTCCTCTCACGTCCTGTTTGGCTATGGGACAGGAAGTGAAGGGAAATCTCCCCAATGGGACACAGATGGCGAGAAAAAAAAATCTGGCAGGAGTTATGACCCTCCCTTGCTCTATCCAAATGAAAAAAATAAAAAAAAAGGTTTTGCCTATACTTCTTTCTTTAATTTAATGGGACCATGAATTTAGAACCTGCTGGAACCTCATCCCTAGATGTGAGAAGCCAGGAGGTGATTGAAGCCACCACTGAAAATTAATATAACAACCCTAGGTGGTTTTGGCCCTAATTGTAAATCTTAGTATGGCTTGTTAAAATAAAATTCACTTCTTGTAGAGTTTACTTGCCAGCAGAGGGCGCTGTTAGCTCACATTACTCTACTGGTTAATGGGGACTTCCATGGCTGTTTTGCTAAGTATTTCTAAAGCAATTATCAGGTTGAGAAACTCTCAGAAGGCTTTTGACTGGACTGAATGTATTGGAACTTGCATGGCTAACATAGGGCTAGGACCTGTCATAATCTGCATTGGATCCCCACAACAACCAATTCCAAACCATCTTACCTGATCTCATTTATATTACAGTACAATGAGCCCAGCTGTAGTTTCCTCTGGATTAGCATGTGACAGGGAGACAACGCAGGAGAGCATTTAGGAAACAAGGAAGAGCGTTGTCACCCCGAAGCAGCAAACATCTGAACTAGGACATTCATAAAAGGATCACTAGCTGCTGTTTAATGAAATCCACAAATTAAAAAAGAAAATACTTTAACTGCTTCAGCCCTGGAAGATTTTACCCCCTTCCGGACCAGAGTACTTTTTGCGATTCGACACGGTGTCGCTTTAACTGACAATTGCGTGGCCGTGCGATGTTACACACAAACAAAATTCATGTTTTTTTTCCCACAAATAGAGCTTTCTTTTGGTGGTATTTGATCACCTCTGCAGTTTTTATTTTTTGCGCTATAAACAAAAAGAGAGTGACAATTTTGAAAAAAAAAAGCAATATATTTTACTTTTCGCTATAATAAATATCCCCAAAAATAAAACAATTTTTTTCCTCAGTTTAGACCAATATGTAATCTTCTACATATTTTTGGTAAAAAAAAAATTGCAAAAAGCATATATTGATTGGTTTGCGCAAAAGTTATAGCGGCTACAAAATAGGGATAGTTTTATGGCATTTATATTATTTTTTTCTTTTTTTAGTAGTAATGGCGGCGATCTGCGATTTTTATCGTGACTGCGACATTATGGCAGACACATCGGACACTTTTGACACTATTTTGGGACCATTGTCATTTATACAGCGATCAGTGCTATAAAAATGCACTGATTACTGTGTAAATGACACTGGCAGGGTAGGGGTTAAACACTAGGGAGGGCTATGAAGGGGTTAAGTGTGTCCTAGGGAGTAATTCTAACTGTGGGGGGGATGGGTTACCACTGACATGACAGTGATCACTGCCCCCGATGACAGGGAGCAGTAGCTCCCTGTCATGTCACAACGCAGAACGGGGAAATGCCTTGTTTACCTAGGCACTTCCCTGGTCTGTGGCTCCGTGACATGATCGAGGGACACCGGCAAAAATCGAGGCCGCGGGGGCGGGGTCACGCTGTATACGGCGTGTGCCTGCTAGCCCCGCAAATTAAAGGGGACGTACAGGTACGCCCATTTGCCCAGTGCTGCCATTGTGCCGACGTATATTGGCGTGCGGCGGTCAGCAAGGGGTTAAACTGAACTTTAACGAGCAGCGCCCTCTGATTCCTCTTTTACCAAATTGTAATGTAATTGTAATGTCTGCCTTTATTTTGTAAAGCGCTGCGCAAACTGTTGGCGCTATATAAATCCTGTATAATAATGATACACTAATATTAAGATTGTAAGCTTGCAGGAGCAGGGCCCTTCTAACCCTCTTGTATTGAATTGCATTGTTGCTGTATTGCCTCCTTTATATTGTAAAGCACTGCGCAAACTGTTGGCGCTAAACAGATCCTATATTATAATAATAATAATAATAGTTAAAGATTATATAGGAATTGTAAAGGCCTGTTAAGGGTTCTCTCGCGCTAGCGGTGTCGTTTACTGTCTCCCTGATGCGTTTTTATTTTTAACTTTTCTTTTTATTACTGAAGGCAATTTTATATTGCCGTAACTGCGAGTCAAGCGTATGGTTTGTGATTGCGGCATGGCCCCATTCATTTATATTGGAGAGTGTGCCAAGCGGTGCCACCTGTCCTCTCCACGTAGTGTTCAAATTGCTGCATCACAGTGCAAAGCATTGCAGTCGCAGCCCCAAGTAGCACCATGTCCCCCTGGTGGTCAGTCAGGGGGTCTGCTGCCCGTGTGAAAATAGCCTTCATTTTTTGCAATGCGTTGATGCCCTTCACTCATTAATATGTATTGCGCTAGGGCAGCCTATTGAAATTATTAAGCTGTCAATGCACACTGATAAGGCGAAATATGTATATTTTTTTTTTTTTGTAACACACGGCAACTCACTACCTTACGTTACCGTGCGTTGACTTAGTGAATTTAAGAAAAAAAATAGGATTTCTGCTTGCACGTGATTGGATAGGGAGCACAGCTTCACCTTTTTCACTAAGCTAATTGAACTTTCACTTTGCAACATTAACAATCTCGCCTTCTTTAGCAAAACAACTCCAGTAACTATGCAGTGATTTCAGGGGAACAAACCATGACTGCTCTACCTCAAACATAGCAGCAGAGGGCGCTGTTGTACAAGATAAATGCCTGCTGATCTGCACACTGCAAACCAAAGTTTGTGCAACTTTTATAAAAACTGGAATAAAGGCCTGGTCTCGCTTAATAAGTAAATAAATGGGGCCTATTTACTAAAATTGAAAAAAAAAATCTTGTTCAACTCAAAACCCTATTGCTTCAAACATGCTTGGGACAAACATAGATCTATAGTCAGACAATAAAGTTAACGGGGAAAAAAATAAAAATAAAATGGGCAGACCCGATAGACTACTCTGCCTTTTTCTGCCATCACTTTTCTATGTTTCTATTGTTTTAAATTGTCCGGTACATCATTGGATATTCAAAGTAATCACCGCTTTCCTTTGATAAGTGAACGTTTGTTTTTTGCCTTAATAAAAAATCATGTGTATTTTTTTTTTTTTTTGTCGTAATAAAAAATTATGTGTATTGTTTTTTGGGGGGTTTTTTTGTCTTAATAAAAAATCCTATGTATTGTTTTTTTTTGTCTTAATAATAAATCATGTGTATTGTTTTTTGTTTTTTTTTTGTCTTAATAAAAAATCATGTGTATTGTTTTTTTTTTCTTTTTTTTTGTCTTAATAAAAAATCATGTGTATTTTTTATTTTTTTCTGTCTTAATAAAAAATCATGTGTATGTTTTTTTGTTTGTTTTTTTTTGTTTTAATAAAAAAATTATATGTTTTGTTTTTTTTGTTTTTTTTTTTTTAATTTTTTGTCTTAATAAAAAAAATCATGTGTATTGCATTAGCAATATTTAAAATGATCGTAAAGGTTTTTGTTTTGTTTCTTTAAATAAGAAACATGTCATACTTACCTGCTCTGTGCAAGGGTTTTGCACAGAGCAGCCCCGATCCTCCTTTTCCTGGCTCCTCCTCTTCATCGGGTGCCCCCACGGAGACCCGCTTTCCATGAGGTACCCGTGCGGGCACGCTGACAAGTCCCACCGCTGAATCCATTGACGCAAACAGCAGGACTTACCCCCGCCCCCGGCTCAAGTGTCCAGGGCCGTCTTTAATATTGACTGGACCCTGGGCAAACATTTTCGTGGGACCCCTCTTTCATGCGATTTCGCTCTCCACATGCTCTGAGACATACAATAAATTGCAGCTAGGTTCAAAATCAGTTTACTGAATCAGATCAAGCAGTGATTGCAATTGGTTGTCAAAGGTTACAGTGTATCATTAGCGCTCACTGACTGGCTGCTAGAGGTTACAGCACACATTATGGCTCACTGTTATTTTCTAGAGGTTACAGCACATGACTTCTGCTTGTTGATTGGTTGCTAGAGATTACTGTACATCAATACTGTTCAATGATTGATTGCTAGAGGTTACTGAACATCTATACCACTCACTAATTGGTTGTTCGAGGTTACTGCACAATATTACTGCTCACTGATTGTTTGCTAAGGGTTATAGCACATTATCTCCTCACTGCCTGCCTGTGTATTTACATGCACCAAAATTCAGGGTGCTGTGGCACCATATTATTTTTTATAGACGGGTTCCACCTCCAATTTGCTTACTTTTGCAGAACAGGCTGATGTTAGGCTTAATGACCACAGTTGTAGGCAGGACTTTCAAGCATGCTCCTTTACCTCCCCTGTGGGCAGCATTCAGCAGAAATGATGGTGGATGTGACCTCAGAGGGACATGATATACATATGAATACTGCCTCTATTTACATTTCAATCCCGCGGTCCACGATTATTTACATATTATTGCCACTACTATTTACATATCAATGCAGGTTATTTACATGTAAACACAGGGTCTGCAGGTGAGCCATCTGAACACGGCAATAGGGCAGAGTTGGGCAGCAGCAACAGAAGTTTACGCTGAGGTATCAGGACACAGCACGGGACTAAAACTTCAAGGGATGAGGGAATTTATACTGGGATAGTTGGCAGGTATGAGGCAGCTGCTTTGGGCCCCACTACAATGATGGGGCCCAGGGCATCTTCCCCTTTTGCCCTGCCTTAAAAATGGTCCTGCCCGTGTCACTGGATTTAATTGACAGCAGCGGGAGCCAATGCACATCGCTGGAACGCTCGGGTTCAGGTAGGAAAAAGGGGGGGTCTGGGACAGCTGAAGCACAGAAGGTTTTTCACCTTAACCTCCCTGGCGGTATGATTCTTTCAGATTTTAGGTGCTGAAAGCGGTACAATTATTTTGCATGGAAATTTGGCGTTTTATATTGTAGGTCTGTAAATCTTAACAATAACACACTTAAATCTGTCCAAACCAGAGTCTAGTAGATATCCCGGGTATGATAAAGTTTGAAACACAAAAACATAAATTATAATATAATAAATAAAAATAAATAATTAAAAAAAATTAAAAAAAATAGTAATAAAATAAATTTCCCCACAATTCACTATCGCTCAATTCTGCAAGTGTTCTAATTTACTATCGCTGTTTTCTAGCTGGTCTAAAGCCACTTTTGACGTAAAGGGACACTTTTTGGTTGCTATGGACAATCTCCAGTTTCCAGGCAGAAAGAACAGTGTATATCATGTAAAACTGCATGCAGGGCATGGGCCAGAGCACTGGGGACAAAAGGGATGTGAAATCATTTCATACAGTACTGTAATCTGTAAGATTACAGTACTGTATGTGTTATGATTTTGACATTTTTTGAATTTGCCGCCAGGCTCCGCCCCCGTGCGTCGCGCCGCTCGCAGGGAACGGAGCCTGGCACGGAGAGGCTTCGGAGGAGGACGGAGCCCTCGGACACTGCGGGTGACATCGCAGGATCCCGGGGACAAGGTAAGTAAAGCCGCCCCAGGATCCTGCAATGCGATCCCGAGTGTGGCTCGGGGTTACCGCTAATGGTACTGAATTTTAACCCCGAGCCACACTCGGGAATACCGCCAGGGAGGCTACTGCATAGAATGCATTAAGGTTAAGAACCATGAGACTTTACAACCACTTTAATATCTACTTACATTATATATATTATTATATATATTATATTTATTATTATTATTAAAAACCATGAGACTTTACAATCACTTTAATATCTACTTACATTATATATATTATTATATTATATTAAATTATATATAAAATATATATATATAGATATAGATATATATATAGCTATAGATATATCTATATCTATAGCTATATATATATCTATATCTATATATAGATATAGATATATATATATAAATAGATAGATAGATAGATAGATAGATAGATAGATAGATAGATAGATAGATAGATAGATAGATAGATAGATAGATATAGATATATATATACATATACATACTATATATATCCATTCAGTCAATTCTGACTGTTGCCAATTCTGAGCCATATCTGATACAATTGCCTTTCCATAAAATTTTCTTGATGAATTTTTAACGAGTTGGGTTGCCAGGTCTTTTTCTTAACCCTCTCCAATTGCTTCAGCTTTGGTCAGACATACAGAATGTGATAACACATGTGCAATTGTGCATAGCCAATTTGGACATACATGCTGTACTACAGCCAATTTAGAGAGGAGACAAATAACCTACAAGCATGTCCTGTGGGAAGAAACTGGAATACACTGAGGAAAACCCAAGCAAACACAGGGGGAGCATGCAAACTCCATGTAGATAATGTACTGGCCAATATTCGAGGCTGAAGACCCCAGTGCTGCAAGGCATAAGGGCCAACCAGGGATGAGCTGGGTTTGGGTCTTAACCAACTTTGGAAGGTCCCATGGGAAGCCAGTGCATGATTCACATCTCCAGTGGCCCAATCAGCCCATTTGGACTGAACCCAGCTGATCCCTAGTGCTAGCCACTAAGACTATAATCAAGGCCAAGGATAAATCCAAGGAAAAAACCAAGCTTAACTTACCGACCAGCCCGCAGACAACCAAATAAGACACTGTTGGGGGAGATTTACTAAACCTGGAAGCTGATTGGTTTCTATGCAAAGCTGCACCAGATTTTGCACTCTCCGGTTTTAGTGGTTGCAGGAAAGAGAATCGCATCATCTATGCCCTGCAGGAGTCATACAATAAATAGATTTACTTCAACTATCCAATCCTGTGAAAAGCAAATCCTTGTTGACTTATTTCATCTGCACATAATTGGATAATTAAAGTAAATCTTTCCGCCATTTATTGTGTGAACGTTTAGTAAATCAACCTCATTGTGTGAAAGAGCTGCTGATAACAACAAAGGGCAGCTGCTTGATCAATGTCCAGCGAGCCTGAAAGGTGCACAATGGGAGTGTGAATTCATTAGGTCCACAATATAATACACAACTTTCATGAAGCTCT